>NC_081180.1:141586875-142786875 GCF_029867415.1 Vicia villosa
AACGATAAATTAATAAATTAATAATTAAAATACTTCAATTTGCTAAAAGTGATAATCGAATCAATCGATTAAAACTGCCAGCAATTCTTTTCTAATCTGTTAACTATGGCGATCGAATCTATTGGTCGTTGCGGTTAATAGTGCCATACTCAAATCAGGGTTGTACGCCCGAAACTTAAAACACTTGTCCAACCACAAACCAGAGATTTTCATCTCTTCGATACTGCGAAACTACGAAGGTAATTCAAAATACCTTATTCAAAACTACGATAGGCTATTCAAAAAGCCTTCTAAAGACATTTCAAATCAAATTTCAAACCTTAAGGGCGTACAACCCTTCCCCGAACTACGTTGACTCTGATTCTCCCTAAGGAGATACGTAGGCACTTGGCAACAAGGAGAGTCCTCCTCCCTAAAATCTCTAATCATGTTCAATCCCCTTAGCTCATTTAACTCTATTTAATGTCTATTAACTTTCTGTATCTTTTGCTATAAACCTTTACCCTAGCAATGTCAAAGCCAATAGGAAAGGGTTGAGGGTGCCTAACACCTTCCCTCGGCCTGAATATAGTATCTTACCCTGATCTCTATAACTGCGTAGGGTTTCCTATTCGCCCTTGGTAGAATAGGTGGCGACTCTCTAATCTTAAAATTTTAGGGCAGGTTTGCTACAGCTGGCGACTCTGCTGGGGACTAAGTGATAACAAAACTGTAAATTACTATGCTCCTATAGGTTTTGAGCAGGGTTTAGGGTTTGTGGCAAACTATTTAGTGTTTTGTGGCAAACCTTTTTTTAGGGTTTGGAAATTTTTGCGCAAAATTAGGGGTTTGGCATTAGGATTTAGGTTCTCATTTTTTAAATATTTAATTCTTTTTAATTTATTTATTTATTTACAATTCCCGCTCATAACCATTATTTACAACAATTTAAATGAATATTTGTCTACGTTAATATTTATTGTTGTACTGTGTTTTGGAGCTGCAAATGGCAATTTGGGGATCAGGTTCTTATAAATATTTAAATTTAATTTAATTTATTTATTTATTTACGGTTTTACTAACAGTAATCTTTAAATGCTTATTTAATTATTATTTGTTTTACTGTATTTTCTGGGATATATATTATTGTTAAACCTTAAGTGTGGGAGTTAACTTTGAGACCAAAAGGGGACATGAATCGCCTTACGAGTCTCACTGATAACTCCACTCGGAGTGGGTTAGGTATTTGGAAAGGTCCGAAACGAAGCTTGACTTTGTGGAGGGCTGGACTGGATACTTAGCTGATCTCTCCGGGAACCTACCCCAAAAATTCGAACCTCATGGATAAAATGAGTTGTTCTAAAATCCGAAGAGACGAAAAAGTCTCGGAGGCTACGAACGACCCCATGAGACCTTCTAGAACCCCCCTATAAAAAGGTTGGCTCCCTAGAGCCGCTACGTCGAACCTATGAACCTAGGACTTTTGTGCTGCTGTGCTCTTTATATGTTTGCAATTTATATACTTCGAATATCTATACGTTTTCTATTTTGCAGGTATCCCCACGTGGTCCCTAGCCTGTAGGGAACTCTAATTTCTAAAAGACCATGTCTTTCCCACGAAGGACATCACCGTCTATGCATCCCCTAGCCTGTGGGGATTTTATTTTTATATCCTTGTATTCTTACAACTACGCGTCCTTCCCACGAAGGACATTTCCATTAACGCACGTCAATTGGCCTCTCGATGGCCATGCGATTCTAGTGATTGTCTCGAACGGTCACCTCGTGCCTACACCTACGCACTCCCTAGCCTATAGGAATTTTCTTTCACACCCGTGTGTTTTCACAACGACGCGTCCTTCCCCGAAGGACAACTTCACTAGCATGCGTTCGATTGGCCTCTCGATGGCTATGAAATCTAGTGACTGTCCTGAACGGTCACTCCATGCTCAGTCTCGCGCACCCTCTAACTTGTAGGGTTTGGATCTCCATTTACACATCACATCCCTAGCCTGTAGGGATTGCTCTTCGTCCATATCGTCCTTAGATAGGTTGTGTTCTGCATAGAGAACCTTCCCACGAGGGACAAATTCATTGGTACACGTTGATTGGCCTCTCGATGGCCATGAGATTTAGTGACTATCTTGAACGGTCACTAGCCGCTATCTTCTGCATACTCTCGAATCCAAGGGATTTCCCTTAGCATGTCATAACATTTACCCTGCAAAGATGCCAAGAGGGTCTAATGTCGCCTCTAAGGCTATCCCTAGGATCATATGTTACATGTCTGCATTGCATACACGGAGTTACAATATAAGGAGTCTCTCGCTTACGCGTGCATTGCATTTTCATGCATTCATACATTCACATTTGCATTTCTATCTTTGCCCGCATCCATACCAACCGTGCTAGCCGGTTTCCCGAAACTCGCCAAAAAAATCAAAGGATAAAAAAAAACTATGGAGAAAGGAGAATAAAAGATCTTGGTCTTGCTAATAAAAGGGGACGTCTTTTACCGTGCCAGCCACGTGTCCATGCCTTGGCTTAACAGGATTATAAATACAATAAAGGGTTTCATCGAGCAAGGATTAGTTCAACAAAGAGTTCCCTCATAGATACACTCAAGATGTATCTAGTTATAAAGGGGTTCATCTTAGAACATATCAAACTTTCGAGGACGCTCTACGATAACCTGGGGGCAAGGATTAGTCCAACTGGGGCAATATCCTAAACAAAGAGGCATAACCACGATGGAGGGAATTCGACATATGTCAGCCCCACACCAAGAAAAAAAGGGTCATAGGTGATACTATCCTTAGGAAAAGCAAAAGAGGTTCAGTCAAAGGAAACTCATGAAGTTCCGATACGACGAAAACCCATCGCTAACGATTTATTCCCACCAGGTTTGACATGTCCAAAGAAAATTCGAGGTTGCCCTCACTTCTACAAGTTTAAGAATCTAAGGAGTGAAACAAGGTCAGTGGATCTACAAAGGAGATTATCCCTAGGATCAATAGGTGTTTACCGTGCTCACAATTTCAACCCTTACGACCGCTAAGTGTTACTCAAGATAAAAGTTGTACCTTCGGACTAGTAATTCTAATGGGAAAACCATGCAGGTTTTGGAGTCAATTCATTCACTCACTACCATGACTTTCCAATCACACACTTCTATTTTTAGGGTTATTAACAAACTTGAGGGAGAATGACGAATACAAAAACTAAGTCCAGCTAAATATATGCTTTCAAGGTAAGACCGAGCCGAGGATGTACAGGCATTGTTTCCATTCCCAAACAGTGGAGATATAAGGATGTTAATCCCTCGTCACCCCCTCGAGCCAGGAGTTGGAGTTTTCTTCTACTTTTTAAATAAACCTTGATTTCAACCAGGGGCAGGGTAGATTTCAATTAATTCAATGGTGTATTTTGGTTGTCAAGAGAATCAGTCAATCCAAGCAAAGGATCAAGCAAATAAAAGGTTCAAGCATATCTTCTTCCTCGCATTCATCTAAGATTGAGGAAGCAATGGAGATAACATTCACAACAATCTTCTTCCTCATTACATCATTCAAGATCGAGGAAGTATTAAAGGCGAAGCTTACAAATCAAAAATCGACATGGCAGTCACAACATGCAATATCCAAGGATCAAGTACTTCAAAAGGAGCATTCAAAAGAAAAAGGAGAAAAACGCCCGCTAAGTCAAAATGGAAAATTCCATAAAAGGAAACAAAAAGACTTAGGCAAAATTGGGGCATCCCGATGGGTCAAATTCAAAATAATTAGCTCATGCAAAAATAAGGGATAAAAACCAAGGCGAAATACAAAGGATAATCTTGTGACTGCTAAACCATCAAAGCTTCACATCAATGCTTGGATCTTTACAACATATGTCATCAAAGTTTGGATCTCTACTAAGGCTTCTGCTCAACATCGAAACTGAAACGATTCTCTTGCAAACAAAGCACATCCATTGGATTAGGCGAATTTTTAGGATCTGGAGAACATCAAGGAGAAAGGGGTGGGATAAATAAAATTTTGAGCCTTATATCCATTGTTTCTTAAAACATGAACCAGGCCAAGTTACAACATTTAAAAGTCCTAATTGAGGCAAGGTTAACCATGAAAGCATGTTAAGCAGGATTTGTTATACTGACTCCTATGTTTGTTAAAACTATCTCTAACCAATGTGCTTCTTCAAGCATTCTTTCCAAAACCATCCAGTCCTAATTCATAACGGACTTTGATTTCAAAACTTGCATACGCATTCCATTGGAGCTACTTCTCAAAAGGTACAACACCATCTACGAGTATACACTTAGCATTGAGGAAATCTCGAAATTGGTTTAATCAAAGGTGATCATTTCTAATAAAGACCTTGGAGTCGGGGGAACCACATCTAGAGGGTTCTCCTAAACAGGGGCAAAAATTTCAAAGATCACAGGGGCATGCAATCAAACATCCTATTCACTAGGGGCACTTTTCCTAAGGTTAAATCGACTCGGGGCACATCTCGAAGCAATCTCAAACAGGGGCATGTCAAACATGGGAAGAATTCAAATTCAGAAGGATAACACACTATGGATAGTCCTCCATATCATGGAAACCAAGGGCACACCCTTTAATCTAAACGGCAAAGCATCCGACGAGGCTATTTCCTGGGGCACTTCCCTCATAAGCATCTTTTTCCATGAAAATATTGGGGCAATGGATATCAAATCCATAAGGCGCACAGCATAAAAAAAGGCGTTCTCACACTTTACAACATCGAACAAGTCTTTCTCCTAACTACGATCTTCCAAGCTCAAACAAAACAGGTATTGGGAAATCGCGCTAGCATCACACCCCATCTTAACAAACAGACCTGCAACTCCAGCGAACTATATACGCTTTTGTTATTAATAACCTACCATTGGAGCATCATACAAATACATACAAATCATGCATTACATACATTGGTCAATACATTACTCCATACCTTTTTAGGTAGTCTTCTCTAAGACAGTCATCGTCATTTCCAAAAAAAACCTTTTTAGGTAGTCCTCTCCAGGACATTCTGTTTCTAAGTACCTTTTCAGGTAGTCTTTTTCAAGACATCCTTTTTCTAAGTACCTTTTCAGGTAGTCTTTTTTAGACATTCCTTCTCTAAGTACCTTTTCAGGTAGTCTTTTTCAAGACGTTCCCTTCTTTCTAAGTTCCTTTTCAGGTAGTCTTCTTTAAGACATTACTTTTCTAAGCACATTTTCAGGTAGCCTTCTTCGAGACATTCTTGTCCTAAGCACCTTTTCAGGTAGTCCCTTTCAAAAAAAAAAAACAATTCGTCATCCCTCTCAAGAACCTCTTCAGGTAGTCTTCTTTAAGACATCTTTCAACCTTTTCAGGTAGTCATCTTTAAAGACATTCTTCATCCCTTGCTAAGAACTTTTTCAAGTGATCTTCTTTAAGACAAATTTCTATCTACGCTAAGAACCTTTACAGGTGGTCTTCTCTAAAGACAAATTGCTACCATGTCGAAAAATCATTTCAGATAGTCTTCTTTAAGACAAACATTCACATCCATTCAAAAGACCTTTTCAGGTAATCTTACATAAGACATTACTTCGTTCCACTCATTACGTCAACAAAACATACGTATATGCATAAGCATTATCCACATTACAAAGCCAACATAAGCATAGTCATGGTGTAGGTGCAAGCATGGATTAAACAAGTTCAATAGGTTTAAGGAGATAAAATCTTGGGGTTGCATCGGCATTAGCATACATACATACACATTAGCATTAGCATATACAAAAAGCCCAATTTCTATTGGCAATCCAAATCATTACAAAGTCCAGTTCTCATACTGGAAAACCATCAAATCCAATTCTCGTTTGGTAGTCAGTTCCCGTCTGACTATTACATCAAAATTCAAATCACGCTACAAAAGCCTAATCTCCAACCCTCGTGTTATGATAGGTGTATTGTCCGACCACGTGTCGTGAGTTTCCAACCCTCGTGTTGTGAAAGGTGTATTTTCTCCGACCCTCGAGTCGTGAATCTCCAAACAGGTGAATCTCTTTCATGCAGGTATGTTTGCTAGAACTATAGCAAACGATTACTTTTATGCAGGTACGCTTGTCAGAACCATGGCAGGTAATTCCTTTGGTGCAGGTAAAATTTGTCCGAACCAGGGCAAATAACCCTGTTGGTGCAGGTAAATTTTGCGATAACCCTCGCAAATAACCCTATTGGTGCAGGTAAATTTTGCGATAACCCTCGCAAATAACCCTATTGGTGCAGGTAAATTTTGCGATAACCCTCGCAAATAACCATGTTGGTGCAGGTAAATTTTGCGATAACCCTCGCAAATAACCCTGTTGGTGCAGTCCTTTTCAGGAGCCTTTTCAAGCAGTCTTCTTTGAAGCGTATTCCATCCTTTCTAGGAGCTTTTTCAGGCACACAAGATTTTTAAACCGTTCTTCAATTGGGTTTATCACGTTAGTCCCTCGGCAGTGATATCTTCCAAAACATCATCAACAAACAATCAAAGGTGCTATCTTTCTTTTCAGAATTACTAACATACTTCGATTAACGTAACTAACAATCATGCATCATCCAACTAACATATCTCATTCATACATAATGCATATACATACATCGCTCTCATTTATTTTGAGAAGCTCGCTGTATCATGCATCTCATGCATCATAAACACTGCATAAAGACAAGGTTTCTTTTTTAGGCTATGCTACAATCGAAGCACCTGGTTCAAAAAAAAAGCATTTTTGCTTCACTCTGAAAAATGGTATTCACCTCAGATGGCATCTATAAGCCCATCTCCCACAGAATTCTTTCCCAACAAAGGCAAATTTCAGGGCATTTCAGTGTCCAATCATCTTCTACCTTTAGATCACGATAGGCAGACGTGCCTATCTAATTCTTCAGGTTTAAGAAGATTGAACAGGGGCAGCTGTCATACCCCAAAATTTGCCCGATCAGATCTACATCTTTTAATTCATCAAAGGTCAAAATTAGGAGTCATGGGGTTTGACATTCCTATTGTCAAACTCGCCCTCTTATAAAATATCCTGAGAAATAAATGGGGTGAAATTAACAGGAATCTTGGGTCCAAACATTTGGCCCATCTGTCTCAGGTTTGGATCATTTGTTTGGGGTATTTTTTATGAGTTTTTATTCTTCTAACAACTTAATTGGTGTGATGTTTATTATTAATTTATTAGGTTCATTGGCTGTTATCAAAATAATTAGGGGATTATTAATTATTAATTTTGGTATTATTATTAGAATTATTAATTAGTAATATTATTGATAATTGTTAAATGATGGGATAATAGGCCCATTGGGTGTATAAAACCCTAACCTAATACATTAATATAAATAGGTGCTATTTCTAACAATTAGGGGAGGCCAATTTTCCACTAACAATTTCTAACCTGCGAAATACCTACACCTTCCCTGGCCTATTTCACGTCCAAAAAAAACCTACACTGTAACTTTGTTGCAAGTTTTCACTTTAACCTTACACCATGTAAATGTCCATATGAATCAACCATCACTAAACTAGCCTTTGGTACTTGCTTCAGTATAACCACCTCCATATAACATAAACTCTCTTACCAAAATCATTAAACCACCGATAATCGCACAAAATATCACAAACCAAATTACAGAGTCAAAAAAAGGGTTGGATCGAAAGGATAAAAAGAAAGCAAATCGGAAAAGGACATCGAGAATGAATATCAACGCTTTCTAGAACAAACTCATCACCATTGCTCCTACAAACAACAACAGTCACGAGCTTACGTCGTACACCACCGAAAGAAACGCACAACAACATCGCCCCAGCCGCCGCGAACAGCCGCGCCATCCTGCTTCAGCCTGTCACCGGCTCCAATCCCGACCACCGCGAACAACCCCGTCGCGCCACCGTCAATAGACCATCGGTAACGCCTTCGCGCACCTGCCGCCGATCCACATCAAATCCGATTCACCACCATCGCCGACTCAGCCGACGTCGCGCAACATGCAAACACAACCTCCGATCCAGCTTTCATCAGTTTCGCACGCGTCTCGGATCATCATCATTATAAATCCTTTTTATTTTTGCTTGATTCAAGAGGGGAGAGTTTATTAGTGAGGTTGTTGTGGTTCTGAAAAAAACAATAGTGTGAAAACGATGATGAACAGGGTCACGCACGCTTCACTTTTGTTTTTTTAAGTTTGGTTCATTCGTTTTAATATATTTTGTGATTGAAATCATGTTTCTAACAAAAAAACAATTGTAGTGCGTTGGTTTGGGATAGAAACTGGGCATCAAAGGGACCTGGGTTCGACCCCCGGCGTCCCACATATATTTTTTAAACAAAACTGGATGCCAGATCCAGTATGCATAAGGCTGCGCATACCACCATGTACCCTTCATTCCGAGCCCTTGGATGATGCTATTTCCAAATCCGAAGGCCAGATGGCTGCCTCCCCATGGTGTACTTGCAATGGCTCCCCACACAGGAATAAAGTTAGGTTCTATTATATATATATATATATATATATATATATATATATATATATATATATATATATATATATATATATATATATATATATATATATATATATTTATACATTATTTAGATAATTAGATTAAGCTTAATATATGTGTGATATGTATATAATTTGATTTTTTTTAGAATTAGGTTAATAACATAATTAGGGTTAGGTTAATGATTAGGGTAGGACTATTTTCCCGATTATATCGATTATTTTTGATTTAATTTATTTAAGTAATTCTAATTATTATAATTACAAAATAACCTAGGAACCCTTATTAATGCATTAGGGTTCGCTCAATCCCATTGGCCCTTGGCCAAATATTAGGATTTAAATTATTATTCGTTTCGACTAAATTTATTGGTCGCGATGATTAATAATCGATTAATTTGATTAATCAAATCCTATAAAATTCAAATAAATTTATTTTGCTAAATGGTTTTAACCATCTTATTGGTTATGATGATTAGCATATTTCCCGTTATCAATTCGTTATTATTTGTAATCGAAACTATCGGTTATGAGGGGTAACGATAAATTAATAAATTAATAATTAAAATACTTTAATTTGATAAAAGTGATAATCGAATCAATCGATTAGAATTGCCAGCAATCCTTTACTAATCTGTTAACTATGGTGATCGAATCTATTGATCATTGCGGTTAATGGTGACATACTAAAATCAGGGTTGTACGCCCACTCTTAAAACACTTGTCTTTTTCAAACCACAAATTTCAAACTACGGATTTTCATCCTTATTCAAACTACAAAAGGCCATTCAAAAAGCTTCTAAAAACATTTCTAATCAAATTCAATTCTAATGGCGTACAACCCTTCCCGAACTACGTTGACTCTGATTCTCCATAAGGAGATACGTAGGCATTTGGCAACAAGGCGAGTCCCCCTTCCTCCAACTCTAATCATGTTCAATACAATTAGCCTTTTAACTCTATTTAATGTCTGTCATCTTTCTTTATCTTTTGCCACAAACCTTCATCTTTGTAATGTTAACCTTTAGGAAAGGGTTGAGGGTGCCTAACACCTTCCCTCGACCTGAATATAGTATCTTACCCTGATCTCTTAATTGCATAGGTTTCCTATTCGCCTTGGTAGAATAGGTGGCGACTCTAAATCTTTAATTTTTAGGCAGGTTGCTACAATAACATCGCATAACAGGTTCCCACCACAGGTTTCTCATCCTTCTTCGCTGTTTATTTCAGCACAAATGGATCTCGAGCAACCAGTTAAAAATCTACAGGCTCAGAATATCCGGTTCCAAGTTTTAATTCCGAACTTGGCCAAGGGGAAAGACGAGTTGAAAGACCTTGTTAAACCCATAAGAAAAAGGATCAGCGTATGCAGCAAAGTTTACTCCATTGCACATGCCATTGTCTCAAATTCTGCAACGACTGCTCAATCAGAACTTGATAACTCTATTACCTCCATATTTAGTTCCTGCCAATCCTGCTCTTGGTACAAGTACAACGCGAGATGTGCTTGTTATTCGAACAATCCTGATCATGATGTAAAGGATCGTAGACCATAGAAGCATAGGATTCAAGATTTAATTGACGACACGATCATTGATTGCAAATCACCTGAGGAATATCATATTACTGATGATGTGCACAATCAGAAAGGCCGTAATAAACAAAACCAATATGTTGGGGCAGTTCTAATCTCTACAACAGTTCCACAACAACAAAGGAAGCCAGACACTCCTAAGCGTCAAATCACTCATATCAATATGTCATTGGCTCAGGCATTACGACACTTGTTGAAGTCAGAATTGATTACTTTGAAGGACCCTCCGAGGAATCCTAGTACTTCCTCTTCTCGTTATAATCCTAATGCAAGGTGTGGATATCACTCTAATAGTCCTGGACATGACACTAATAACTGTTGGACACTAAAGAATAAGATCCAAGACATGATCGATGCTGGTGAAGTTGAGTTCAATCTTCCTAAGACTCCTGTGGTGATCACCGCTCCTATGCCTAATCACGATAAGACTGATTAATGTCTAGAAGGATGAACTTTTAATCATTAGACTTATTTTCATGCACAATTTCTATTCTGTTGGTTTAAACATTCGACTTATGATAGACATTGTCTGTTTTAATAATCATCATCAGTGCATTGCATATGTTTGTCTTGAATAAATTATTTCGCTATCACTCATTTTAAATTATGTCTTTATTTTGCATATTTTTGGTGATATTCAACTCCTGCTAAGTTGTAACCCTCTTGAGGGATGATGACGAAAACGATACCGCAACCTCATACAATATGCTTTTGAACAGACTATGCTGACGATGTACAGGCATTGTTTCGATTCCTAAACAGTGGAGATATAAGGATGTTAATCCCTCGTCAACCCCCTTTGAGCCTAAGAAGTAGAAGTTTATTTCTCATACAGATTAAAACCCTCATTCATAACCTGGGGCAGGGTAGTTACTCATGTTAACTCAATTATCTTAGATTTTGTCTACACGAATAATGATGGGCTCCCGCAACCATTAAGTCAGGCAGTCAATATCCACCAAAAAGAAAAAGCTGTTAAGTCAAAACCTATGAAGGAGACTTATCAAAAATCGAAACATCCCGCTGGCTGTAATCTCAAAATAAACAGTTCAGGCAAAAGTTAGGGATAACAAAGTCAAAAAAAAAGAGGTCACTAAAATTCCTCGACAAAAGGGAAAGAATTACAAAAACAAAAAAGGATGACTGCCTGTCCAAATAAACTCCCATTACTTAAACCATCATCAAATGTCAAATTTACGACTTCAAAGCTCTGAAATGCAAAGTTAACTGGGCATAAGATCGAAGAACATCACGAAGATTGGGATGGGTATAAATAAAATTTTGAGCCTTTATCCTTTGTTTCTTAAACCGTGAACCAAGCCACGTTACAACCCTTGAAAGTCCTAACTGAAGCATGGTTAGTTCGAAAGCATATTGCCACCAAAAGGTATCCTGACTCCTTAAGGTTTACCAAAAATGCTGAGTTGATATTTCGTCTTTTACAAACATCACGTTTTTATAAACATCACGCTTTTACATCTCCAGTTTTAATGTTTTTCAAAAACTCAAGATAGACATATGCATTGCATCTCATGAATTCATTATTAAACATATTCTGCTACATAGTTTCAAATGTTAGAAAAAGAAAGAATTTGCACAGGGTATGACTAATGACTCAAAGTTACCCCGACCGACAAAGATTACTCCAAGAAGCAATGTCTCTTACGTATACAAGGGGCATGGCACGTTTTGCCCAGTCAATCTGGGGCAATCAGGTCAAGATTCCAAGAATCTTTCAAACGCCAAACAGTCAAAGGCATACATCCCAAGTGGGTTTCAAACTATTTCCCGATCAATCTGGGGCAATCAAGTCAAGATTCCGAGAATCTCTCAAAGATGCCAAAACAATCAGGGGCATGCATCCAAGTAGATCTGAAGCTATTTCCAAATCAACATGGGACATTGTCCTAGGCCCATGATTACTAGGGGCATGTCACCCATAGTGCACATTTCACAAAGTCCTTGCGAGGCGAATCCTTCGAAAGTCCCCACTAGCAGGGGCAAATCAATGCAAGTCCAGTTTGACATCTTGTTCAATACACAGTGGTGTGTCCTAATCAATATAAGTCCAGGAATAGCAAGAGCTATAAATCACTGGGGGCAATATTCAAAGCATTCATGCCTTCCCACAGAGCCGGTTTCACAAGATCATATCCCCACAGAGTAATCATTAAGAAGATATATTCAACTGTTCTCGTCCTAACAAAGACTTAGTTCCTCAACGGAGTTTACATCTTTGACATTGTCGGTTCCCCGACACTTTTTCTCTTCCCCAAACAGGGTTATTCATCTCTCTTATCCCCGATCAGGGTACATCAAGATCAATCATTTAAATGGCTATCCCCAAGCAGAAATCATAAATCCCCAGCTGAGCATCTTCAAAACAAGATCAGACATCAAAATCACAACGATATGGAGATTTATTTTCTCAATTAAGAAAATCACTAATATACTCCATATACATCACATACCTATTCATACATTGCATACATTACTTCATGATAAACATACAGGTTTCTCATTTATTTTGAGAGACTCGTCATATAATACATGCATCATGGCATTGCATTAAGACTAGTTGTACCTATTTCAGAATACAGGTACAAACGGGTAAACAAAATCTCCAATCTTCAAAGATTTAATTCAGTTACTACGAACGGTACTGACACGGTTAACTCTCAAAGATCTAATTCTATCATCACGAACGGTGTAGACACGATCACCTCTCCAAGATCTAATTCAGTTACTACGAACGGTACTGACACAGTCAACTCTCAAAGATCTAATTCTATCATCACGAACGGTGTAGACACGATCATCCTTCCAAGATCTAATTCAGTTACTACGAACGGTGCTCACACGATCAACCTTCAAAAATCTAATTCCATCATCACGAACGATATAGACACGAACATCTCTCCAAGATCTAAGTCGTCCACCATGAACGGTGCTGACACAATCAAAGAAAGAGACAAAATTAATCATGACACTCAATTCAGAAAAGACCACGACAACTGAGTCACGATAATGGAATCACGACAACCGAGTCACGATAATGGAATCACGAAAACCGAGTCACGATAATGGAATCACGACAACTGAGTCACGATAATGGAATCACGACAACTGAGTCACGATAATGGAATCACGACAACTGAGTCCCGATAATGGAATCACGACAACTGAGTCCCGATAATGGAATCACGACAACTGAGTCACGATAATGAAATTACGACAACTGAGTCACGATAATGGAATCACGACAATTGAGTCACGATAATGGAATCACGACAACTGAGTCACGATACTGGAATCACGACAACTGAGTCATGGTAACGGAATCACGACAACTGAGTCACGATAATGGAATCATGACAACTGAGTCACGATAATGGAATCACGACAACTGAGTCACGCTAATGGAATCACGACAACTGAGTCACGGTAATGGAATCACGATAACTGAGTCACGGTAATGGAATCACGACAACTGAGTCACGATAATAGAATCAAGACAACTGAGTCACGATAAGGGAATCACGACAACTGAGTCACCATAATGGAATCACGACAGTGAAGTCACGACAATGGAGTCACGACGATTGAGTTACATATCTAATCCTGGTATTCAGTTCAGAAACGATCATGACAATTGAGTCAAGACAATGAATTTACAACAATAGAGTCACGACGATAGAGTCACGACAATCAATTCACTCATATGATCCAGACGCTCAGGGAAATCGAGCGATCAACTTAATTCTGACACCACAAATGCGGTCTAATGTACGACTCAGTCTGACGCACGTCAATACATCAACTGATGGCATCTGTAAGCCCATCTCCGACAAACGCCTTTCAATACTTCAAGCTCGGATATAGTCTGACGTACGACTTATTGTGACTTTCGTATTTATCCAGATCAGATGGCATCTTTAAGCCCGTCTCATACATCTTTTCCAACACTTGGACGGCATCTTTAAGCCCGTCTCAGGAAAAAGTCCCTGCTTCAGCCAGGGCAAATTCCTGGGTATTCTAGTGTTCAATCCTCTTCTACCTTCAGATTCCGACAGGCACACAAGTCAATCTACATCCTCAAGTATAAGAAGATTGAACAGGGGCAGCTGTCATACCCCAAAATTTACCCATCATATTTATTCATATTTCAGTCCATCTGACTTCCAAATGCTCAAAGATACACAAAAAGGAAGCATGCAGTCTCTCTCCTAAACAACAGCCTCTAAACTAGGGTTTTGTATTTCTCAAAGTGAAATCAAGTTCCAAGACCTCAAATGGATCCCGTGGCCTCTCATATGCTTCAAAGGGTCCTCATGCCAAGTTTCAAGCTCTGATTCATAAGATTGCTCAGTCAAAAGTTCAAATGGTCAACAATCGACTAGTTTGACCTAAAAGTCAACTGTGATCAAAATACAGTCAAAACTCCTGATTTTTTGTTAACAATCTTATTTATAAGTATCACTCACCATTTGATCAAGGATTGATCATGGTTCATCAAGAAAAGATTAGAAATCAACAAATTCAAGAGTTTCTAAATTAGGGTTTTTAAGGAGAAAGTCAACACAACTTTGACCAGCCATAACTTTCACATGGAGCATCAGAAATTTCCCATCCAAAGCTAATTTTTAAGGAAATTGAATTCTCTACAATTTTGTCTCTCACAAGCCAAGTCAAAAAATGCTTCATTTAAGAGATATGGATCAAAACAATATAGGTCCTTCTAAAAGTCAACAAAAACTCATCTTTTTGCAAAGAAGTGTACATGAACATGGAAACTTCAATGAAGATGAAACCAAAAGGAGTGTTTAGAGTACCCTTTGAGATTTATAAAATGGTCAAGAACATCTCCATAGGGTTAAAATGGAGAGAGATATGAAGTTCACAAGTTGGCTAAAATTCAAGAAAAGCTCGAAACCCTAATTGCATAATCTTGTGTTTTTGAACCAATGGGCTTAAGTTTTGGATTTCAAGCACATATATGATCCATAAAAGGGCCTACAAAACCATCTTTATATTTTTGGCATTTTTATTTCTATTTCTTTGAATTTTATTCATTTAAATTGCAAATAAATCAAGTAAAACACCAAAAATACAAATCAAATTGTGAGGCTTTGATTTGGATCATATAGAGGCCCAAGAAATCTATGGAGGATCAATTAATTTCGTTCTACATAATTTTTGGATTTTTTATTTTATTTGTTTTGATTATTATTCATTTAAAATCAAAATAAATTAAATAAATGCCAAAATTATGCATGGTTGTGAATTGCAAACGAGATATTCATCAAAATAATCTTAAAGGCCAAGGCATACATTATGGGAAAGATTGGAAGAGATATTTTTCAAAAAGGGAAATATTTCATGAAATATTTTCAATCAAATCTCAAAATTTCCAATCATTTGATTCTCACCTTTCTCATAGACCTAAATCCTCCTCTATATAAGGACAACAAGTCAGCAGCCGAGAGGACAAAAATTGGAAGGGAGGTGGCAAAGAAGCTAGGGTTTTTAAAGTAAAAAATTGCAAGGAAAGGTGTATGATCGTGTTTCATATTCCAGTAAGGATAAATCAAAACCAAGGCCTTGTTCGTTGTCTTTGAGGACTCAGGAGCTATTCCCATTCGTTATTCAAGCCTGCAAGTACCTGGAACGAACCATCCAAAATCTCCATTTGTTGGATCTTATGTAGGTCATACTCGACGTGGTACATGCGTGTGTTACGAACTGAATCTCCAGGTGCCATTGTTAGGGCACAAGCTTCTGGTTTCGTAAAACCCACACATACAGGTGTTATCAATCAAAACAAAATGCACCATTGAATTTTTGGACCTTGATTTAGTTGATATGGCTTGTCTTGTTATTGGTTTCTTGTTTATTTCGCAAGTTTGAATTATGGCCATGGAGAATAAAAAACTAGTGAAGAATCCGCAAGTATGGACGCAACAAAAAGCGCTGGTAATTCTGCAGGTATAGAGGTTGGAGGAGATGAATAGTATGGTTGAAACATGGACCATCACGCGTGGCGTTTTCCTGCATTGCTATTGGCCAGTCAACCAATAATCTCTCTCTCTCCAGGCGTGGCTTTCATTCATTCGCCAGTCAATACAGCGCAGGGGCCCACTTTTGACCTTTCCCTTTTAAATTCAAATCAAAATTGTTTTTACTATTTATTTATTTATGGTTAATTCAATGACAATTGAAACAACTGGCGCAGCTGGCAATGACAAGCTTTCCTCAATCCCACAAGCCTGTGTTCGAACCAGCCATGAGACATATTTTTTAAAGAAACAAACAACTTGCAGATCCCATGTCACTTGCTCATGCATCCTCACGATGTACCTTTAACGCATCACCATCAGATGTCCACCAGCGTATGATCAAACGTCCCTAAGCGTGTGTTCCACCATGGACCTCATTAGACCCTCCACATTAAATCGGCGCCAGGTTCTATTTATTCATTTATTCTAATTGTTTTCTCTTTCTTTTTTTTATTTTTCTTAAATAAGTCCTTTTTCTTTTCCCTTTTTTTAAAAACTAATATAGTTTTTTAACATAGTTTTAGTCTTATAGAATTCTTAAAAACTTTTTTTAACATTTTTAATTTAGATTTAGATTAGTGATATAATTTAATTTTAATTTAGGTTTAATTTAATCATGAATAATTTTATAGTAATTTAAATAATTTAATTTAGGATTAATTTTTAATTAGGTAAAAAAATTAGAATTGGTTTTTACTTTAATTAGGGTTAAGTTCTTATTTCAGGGTTTATAATTAGATTTAGCCTTAAAACTTGCCTTAAGGTAGGTGTTGTCCGTCAACTAGGATTTTACCCTTAGGTTTTTTTTAGCCATTAACTTTTAACGCTTAGGTTTGCCTTTTGTAATTAAACATTAATTTTCTTCAAACGCGCATTCTCTTCTCATCCCATATTCTATGATTGGCGCGTGGTTGTTTATTTAATTTCTCCTTTTTATTTAAATATGCCATTTATTTATTTAATTCTCGTCATTATTTAATTTCTGCTTTTATTTAATTTCTGCTTTTATTTAATTACGCCGTTTATTTTACTTTCTGTCATTTAAGATTCTAGAAAATGTGTATAGGTCGCTCATTCGTTTTAAATGTAATAGTAATTAGGGCCTTTTATTTTCTGCCTTTTAAATTCCGCCTTTATTTTTCTGCATTAACAGGTGTTTATTGTAATAGCGTAGGGACTTTTAATTTCTGTAAATTTAAACTGCGTGGTTAGTAATCTTAGAGAGTGCAAGCCTGTAACTAATTTAGGATCACTAATTTACAAGATAAATATCATCGAAGTTAACCACGTGATTGTTGCACCCACACACCTTTAGGGTAATCCCTCTTGTTGCCTTTGTTGCCTGTTGCCTTATGATTCTGTTGCCTCTAATTATACTAAATAATAGTCAAGTCCCTCGATTCCAAGGATACCTAACGCAATGTTGCCTTAAAGTTATCGAAACTCCCTCGAAGCTGCCTCGGTAAAATGTAATGATTGTCCCAATTGCTAAGGTATCCTCGCCGTTTGCCTAAAAAATTAATGACTATTATATCCTTCCCTTAGACTACCTGCCCTCTTTATGGCATAGGACAGTCTTATGGCGAACGATAATCTCGATGACCCTTCAACATCCAATTGAAAGACTTCCTGCCCTCTTATGGTATGGATAGACCCTTTCACCCAGAAAAGCTAAAAGAACAAATTTTAAAACTTAGGGTAGTTGCTACTAATTGCTTGCTCTAAATTCAAAATCTTTTTTCCACTTACTTTCAAAATCAAATTAAAAAAGACTACGCTTATTTACAAGCTAAAGTTCTTATTCAAATTTCTATTCGCACCTCATTTTTCAAACAATTCAAACATTTTGAAAACAAAGTGAGCTAAGCAATTAAGAGCCAATGGATAACCATGGATGCAAAGGGTGCCTTACACCTTCCCTTTGTATAACTTACCCCCTGAACTCAAAATCTTTTCAAAAGGTCTTTTTCTGTTCTTTTAGCCTTTCTATTAAATTGGATAAAATAAAAGTCGGTGGCGACTCTTGCTTACCGCGACATTTCAAATAAAGTCAATTCACCGTATTACACTGAGTATACAATACTGAAACTCTGGTAGTTGAAGAATCAATCAATATCAGATTTGATGATAAGCTTGGTCTTGAAAAGCCAAAGCAGTTTGAGAATTTTGCAGATATAGATATCTCTAACTCAGATCATGAAGAACCCAAGAGTAAAGGAGTATCAAAAGATCAAGTTGCACCTTTTTTAGAGAATCTAAGAATATCTGAAGAGCAAACACTCAGAAGATCTTCTAGACTCAACTCTTCTCATCTAAAAGATGTGATTATTGGAAAGAAAGATGATCCCATCAGAACTAGAGCATTCCTAAAGAACAATGTAGAATGTCAATTTGGTCTAGTGTCTTTGATTGAGCCAACTTCTGTTGATCAAGCTCTGGAAGATGCTGACTGGATAATTACCATGCAAGAAGAGTTAAATCAGTTTACAAGGAATGATGTTTGGGATCTGGTTCCAAGACCAAAAGGATTTAATATCATTGGAACAAAGTGGGTCTTCAGAAATAAGCTGAGTGAGAAAGGTGAAGTTGTCAGAAACAAAGCCAGACTGGTTGCTCAGGGCTATAGTCAGCAAGAAGGTATTGACTATACAGAAACCTTTGCACCAGTGGCCAGGTTAGAATCTATTTGTTTATTAATTTCATTTGCCACTCAGAACAACATCACTCTGTATCAGATGGATGTTAAGAGTGCCTTTTTAAATGGTTATATAGATGAAGAAGTATATGTCCATCAACCTCCTGGTTTTGAAGACTCTAAGTCTCCAGAACATGTTTTTTAAACTTAAGAAGTCATTATACGGACTGAAGCAAGCTCCCAGAGCTTGGTATGAAATATTAAGTTCTTTCCTTTTGGATTATGGTTTCACTAGAAGAAAAGTGGATACAACTCTCTTCTGTAAAACCTTTAAAAAGGATATTTTAATTTGTCAAATATATGTTGATGATATTATATTTGGAACATCTAATGCTACACTTGGAAAGGAGTTTGCTAGGTCTATGCAGGAAAAATTTGAGATGAGCATGATGGGAGAACTCAAGTACTTCCTAGGCATTCAGATCAATCAAACTTCTGAAGGAACTTATGTTCATCAGACTAAGTATGTGAAAGAGCTTCTAAAGAAGTTCAATCTGTCTGAAAGCAAAGAAGGCAAAGACTCCAATGCATCCAACGTGTGTATTAGGTAAGGATGAGGTAAGCAAGAAGGTAGATCAGAAGATCTACAAAGGTATTATAGGATCTCTTCTATATCTTACTGCTTCTAGGCCTGATATTTTATTCAGTGTATGCTTCTGTGCTAGATTCCAATCAGATCCTAGAGAATCTCACTTAACTGGTGTTAAGAGAATTCTGAGGTATGTGAAAGGTACTACTAATGTTGGTTTAGTCTACAGAAGATCTAAAGAATACAACTTAGTAGGATTTTGTGATGCTGATTACGCTGGAGATAGAGTTGAAAGGAAAAGTACGTTTGGAAGCTGTCAGTTTCTAGGTAGTCACCTGATCTCCTGGTATAACAAGAAGCAAGCTACAATTGCACTCTCAACTACAGAAGCAGAATATGTTGCTGCTGCTGGATGTAGTACACAGATGCTCTGGATGAAAAGTCAACTAGAAGACTATCAGATATATGAGAGTAACATTCCTATATTCTGTGATAATACTTCTGTTGTTTGTTTATCTAAGAATCCTATCTTACATTCTAAAGCTAAACATATTGAGATTAAACATCACTTCATTAGGGATTATGTTCAGAAGGGTGCTCTTTCTTTAAACTTTGTGGATACAGAACATCAGTGGGCTGATATCTTCATAAAACCCCTTGCTGAAGATAGGTTTAAGTTCATTCTGAAGAACATCAGTATGGATTTATGCCCAGAATGAAGGTATTGAGAAGATCTGATATATGGATTAGATTTGAAATGCTTATTTACTTCTTATCAGATGTTCTGGCTATGCTTGATCATTTAGATACTCTGATTCTGTTATTGCTAACGTTTCATATGTCTAAGTTGATCCAGAACTTTTG
Source organism: Vicia villosa (assembly GCF_029867415.1). Taxonomy (NCBI): domain Eukaryota; kingdom Viridiplantae; phylum Streptophyta; class Magnoliopsida; order Fabales; family Fabaceae; genus Vicia; species Vicia villosa. The sequence goes on from NC_081180.1 coordinate 141,607,133, forward strand.
TTAGATCAAAACAGCTGTCACCAGCTATTCCAGATGACGACCACGTGTTCATTCTGAAGGGACAAGCATGTGTGCAGTTGATGAGACGCCGCCCTAGGTAACTGTGCAAATCTTTTCAAATTGCACGTTATCTCTCCTAACGTCATCAGCATTAAATGTGATTGATTCTATGCATTCTATAACTGTTCATTCTCAGAATTTCATTGCATTTTGTTTCAAATTCGTGCCTATATAAACGCATCTCACATTCATTTCATCTCTTTCCACTGATCTTCACTGTTCATCGTTTTATGCATTTTTTGCCTCTTCTTCTCTCTTTTCAAAAACCCTAAATTGAAACCCAGTAATCTCAAGTGTTCCTCAATGGCTTCTTCATCCAATTTTCAACGCAAGGCTTCATCCTCTAAACATCAAGAACAAGTTCAACAACAGAAATCTGTCTTCATTCCATTGAAGACTTGTTTGATTCCATATGATGATTTGGAAGTTCTCTGTGAATCTATGGTTGATTTTGAAAATCCGCAAGCACACGATTTCAACATCAAAACAGATATGTTGGTTCAAGGATGGGCAAACTATTTTGAACGTCTAATTGGACCGGTTTATCCTCTTTTGGTTAAGGAATTTTGGACTCATGCCATTGTTACTCCAACTGCTATCATCTCTTTCGTGCTAGGTCAAGAAGTTGTAATCTCTGAGAATCTCCAAGGTTTGGGTGGAATTATTGGTTCTCTCCCTGGAAGAACTGATTGAGACAAAGTTCATCCAGAGTTGTTTACTTCTGGAAAAGGCTCACCTCACTCTACAGATCTGAAGCCTCCGTACAGAATTTGGGCGAAGATCATTCTGGGATCCTTCAATCACAGAAAACCCACAAATTCTGCAACCTACGTCAGTCAAGATCAGCAGTTCCTTCTGTACTGCATTGGAAAGGGTATGAGAATAAACTTGCCTCAAGTTCTGTTCAATCATCTGTGTACTCATGTGACAGAATCAAGGGAGGCAGAACGTCTGAAGTATCCCAAAATTAAGAAGAATACCATTTCTATGGGAATATTGGTATCAGACATTCTGACTGAGAGTGGTCTGATTGATACTCTGAGAGCAGCTGGCTCCATTCAAGATCTGACTGTTGTTCATGAGAGTACTCTGACTGCTCAGTCTTTAAGAAGAATGCAGCTGATTAAAAAGGTGATCTCCACTCCGAAGGTGATTCTTGATATTCTGACTGGAAGAACTCTCGTTGCTGACTTCCCTGAGATGTTCAAGGAAGCACTATCAGAATCTGTTCAACTCTATCTGGAATCTTGTGTAAGAGACCAGTTAGAAGTTGACCCTGCATGGATTCGTGGAAGAACTCTTCCATCTTTGGATGAGTTAGAGAAAAATGATAAGAAGAAGAAACAGAAGAAGCTGAAGAGAAAGGTCACAGAAGAAGGTCCTGCTGTAAAGAAAGCCAAGAAGCAGCAGAAACCTTCAGGTATTGTTATCTCTGACTCTGTACCTGCTAATAGTTCTGAATACGTATCAACAGAGTCCCTCAAAGTACCTAGAACTTCTGAACATCTTCAGAAGCTCATAGATGAAATTGATAATGTAGACACCTCTAGTTTACATTCTACCTCTGACCTCCCACCTCAGAAAAGACCATCTTCTTCTGAAATTCCATCTTCTTCCACCACCTCTAAAAGAAACCGTCCACTTCATTCTGAACCAACCCTGAACCCCCAACCTCTAAATGTTATCTTTCCAACCATTCCATCTGAAAATATCTTTTCCTCTAATCAACCTCATTCAACCATCTCCATTTCTACAACAATCTCACCAATAAATGACCCTTCATCTACCTCCACAGTAGATTTATCATCCTCTATATCCTCTTCAACCACTTTTTCTTTGTTCTCTAGAGAACCTGGACCTTATTTTATTCTTAACCCAAACTCTCCTATCACCCGTCTCAAAATCAACCCTCCTAAACCATCTGTTGATATTCATTTTGAATTATTAAAGTATAAGGTACGGACAAGGTTAGATGCTCTGAAGGTTGCTCATGACTCCAAGTTGGATCATGTAGCTGCTGGAAAGCTTTGGAGAGCTTTTGGTGAGGAAATACAGGATGAATTTCTGGATCTCTAGAAAGATTGTTTGGCTGCTGCTCCTGGTCCTGCTGGACTCTTTTTGGAGTATGATGAAGGAAGTACTATCATCCAATCACCAACTGGAAGCCTCTAAAAGAGAAGCAGTTTGTTGATGAGTTACAAGAAGAAAATCCTCTGGAAATAGTTGTATGGAAGCCACATCCTTACAAGGTTATGACTGGAGATTTTCAATTATTGTTCAACTGGTTCAGGGAGAATCCTTTGGAAAAGGATCCTGATATGGTTTAACCAGAAGTTGAGTATCCTCCAGAACTTGAACCTCCTATTTTCAAAGGGCTTCCTACTGAAGAAACTCCTGCTGAGGAAAATAATGAAGATGCTCAAATGGTTGAAGCTGATGCTGCTCATCCTGTTATGGAAAACAGCTTTGATGCTTCTTCTGCTGGTCCTTCTAGCTCTGTTCTGCTGAACACTCTGAAGGAACTCCAACAGAATCATGCTACCTTGGCTAGTCGTCTGGACAAGCAAGATGACACCAATGTGGAGTTCAGAACTTGGATGAAGAACCAAGAAGAAACCTCCAAGAAGCAAGCTGAAGACACTTCTGAGATTAAGAACCTTCTGGCCGCCTTAGCTTCTAAGTTTAGCCAGTCGTAGTCTGTCTTATGTCTTAGTTGGTTTTTCTTTGTTTTTGCATCTGTTTGCTTGCATCTGCTTTTGTATTCTCTTCTTCTGATTATCAATGAAATATCTTTTTTCTTTCTTCACTCTATTGTGTCTTTCATCTGAATCTTTTATACTTTTTGATGTTATGACAAAAAGGGGGAGAAATGTGATAATTGAATTGATTTATAATATTAGTTGCTAGGCTTAAGTCTCAACATTCCTAACAATTATTTGCAAGTTTTCTGTCTTTGATAGTTTTTGCAGGAATGTGATATTCTGGACAAGCTCAATATGAGAAGCAAATACATGGGGAAAAGAAATTCTGAAGAAAAGCTCTTAAAAAATTGAAGCAAGCTTAATGCTCTGAAGCTTCAAGATCAGAAGCAAGCAATGCTTTGTTAAGCCTAAAGCTCTGATACAAGAAGTCTTAAGATCTGATAGCTCAGATACATAGAAGACTGAAGAAATAGAGCTCAGATACAAGTGATCTCAAAGAAAAATTCAAAGCTCTGAAGCTCTGAAGAGAAGCTCTGAATGTTCTAAAGTTCAAAGTTCAACGTGAAAGTCTCAACTGAAATGCAAAATACTCAGGGAAGTCTTTTATTTATAAATTCTTCTAGTATTAATTTCAGGGGGAGATTGTTAATATCAGGGGGAGACATATTCACACACTCTGAATTATATGCTTATGCTATATCTGTGTAATTTTCTTTGTTCATCTGATATTCTGGATACAAATTCATATCAATTTTGTATGTTTTTGTCATCATAAAAAAGGGGGAGATTGTTAGAACAATAAATGTTCTGATCAATATTCTTAGTTTTGATGATTACATTAAGTATAAATTTTGTATAAGACAATGTGGTACTCTAATCCTTTACGTTTTCCATTTCAGGAAAAGTATAAAAGAGTATGCACAAATCAGCATTCAGAAGCACTGACCCAGAAGTTTTGGATGGCTTCATCAGAACATGGTCTGGCAAGACATCAGAAGATGGTCCTGCAGAATCGGAACATGAACTGGAAAGCATCAGAAGATGGCAGTCAGAAGTACAAGCTCTGAAGCTCTGATAGTATCACACTCAAAGCTCTTCAAAGTCAGAAGACAGAAGATGCTCTGCACCAAAGCTGGAGACTCTGAAATTCAAACGTCTATTCAACACATTCTGAGTCCAAAAAGAAAGTTCAAGATGAAAGGCTATAACGTCAAATCTCTGACTAACAAAAGGAACGTTAGAAGCTGCAAAAGGCAAAGTCAGTAAAAGCAGCAAAAGCATGGCTCGAGGTAGTTGACAAAAGTGTTAAACATTAAATGCAGCGTTGTACTATTCACGCAAAGCATTAAATGCTCCCAACGGTCATTTCCTTTCAAGCGCCTATATATAGAAGTTCATTCAGAAGCAGCATGTGATACCCCAAAATTTTCCCATCATATTTCTCTTAATTCAAACTCATATTAAGGTACAAGGCTCAAAGACACCCCTTCTAAACAATGGTTCAAAGAACTAGGGTTTTTGTTTTTCTAAAGAAAATCAATGGATCAAAGGCTCCAATGCATTTCATATGGCTTATGATGTTTCAAACTATCTCCATGACAAAATTCAGGTTCTAATTCAAAGGATTGACCATTCAGTTGCTCAGAAAGTCAATAGTCGACTAGTTTGACCTAAAAGTCAACTGTGGTCAAAGTACAGTCAACCTTATTTTGAAGTATCATTCACCATTTGATCAAGGAATGATCATGGTTCATCAAGAAAAGATCAGAAATCAACAAATTCAAAAGTTTCTAAATTAGGGTTTTCATGGGAGAAGGTCAACTGAACTTTGACCAGCCATAACTCCTACATGGAACATCATAAATTTCCCATCCAAAGCTCTTTTTGAAGGAAATTAAATTCTCTACAACTTTGTCTCTCACATGCCAAGTCCAAAAAAGCTTCATTTGAGAGATATGACTCAAAACATTATAGGTCCTTTTGAAAATCAACCAAAAGTCATCTTTTTCAAAAGAGCATACAAGGAGCATGGAAAACTATTTTGACATGAGACCAAAGACATTGGTTAGAGGACTCTTCAAGGTTTCTAAAAAGTCCAATAACTTGAAAAAATATTGAAAGATGAGGAAATGGAAAGGTGCACAAGCTCACCTATTTTCAAGGGTATGCATGAAGAGAAAAGGTCCAAAACTCCAAATATTTCCAAATGGGCCTATATTCTTTTCAATCCTTATCTTAAGCCCATGCACGTCCAAAAAAAGTACCACCCCATATTTTATTATTTTTATTGATTATTTTATGGTTTTTATTCATTTAAATCATAATTTAATTATATAAAATAGTAAAATAAATGAGAAATATTATTTGCTTTGATTTTTAGTCAAGAAATCAATCAAATATATTCCCTTAATTGGCCAAATGATGATTGGAATAAGGAGAATCAAATATTGGACAAAAATAGAAACATTATGAACCATATTTCTCAATCAAATTTCCAAGATTACAATCAAAGATTTATGAAGATTCAATCTACTTTTGTTAACCTAAAACCTTTACTTATAAATTGAGAACAGTTACAGACCCCTAAAAAGAATTTTGGCAGCCATCATAACCCTAGGTGAACTTCAAAAAACTGTGGTATTCAAGGAAGGTGCAGACCAAGTTCCAAGCCAATTCAGATCTTACAAAGCATCTCAACGTGTTCTCTGGTGCGCATTGATCGATTCCAGCCATTCAAAAGCTATCAAAACTCTCTGAAGCGTAAAGACTCGTAATCCTGATCCCTTGCCTTTTAAATTCTTGATTTCGCATATTCATTCATCTTTAATAAGTTTTGATGATATATTCGTGATCATGATGATGTTTACAAGTTGTCTGGATTGTTTAATTTCGTTTTAGACACAGGTATACGAATCTTCCATTACTAGGGTTCGAAGCTCCCAAATTGGGGCTTCATGAAATAGGTAAAATTAATCGAAACTAGGGACATATCTGTCTTCACAGGAACGTGACGAGTCCGTCCATGGTCTTACATGTAGTTTATATTGCTTGTAAAGTATTTTTGAGTATGCAGGTGCGGTAGCTATGGACAAAATCCGTAGGAAAAAGGCTATAGCAACGTTTTGCCCGTGGGTAAAGCCTAAGGGGACGGTTGCAGCGAAGGAGATGATGGGGTGGCACCATCTGATTGGTCAGGTTCAAATGGGAAAGCGCGCGCTACTTTTCCAACAGCCAGAAGGATCTGGTGTGCCTAGTTCCACACGCGCATCATGCACCCTCAGATTCCATCCTTCAGATCGTGTTGTGTCCAGATCTAACGAGCCCAGACGCGCAGTTGTATCATGCTCCCTCAGCGCGTGCCACACAGGATCATTAGTTAAGTTTTCTATTTTTTTTCTTTTTAATTATATAACATATTGTTTATTTATTTATATTATTTATATATGGCTTTTAAAAAAATCCTTTTAATTATTTTTTTTTCTTAACAAAAATTATTCTTAAATTCTTTTTTTTATAAAAATATTAAAATAAAAAAACATTTTTTTTAATTATTATTAACCATATTGTTTAATTTAAATAGATTTAAATTATTTAAATTACTCAATTAATAATAAATGTTTTATTAATGAATAAAAAATACATATTAGGGTTAGGAGATTTAATCGAGTTTTTATTTTCGCCGATTTAATTAATTAGGTTAAAAACCAATAATTAATTAATTTGGCTTTTATTTATTTTATTAATCATAATTAACTTGTGCCCTAATCAGGGTTTACGAGGATCATTCCTACACTGAATTTTTTCCTTTTTTCTTTGTGTAGTTTTTTAGGGTTACAATCAGGGTTCGTCCGACTACGCGCCATATCAGATCAAAAAGCTAAGTCCCTGATTTTATTATTATTTTAAATATCATTTTATTTTTCCTCTTTTAATTAAAATAGGGTTAGTTTCAATCGCCAATGAATTGGTAATGCACTCACCTTTCTGTTTATTTTTCTTTTTCCAATTTTCAGGGTTAACCAACTGGTCAAAGCTTGAACATTCGGTAACCCTAAAAATCTTTCCCTTTTAATTATTCCCTTTTTATTATTACTTATGTCAAACTATTTGCTTTATTGAGGTTTTTATTTTATTGCTTTTTCTCCCCTTCCCCATGGTTTAGTATGTAACTGCTCCTGGACTGTATTGTGTGGCCTTGAAGGCACTTAACACTGCATTACATTATTACTGCGTGGTTAGTAATTTAGGGAGTGTAACCTCGAACTGAATTTAGAATAACTATTTACAAGATAATTATCTAAATTAATCACGTGATTGTGCACCCACACACCTTTTTTGGTAACCTCTCTTGTTGCCTGTTGCCTGTTGCCTTGCTGCCTTGTGTTTTTCAGTGCAGAATAGTCAAGTCCCTCGAATACGAGGACGCCTCAGCAATGTTGCCCTCAGCTCATTCAGATCATAAGTCCCAATGATGCTGCCTTCGATTCGCTAATATGATCTCGTCCCTCGAAGTTGCCTACGAAATGCTGAGGTGTCCTCTGGTTGCCTAATAATGATGGCTATTCTGATCTTTCCCTTATACTACCTGCCCTCTCTATGGCAGGGACAGTCTTATGGCAAACGATAATTGCGACGACCCTTCAACCTCCAAATAAAAGGACTTCCTACCCTCTTATGGTATGGATTGCCCTAAAAGGCTAAAAGAATCTTTTTACAAATATCAAGGTAATTTGCCCTTAATTGCTTGCTCTGGTTTAAATTCCCTTTTCTACTCTTTTTCTTAAAAAACTTCAAAAAGGCTACGCTCATTTACTAGCTAAAGTCCTTATTTTCTTCTACATTTCTAAACTTTTGAAAACTAAAGAGCAAAGCAATTAAGAGCCCATGGAAAACCATGGATGCAAAGGGTGCCTTACACCTTCCCTTTGTATAAATTACACCCATACTCAGTTTCTTTTTAAAAGGTTTTTTTGTTCTTTTAGCCTTTCATTAATTTGGATAAAATAAAAGTCGGAGGCGACTCTTGCTTACCGCAACATTTCAAATAAAGTCAATTCATCGTATTACAGAACTGGCGACTCTGCTGGGGATTTTTCGAATAAAAGAGGGGTTACCTTAAAAGCTTAGGATTCACTTAAATGTTTTCTATTGTTTGCTTTGTTTGCTTTATTTTTCAGGGCTGTTTTGGGAATTCAATGAAGGACGAATCCTACACCCGGATTCAAGTACACCTAAGATAGGAAGTGGCATAGTCATGGAGACCTCCTTCATGTATATGGAGGATTGGCCAATATGAGAGCTCACGCTTAAGTTAGGCCTCTATGGGTGTTTGCATGCTTCTCTTGTATGAGGGAGGTTCGTGCAGATATCCGTGGGTGAGTCGGAGCTTAAGGACATTTAGTTACCTTTAACCCATCTTGACTTTTAGGAACGTAGTGGGGGGACTACTCTTGATGTATGTTGAGAGCATAGTCGCTACCCGATACTACAGCTCAGATAGGTTCTTTCTCAAAGTATCATTGCATGGTATGTATGTATCATGTTCGAGGGTGCTTTAGGAGGGCTGACAATTCTGGGTAACTCGGTAGAAATCGTTGCTGATATTATCCTTATCCTTAGAAGTACCTTTGGGGAGGGGTAGTTACCTAATCAAACTCCATGCATGCTTTTAAACCTAAGGACATTTGTGTGACTTGCTTGTGTGTGCTACTAACCCTTCATTTCCTTGCAGGAACTATTTGTGGGACTTACTCGTCCTTATTACCTTATGCTTTACCTATTGCATTACATCCGCATAACATCATGACATCATGATATAGCATATTAACTAACCCTTTCAAGGATCTTAGGGATTTAGGGCGCACAATTTCAGGTGCTCTTATCAAGGACTGAATTCCTAATCAAGGGGCAAGAGGATTTACTTTCCGCTAGCCACATATCTTCCAATTCGAAGACATAGTACCTATCAAGGGGCAAGAGGATTTATTTTCCTCTGGTCGTATGCCTTCCAGTTCAGGGACACGATACCTATCAAGGAGCAAGAGGATTTATTTTCCTCTAGCCATGTACCTTCAAATTCAGAAGTATCCCGAATCAGAGGCGATGACCCACTCGATATGGTGAGCTTGATTCTTAAAGAAGGACGCTTAAAAATGAAAGCCAAGGTTCTTCAAACGAAGCTGTGACTGATTAAATTTCTAATGTTGCTAACTAAATTCCTTAAAGATCCTTGAAAACATTGCATCTGCATTCATAACATCGCATACCAGGTTTCTTACAACAGGTCTCTCATCCTTCCTCGCTGTTTATTTCAGCATCATGGATCTCGAGCAATCAGTCAAAAATCTTCAGGCTCAGAATAACCAGTTCCAAGAAATGATCCTTAACTTGGCAAAGGGGCAAGAAGAATTAAGGACACTTCTGATCAAGAAGGAGAAGAGTCAACATAAGCAGCAAGGTAGTTTAGATAATCGGACATCCAAACCTAAGCGATCATTTACTCTGTTACACATGCCGCTGTCTCAAGTTCTGCAACAACTGCTCAATCAGAACTTGATAACTCTATTGCCTCCATATTCATTTCCTACTAATCCCACTCCTGGGTATAAGTACCATGCGAGATGTGCATATCATTCGAATAGTCCTGGTCATGATACAGAAGATTGTTGGCAATTGAAGCACAAGATTCAAGACCTCATTGATGACAAGATCATTGACTTCAACTCACTTGAGAAGCCTTATATGGCTAATGCTGTGTACAATCTGAAAGGTCGTAATGAACGCAACTTACACTACAAGAAATTTGACATATACCAACGGCAAAAATCTGTTGGTAAAGGTCTAAAAACCGTTGGTAAAGATAGAAAAATCTATACCAACGGACGTTTGTTTCCGTCAACTATAATTTCCTATACCAACGGCAATTTTCCGTCCCAATATCTTATTCCAACGACAATTTTCTAGTGTTGGAAAAAATTTCGAGGCTATACCAACGGATAATTACACTTTATAATAACTTTATCTACAACGTATTTCCGTTGGTATAGAATAAAATTAGCCGTTGGTATATGTCTTTTTTATTTTACAAATATTTTTCCTTTCTAATAATCAATATTTTTTAATATTCAAATTTTGACAATACTTTCTATATGTACCACAAAATTTAAAACAATAGCAAAGAAATTTTCAATTATATTGTCAAAAAGTCTTACAAACATTAAAATAACAGTAATGTTATATAACAAATAATCACCAAAATATATGCTACGTCAAAAAAAAAACTTATCTAAGATAAAATCAATTTCTAGTCTTCCTCTCTGCCTTCTTCATCGGTGCATGGACTTCGAGAATTTGTATGGTTTGGGGAACTACAAGTAGTGCATGCATCTCCATCACACTTTCATCAGTATGCATCAAAATACCTTGTAAACAGAACCAAAGCCACCTTCGCTGATATTATTTTCTGCGTCAAAGTTTTTGGGAGCTGTTTTTTATTTTAAAGTGAACAATCCTGTTTGTAGATCTATACTCTGAAGCTCTAAAAAAAATGGAAATTTCAAAATGAATTATAAACAGAAGAATCTAAGAAACATTGCGGAACATTTGATACAATTAGAAATAGATGTAGAAGGTACCAGCATGAAGCTATCAACGACACTCTGTAACTCTGCTTCAATTTGACACTGAGATTGTAGATTGGACTCGAAAGATTGTAGATGAGATTCATCCGTGAATGCGTTGAAAATTGAGCCCGTGTCCCAGATCAAAGAGTTGGATACTTAGAGCGGAAAACCCAGATTTTTATCATATATAAGGCTGATGCTGTCGAAATTTGGTAAACCATAGTCGTCCAAGTCTCTAGTTCACCAACAGAATAAATGGACGGCACGATATGAATAGAAGACGCACTTTCTTGTGTGTAATGGAATCCAAAAATCTTTTAAGAAGCCAAAAGCTTGTTGGCACTTGATCCCTTAGTTCTCGGAGAGTAATGTGCATTAGTTAAGTGTGAATAACCTTCCATTAAGGAAGCTTCGTCTTCGAAGAGGTAAAATCGCCTTGGCTAAGTGTAGAAAGAACCGACAATTGAGCATCAGCCTGATGGAGGAAAATCAAATTTTGTAAAAATTAATAATAACTATGAATGGAATGAGAAAGTAACGGGCGATTAGAGAGATAAATGCCTTTTCAGTTTCAGACAACTTATCTACAGCGATATAATCGCATTCAGAGAGCAGTCTTGTCACTTGTCCCCTGCCATTGTGGCAGGTTTACAACCTAGAGGCAAAAAATATATACCTTCACAGGTATTTAAATACTACTAAATTAGTTCTTACAGGTCGCAACTTTGGTGGATCGAGATTGTGTAGTGTGAGAAAATCTTTAACGGTACGGATATTTTCACGACTCAAACGCCTGCAGAAAGCTCCGTCTAGCCTATCTTTACCTGTCTCCCAATTTCATCCAAAAGACTTGGAGGGTGGTGTTTCTTGTACACTGTAATGAAAAAATCAGATGTTAAAGTAAGTTTTCTTTTACTGTTTCAACAAGTGAGTTGAAAGGCTAAAAACAAAAAATACAAAATGAGATGAATAATCTGTAATTCATTCATTTGTGCCAATCGTGATAGCATCATCATGCATCTAAAAAAAGGGTAGTATAAGTTCATATTACAAATACTCACATACTCCTCTGTCTTTGCTTCTCTTATTCTACAATCCCCGTCTTTAAGATATAAAATCACTTCTCTTATTCTAAAATCCTCCTTAACCTGGAAAGATAAATGATCATATTATATACCAGTAAAAGAATTTCCATTGAGAGTTAATATGCAGTTTCAGATAAAGAAACTCATTATATATTCAAAACCTCTATGAAATGCACATAAACTAAAACCTATGAAATGCATGAAAATCTAAAACCTATAAATTATCCACGTAACCTAAAACTTATAAAGAAACTATGAAATACACATAACGTAAAACCTATAGTATATTATTCACGTGAACTGGATAGCAAACAGTGAAAACATTTAAACTTGCATAGAAACAAGAAAGTTCTTCATATATTTTCTTTCTCTTCATTTTATTTATAGAAAAGTGGCAAGCTTAGGAGTCCAGGATAATATCCCATTATTATGCAATGAAACATTTCCATACTCATATCACTATATATCTAATAATTCAACCCATTCAAAGGGTTTGATACAAATAATGAAGTAGAGTTTCATGTGTTTATCGGAATGGCATGCTTGAATCAAATTGTACGAGTGGTGTGATATTGCTTTATATGCAAACCTAGCAGATATTGATTTAATAATCTCATTATTTCTGATTTCTAACTCAGTGAAGATAACTTGAACACTGATCTAGATGTCAAAAACCAAAATATTTGAAAATATAAAAGAGCAACGAAGAACATCATTTGGAAATCTAGCCAAGAGAAATATACTCGCAGCAATTAAATCCCCAAATTGACTTGTGAATTTGGTGCCTACGCGGCTTTTGACAAGCCCTAGCATCTGACCTCCTACATTTTAATTCGTCAATAGCATTTGAATCATATGTCAATAAATCCAATGAATCATTGGTGTACTATTCTTACAAATTACTCAAGACTACTAGGAGTTAGTGAAGCAGACAGAATCACAACATTACTTCCCCAACTCAAAAATTATTTGGACAATCTATGTTAGGTTTCTCCTCCGCACAAAAAATGGACAATCTATGTTAGGTTTCTCCTCTGCACAAAAAATGGAATACAGAATTGACAGGGTTTAGTGCACTGAACGTTAGTAAATTACTGGGAGGGCATTTTAACAAAAAAGTACCAATCTTGAAATGAATAATAAAACTTACGATCTTGAACATCAATTGGCATTGCAATTTTGTCAATGGCAGCGATAGCATCCTCTAAAGCTTTGTTATCGGCTGCAAATTACAAAATTGTATAAGTTATTATACACAAATTTATACTATAAGAAAGAACCACTGATTACAACTGATATCTAGGTTTAAAAATATCCCAGGATTTTTCCAAAACAAAAACCAAATCCAGCAGTAGAGGAAATCCTTTTGAAGATACCAATAGAAATTTGAGCTTCACTGCACATTTCACAAATTTTACCAAACACAATCAAATGTAAATCCATATTCAAACTCAAAACACCGCAACAACACAGTTTCCATTAACAAACCACACCAGATTCAACAATTTCTTCAAGCATAACCCTAAATTACTAAAACCCTAAATTACACTACAGAGATGGCGATGCAGAAAACGAAACCGGATCGAAAAGAAGAACTAAGGTTACCTGAAGTTGGGGAGAGAATGTTTGGAGCGGCGACGGAAGGAGGTTAGGCTATAGGAAAAAAAATATTGTTTATCGAGAAATGAGTGAAGTGTTAAGAATGAGACTACACGTTCACTCATGTGTTAAGAATGAAGAGTTTTTTAATTTGTTATTAGAGAGGAAAAAAATTAAAAGAGTGAAAAATTGAGCGCTTTTGGTGAAATTTGGGCGCGTTTTATTTCGGACCCTATACCAACGGTAGGTTTTAATTCCGGTCTCTAATTATTATCTATTCCAACGCTATTTTTTACAGTCACTAAAAGTGTCGGTTGGTATATGGCAAATTTTTTGTAGTGTTATCTGTGGGGACAATTTTGACTCTACACCAGTTCTACAACAACGACACAAGCCAGACGCACCTAAGCGTCAGTTCACAAATATCGATATGTCACCAGCTCAGGCATTACAATACTTGCTGAAGTTAGAGTTGATTACTTTAAAGGATCCCCCTAAGAATCCCCGTACTTCCGCTCGCGGCTATAATCCCAATGCGAGATGTGCATACCACTCCGGTAGCCCTGGTCACGATACGAATAGTTGCTGGACGCTGAGGAACAAGATCCAAGACATGATCGGTGCTGGTGAAGTTGAATTCAAAAATCCAAAGATTCCTGTAGTGTTCACTACTCCCAGACCAAATCACGACAAGACTGATTAATGTCCAGAAGGATGAAATTTTTAATTATTAGACTTATTTTCATGTGCAATTTCTATTCTGTTTGTTTAAACATTCGACTTATGATAGACATTATCTATTTTAATAATCATCATCAGTGCATTGCATATGTTTGTCTTGAATAAATTACTTTGCTTTCACTTATTTAACTTGTGTCTTTACTTTTTATTTATGTTGTGATATTTAACTCTTGCTAAGCTGTAAGTATCTTGAGGGAGGATGACGAAAACGATACCGCAACCTCATACAGTATGCTTTTGAACGGACTATGTTGATGATGTACAAGCATTGTTTCAATTCCTAAATAGTGGAGATATAAGGATGTTAATCCCTCGTCAACCCCTTTGAGCCTAAGAAGTAGAAGTTTCTTTCTCATTCAAATTAAACCCTTAATCACAACCTGGGGCAGGGTAGTTACTCAGTTAACTCGATTGTACTAGCTGTCGTTTATACAAATAATGATGGGTTCCCGCAACCAGTAAGTCATGCAGTCAATATCCACTAGAAAGAAAGAAAAAAACGGTTAAGTCAAAACCTACGAAGGAGAATTGTCGAAAATCGAAATATCCCGCTGACTGTAATCCCAAAATAAATAGTTCGGGCAAAAGTTAGGGATAACAAAGTCAAAAAGAGGTCACTACAAATCCTCGACAAAAGAAAACATTTCAAAAGAGGTCACTACGAATCCTCGGCAAAAAGAAAGTATTACAACAAAGGATGACTGCCTTTCCAAATTAAGCCTCTGATACTTTAACCATCATCAAACATCAATGTTACAACTTCAAGCCTTGCTAAAAGCTTAAACACAGAATTAACTGAGCATAGGATCGAAGAACATCACGAAGATTAGGATGGGTACAAATAAATTTTGAGCCATTATCCTTTGTTTCTTAAAAACCGTGAACCAAGCCACGTTACAACCCTTGAAAGTCCTAATTGAAGCGTGGTTAGTTCGAAAGCATACTGTCACCAAAAGGGTATCCTGACTCCTTAAGATTTGCCATAAATGCTGAGTTGATATCCTGTTTTGACAAACATCATGTTTTTATAAACATCACGCTTTTACATCTCCTGTTTTAATGTTTTTCAAAAAACTCGAGACAGACATATGCATTGCATCTCATGAATTCATTATTAAACATATTCAGCTACATAATTTCAAGTGTTAGCATCAGAAAGAATCTGCACAGGGTATGACTAATGACTAAAAAGTCATCCTGACAGACGAAACCATCTCGGTAACAACATCTCTTATAACTGATTCAGTTCATTAGAAGTCAATGAATACAAGGGGCATGACATGCCTCGACCAGTCAATCTAAGGCAATCTGGTCAAGATTCAGAGAATCACTCAAACGTCAAACAATCAGGGGCATGCACCCAAGTGGGTCTGAAGCTACTTCCCGATCAGTCAGGGCAATCATACTAAGTACTAGGGGCATGTCGCCCATAGTACACATCTCATAAGGTCCTCTCGAGGCGAATCTCTTCAAATTCCCTAATAGCTGGGGCAAAGCCATGCAAGGCATGTTCAACCCTTCGATCAATACTCATTGGTGTTTTCCAATCAATACGAGTCCAGGAATGGCAAGTGCTATAATCACTGGGGGCAACGTTCAAGACATCCATATCTTCCCACAAAGCCGGTTTCACAGGATTATATCCCCACAGAGTAATCATTAAGAAGATATCTTCAAATACTCTCAACAAAAGACTTAGTCCCTCAACGGAGTTCACATCTATAACACGACTGGTTCTCCGATACCTTTCTTGTCTCCAAACAGAGTTATTCATCTCTCTTATCCCAAGTCAAGGTGCATCAAGAATCATTCATACAAATGGCTCTCATCCCCAAGCAGAAATCATAAATCCCCAAGTGTGTATCTTGGAAACAGGATCAGGCATCAGAGTCACAATGACCTGGAGATTTATTTTCTCAATCAAGATACTCCAAATAGCATAAATCATGTTCATACATCATATATCATAGTAAATTCATACATAACATACATACGCCTCATTGCATATGCATAACACTCCCATTCATGTCAAAAATAAACATTACAATACATGCATCACGACATTACATAAAATTAATACTGCTTTTTTCAGTCTATTCCTACAAACCAAATGAATAGTATCTTTTAGATATAGTGCAGAGATAATCAAGTCAACAATTTAATTCTGACGCTCATTCAAGACAGAGATTTAATTCTGACACTTAATTTTGGATATCTTCCAAAGATAGTTCAGAGATAATCAAGACCAAGATTTAATTCTGATACCTAGTTCCAGGTATTCTCCAGAGATAGTTCACAGATAATCAAGACAGAGATCTAATTCTGATACTTAGTTCCGGGTATTCTCCAGAGATAGTTCAGAAATGATCAAGACCAAGATTTAACTCTGATACTTAGTTCCGGGTATTCTCCAGAGATAGTTCAGAAATGATCAAGACCAAGATTTAATTCTGATACTTAGTTCCGGGTATTCTCCAGAGATAGTTCAGAAATGATCAAGACCAAGATTTAATTCTGATACTTAGTTCCGGGTATTCTCCATAAATAGTTCAGAGATAATCAAGCGACAAGAAATATAATTCTATCATCACGAACGGTGTAGACACGATCATCTCTCCAAAGTCTAATTCAGTTACTACGAACGGTACTGACATGACAAACTTTCAAAGTTCTAATTCAGATACTACGAACGGTGCTGACATGATCGACCTTCAAAGATCTAATTCTATCATCACGAACGGTGTAGACACGTTCATCTTTCCAAAGTCTAATTCAGTTACTACGAACAGTGCTGACACGACAAACTTTTAAAGATCTAAACCAGTTACTACGAACGGTGCTGACACGATCGACCTTCAAAGATCTAATTCCATCATCATGAACGGTGTAGTCACGATCAACTTTTCCAAAGTCTAATTCAGATACTACGAACGGAGCTGACACGACTAACATTCAACAACTACTTCTCAACACTTCAAGTTCAGGTATAGTCTGACGTATTTTCATTATGACTTTCAAAACTTATCAAGACAGATGGCATCTTAAAGCCCACTTCATGTCCCTAACATCTAGATGGCATCTTTAAGCCCATCTCCAACAAACACCTCTCAGGACTCCGAGCTCAGATAGAGTCTAACGTACGACTCATTTTGACTCTCATATCATCAAAACTAGATGGTACAAATTTTTGGGTACTTTAGTGTTCAATCCTCTTCCACCTTCAGATACCGATTGGCATACAAACCACTCTACATCTTCAGGTTTAAGAAAATTGAACAGGGGCAGCTGTCATACCCCAAAATTTTCCCATCATATTTCTCTTAATTCAAACTCATATCAAGGTTCAAGGCTCAAAGACACCCCTCTTAAACAATGGTTCAAAGAACTAGGGTTTTTGTTTTTCTGAAGAAAATCAATGGATCAAAGGCTCCAATGCATTTCATATGGCTTATGATGTTTCAAACTATCTCCATGACAAAATTCAGGTTCTAATTCAAAGGATTGACCATTCAATTGCTCAGAAAGTCAACAGTCGACTAGTTTGACCTAAAAGTCAACTATGGTCAAAGTACAGTCAAAACTCATGATTTTTGTCAACAACCTTATTTTGAAGTATCCTTCACCATTTCGTCAAGGATTGATCATGGTTCATCAAGAAAAGATCAGAAATCAACAAATTCAAAAGATCATAGGAGAAGGTCAACTGAACTTTGACCAGCCATAACTCCTACATGGAACATCAGAAATTTCCCATCCAAAGCTCATTTTGAAGGAAATTGAATTCTATACAGCTTTTTCACTCACATGCCAAGTCCAAAAATGCTTCATTTGAGAGATATGACTCAAAACATTATAGGTCCTTTTGAAAATCAACCAAAAGTCATCTTTTTCAAAAGAGCATACAAGGAGCATGGAAAACTATTTTGACATGAAACCAAAGACATTGGTTAGAGGGCTCTTCAAGGTTTCTAAAAAGTCCAAGAACTTGAAAAAATGTTGAAATATGAGGAAATGGCAAGCTGCACAAGCTCACCTATTTTCAAGGGTATGCATGAAGAGAAAAGGTCCAAAACTCCAAATATTTCCAAATGGGCCTATATTCTTTTCATCCAATCCTTATCTTAAGCCCATGCACGTCCAAAAAAAGTATCACCCCATATTTTATTATTTTTATTGATTATTTTATGGTTTTTATTCATTTAAATCATAATTTAATTATATAAAATAGTAAAATAAATGAGAAATATTATTTGCTTTGATTTTTAGTCAAGAAATCAATCAAATATATTCCCTTAATTGGCCAAATGATGATTGGAATAAGGAGAATCAAATATTGGACAAAAATAGAAACATTATGAATCATAATTCTCAATCAAATTTCCAAGATTACAATCAAAGATTCACGAAGATTCAATCTACTTTTGTTAACCAAAAACCTTTACTTATAAATTGAGAACAATTACAGACCCCTAAAAAGAATTTTGGCAGCCATCATAACCCTAGGTGAACTTCAAAAAACCGTGGTATTCAAGGAAGGTGCAGACCAAGTTCCGAGCCAATTCAGATCATACAAAGCATCTCAACGTGTTCTCTAGTGCGCATTGATCGATTCCAGCCATTCAAAAGCTATCAAAACTCTCTGAAGCGTAAAGACTCGTAATCCCGATCCCTTGCCTTTTAAATTATCGATTTTGCATATTCATGCATCTTTAATAAGTTTTGATGATATATTCGTGATCGTGATGATGTTTACAAGTTGTCTGGATTGTTTAATTTCGTTTTAGACACAGGTATACGAATCTTCCATTACTAGGGTTCGAAGCTCCCAAATTGGGGCTTCATGAAATAGGCAAAATTAATCGAAACTAGGGACATATCTGTGTTCACGGGAACGTGACGAGTCCGTCCATGGTCTTACATGTAGTTTATATTGCTTGTAGAGTATTTTTGAGTATGCAGGTGTTGTAGCTACGGACAAAATCCGTAGGTAAAGGCTATAGCAACGTTTTGCCCGTGGGTAAAGCCTAGGGGGACGGTTGCAGCGAAGGAGATGATGGGGTGGCACCATCTGATTTGTCAGGTTCAAATGGGAAAGCGCGCGCTCCTTTTCCAACAGCCAGAAGGATCCGGTGTGCCTAGTTCCACACGCGCATCATGCACCCACAGATTCCATCCTTCAGATCGTGTTGTGTCCAGATCTAACGAGCCCAGACCCGCAGGTGTATCATGCTCCCTCAGCGCGTGCCACACAAGATCATTAGCTAAGTTTTCTATTTTTTTTTCTTTTTAATTATATAACATATTGTTTTTTAATTTATATTATTTA
This sequence comes from Vicia villosa, assembly GCF_029867415.1. Lineage (NCBI taxonomy): Eukaryota > Viridiplantae > Streptophyta > Magnoliopsida > Fabales > Fabaceae > Vicia > Vicia villosa. The sequence goes on from NC_081180.1 coordinate 141,626,268, forward strand.
TATATGGCTTTTAAAAAAATCCTTTTAATTATTTTTTTTCTTAACAAAAATTATTCTTAAATTCTTTTTTTTATAAAAATATTAAAATAAAAAAAAACATTTATTTTAATTATTATTAACCATTTTGTTTAATTTAAATAGATTTAAATTATTTAAATTACTCAATTAATAATAAATGTTTTATTAATGAATAAAAAATACATATTAGGGTTAGGAGATTTAATCGAGTTTTTATTTTTGCCGATTTAATTAATTAGGTAAAAAACCAATAATTAATTAATTTGGCTTTTATTTATTTTATTAATCATAATTAACTTGTGCCCTAATCAGGGTTTACGAGGATCATTCCTACACTGAATTTTTTCCTTTTTTCTTTGTGCAGTTTTTCAGGGTTACCATCAGGGTTCGTCCGACTACGCGCCATATCAGATCAAAAAGCTAGGTCCCTGATTTTATTATTATTTTAAATATCATTTTATTTTGCCTCTTTTGATTAAAATAGGGTTAGTTTCAGGGTTAACCAATTGGTCAAAGCTCGAACGTTCGGTAACCCTAAAACTCGTTCCCTTTTTATTATTCCCTTTTTATTATTACTTATGTCAAACTATTTGCTTTATTGGGGTTTTAATTTTATTGCTTTTTCTCCCCTTCCCCATTGTTTATTATGTAACTGCTCCTGGACTGTATTGTGTGGCCTTGAAGGCACTTAACACTGCATTACATTATTACTGCGTGGTTAGTAATTTAGGGAGTGTAGCCTCGAACTGAATTTAGAATAACTATTTACAAGATAATTATCTGAATTAATCACGTGATTGTGCACCCACACACCTTTTTTAGTAACCTCTCTTATTGCATGTTGCCTGTTGCCTTGTTGCCTTGTGTTTTTCAGTGCAGAATAGTCAAGTCCCTCGAATACGAGGACGCCTCAGCAATGTTGCCCTCAGCTCATTCAGATCATAAGTCCCAATGATGCTGCCTTCGATTCGCTAATATGATGTCGTCCCTCGAAGTTGCCTACGAAATGCTGAGGTGTCCTCTGGTTGCCTAATAATGATGGCTATTGTGATCTTTCCCTTAGACTACCAGTCCTCTCTATGGCAGGGACAGTCTTATGGCGAATGATAATTGCGACGACCCTTCAACCTCCAAATAAAAGGACTTCCTACCCTCTTATGGTATAGATAGCCCTGAAAGGCTAAAAGAATCTTTTTACAAATATCAAGGTAATTTGCCCTTAATTGCTTGCTCTGGTTTAAATTCCTTTTTCTACTCTTTTTCTTAAAAAACTTCAAAAAGGCTACGCTCATTTACTAGCTAAAGTCCTTATTTTCTTCTTCTACATTTGTAAACTTTTGAAAACTAAAGAGCAAAGCAATTAAGAGCCCATGGAAAACCATGGATGCAAAGGGTGCCTTACACCTTCCCTTTGTATAAATTACCCCCCATACTCAGTTTCTTTTAAAAAGGTTTTTTTCTGTTCTTTTAGCCTTTCATTAATTTGGATAAAATAAAAGTCAGAGGCGACTCTTGCTTACCGCGACATTTCAAATAAAGTCAGTTCATCGTATTACACAGCATAAGAACTCTTGCGCAAACTTACAGAAACGCTGTCAAACTCAAAAGCAAAAAGAACTTCATCTTCAACCTCACAACTTTGTAATATTTTAGTGAGTGTTAAGAACTAGAACTTAAGAGAAATATCACTTTGTGTGACTATAGCTTTATTAGAAGCAATCTAAACTCTTGTAAACATTTATTTTTACATTGATTGTAAAAGGATTTCCTAGAGTGATCAAGTTGTGATCTGTACACTCTAGAAGACTTAGAGGGTATCTAAGTGGAAAACCATTGTAATCAGTCGGATTAGTGGATTAAACCCTCAGTTGAGGTAAATCACTCTAAAGGGGCGGACTAGAGTAGTTTGGTTAACAACGAACCAGGATACAAATCATTTTGTTGATTATTTTTATCTTCCAAATTTATGAGTTACACTTATTCAATCCCCTCTTTCTAAGTGTTTTTCTATCCTTCAAAGTTGAACATAATAATGTCTTTCCAATTAACTTGGTCAACAAATATTACTTTCAAAGAGGCCTCGACTGAGCGGTGGATCTTAAATTGACTTTCTTAAGATTTTTTGGGATTACTCAAATCCAAGTTTAGGATTTATCTCACCACAAGGGGGAATCAAGCCCTTTCCTTATACAACCCACAAAAGTAACAAGTATTCACATAGGCAGTTTATAATGACAATAATAGTAATAGTAATATATAACAAAGACAGGGTCAACCCTCATAGAAATAGTGAAGTTTCCCCAGCAGAGTCGCCATTTTTTTGTAGCAGTGAAATTTTGAGACTAGAGCCATTGATTGACTTAGCTTAGACATTTAGTAGAGTCACCACCGCGCTTTATTGTTTCCAAAGGAAATGAGAAAAAGAGAGAAATAAAACCCACAAAAGTTTTTAAAATCAAAACTAATAAACTTATCAGAGATCTTTGGTTCGGGGTTGGTTATGCAAGGGGAAGGTATTATCACCCCTCACATCTACGGTACTCCGTAGGAACCTCTTTGAAATATATACTATTGTTGTTATTATTATTATAAAATGCTTATCTATTTTTTTAAAATAGAGTGGGATGGTGAGAAAAGAAGATTTTAAAAGTGTGCTCGGCACGACATCGCATCATGTGCCTACATACCCCTTGGAAGTCAGAGCATTTATAGTTCCCCATAAAAGGAAAATAAAGAGCCAAGTAGAAAAATATATTTGGATGTTGAGATTTAACAATACACAACGGGTTTTTAAAATGTTAAGCTTTAACAATACTTAACAAGTTTTAAATGGTGTCAATCTTTAGCAATACAAGGCAAACGGTAACTAAAAAAGAGGTTGGTTGAGATTTAACAATAAAAAACCAATGGGTTTGAGTTTAAAAAGTTTGAGGTTTAACAATACAAAACCATTTTTAAAACAAAGGAGGAAGTGCTAAGCTTTAACAATACTAAGCACAACGTAAAAGAGTTGGAAAAGAGAGTGAGTACCTTGACAATTTTAGTCAATATCATTCCCATTCCTTTTGAGTTTATGCAACATCTTACAAAATCATACTGTGAATACAAGACTCTAAATGATTTAGTTTTGATGAAGACAAAGTTTAACACCAAGTGCTCATATCAAAAACTGTGGAGAAAAGCTTCCAAGTGCACATCACCAACTATAGGAATCAAGGAACTCATTCATGGAAGCTTGCATTATGATACTCAAGACTCTTGCCATTAAAGACCTAGCATGGATTGTGTTCACTAAAAGTAGAAACATGCATAAATATGATAAGTATAATGCTCAAAATATTCAAACTCATGCATACAAAAAATCCATGCATAACCAATACACAAATGCATTAACATAAAAAAATTTCATTTTGTGCCCAGTGTAACCGGTTACCGTAACCAGTTACGCTCATGATATTTCACTTTCTGCGCTACTGGAAAGTTGTTGGTGGAACGCTGTAATCGGTTACTGTAACCGATTACAGGCTCGTTTTTTCAATTTTTTTGGTTAACGGTACAATGTAACCAGTTACACCAATTCTCGTAACCGATTACACTGAACCAGTGGCATTGTTTGAACTTTTTAAAAGAGCCAAACGACCATATCTTTTTATACCTTGACCATTGCACCATTTCATGGTTACATACTATTTTAGAAGGGTGTTAAGATGTTATAAATACTCTCACTTTCAGATTTCATATTCACTTCTTCCATTTGCAAATATATAGACTTACTCTCTCAAATCTCATACCAAATGCTCTTTGATATTCAAACTTTCACATTGGTTTTTTCCTGCATTAATGTTCCATACATGTCCAGAAAAATTCATATCATTGATCATAAACATTGAGCACTATAATATCATTGATAATTGCTTGCTTGGAAGGGAAGATATTTCTTATAGATAGATACAATATTCATGTACTTTCTTACTTTAACAAATATTCAGATTTGTTGATTATTGTTGACTTGTCATTCAAGATTGTTGGAGACAAGGGTTGCTTAATTAAAGAGAGGATTGTTCTCTTAATCATTTGGTTTGATCAAGGAGAGGATTGTTCTCTTGATCATTTCTTAGTCAATCACAAGAGGATTGTTCTTGTGGATTGCATAGGCTTTTGTAAGTTGCTTACACTAGTAAAATCTCTTTCGTGTTTGAAAAGGGACTGGAGTACTCTCGGACTGTAAGGGGAACCAGGATATATCGCCGTGTCATTTATTTTTCTACATTTTACTCTTTCCGTAACTTCATAAACCAGAAAAATTATTCACATATCACCAAAAACCGATAATAGTTTTTAAGAACCTAATTCACCCCCTCTTAGGCGCACTTCGTACTTACAATTAGCATTAGAGCAGGTTATAGGTAACCTGTTCCTAAAAGATCCAGATGGCTTACGCAAATCAAAATCCGGTTTTTAGAGATGGTGGTAGCAACAACAAACCTCTATTGTTCTGTGGACAATACTTCGAGTTTTGGAAAATTCGTATGAGGGCTTACTTAGAAGCACAAGGAAAAGAAGTATGGGAGGCTTTCCTAGAAGGTCCTCATGTTCCTGTAAATGTCGTCAATGGTGTTGGATCATATAAACCTAAAGTTTCATGGGATGATAATGATAGAAAGAAGGTTCTCGCTGACCAAAAGGCTATCAATCTACTTCAAGGAGCACTTAGCATGGACGAGTTCTTTCGTGTTTCGGCATGTACAACAACTCTTTTCTTGTGTTTTAAACCTCGAAACCCAATTCAAACCCCTCTTTTCTTGTGTTTCACGCACCTTCACTTAGATCTCCTCTAGGTATCAATTTCACTCAACTATAAGGTTATTAGCCCATTCCTTGATCTTCTCTCGCTCTCTCTCTCTCTCTCTCTCTCTCTCTCTCTCTCTCTCTCTTGTTGGAGACGAACATGTAGGAAGGCCTTTCCTCGACTACCACCCCTGAGCATTAGAATGGCCGACGCTCGGTGAGTATGGTAGGCTGGTTTGGCCAATTCCCTTTCCTGGCCTTCCTTAGAGAGACCTAAGAAATAAGTATAATCTTCATAAAAAATTGAATACAAAAACTCAATATCCTTCCTCGAATGAGAACAAGCTAACAAGATGACATTTTACTCCACTTGAATGAAAGTCTTCCCTCTCGTAGATCTAAGCCGAGCAAAATTATGAGGAGGTATATGAACCTGAAATTCTTCTAACACCGGGGTGGAAGCTAACCCTTCCCCGTCTTCTTTCCTTAGAGATGTTAAGACTTCATCTAGCACGACCAAATCAAGGGAAACCTAGAGTTGCATTCAAGTAGGACGAATGGTAGTCTGAACAATCTGTCCGACAACCCAGAAGGCGTCCCTGCAAGCATACTCGAGGTAGAAGCTCTCCTAACTGAAGGCGTACTCTAAATGCTTATAAGAATAGAAATAGGTTGAACCTCCTTCCTTATTCGTCACGTAGCATCTTCCCTCTTAATCGCATATACACAATCAACAAAGGAATTGTCGGAGAAGATTCAAGAAATTAATATATGGAAATAAGACTCTTCTAAAACTTAGTGAATATTCTCTTCCTTTCCTCCTTTGATTTGGTGTCCATCAATCAGCAGGTTTGAATACACCTTTTCAGTACCCTTCTTTACGCCACGTCATATGGGATAACTCCTCATATTTAACCATGCTCTTTATAAAAGGCCACCAACTTATTTTTCAAGTATAACTCCTCTTGAGATAGGTCTCACTCCTTATATTCATATAACCATGCCCCTTCAATACTTATGGCAAATCAAGTTCTAAGTTGCAGAACTTTGCATGAGCTTCTTTATTAATATGAGTAACCAGGTAAAAGCGATCCTTAAAATTCTTCACGCTATCGAAATAAGTCTCTAAGTACCTAATGTGTTTCCTCAAAGAGAGAAAACCAGAACCATTCACATAGTTAGGGTTGTTGTAAGTTTTGAAAAGAAGAAAGAAAAAATTTATGGTCTGCCGCCCCCTTTATACTCACACAAATTTTGGAAAACTTAAATAAATTTCTAGCTCACTGGATGTAACTATGAAGGGGAAATAAGCAAATAGTTCAATATGTTGACTTCAAATTCATTGAAAGGAAGATGATAACCTATAAGGGAGAGTATGCATTCATGAAAAGGGATATCACATTCATCGTATTAGTTGTAAATCCTCTTATCTTCATCTGAGGGGAACACTCCCCTGTAAGTTGTGGGAGCTACGTCATTCAAAGCTTGATAAAAAACATCATCACAAAAAAAAAAAGAGAAAACAATCATGATAATGTTTGGATTCACCCAGTCACCTGAAATATCCTTATCAGCCTTTTTGGTTGAGGTTGACATAATCAGCATGATTAAAATATGTTGTTAAAGAAAATAAATGCAGCTGCAGTGTAGCAAGCAAGCTCGAACGCTCACTATCTTAGAAACTCTGAAAAAGGGGAACAAGGAAAAAAGGAAAACGTTGGACTTCAAGTCGCATAAGAAATAACAATCATGCTTGCAAGACTAGTGCCAACGAACAAAGTCGTATGAATCAGATCCAATGTTGAAACAAGAACACATAAGAGAATAACGGTAAAGGAAACATAAATACCTTTTACATAGTTCGTTAATAGAAGAAGAGGTAAAATGATACTTCAAAAATATTTTATATCCCACTTGAGCATTGAGGATTGTGCAATTACCCTACATTACTAATAGTAGAGATCTTTTTGAAAACGATTCAAAAAGCACTCGAGTACTCTAAAGAAGGAGAAACATCATTACTGACTAGTCTTGAAAGATGTGTTAACTATTCTTAGCATTACATTACATCTTACAAGGGACACATTTGATGTGCATATTCCCAAGAACGACAACGTACCGTCTAGAACTTCCATGCCCACCGACTTCATGATAAGGTAAGAATACACATCACAAACCTTCATCCTGCAAAAGAGAAACAAGGGTTTGGTGGACAATTACTATGGGCCGTCCGCGAGGCAAAAAAAAAAGCCTAATTGTAAAACACTGAAGTACTGGATGCAGAATAGGTAGACCTTTTCTTTCAAGTGAACACGAAAACCTTCAAGCGAATGTCGTTCTAACAGCTAACTGCATCCCACGTTGATCACACACGTTTAGTTGCTAACCATTTCTCCTATTTAAAGAGAAAAGTGTGTCACTTCAAAGATATTCAAATCATTTATCATTCAAACACCGATTTTCACTTTCATACTCACTTGAGCGTTTGAGCGCTAACTTTACATACCAACCCCATCTCTTGTATCAAAAACTCTAAACCACTGCAACAACAGGCTCTAAGTCTGCACTTTCCAATTAACCCATTTAACATATTTTTTAAAAAATATCTATTTAAAATATCATTAGAAAATATAAACTATATTTTTATTTTATAATACTAATAAATATAGAGATAAATATATAGAAAAAACAACAACAACAACAACAAAACAAGTGATTACTACAACCCTTTTTAAAGATCGGTAAATTATTTTAAAGTCTTTAACAAGAGACAAGAGAAATATAATTGGTCCCCTTTGTTGTCTAGATTTTGTGGCCCCGTCCATAAAATTGAGACACATCACGCATACAATAATAATACGGAATGAATGAGGAAGTAATAAGTACTGAATTTTGTATTATCTGCGGATTCTACAGTACATGGAAACAGAGTCTAACATCAAAGTTACAAGTTACAAACTCAAAACAACAAGAGATCAGTGTTTGATCCATTAACTCCTTCAATCAATAATGCACTCTTATTACTTAAAAATTACATGAATATTAATTTCCACCAATATTCAGAAACTTAGTTATGATTTAGACTTTAATAAATCACCATATAAACTCACTGGGGAATTACACACATGTGCATAGTTACTAGCTATAGTAGCAAGGTTTTAAAAAACGTCCACGACTGAGAAAACGGCCGCGACAAATGTGATCACCACCTTTTTTTTAAACCTTAGCCAGTAACATTACAATAATAGCTTTTCAAGTTCCTTTATTTTTTCTTCTCTTCAAAATCAAGAAGCTCCTCCAGCAACTTATCATCTAAGTACTCAAATTCAAACACTTGTCTTCCTCTGCCATCCACATTTGCATTCCTTGAAGAGGAAGAAGAAGCGGCACCGGAACCTGATCCCGAACCGGCACCCATATTGTATTCATGTGGGAAATTAAGGATTGCAAATGAACCTCTCATATCATAAGCAGCTCTATCATAAGCTCTAGCAGCTTCCTCAGCAGTGTTGAATGTTCCTAGCCACACCCTCTGACCCTGCCTGTTCGAGTCGCGAATCTCGGCCGCAAACTTCCCCCACGGTCGACAGCGGACGCCTCGGTATCGGACATTTCCGCCATCATTGTTGGTCCTTCCCTTTGATTCATCTTTATTCATGGCAGCACTAGCAGCTTAATTTGCTTTGGTTTGATTTTTGTTATGTGTTGTTTGTTTTGCATGCATGGTTTAAGGTTAGGACTCAATTTGAGTTTATTTATATATGGTTGAAAAAATGGAATCATGGTCCTAAAGTTTGATAGCGCACGTGACGTGAGCATCTAAGACACGTGCTGGTCATGAGAAGGTTCTAAGGAAAGACCTATTGACCAAATTGAAAATTAATTGAAAAAGTTTCAATGTTCATTGTATTTGGTTGGTCAAAGTGGTGGCTTTGCAAAGGTTTGAAATTCAGTTAATTGACCATTTTAGCCTTACTTTGGAATTTATCTTTTCCACGTCATTATTATTTTCGAATAATTTCACTGATAACTATAGAAATTAAAAAAGAGTACTTAATTTGTGGTCCAGAAAAAATATAAATATTAATAAAATATTATAACAAAACTAGAGAAAATATTTCATCAGTTTTAGTGAGGGTTGAAAAGGTCAAAACAACCCTGATCATAGTGTGAAGTAAGATTGGCTACACTACTTTTTACATAGGTAGTAAAAAGTCCTATGTCCTATGATACCACTTAGTATAAAATCGTATATTTAATTTGATACAATTGAGCACTAAGATTTATGATTATTTTTTTTTCGTTTTCTAGAACGAGTTTACATTTGTTACTTCTAGAAGGAATCTGGTTCTTGCCAATGACCTGATTATTAAATATTAAAATGCTAATGTGGAAAAGGAAAGGAAAGGGAACATAAAAAGAGTGAGGGAGGTTAAGGTTTTTTTCTCTTCATGAATCCCCTATGGAAGAGAATAGGATTCTAGTTAAATGGTGCAAGAATCAGAATGAGATTTGCAAAATATTAATTTGCAATGAGCGAAAAACATGACCCTGGAATGTAAAGAAGAGTACAGACTAATGAAACAAGATACACAAATTAAGACCAGTTGCTGAGTATCCGGAAATAAAATCTAGCACTGGCATATGGCAGATAACATATCTATTTGCGGAGATTGCCTCGGGGCCCAAAAACATAAGAATCCTTTCTAATAGGAGTATATGTCAAATATTAATGTTAATATTTTTCCAAAAATCTGAAATGTTATCTGAAGTTTTAATTTCTAATAGCAAAATTAATTTCTAAAGGGACGGTGTAGAAGTGGACAAGTAAGTAATGTTAGTACTTCAATGCATAAGTAAATAAGAGAATAATGAGTAATGAATTATGGTTTAGAGTATCCCGGATTTCACGTGGGATGAATTATATGTAAGAAACGGTTATAGATATTATTTGCTTTTAAACGTGGAACGTGAAAGGTTGTCTGATGACATCTAGCGTTAGAGTATCTCCAACGCTGGGTTTCTTATGTAGTTTTTCAGCTGGCAATGCGTTGCAGTATTATTTGTTTATGTTGGAAATGACCAGCATGGCAAACGTTGCTTCACACTGCAATCGTAGCATTGAATATAAAATAATAAAAGTTGGTATTATTTGTTTATGTTGGAAATGACCAGCATGGCAAACGTTGCTTCACACTGCAATCGTAGCATTGAATATAAAATAATAAAAGTACATACATAAATTAAAGTATTTTAAGCTAAAATAAAATTAAAATGAATAAATTTTTAATATAAGAGATAAAATTATGGGATCTAATATGGATTATTTAGAATTGTACTATTGGAGTGAAAAATTAGTTGAATTACTTGAAGCTAATGTGGCTTAATGGGTTTCAAAAAGAACCAAAATATTGATTATTTAGAATTGTACTATTGGAGTGAAAAATTAGTTGAGTTACTTCAAGCTAATGTGGCTTAATGGATTTTAAAAAGAACCAAAAGTGGGTAGCACTATTGGAGATGCTCTTATGTGACAATCTATAGCGTGGATCTAATGTGGGGCTCCAAAGTAGGGTTACATTATACCTTCAATGTCTTATTCGAGTGACTTTGGACTGATGAATGGTCCTTCCCCTTTTGGATTTGTGGCCGACCCTAAACAATTACACTCAAGGCTTGTCGTGGTGCAACAATGAAAAGTATTCTAAAAAACTAGGTTAGGCTTATCGTGTTGGGTTCATTGCTTGGAGAAGTGAGAAAGATTTGGAAGTCAACGTGAGTGATCTTGGAAACAAGCACATTAAATGTTAGTCTCATCATTGAAACGTCTCAGAAGATTGTTCTTACACGTGGCCCCAGTTGCTTAGCCTAAGGCGTGATGTTTCCTTGTAGGTTGCTCAAGTGTACTCAAGTGTCGTTACAATCTCGAGGCAAATCCAATAGTTTTTTTCATCCGCACATTTCTTTTTATTTAGGACTATTAACTTACTTGTCTCACTTCAATGTTTATTTTTTCACATATTACAAACTTGTATTTTTATCATAATTAACATGTATACAAAATATCAGATATATTATAACCAATACACAAAATATATAACCTGTATATTATACATATATTAGCAAAATATTCCTAAAATATCAAATTAAGCAACAAAAATAGATTTACAACCATCAAATGCAAAGTCATATAGGACCACCCCCCCTTTCAACCAATGCATTGAAACTAAACGGCCAACGTTTATAGAGGTCTCCTAAGTCATCGAGAGAAATGTGTCCTGACGTTGAATGTCTATATAAACAAGTGAAAAAAATTGAATATCACGTGATTTGAATTATAATAGCAAATTACTTAATATTAATATGTTATTGTAAACAGATTTCATGACATAAAATAAATCCCACAAATCAACAATGCCGACAGTGACAATGTTAAACATGTGTTTCATTACATAGTATCCACACTCGTATCCCCTATCTTGTTTCCTAGTCTATAAATTTAAACATTTCATGAATATATATATATATATATATATATATATATATATATATATATATATATATATATATATATATATATATATATATATATATATATATATATATGAGAACATATCTAGTAAGAATGAGTAAGTTATATGAGAATGTGAGAATGAATAAAAGTCATTAGATTTAAAAAGGAAAGGTTGAGATTAAATCGTTGTTTTCACTAAATCATTTTTTATTAAGAGGAAAGAGAAATCATTAATCAAATTTTAAAAATATCTTTTAATCTCAACCATTAAATATAAATCCAATGGTTGTTATTAAATTCTCACATTCTCATATAACTTAATCATACTCATTTGATATGTTTTCTATATACATATAACTTACTTTAGACTCACAAAATGCGAGCTATTTTTCTAGAGTTATTCATAAATAGTGTCGCTCCACACCTATGTAGATTGAAAATAATATAAAAATATTACATGCTAAGATAATTGCAAATTCAAAGAGAAAATTAATAAAAGTCTCATAAATAAAGTTACCTAGTGATGATACTTTTCATCTTAGGTACGAGTGGTATGTCTAACGAACACAATGTAGTTACCATATTCGTCCGAAAAGATATGATAATAAATTGAAAATGATCTCTGAATGAATAATACAAGCATATGTAATTGGTATTTGGGAAAACATGAAAACTAACCATAATTGATAAACCATAATTTTAAAATTACTCACTTATCGAGGAATGGTGCTAAGTAAGATTCCCCTTATCCGCGATGCTAATAAGTCTTCATTGTTTTTTGGATTATTACTTGTAAATCGTAAATTTGGTCCAACAATCCATAAGTATCTAATTTATTTAATTCCATAAAAATACGGTGAATGTACCTAAATTGTCAAACGAAACACAAAAAAAACATGTGAGGAATTATTTCTATACAAACCAATGAATGTACCATAATGAGATATACTTGTGTGCACCAAACTTGTAGTAACCTTATGTTAAGCCATTGATTTCCAACGATCATATCCTTTATATCTTTAGGAAAGATGATGAAACTATATAACCCCTCTATATCTGGATCATGTTCTAGCGCAAGAGTAAACATCTCATCTTCGTGGCGCATAATGGTAGATAACATTTTGGAATATGATCCTTCAGAGGGATTCAACAACTCATTATCGATCTAGTTACTGGTGGGGTCAGCTATTGTTGCAGAAATCAGCAAGAAAAAGTAAGTATTTTTGTTTTATCGTCTCCACATGGATTAGTGTGATATCAATGTTGTTCAATAGTCACTACATTTTAAAGCTTGGGTGTGTGCAAATTGTTTAATGTTTTAAAGTAAAAAACGTCTTCACTATATCATTTATGTCTAAACATCTATTAAGAGTTGGACCTTTTAATCGACGATGTCTCAACTCATTAAACGAATCCTACCTTATTTTTTTAATCGAAGTTGTCTTAACCTATTGCAGCGGAAAAATTGAGATGAAGCTATTGATTAACTTAACTCAAAAAAGCAAGAGTTTCCACCGAACTTTATTGTTTCCAAAGGAAAGGGAAAAGATCGAATAAAATCCATAGAAGTTTAAAAAAAACAAAGAGAAAAGGGTATGGGGGTTGGTTATTGTAGCGGGGAAAATCTTAGATCAAAGCCATGAGATTGACTTGACTCATTATTTTAGTGAAAGTCGCCACCGCGCTTTATTATTTCCAAAGGAAAAGGGAAAAGAATGAATAAAACCCAAATTTTGTTTTTAAAACAAAAACAAATCTTAGGTACGGGTGTTGATTATACAAGGGGGAGATTTTAAGCACCCCTCATATCTGTGGTACTCCACAGGAACCTTTTTGAAAATTTGTGTTGTGTGTGCAAAGAAAAGGTTTGTTTAATTTTTTAAAATAAGCTCGGCAAGAAATTATATCTTGTGCCTACATACCTCCTCGGTGCTATGGAGAAGTCAGAGCTAATGTAGTTCCACTTAAAAGGGGATAAGGTTTAAAAAGGAATAGACACTTTATCGTCGTCGGAGAGAATACTCAGCCATTGACCTTGAGCATGAGAATAAATGGATTCTTTGCATCACAAATGAGAGAAGGGCTCCAACTTGGATAAAATCGACAAGTATGCCACTAGCTCTCTCACGTGGAAAAGATCCCATCATATCTGTTAATTTCAAAATCGTGGGGTATCGCAACTCACTACAATAATTAATCGTGTATAAACTTTTAAAGAAAAGGCCACTAAGGGCAAAAGCTATTTTTAAAGAAAGATTTTTAAAAGAGGTTTTGCAAACATAAGAAGGTTTTAGAAAAAGGGAGAAGATTTTGAAAATCTAAGAAGGGGAGGAGATGAAGAGGCTATCCTAGAGAATAAAATAAAATCTAAGGAAAGAACGATCTAACCAAAATAAGAAGCCAACACTTGACATTAAGAGTCAAGGTAGATTTCCCATCCTTTGGACTACCAACACTAAACCGACGCATTACCACTTGGGGATCCAGATGAACTCATTATTTTTAGCACGACTTGAACGCATCATACAATTCTAACAAAAATCAGGCAGAGTAATGGCTATATATGGGCAAAATCCTTACCACGATACCTTGGAATTAACCATCAAGGGCTTTCGAGGGAATATCTGCACACACAAACAGACAACAATCCAATGCCAGACAGAATAACGGACAAAATAACAGCAGCATAACGGGGTCCAAAGGTACTAAGTCCAACAAGTCCAGGTCTCCAAAATGTTCGAGATAGTAACCAATAGTCCAGAGAGAGCCTTAGGTGTTTTTTATCGTTTTTAAGTTGTTTATTAATGTTTTAGCACAAAAATAGAGTATGGTCCAAGTGGACAAAAGGAAAATGGCAGAAATAAAATGTTCAAATGGATAATGAGAAAATAGCGGAAACATAAACAAAACGTCCAAATAGACAAAAAGAAAATAGTGGAAACATAAACATGACGAATGATAAAATAAGCATAAGCAAGAAATATAAAGAACAATATAATAAAATGCGGAAATTAAAGTCAATTGTTAGTTGTTAAAGATGACCATCTTGAAACTTGTCAAGTATATCATCAAAGTGTTAGTAATGAAGATCGATGGTGAGTGAAGGATGTTCTCGGATTTAAATTTGATGGAAGTTTATCAGAAGCTTGATAAGATCATAGCGACTACACGACAAACTTCTATAAGTCTTAAATCAACCGCATACAATTCTCTGTCATATTGGATCTTTTTATTCGGGACACGAAATGTTGCGCTATGTTAAGCAGATCGCCAAGTGACTTATGTAGAAGTCACCCTACAAAGAGGCCGGTCAACAATTTATGTGTTAATGCATGCGAGAGAAACGATATATAGATCGCTCTCCAAAAGCAATACCGCACGAAAAGAAAATAGGTAACGATCTCATTTTCATCAAGAATCCATAAGAACTCTCAAAATATTGAAAACTTTCATCGATCAAAATAAAAAGAAATAAAAGAAGGAACCACATTCAAAAGTTCCTTCCATCTTCAAGTTCAATCACTTAATATTGCGGATTCGGATTTTCATCCTATCAACGCCCTAAGTCCATTGACATTGGAGAGGAATTAGACCTTTAAGCTTATGATTCAAAGAAAATAACAAAAGAAGGGAGTAGAAGAAGAGTTAGAACCAAAACAAGCTCAAAAAAGGAAAAAAACACATATCTGTCAGCAAGCAATCGATTGCTCTAATGGTGCAATCGATTGCTCCTTCTTCAGTTTTCAAAAAAACAGCACATTTTTACAACTGTGCAATCAATTGCACACAGAGAGCAATCGATTTCACTATGCATTTTTTTCAAAAAAAAACAGCAATCAAAAGGAGTAAAACTTGTTTAAGCATAAAACCAAACACCTTGTAATCTTGGATCAACTTGAGCACGAAAATACATCAAATAAGCAAGCAAATAGCATCAATGTAGCACCAAAGGTGCATCACACACAAGCAACAAAGAATCACATCTTTGATTATGGAATGGATCAAGAGAATTACCACTTATTTCACAAATTTGGAGTCTACTTGAAGAGCATAACCACAAATGCTTTGATCTTCCACAACTGATGATGTACAACAAAATAAAAGAGTGAAAGGATGAAGGTTTAGTTCAAAATTAGTAGGATTCAAGGTGAATCTTACTAGTTTAATGAAAATGAACTTTGGGTGAGGTGTTTCGAAAGGATGGGAAGAGAAAATGCAAGAGTTTCTTTGTCTTTTCACACTTGTGAAATGAAGAGGTGAAAGCCTCTATTTATAGGATTTAGGCTTGGGATTAATGGTGACTTGGAGTTAGGCTTCGGAAATGAAATTAGGTTTGGTAAATGAATTTGGAGCCAAAAATATGACCCAATGGTGTTTATGTCATCAAATGAAGGTATATGATAAGATTGATCCAAATTATGTAGGGAATTGATTGTGCAATCTAGAGCCTTCACCCCACACATGAAAGTGGTGACATACTCCTCAAAAGCTGAAAATTGCCTTCATTTTTTCAATTTCGCATTGGTGTAATCAATTGCTCTCTTGGTGCAATTGATTGCTTGCTGCAAATCTGGCCCAAAAACAGTTGGTGCAATTGATTGCTCTATTTGTGCAATCGATTGCACAGAAGTCAGAAGGCAAATCTGGTGCAAAACAAGTTGGTGCAATTGATTGCTCCTTTTGTGCAATCGATTGCTTGCTGAAGAATGTTGAAAAATACCTTTTTTTATGGATATTTTGACTTGGTACCTACAAAACACAAACATACAAAAGCACAAGGCAATACTTTTGGTATTTTGGTTAGTATAACATTTACAAACTAAATAAACATTGGTGCTCGATGATCCCTCCTATAGATGAGGTTAGCACAGAGCCACAAGTGAAGCTTTAAGATGGAGCTCTTGATTAATGATTGTGATGCAAATGATGTATGATCTTAGGGTCAAAAATAGGGGTATGACAGTTATGCAAGGGGAAGGTTTTAATACCCTTCACATTTGTGGTACTCCACAAAAATCTTTTGTAAATTTGTGTATTAAAACTTAAAAGAGATGTGTGCAAAAAATTGATGGGATGAGAAAATAATGTTTTTTTATTATGCTCACTAAGACGTCGCATCTTGTTCCTACACATACCTCCTATGTGCAATGGAGAAATCTGAGCATTTATAGTTCCGCTTACAAAGAAATAACAGAAGTTTGTTGATTGATTTTAAATGAAAAGACACTTTGTCATCTTAAAAGATAAAACTCAACTGATCACCCACAAGTATGAGACAATGGACTTTTGCATCATCGTGAGGAAGATCTCCAACTTGGATAGAGATCAACAAGCATGCCACTAACTCTCTCAAGTGGAAAAAGTATACATTTTCAAATCAATACTATGGGGATATGATAATTACATCTCAACTATGATGATTACTCATGTCTAATCTTTTGAGAAAAGGTTTAAAGTGAAAAGCCAAGTGGCAAAAGATTAAGATGAGGTTTTGTGTTTTTTATAATTTTTTAAAGAGCTTTGATATGCTTAAGTGTCTTGAAGCATTTATTGAGTAAAGGTTTGACGATCACTTGACAAGGTAAAGGTTTATTACAAAAAGGTTTTAAGTTTGAAAAAACAAGAAGATTTTGAAAAAGGGAGAAGATTTTGAAAATTGAAGAAGATTGGTAAGAGATTACGGGACTATCCTAAACCATAAAGTAAAAGCTTAGGACAAGAAAGATCTAAGCTACAAAGAAGCCAACACTTGACATAAAGTCAACATAAGCATTCCTTTCCTTTGGATTAAGCTCACAAGTACCAGATAACCAAGAAATAACAGATAAACTAAGCCAAGTATCAGATAAGATCAAACAAAATTCCAAGTCAAAGTGCCTCAGATGGATCATAATGTATCAGATAACTTTGTGTCAGATGAACTTATATCAGATAAACTTGCATCATAGAATTTACTTCATGGTATCATATAACATAAACATGCATCAAATGAAAACAAACAGACAAACAACCAAAGACTATAGAGGAATCCTAGAGTGTCAAGTACAATGAACCATATGGAATCATAGGTATCATATGAAAACTACAAGCTAAGGATCTATCCTAGGTCTAAAAGTCCAACTCTTTAAGCAAGGGATAGTAACCAATAGTCCAAGGATCAATTAAGTCTTTTTTTAGGGTTTTTCCTTTATTAATGTTTAAAAACAAAAATAAAATGTCCAAATGGACAAAAGGAAAATAAGCATAAATATAAACATAACCATAAACAAATAGTATGAAATGTAATGCTTAAAGTAAATTGCAAGAGTTAAAGGAAAAAATTAAAGTGCATAAAGTAAAGTTAGCACAATATTATTGTTAGTGTTAGTAATGATGATTAATCAACCATTTCAGAACAATTTAGTGCTATGTTAAGAAACCATAGATGTACTTATATAAAAGTAGCATCTATGCGGCCGGTTAATAACAATTTATATACCCAAAAAAGTAAGAGAAATGACACAAAGTCATTCTCCTAAAACTTGTAGTACAAAAACAAACATGGGTGATCAAGACATAAGTCAAGGAGTATGAGATCATTACACTAATCAAGTCCTTCTTAGTACTTTAGGACAAACTTATCATCAACCCAAATTACTTCACATGATCTTTTGATCAAGTGGAAAGTATATTTGAATCGATGAAATTTCATCAAATACTAATTCAAACCTAACTGAACTAGATGAAACATCATAATCCAATTGATTCAAAAATAAAAAGAAAGAGAAGGAGATGGAGATATAAGATGAGATAAAGTAAGAAAGAAAAACCCAAATTGGATCATGAATTAGGTCAAACTTTATCAAAATCAATCATCCATTTTTGTGGATTTGGTCTTTCAACCTATCAACACTTAAGTTCCATTGATGTTAATGAAATTTATGACCTAATAACCCATGATCCAAGGCAAACAACAACTAACAAACAATCAAATATTAATATTAAATAATATAGCATAAAATGAATTTTAAATGGATTTTTAAATGGGAAATAAAGTGTAAAATGCAAATAATGAAGCATTCAATCATAAAAAAACAAATAAAATTACCATAGGTCAGAAATGACCTTAGGATCATATATGAATTTTTTTCATATTTAAATGCATGAAAAATATTTTAATCTAATTAAAATACATGCAAAAAAGAGAAAAATAATGAAAAATAACAAAACTGAAAATAAAATTTCCAAAATTTAACACAGTGTAAAATATTAAAAGGGATTTTTCTGAATTTTTTGGAATTTTTTGGAGTTAAAATGAATTTTGAAACAATTTTAGAAAGAAAAAAAAAAGAGTAAAACAAAAATAAGAAAATAAAATGAAAATCAAAGATTATGAGCGTTAGATCTAGATTCATTAGTTGACGTGGCAAATCATGTGGCTCAGAGGCGCACTCATGGTGGAAATTACTTGAGAAATACACACAGGATATGAAAAAAGGTTGTCAATAGAAACATTTTAAGTGGCGTTCTATGATTGGCAAAAGCATTTAACAAACTCAAATTAACATCCTGGCCTCTCTGATCATCTTCTCTAGTGATCTCTCAACGGAGCTTGGTGTTTTATTACCCTAAAACATTAGACTAACACCATCATGATCGTTTCATCGAGACAAATCCAACCATGGTCTCCAATGGAGTTTATTCAAAATGAATAAAGCCAATTTTAAAAAATACGATAAAATTTCAGAAACCTGAAAGTAAAATTAAATAATAAACATCAAAGATAAATGAAAGCTGAGTTAGGGGAAACGTTCAGTGCTTCAAGGTCTACATTATGGTATCTCAAATGAGTAAAATAAACGCCTAGAACTACCTCTACGAAGTGGTGATCGGAATCGATGACAGGCCCACTTGGTTAACAAGCTTCATAGTGTCTTAGAACTTGGAAATGGTTGCAATAGTTTTAGAATGGACCGATGAAGCTAAAGGAATCAATAGAATATAGGTGGATGAACTTTAAAATAAAAAACGATTTTTACAAAATTGGAAGAAATTTGGAATTCTTGAAGAGGTTTAGGAGGTTGTCAAAGCTTGGTTTTTAGAGCACTATGATCCTCTATTTATAGCTGTCAAGCATGTAAAATCCAAGTCACATGGACTATTTGATTTTCCTTCTGGCGAAGTCACTAAACGTGAGTTTTCCTTCAAAATTAGAGGTCATTTTAAGCATAAAACCAAACAACTTGTAATCTTGGATCACCTTGAGCACGAAAATACATCAAATAAGCAAGCAAATAGCATCATTGTAGCACCAAAGGTGCATCACACACAAGCAACAAAGGATCACATCTTTGATTATGGAATGGATCAACAGAATTACCACTTATTTCACAAATTTTGAGTCTACTTGAAGAACATAACCACAAATGCTTTGATCTTCCACAAATCATGATGTACAACAAAAGAAAAGAGTGAAAGGATGAAGGTTTAGTTCGAAATTAGTAGGATTCAAGGTGAATCTTACTAATTCTATGAAAATGAACTTTGGGTGAGAGGTTTGGAAAGGATGGGAAGATAAAATGCAAGAGTTTCTTTGTCTTTTCAAACTTGTGAAATGAAGAGGTGAAAGCCTCTATTTATAGGATTTGGGCTTGGGATTAGTGGTGACTTGGAGTTAGGCTTGGGAAATGAAATTAGGTTTGGTAAATGAATTTGGAGCCAAAATTATGACCCAATGGTGTTTATGTCATCAAATGAAGGTATATGATAAGATTGATCCAAATGATGTAGGCAATTGATTATGCAATCTAGAACCTTCACCACACATGAAAGTGGTGACACACTCCTCAAAAGATGAAAATTTCCTTCATTTTTTCAATTTCGCATTGGTGCAATCAATTGTTCTCTTGGTAAATTTTCCTAGATTGAGCCACATGTTGTATTGTCAAGCTCTTTTTAATATGCTATTGAGGTGCTCATCATTCAGCTCTTCTTCAATAGCATTTAGGATATTGTCACCCATATAAACTTCTAGAATTTTTCCTATTTCTTCCTTGTAGAATTTGTTCATCATACTCATGTATGTTTCCCCTAATTCTTTAGGCTCAAAGGCCTCATGTTGTATTTATAATTAGTTCCCTCAATCATGAAAGTAGTTTTCTCTTTGTTTGGCTCATGCATTGGTATCTAGTTGTAGCCGGAGTACAAATCCACGAACAATGTAACTGGATGAACTATCTACTAACTTATCTAATTTTGGAATTGAATACAAATCTTTGGGGCATGCACGACTTAGGTCAGTGTAATCAACACACATTCTCCACTTTCTTGAGGACCTTTTAGTACAGTAGTAAATAGTCATTCAGTGTATCTCACTTTGGAGATAAAGTTAGCATCAAGTAAACCCTAGACTTTCTTTATGTAAGGATGGCAACAGGTCTGTGTGGGGAAGGGTTTACCTATCCCATACCCAAACTCGAATCACATTTCAATACTCGTTCCCCACCCCAAACCCAAACATGGATAAATATTTAAACCCAAAATCCACCCCAAATGGATTCAAGTATCCCCGCCCCATCCCATCCTCGCATATGAATGAATATTTTAAATTTGAAATAGTTCATTTCCACAAACTCATAATATATTTGCAACTCTAACAAACACTAGAAATAATAAATTAAAACAATCTTGAAAATTTTTAAAATATATATTTAAAATATTTTAATTAATAAAGTACAAACTAAATATAAATGTATTAAACAAAAAATTAATATTATAAATGCTTAATTACTCTTTTATCCCCTTAACTAAATTTATGGTTTCTAATTGGTCCCTGAAGTAAAAAAAATGTATCATTATACGTTCTAAAGGCAATTATGTAAGCCTTTTAAAACCCTACTGTTAAGTTTTTTATAAAAATGTTAAAATCCCTATACGTGGCATTGTAATATCTAACATGGCTTTATGTTTTATTTTATAATAATAAATATTAAAATTTTGGCACTTTTTTAATTTATCTGTGAAACATAAAATCAAAAGTTAGAAAAACAATTTTGTGATGCTTCATTTGTTGATACACGTTTCTAAAACATCTAACATTAGAAACCTTATGGCAGTGTTCATCTCAAAACCCATTCATCTTCAAGTTGTGATACTTGGAGACGACGAGTGTTCACCTTAATTATTCATCAAGTTTTCTTCCAAGCTACGTACGAGTGCTCATCTTTGTTCTTCAATTAGTTTTCTTCTAAGGTACAACTAACTCATTTCTTCTTAACCTACTTTCAAAACAAACATTCAATCTCTGATATATTTATTATTTCGTCTGTTTAGGTCATGGCTGATTGGTTTAACTGTATGGTCCATCGTGGGGATGTGTTTGTTTAGTTTAAGAAATTAGGTTACGAGGGGTTAGAAGAGTTTAAGAAATAATGGATATTACTACTGTGGGGACCACTGATATTATAGTCACTAAGAAAGAAGTTGAGATAGTGGATGGAACACCTTATATGGTAAGTGTTATCGTAGAAAATAAGCTTTGGTATCTGAGCAAGAGCAAGGAGCTTTGGTAACTGAGGTAGAAATTGAGGGACTAATTTGTAACAAGAAAAAATGTGAGGGACTCGATGAAGGTGAAAGTGTAAACGAAAGTGAAGATGATGCCTTAAATATAGACATTGGTGATCCAGATGATGATGATGATTTAGGTATTGGTGAAGAGTTTTCAGTTGATAATGAGGCTGGCAATGTGGAAGATGCATCATGTGAAGGGAATGGAAAGGACAAAGGTAAAGCAAAAGGTAAAGGAAAAGGAAAAGGGAAGGGAAAATCCAAGGGTAAAGCAAAAGGTAAAGGGAAGGGAAAAGCAAAGGTTGGGAGACCAAGGAAGCAAAGGGTAGTGGGAGAATCAGGTGAAGGCAATGGTTTATTTAATGATTACACTGATGGTGAGGTTCGAAAAGAAATTTTTCAAGGATGTAGTGACATTGAGGAATGTGATAGTGATGACTTACCTCAAGATATTGATAATGAAGATGATAATATTTTTAGGAATGATTTTCAAACATTCAAGCTTCCAAAAAAATAGGAGGATTACAAGTGGGAATTAGGGATGTATTTTTCTACAAAGGATGATCTTAAAGAGGCAATTAGAACATATGTTGTTCATTGTGGTAGAGACCTTGAATTTAAGAAAAATGATAACAAGAGGATGAGAGTGAGATGTGACACCCTTCTAACTCGTAAGGAATATTCTCAATATAATACGAATTAAATCAAAACGAAATCACCAACAAGGGTGTCACATCGTCATAAAAACTTCACAATTAAATGTCATGCTCTGTAGCACGGGTTCTCAAAAGTTATTTTTAAAAATATACTTCATTAACATCACAAAACAAGCCAATATATCTCGCAGCGGAATTCACAATTTAAAACATCTTTAATAAACTTCGTAAAACATCAATCAAACTTCGTAGTTCATGAATCATAACTCAAACATCATAATACCATGAAAGGTAATTCATTAAAATCAAAATCAAATTCAATTAACTGAAACTAAACATAATAGTTCCAAACACAACGATCCCGACCATGATATTACGTATCAGAGCAAGACTCCCTTATTCTAAACAAACGGTAAAAAAGACTCCACGAAGCTATCCTCTAACTTCGACAGACTTCTCCTGAATACCTGCGCATTACCCATGAGGAGGCAACATTCAAACAGAAAGGGTGAGTATTTCATAATTATCATATAAGACATAAGGAAATAATATAGTAGTTGTATACAAATAATTAATTTCACAGATACTGATACAACGTATTCCCATTCTCCACATACTTACCCACACCTGTACATCATCTGTAACATCCGTATTTTTCCTTAAATTAGTCTAATTAGAATTTAAATTATTATTTGGAATTAATTGGCATTTCTCTGAAAATTATGGAAAATAACAGAATTGGGCCGAGGTAGTGTTTAGTAAAAGGAGGGGTGTTAGTCATGAGGCCTTTTACTAAAATTAAGTTGTATTTTTCATAAAAGAAGGAAAATAGGAAAATTGGAAATAGAAGGAGAAAAGAGCAAAAGAGGAGAAGAGAGCAAGAACGTGAAAGTGCAAAAGCAGAGAAAGAGGAAGAATTCAAGAATTTGGCTAAGGTAAGGGGGGACTCTCCGGTTAGTATCTATTATCGCATTTTTAGATGATAATATTGATTAGGGATGTCGTTTGGGTCAATTGATTTGTATGTTAGGTTAGGGATGTTATGAGTGATGAAAATTCATGAATTGTTGGATTAAAATGTGTTGTTTTGATGTATGATGATGTATAATGATGTAATTTGCGGTTGTATGACTGTATCTGGTGCTTAGAGTCGATTTTGGGGCTTGAATGTGTGAAATCGCAGGGTCTGTCACAGACTTGAGATTTGGTGAAATCGCAGGTCCGCTAAGCGGAGGACCCGACTTAGTTAGCTTCTGTATAACGTCGCTAGAGGTCCGCTGAGCGGAGGTCTGAAGGAATTCGCTTCTGCCTCGCGTCGCTGAGCGAACCTTTCTTTGTAGAAAATTGTCCAAACTTGAAAATGATGTATCTTTTGAACCATTGGCCTGTTTTGAGCGCCGTTTTGAGTATGATAGACCTCTTAACATACCCTATGCGTTTAAATGAAGAAATGAGTGTAACTTTCGATTATTGATAAATCATGAATTATTGCTTGGTGAATAAAGTATTATGTATATATGTGATGATCTGTGATAACACATGCTATGTTGAAGCAATAATCATGTGACAATTTATTGGATGTTTGACGATAATGATTGGATAGTATTTGAATGACGTTAACATATGTAAACATGCTCTGATGATGATGATGATTAAATGAGTATTTTGATGATGTTACTCATAGACATGACGATGGTATAAGTATGTTCATACATGTTTGCATTCATTCATATTCATTGATGATGCTGTATCCATGATGATGTGTTGGATCAGTAAAGGACATGATTCCCATTGTGTGGAATATGTGCTGGCAGGGCCGCATCTGGATGATGTTGGATCGGTCATGGGTTGTTCCCATTTGATGATGTTGGTACCACATGCATAGTGTCAGTTCATACATACACATACTTCTATAACATGATTGGATGTATTCCAGTGTTATAGTTATTGATGATGTGTTGGTTGGTTGCTTATGATGATAAAACTTGTCTGAATGTCTGTTTATGAATACAATTGGGTGAATGATATAACTATGACGTGTTATTTGTAACACCCCAATTCTACCCACAAACTTTAAATAAAATCAAAGTATAAAAATTCACAAAATAAGCAATTGAGGTATCACATATTCATTCTCAAAGACAAATCACCTCGTCGCATAAAGCGGATACATAGCATTCACCAAATACGGAAGAACCGACAACATCGAATGATAGACTTTAACATGAATCAACTTCCATAGAAGTGCAACGGAAACTCAACAATTAGTTCAAGGATTCATAGCATCTTAATTCAATAATTAACACAATTAAAGTGACAATCTCAAATAAATAACTCAAGTATTTGCCAAAACATGATAAATCAATAGCAAGTAAATTAACGCATTCGTCCCCCCGAGTGCTACGTATCAGAGCGACAATGACTCAAGACCAACTCGGCTAACCTCCTCTCAATGCGAATCACCTGCACGTTACCAATATAAAGGCAACGGCGAAACAAAGAAAGGGTGAGATATCAATTCATATAATCGAGCGCATGATAAATTATATATTAGAAATTAGACATATTCGGTTAATCGCATTCACATGTATTAATATAGTCATTCTATCATTAAGTCACAAATTCACATCTTCACATAATCCCATCATTTAATAAGTCACAAAAATACAAATTACAACAAAGTCACAAACGTCACGCTATGAATCACATAGAACTATATGGGACATGACTCATGTACATGCATGTGGTACCAATCGGAGCTTCAGCCCCCGTCACCAATTGCCCAATTCAGAGGCACAAGGCATAAGCCTTCGTCACTAATTTGCCAATCCAGGCCGTCACAATATATATGCAAATGTATGCGACTCAATGAACCGAACATCACACAACATCATCATCATTATTTACTTCACAAAATATTCGTCACAAGGCACACGCCCATATCACAATTATTACCGATTATTAAAGGTAATAACACTTCACACATAATACAACAACGGGACAATTCCGACAATTCATCAAATCAACGGACGAAGCCATTAACAAAAGATTCACAAAGATATTCACAACAATCACATTCACGGTCAAATTCACAAGATACCGTAATTTACCGCTAAACTGAATAGTTAATCTAAGTTCAAGTTTATTCCAATTAAATAGGCTTATAAAAATAATTAATTTAACTATTAATTTAATTGACCGATTAATATCCCAATTTCAAAAAAAGAACATCACCACGTTAATGTACTAATTAAACTTAGCTACCACGTAATTTTTCACCAAATTCCGGACAACTAAATATACCGCTTAATTCGGCTATTTCGATCAAACGGGACTGTTTTATATTTATTAGTGCTATCCTCCCGTTTCACTTACATCCCATTTCATAGTCATAGTTATAATACTATTATATAACTATATCTAAGTACAATAGTTATGGTTATTATACTAATATATAACTATATCTAAGTACAGGAAATATGTGAAGCATAATTAAAATCAACTAGCACAATGGAACAACATAGTAAGAAAGACAATATCACGTGATATAATGGGTGTCGGACGGAAACCCTCTCTCACCAGTGCTGCCGACGGTCGCGGCTTTCATTGCTAGCAGCCATTTCTCACACATATATTACATATATTCTATTCTATTTTCATTTAATAACACAAGCTCAACACTCTACCTTTGTTAACATAACAACAACAACAAACAGCAACTGCAATAGTAAATAATTTCAGCACAACAAATCAAATAACCTAAATCCCTAATCTCCAACATGCAATTAATCATAAACCCCATTATAGGAAGAGAACCCCACCCTTACCTTGTTTGGATTGAAGAAAACTCTACAACCCTAGCACTTGGATTGAGATTTCTCTAAGCTTGCTCTCCTCTTCAAGACCTAGCCTCCTCCAAATGCCTTCTATTTTTCTGGTTTTCTCTCCACTCCTCTTCCTCTTACTAACACTAAAAACCTAATTTTATCATAATATTGGGCTTAGTAATTAACACCCCCTTCTCTATTCTTTACTAAATCAAAAATAGGCCCAATAAACTCATTAACTCAAAAAAATAAAATAAAATACTATTTATAATAATATTCCACTTTTTATTCTATTAAAATAAAATTTGACTATTTAATATACCGACTTATTACTCAATAACTCATTTTTACGGTCTAATCTTAATTACTCGAAAAATTCCCAAAGCGCTACATATTAGCTTATTAATATTTCTAATACTAAAAATATTAAAATTTTCGATTAAATGTCGATTCGCTATCCCGAACTAATACCGACTAAATCGCTTCAAAACGCAAAAATTCAATAAACATCACAAACGTCTAAATTAAGCGAATAAATAAATTTCCGGGCGTTACATTATTATTTATGATGCAATAATATTTGTTAATTGCGATGAGACTCACCCTTACATGTTGTCATTTTCAGATTGAGGATAGCGGTTGTTTGACTTGATGAGGATTAGCTCATGAGTAAGTTGTTTAGTTAGCGTCAGGTGTCATGCTCTGATATTTGTAACACTGGGGACGCGATATTTAGAGTTTATGGTTTATAACTCTGGTTATGTTTTGATGTTTTGAAGGATAAGTTTTAAAGATGTTAAACTTAATCCGTATGATTTAATTTCCGTTGTGTTAACATGAAATGTTTTAATTAATGATGATTGCCCCAGTGAACGCATGACATAACTGAACGATGTTTGATTTATTTTGAATTGTGACACTCTTATTTTCATGTACTCTGAATAATTTTATTTAATTGCCGCGGGGTTTAGAAGGGTGTTACATCATCACCTATTCACAACCTCATCATACAATACAATCACAATCATCATCCCAACCATGCACATCACAATTAGTCAAATATCATTCAATCATGCAATATCGCAATCA
This sequence comes from Vicia villosa, assembly GCF_029867415.1. Taxonomy (NCBI): domain Eukaryota; kingdom Viridiplantae; phylum Streptophyta; class Magnoliopsida; order Fabales; family Fabaceae; genus Vicia; species Vicia villosa. The sequence continues at coordinate 141,653,708 of NC_081180.1, forward strand.
ATGTAATGTAACATTAACGGACTCATGCATGTGGTACCAATACTTCACTGATGACTTAGTTAATATTCTCCAAAGATCCCCACCATATGATCGGTTCCCGCTTGGAACCGGAGCACATCACAAAATTGCACTCAATCCGCACAATGGTATTAAAGGCCGTCACTGGACCAAGGGTCCTACACCATCATTGGACCAACGTCCTACAATTAGGCTATGAATGCACGATGCTCAACGTCACAAAATCAACGACCATGGCTAGTCAAAATGGTATCATCATTCATTTATTCATCAAAATCATATCATTATTCAAACACACAAGCTTCATAAACATCTTGGTCAACTAAACACATAATTATCAATTATCATGTTATCCATCATCACAACAACATTCATCACAATCGAGTATAGAAACACATGAATTCACAATATCAAGTTCCATACAAATTGCCCTCTAAACATATGCAAACTTACACCGTAAATTCCTGAAAATTCTCAGAAATTAGAGTAAAATATAAGCTTCCATATTCTGAAATCATTTTTCCAAAAATCATGAATTTCGGCTCAGTAACCCACGCTACGCACGTTCCCCTTTGCGCTAAGAGCGGTCTGCAAATTCTGCAGAAAACTTGTGTGATCTACATAAATCCAGTCCCAAACTTTTGCCCAAAAATTGAAGGATAGAAAAACACTTAGAAAGGGGGGATTGAATAAGTGTGACTTTAAATCTTGGACGATAAAGATAAAATGCACAATTATTTTTATCCTGGTTCGCTGTTAACGAAGCTACTCCAGTCCACCCCCGCAGAGATGATTTACCTCAACTGAGGATTTAATCCACTAATCGCACGGATTACAAATGGTTTTCCACTTAGCCGCAACTAAGTCTTCCAGAGTCTTCTGATCACAACTTGATCACTCCAGGAACAACTGCTTAGTTCACTCCTAAGACTTTTTCTAGAGTCTACTGATCAACACGGTCACTCTAGGCTTAGTTCACTCCTAAGACTTTCTGCTCAGCCAACTGCCAAGACTTCCTCTAGAGTATACTGATCAACCGATCACTCTAGTTACAAACTGCTCAGCCAACTGCCAAGACTTCCTAGAGTATACTGATCACACGATCACTCTAGTTCCTTACAACTTAATGTAATCAATTCAAGAGTTTACAAATGCTTCTTAAAAGCGATAATCACAACTGTGATATTTCTCTTACAGTTTAAGCTTAATCTCACTAAAATATTACAACAGCAATGTAGTGAGCTTTGATGAAGATGAAGATTCTGAGTTTTGACTTGAACAGCGTTTCAGCAAGTTAATTTGAATTATCTTTGTTCAGGATCGTTAACCTTGCTTCTCATCAGAACTTCATATTTATAGGCGTTGAGAAGATGACCGTTGAATGCATTTAATGCTTTGCGTGTTCCGTACAGCTTCGCATTTAATGTTATACGCTTTTGTCAACTACCTCGAGCCTTGTTCACGCTGTGTCTACTGACGTAGCCTTTAGTAGCTTTTAACGTTCCTTTTGTCAGTCAGCGTAGTCTGCCACGTGTACTTCCTTCTGATCTGATGTTTGTGAATACGACGTTTGAATATCATCAGAGTCAAACAGCTTGGTGCATAGCATCTTCTGATCTTCTGACCTTGAAGTGCTTCTTAGCGTGATACCATCTTCTGATCTTCAGTGCTTCTGATCTCATGTTCTTCTGATGCTTTCATAGACCCATGTTCTGATTCTGCTTCGACCATCTTCTGATGTCTTGCCAGACCATGTTCTGATGTTGCATGCTGAACCATTTGAGACACATCTTCTGAGCGCTGAATTATGCGTACTCTTTATATATTTCCTGAAAGGGAAATTGCATAGGATTAGAGTACCATATTATCTTAAGCAAAATTCATATTATTGTTATCATCAAAACTAAGATAATTGATAAGAACAAATCTTGTTCTAACAATCTCCCCCTTTTTGATGATGACAAAAAACATATATAAATGATATGAATTTGCGATCAGAAAGAGTAGACGGCAAAAGACAAATTACACAGCTATAGCATAAGCATATGAATAAGTCTCCCCCTGAGATTAACAATCTCCCCCTGAGATAAATAATCTCCCCCTGAAATAAATACTCGAAGAACTTTAATAAAAGACTTCCCTGATTATTTCGGTAGAGACGATCATATAAGCTTTTGTCTTCAGAGAATTCATAGCTTCTGACTTCTGCTTCCATAGGACAGCTTCAGAACTTGAATTTCTTTGATCTTCAGAACATTCACAGCTTCTGACTTCTGCTTCCATTCAGGACAGCTTCAGAACTTGAATTTCTTTGATCTTCAGAACATTCACAGCTTCTGACTTCTGCTTCCATTCAGGACAGCTTCAGAACTTGAATTACTGGATCTTTTAGAACATTCACATCTTCTGATTTCTGCTTCCCTCGGATAGCTTCAGATCTTTGAATGTCTACCAACATCACTTCATGCTAGATTTGTATCAGAACATTGTTGAATGTACCAGAGCATCATCAGAGCATCTCTACATCCTGAAATGTTACAGAACAAAAACTAAACGACAAAAGTCAGCATGAACGAGTTAGAACATAAAATGTATATTCAAATACATTATATGTATCAGAGCCATATAGGCTGAAATAATGTATCAGAGCAAATAATGTATCAGAGCCATAACATTATATGTATCAGAGCAAATAGAATTTTGTCAGAACAGGATAGACAATGATATTCAAATTCTATTATCAATGCTTCTGATTCATTCTTCTTTCTTGCTTCTGATCTCTGAAGCTTGACAGCACTCAGCTTGCTTCAGTTTCCATGGTTTTGCTTCTAGTGTTTGCTTCTTGAAGATTTTCTTCACTTCTCTGTACCTGCAAAACACTTAAACCATATAGAACTTGCAGTTCTTGTTAGTGAATGTGTGGGAGCCTTTACCGGCAACTGATAGATTTAATCAAATCATTTATCATTTATCTTTCTCCCCCTTTTTGTCATAACATCAAAAAGAAATATTTCAAAAGATTCAGATGCATAAGACAAATAGAAAACATTGGAATGGAAAACACAAAGAAACTTTCTGCTCAGCCAAAGATAGGAAACCAAAAACCATTTTGAAGAGTATTTAAAAGAAAATAAAGTGAAACGAATGATGAAAAGCATTTAATGTTACGTGACGTGAGGAGAGATAATGAAGACAAATGAGGTGACTAGCACAGTTACCTATGGTCGGCGTCCCTTCAACTGCACGCGCGCTTATCCATGAATAGTAACGACAGGTTTACCATCCCGAGATAAAACGTAACAGCTGTTTTGCTTTAAAAGAGGTTCTGAATCAACTTAGACAATGAAACGTTAGTAATAACCGAATCATAATTTCTAAAAGAATTCAATCAGAACTTCTGATTAAAAAAATGTTCCACATTCATTTCAGAAGATACTCATACATGAGAACTTCTCATCTTCTCATTCTGGGCATAAATCCATACTGATGTTCTTCAGAATGAACTTAAACCTATCTTCAGCCAGGGGTTTTGTAAAGATATCAGCCCATTGATGGTCTGTATCCACAAAGTTTAAAGAAATAACACCCTTCTGAACATAGTCCCTTATGAAATGATGTTTAATCTCAATATGTTTAGCTTTTGAATGAAGAATGGGATTCTTAGATAAACATATAGCAGAAGTATTATCACAGAATATAGGAATGTTACTCTCAAATATCTGATAATCTTCTAACTGACTCTTCATCCAGAGCATCTGTGTACTACAACCAGCAGCAGCGACATATTCTGCTTCTGTTGTTGATAGAGCAATAGTTGCTTGCTTCTTGCTGTACCAGGAGATCAAATGACTTCCAAGAAATTGGCAACTTCCTGAAGTACTTTTTCTTTCAATTCTGTCTCCAGCATAGTCAGCATCGCAGAATCCTACTAAGTTGTATTCTTTAGATTTTCTGTAAACTAAACCAACATTAGTAGTACCTTTCAGATACCTTAGAATTCTCTTAACAGCAGTTAAATGAGATTCTCTAGGATCTGATTGGAATCTAGCACACAAACAAACACTGAACAGAATGTCAGGTCTAGAAGCAGTCAGATATAGAAGAGATCCAATCATACCTCTGTATAACTTCTGATCTACCTTCTTACTTACCTCATCCTTACCTAGGATGCATGTTGGATGCATAGGAGTTTTGGCTTCTTTGCAGTCCAGAAGATTAAACTTCTTCAGAAGTTCCTTCACATACTTGGTTTGGTGAACATACGTTCCTTCTGATGTTTGATTTATTTTTATTCCGAGGAAATACTTGAGTTCTCCCATCATGCTCATTTCAAACTCAGCCTGCATAGACTTAGCAAACTCCTTTCCAAGTGTAGCATTAGATGTTCCAAAAATAATATCATCTACATATATTTGACAAATTAAAATATCCTTTTTAAAGGTTTTACAAAAGAGAGTAGTGTCCACTTTCCCTCTAGTGAAACCATTATCCAGAAGGAAAGAACTTAAGCGTTCATACCAAGCTCTGGGAGCCTGTTTCAATCCATATAATGATTTCTTAAGTTTAAAAACATGATTAGGAGACATAGAGTCTTCAAAACCAGGAGGTTGATGGACATACACTTCTTCATCTATATAACCATTTAAGAAGGCACTCTTAACATCCATCTGATAGAGAGTGATGTTATGTTGAGTGGCAAAAGAAATTAATAGACGAATAGATTCTAACCTGGCCACTGGTGCAAAGGTTTCTGTGTAGTCAATCCCTTCTTGCTGACTATAACCCTGAGCCACCAGTCTGGCTTTGTTCCTTACCACTTCACCTTTCTCACTGAGCTTGTTTCTGAAGACCCATTTTGTACCGATTATATTGAATCCATCTGGTCTAGGAACAAGATCCCAAACATCATTCCTTGTGAACTGATTTAGTTCTTCTTGCATAGCAATTATCCAGTCTGGATCTTCTAGAGCATGATCAACAGAAGTTGGCTCGATCAAAGATACAAGACCTAATTGACAGTCTGCATTGTTCCTAAGGAATGCTCTTGTTCTGATTGGATCATCCTTCTTTCCAAGAATGACATCTTCTGAATGACCAGAGATGAGTCTGGACGATCTTCTGACAGATGGTTCTTCAGATATGCTTAGATCCTCCAGAGAAGCTGATACTTGGTCTTCAGATTCTTTGCTTCTGAGAAGCTCTGCTTCTGATGCGTTGCTTCTTGGCTCAACAACTTCTGATATGACAATATCATAACCTGCAAAATTATCAAACTGCTTTGGTTTTTCAGAACCAAGCTTATCATCAAACCTGATATTGATTGATTCTTCTACAACCAATGTTTCAGTATTGTATACTCTGTAGCCTTTTGAGCGTTCAGAATATCCAAGAAGGAAACACTTTTGAGCTTTGGAATCAAACTTACCAAGATGATCTTTAGTGTTCAGAATAAAGCATACACATCCAAAAGGATGGAAATATGAAATGTTGGGCTTTCTATTCTTCCACAATTCATAGGGAGTCTTATTTAGAATAGGTCTGATAGAGATTCTATTCTGAATATAGCATGCAGTGTTTATTGCTTCTGCCCAGAAGTGCTTAGCCATATTGGTTTCATTGATCATGGTTCTGGCCATTTCTTGCAGAGTCCTATTCTTTCGTTCTACAACCCCATTTTGCTGTGGAGTTTTAGGACAAGAGAAATCATGGGCAATACCATTTTCTTTGAAGAATTCTTCAAAGGATCTGTTCTCAAATTCACCACCATGATCACTTCTGACCTTTATGATTTTACACTCTTTTTCAGATTGAATCTGAATGCAGAAATCAAAGAACACTGAATGAGTCTCATCCTTGTGTTTCAAGAATTTTACCCATGTCCAGCGACTATAATCATCTACGATGACTAATCCATATTTCTTTCCTCTGACAGATGCTGTTTTGACTGGGCCAAACAGATCAATGTGCAAGAGTTCTAATGGCCTTGAGGTAGAAACAACATTCTTAGACTTGAATGCAGGTTTGGAGAACTTGCCCTTCTGACATGCTTCACAAAGAGCATCTGATTGGAATTTCAGATTAGGGAGTCCTCTGACCAGATTCAGTTTGTTAATCTGAGAAATCTTTCTCAAACTAGCATGACCTAATCTTCTGTGCCAGACCCACTGCTCTTCAGAAACAGACATAAGACAAGTCACCTTCTGACTCATAAGATCTTGCAGATCTGTCTTATAAATGTTGTTCTTCCTCTTGCCTGTAAATAGGATTGAGCCATCCTTCTGATTTACAGCCTTGCAAGACTCTTGTTTAAAGATTATATCATAACCGTTGTCACTTAATTGACTGATAGATAAGAGGTTATGAGTTAATCCTTCTACAAGAAGTACATTGGAGATGGAAGGAGAGTTACCATACTTTATAGTTCCAGAGCCAATTATCTTGCCCTTCTGACCTCCTCCGAACTTGACTTCTCCTCCAGACTTAAGCACCAGGTCTTGGAACATAGACCTTCTTCCTGTCATGTGTCGCGAGCATCCAGAGTCCAGGTACCATGACATGTTGTGCTTTGTCCTTCTTGCAGCCAAGGATATCTGCAATAGGAATAATCTTATCCTTAGGTACCCACATCTTTTTGGGTCCTTTCTTGTTAGATTTTCTCAAGTTCTGATTGAACTTGGATTTAACATTGTAAGTAATAGGAGGAACAGCATGATAATTCTTAATGTGAGTTTCATGATATTTCCTAGGTTGTGTCACATGCTTCTTAGTGTGTGTTATGTGAAAACTTTGTGCATGTGAGGTGTGCCTAATATCATGAGAGTGGCCATACTTGAACTGATCATACAATGGCTTGTATGTAATTTTCATTTCATCAACAGGTTCAAGTTTGTATGGGGTTTCACCCTCATAACCAATGCCAACTCTTTTGTTTCCAGATACGGCATATATCATAGAAGCTAGCTGACTTCTGCCAATACTTCTAGATAAGAACTTCCTGAAACTTAAATCATATTCTTTCAGAATATGGTTTAGACTAGGAGTGGATTTTTCTGAATTAGAAGGAGATCCAACATCATTGGATAATTTTAAAAGTTTATCTTTCAATTCAGAATTTTCCAATTCAAGCCTCTTTGTTTCAAATTCAAATAGCTTTTTCAGCTTTTTGTATTTAATGCAAATCTGAGACTTGGATTCCAGAAGTTCAGTTAATCCGGAAACTAACTCATCTCTAGTAAGTTCAGAAAATACCTCTTCAGAATCTGATTCTGATGTAGATTCTGATCCGTCATCTTCTGTCGCCATCAGCGCACAGTTGGCCTGCTCATCTTCTGAATCATCTTCTGACTCATCCCAGGTTGCCATAAGACCTTTCTTCTTATGAAATTTTTTCTTGGGACTTTCCTTCTGAAGATTTGGACATTCATTCTTGTAGTGTCCAGGCTCATTGCATTCATAGCACATGACCTTCTTCTTGTCAAATCTTCTTTCATCAGAAGATTCTCCACGTTCAAATTTCCTTGAACTTCTGAAGCCTCTGAACTTCCTTTGCTTGGTCTTCCAGAGTTGATTTAGCCTTCTGGAGATCAGGGACAGTTCATCTTCTTCTTCAGATTCTGATTCTTCAGGATCTTCTTCTTTGGCCTGAAAAGCGTTAGTGCATTTCTTGATATTTGATTTTAATGCAATAGACTTACCTTTCTTTTGAGGCTCATTTGCGTCCAGCTCAATCTCATGACTTCTCAAGGCACTGATAAGCTCTTCCAGAGAAACTTCATTCAGATTCTTTGCAATCTTGAATGCAGTCACCATAGGACCCCATCTTCTGGGTAAGCTTCTGATGATCTTCTTCACATGATCCGCCTTGGTGTATCCTTTGTCAAGAACTCTCAATCCAGCAGTCAGAGTTTGAAATCTTGAAAACATCTTTTCAATGTCTTCATCATCCTCCATCTTGAAGGCTTCATACTTCTGGATTAACGCTAGAGCTTTGGTCTCCTTGACTTGAGCGTTTCCTTCATGAGTCATTTTCAAGGACTCATATATGTCATAGGCCGTTTCCCTGTTAGATATCTTCTCATACTCAGCATGAGAGATAGCATTCAGCAAAACAGTTCTACATTTATGATGATTCCCGAAAAGCTTCTTTTGATCATCATTCATTTCTTGCCTTGACAGCTTTACGCCTCTGGCATTCACAGGATGTTTGTAACCATCCATCAGAAGATCCCATAGATCACCATCTAGACCCAGAAAGTAACTTTCCAGTTTATCTTTCCAGTATTCAAAGTTTTCACCATCAAATACCGGCGGTCTAGTATAACCATTGTTACCGTTGTATTGCTCAGCAGAGCCAGATGTAGATGCAGGTGTAGGTGTAGTCCTTTCACTTTCATCAACCATCTTTTAAATGAAGCGTTTTTCTCTTCCTGAATCTTTTCTAAACACGGTTAAGTGCTTGCACCTTAGAACCGGCGCTCTGATGCCAATTGAAGGATAGAAAAACACTTAGAAAGGGGGGGATTGAATAAGTGTGACTTTAAATCTTGGACGATAAAGATAAAATGCACAATTATTTTTATCCTGGTTCGCTGTTAACGAAGCTACTCCAGTCCACCCCCGCAGAGATGATTTACCTCAACTGAGGATTTAATCCACTAATCGCACGGATTACAAATGGTTTTCCACTTAGCCGCAACTAAGTCTTCCAGAGTCTTCTGATCACAACTTGATCACTCCAGGAACAACTGCTTAGTTCACTCCTAAGACTTTTTCTAGAGTCTACTGATCAACACGATCACTCTAGGCTTAGTTCACTCCTAAGACTTTCTGCTCAGCCAACTGCCAAGACTTCCTCTAGAGTATACTGATCAACCGATCACTCTAGTTACAAACTGCTCAGCCAACTGCCAAGACTTCCTAGAGTATACTGATCACACGATCACTCTAGTTCCTTACAACTTAATGTAATCAATTCAAGAGTTTACAAATGCTTCTTAAAAGCGATAATCACAACTGTGATATTTCTCTTACAGTTTAAGCTTAATCTCACTAAAATATTACAACAGCAATGTAGTGAGCTTTGATGAAGATGAAGATTCTGAGTTTTGACTTGAACAGCGTTTCAGCAAGTTAATTTGAATTATCTTTGTTCAGGATCGTTAACCTTGCTTCTCATCAGAACTTCATATTTATAGGCGTTGAGAAGATGACCGTTGAATGCATTTAATGCTTTGCGTGTTCCGTACAGCTTCGCATTTAATGTTATACGCTTTTGTCAACTACCTCGAGCCTTGTTCACGCTGTGTCTACTGACGTAGCCTTTAGTAGCTTTTAACGTTCCTTTTGTCAGTCAGCGTAGTCTGCCACGTGTACTTCCTTCTGATCTGATGTTTGTGAATACGACGTTTGAATATCATCAGAGTCAAACAGCTTGGTGCATAGCATCTTCTGATCTTCTGACCTTGAAGTGCTTCTTAGCGTGATACCATCTTCTGATCTTCAGTGCTTCTGATCTCATGTTCTTCTGATGCTTTCATAGACCCATGTTCTGATTCTGCTTCGACCATCTTCTGATGTCTTGCCAGACCATGTTCTGATGTTGCATGCTGAACCATTTGAGACACATCTTCTGAGCGCTGAATTATGCGTACTCTTTATATATTTCCTGAAAGGGAAATTGCATAGGATTAGAGTACCATATTATCTTAAGCAAAATTCATATTATTGTTATCATCAAAACTAAGATAATTGATAAGAACAAATCTTGTTCTAACAAAAATATGTTCTAATCAATATTTTTCTGCGATTTAAGGTCTATAATCCTAGTTTTAACATAGATTAATTATCTTAAACACCTAATTACAAAAATTTATTATACCTCCAACAATCTTCATAAAACCCTAAACCTTCAAATTATTATCCATCAATACAAACACCATCACCATCATACATCATATAAATAATACAATCCACATAGACCATTATCATAACCCCCCTTACCTTAGGTTATTAGCTTGATTGATTGTCCCGTCGATTCTACGGTTGTTCTTCTTCTCCTCTCCTTGCCCTAGCTCTCTCTCTCTCTCTCTCTCTCTCTCTCTCTCTCTCTCTCTCTCTCTCTCTCTCTCTCTCTCTCTCTCTCTCTCTCTCCCTTTTACGTTTTCTCCTAAACTCTACGATAATGAGAATTCTCTCCTTTTTTTCCTCTTTTTACCTAGTTAGCCTTAGGACTCTTATTATGAAATTCCTAATATGCCCTTACTAACTCCACCTCACAATATCTCTTATTTTATTTTATTTTATTTTATTTTAACAATAATGCTAATTAGAAATATTTTTTTATTATTATTCTAACACTTTAATTCCACTACCCCACACACATCATTATAAACATCACATGTCATATATTCTCATCGGTAATTCATTGCGATTCATATAATCACATCACAACAAAAAATAATAAATTACAAATTATATCTAATTATCGAGGTGTTACAACTCTCCCCCACTTAAATGCGTGCATGTGAATTTGACTATGAGGTTAGACACATTTCATTAAATGGGGAAAAGTTTGATGTCAATTTTTCAAAACATGAATGTTCATGTAGATAATGGATGCTCACAGGGCTCCCATGTCGTCATTCCAATCTCATATATGAAAAACCAGCTCTTAGAAGTTGATGAATTTGTGCTTGATTGTTACAAGAAGGATTTCTACGAGGTTTGATATACACTAGTGATATATGCAGTTAATGAAGTGTCTTTTTGGGCAAAAAAAAATGATGTTGATCTACAACCACCACCAATAAAAAGGCAACCTGGTAGACCAAAGAAGAAAATGAACATGGAGCCTGGAGAATATGTGAGGTCTGCTACACAGCTGAAACGTGCAAAATTTGGTATCAAATGCATAAGGTTCCAAAAGGATGTGTCATACCCCAATTTTTGACCCCCCTGAGATGACATATCTTCAGGATTTTTCATCAGGTCAAGACAAGTACCCAGAGCAGTCATTTCTCCATCTGGTACCTAATCGAGGATGCTCAAAGACAAGAAAGCTCAGGCAAAGGATCAATCAATACAAAGACTAGTCTCTAATACAATCATGGGGGCTCAAAAACTTCACTTTTCTCATCTATGATTGATTAGACATCCAGTCATATGAGTACAGGTTTACTCAGGTCACCAGACTAGGGTTTTGAGCCTATCAAGGACTGAAATCAGGGATCACATTTGGGAAACCTTAAAAAACCTCAGAGGGTCATTCAAAGACATCAATCATCTTCAAATAACTCATATTACAAGGTCTACTGGACATCACACTTCAATTCAAAGTCTACAGTCATTATTTTCACATGGTCGACAAATTAGGGTTTTGACCTAATTCACCAAGATAGTTGACTTCTGATCAGGGCATGAATCCAAAACTCAAGACATGATTCAAGGATCTCTACTACCTCCATATAATCCATTTATATCATCCATTTGGGGAGAAGATCTTATTTCTACACAAAAGCCCAAAAATTCACTTTGTCAGGAAAAAGTCAACTGTGAAGGATCATCATTGACTTTTAAGGTTTTTGGTCAAAAAATGACTTTCAAAGATCAATATCATCAATATATGGATGTCAAAGTCATTTGGCCAAAGAAATTCAAAGAAATTCATCAAGGAGCGAAAAGTCGGGAATTAGGGTTTTTGAAGGCATGGTGAGATCTCAAAATTTCACCTACACAACTCAAAAAACTTCCAACATGAAAGTTGTAGACCTTGCCAAATAAAACAACATCTTACAAGGGAACTTTTTTCAAAAGATCAACCATTTATGAAGTTTTGGAAATTTTGAAGTTTAGGTCATAAACACTTAGAAATTTTTCTAAGTGTTTTAACCTAGTTTTCTTCCAACTTTGGCCTCATTTTTCACAAATTTCCCAAAGGATTCTGAAGAAGACATAAACTAATGATTTAAAGTAGATGTTTAGGGCTTTCCAAATTGTGTTCAACCTTCTCAAAATTCAATTTGAGCTAAGAGTTATGCTTGTTCAAAGTTGGCCTCATGAGGTAAAATTATAGGTCATGCATCATTTTGGAACTTTGAAATTTTGTGCACATGACCTCAAATACAGATGCTACATGACCCATAATACATCTGCAAACATGCCATGCATTCATTTTCACCATGCCATAAGAATTGAAGAAGATTCTAAAAACAAGAACATGTGATTATGTAATGATTACATTTGTGAATTTATGGCAAATTGATGAATCACCCAAGGAATCTTCTCACCAACCAATTAGAGCTCATTTCTGGCTCAGAATTGTCCCCTAAGATCAAGCAAAATCGAGGGCTAGGGGATTGATGAAATGGAATCAAAATTCTCATCATTGCATAAGAGATATTTGCAAATTTCCTTCATGGCTAAGAAACCAAATCAACTTCACTAAGGAAGCTCACTCCTCTGCAGCTATACTGATTCATTTGCCTATAAATACAGATGCATTCCTCATTCAAAAGGACACCAAAGCAACCATATTACTTGCTTTCTCTTTCTTTTCTTTTGTTCATTGTTTTTCAAAGTTCTTTGGCAAGAAGAATCGATTTCTTCAAACCAGAGCTTATCTTTGGGAAGTGAGCATTCTAACATCTCAAGGGAGGTCATTTGAGGTGATCCAAGCACCTGGATCACTTCTGTAAGTGGAGGAACACCATTGTTGCTCTCACTTTGGAGCATTTGCAGTTGGAGGTCCATGGAGTAATTCAGGAGGTTCTGAGCCAAGCCAACCATCCAGGCACACTCCTCAGGTCATAGTGAAGCTAACCAGATGGCTGCAGCCCATCTGTAACTCTAAATTCAACACCCTCCATGTTCACTTGAAGCTGAAATCGAGGGAGGTCCATAGAACAATTCAGAAGGATTCAGGCTATAATAAACATCCAGTTAGCATCATTGAGTCTCAGGGAAGCTATTGAGATCATTCATTCAAGCCCAGGTGCTCTCAATCATCCTCACGACCTTCAGTTTCAGAGAAATGAGCAAGTTCATAAATTTGAAATTTGAGAGCTTGAGGTTGAAGACGAAGATGGTGGTGGCGCGCAATTTTCAAACTCAGGTCTAAGTTTATTTTATTTTGATTGATACCTGTTTCATTAACGACTAAAACGTGATAGCCCAGTGGTAGAGAGTGTTTGTGTGTTGCGCGTGCCCAAGGTCTGGGGTTCGAATCCCCCTCGCCCCAGACTTTTTGATTCTTTTATTTTTCAATGATTTACTACTTGTTTTAAAACATAACCAAATGAGTGCAAGTTACTTTCACCATGCGCGCGCTGGCCCAGTGGTTTGGTTTTGGGTGTGTGACCTAAAGGGCGTGAGTTCAAGCCTTGGTGAAGACATTTCTATATTTTTTACCACTTTTCACACTTATTTCCTTCACAACTTCACATGAATATTTAACCTATCAAATTAAATCATTTTCACTTCATTTTTCACACACTTCTTATTTAACATATCTATTTTGTGAATAATCAAAAAGTCATAAAAATATTATTTATTTCATGTAATTTTATTAAGTTTAAAATAGTATGTTTTAGGTGTTTTCTTAAATACTTGAATACATATTTTTCACTTTGTTTTAACCTAAATCACTTTGTAAATAATTTTATGATAAAACCCTAATTGTTTAGGTCTTAATTAAGTAAAAATCTTTATTTTTACTTTAATTAAGTTGACTTTTGTCAATTTTCAAAGCTGTTATCAGTCTCCGATTAAACGGATGATTAAGGTTTTCAAATAACAAAACCTTGTATCATTCCAGATCATTTTTTTTAAATTGCTTTTACACCAGTACTGCAAAGTACTGGGCCTCTAATAGAGTGTAAGTCCCAAAAACCTTCTCTTCTTAGCTTGTTTTTTAAAAAAACTGTATTTTCAAAATCTTCTTTCTGTTTTCAAAACATTCCTCTGGTATTTGAAGGGCATTATTCCCGGTGAAACTCTTCAGATACCTATGTGACCTTTGTCCATCTTCACTTCTTCTGTTTTAAAAAAACCATTAACTGTTTGTCATATATATATTCAACTGTTATCAACAAAACAACAAAAATACTGTTGAGGCTCTGTACATACTTCTTCAATGGCCTCCACTCCATCCAGGTTAGGCTTTACAAGCTTTCAATTTACAGTCTTTGTTTAAATTACTGTCAAATATAAACTGTGCATATATTAGTTTAGAACTACGTTTGAGTATAAACCTTAGGACAGCTAAACTATATATATATATATTAGGAATATGACCTAGGATTGAGAATGTCTTCCCGGTGAAGGCTCTTTCCTAATTAGAGATCTGTAGTTCAAACCCCCAAGATGAATTATTCCCGGTGAAACATCTTGGTAAAAACCTTAGAATCCAAATAATAGGACACATCCACCCAAAGAGGAATTATTCCCGGTGAAACCTCTTACCCATTTGCTTAGAGCCAAAATAAGTTCAAAACTACATAGCTTTCTCTTGTGCTATAACAAGGACCCTCGATTAGCCTCCTCTTGGGCTTTGTACAAGGACCCACAGGCTTCTTAAAAGCATTTCCAGCTTCCTCTTGAGCTTGTATACAAGGACCCATCAGGTTTCTTATAAACATAGGAACAGGTCTTTAGTCACCTTTTAGCCTACCCTGGTGAGTTTCTTCCAATTTAAACCAGACCTTAAACAAGCTAAGTTTGTCTCAATTTTGCATTGAGTACACCTTTTGGAATGAGAGACATGGACAGTCTCTGTCACCTTTATCTTCATCAATCTTCCTTAGCAGAGTCTAGGATCCATTTTTGGTCATCCTCAGCATTGAGTCAGCCTTCATCTTGGGCTTTAAACAAGAAGTCTCACTAGATAATCTTTCTGCCATTCATATCAATCAAAACCCCTGGAAAGGGTTAGCCTCCAACATCTGTCTAAAATGTCAAAACCCCTGGAAAGGGTTAGCCTCCAACATCTGTCTAAAATGTCAAAATCCCTGGAAAGGGTTAGCTTCCACACATTCCTTCATTTTACCAAAAACCCCTGGAAAGGGTTAGCCTCCAAAGTCAATTAATAAAAAGAAATTAATTAATAAATAATTTCATTCTCTTAGGAGATAATTTCCCCAAAAGAGTCAGAACCCCTGGAAAGGGTCAGCCTCCAAAAAAAAACATGATAAAAGTCAGTCTTTTAACAGACAAATTCACCAGCTGAGTCAAAATCCCTGGAAAGGGTTAGCTTCCAAAGAAAAACAGTCTTTCAATAAATAAAATCTCCTCAGTAGAGTCAAAACCAACAAAAACAGTTAGCCTCAACCTTGGGCTTCATACAAGGCACCCAAACAATAAAACTCCCCTGTCAAGAGTCAGCCTCAACCTTGGGCATTGTACAAGGCAGATAATAGAGTCTCCCCAGTGAGTCCTTCATCACTCAGTAGCCACAACCTTGGGCTTTGTACAAGGCAGATAAACCATATCTTTCATGTGTCAAAGATTCCTAACACTTAGGATCTTTCCCCATATAGTCATCCATACTCAATTCATTTATTTAAGAGTCCGCCACAACCTTGGGCTTTGTACATGGCAGAAAATAATGTTTTCCCTAGCTAGAGTTAGCCACAACCTTGGGCTTTGTACAAGGCACATAAAATAGAGTCATTCAATTATCCTCAACAGTTAGCCACAACCTTGGGCTTTGTACAAGGCACACAAATAAAGTCTCCCTAAGTAGAGTCAGCCTCAATTCTGGGCTTTGTACAGAACACAAAAATACCCTGTAATTAATTCCCGGTGGAGTCATCTCCCAGAGTCAATAATATTAATTAATCAATCAAAAAGCCTCAAGCTTGGGCCTCATACAAGCCAGCTAAAGTCAAATCTTTTATACAGTAGATAGACATAGCTTATCTCCATAGAGAGATATTTTTACTACTCTACCACATTCAAACAAACAAACATTTCATTTCAATTTTAATCAAGTCTCCCATTTAAGATTTTGAAAGGCATGAGCTGGCAGTAAAACCCAGACATGTGGTAACTTTCCCTAATTTGGATGAGCATCTTTCTTTCATTTAAGAGGCATTTGACTGGTATACTTGCACATACACAAGTAAGGTCCCCCTCTTGAATGAAATGAATTCAGTTATTCTGTCACTCCTTTAAATGTTTGTGGTAGAATAGTACAAATACCTCTCTGTAGAGATAATTTCATGTCTCTTTACTGTAAACAGAGATTTAATTCCAAGCTTCAACCTTGAGCTTCAAACAAGGCACCAAAAACAATTAATTTCCCTAGTTAGTTTCCCGAACTACATTAAGCTCTGACTTCCACTAGGGATATGTAGGCATGAGGTTCACAAGGAATCTCAGCGAGCTAATAAAATACCAAAAATAGTCAGTTTGTCTGTCTGTCTTTTAAAATCAATTCAATTCCTTCTCCTAATACAAAGGAGAAACTTTCCCAATCATTAGCAATAAACACAATCACAATGACACAGAGAAGGTTCCTGTAGAGTACTACAGATATGTAGGGTGTTTAAACACTTCCCTATGTATAACCGACCTCCCGGACTCCAGAATTTCTAGTCTAGGTGTAAATCCCCACACTTAGCAAACTCCTAGGGTTTAGTTGAGATCTTTTTTTCCCTTTCCTACTCGTAGGACAAATAAGAAAGTTCGTGTGATATCGTAGGAAGAACTGAAATAAAATTCATCCCACCACGGGCGCATTCTCCTTCCAAATTTCGCGTGAAGGGTTTAGCGTGCCGTCCTCCCAAGTGAAACGGGGAGGTAAAGAAAACGACCACCACAGAAAAATGGCGACTCTGCTGGGGATATAAGTGTTAAAAACCTTGGTTTTTCATCCAAACCAATGGTTGACCTGTTGCTGGTCCAGCCCCAATGAGGAATTAGGGATGCCAAATTCCCCCTCAAACAAGAGAGGTCCTGCCTAACCTCTGTGTCATTTCATGTGATTGTTGCATATATATTTGTTTATTTTGTTTATTCTGTATCGGGAAAGGGCTTGATTCCCCCTTGTGGTGAGAAATCCTATACCCGGATTTGAGTGCAACATAAGATAGGATGGAGGATGTCTTCCCGGTGAAGGCCCTCTAATCTTGGTTTCCAAGTCTACTCTTGGGATTTGCCTGGCTGGTTGTGATTAACTGCGCCACTGCATTCCGAGACTGATTTGTACCAGGAGGACCTAGAAACACATTAACCCCACTTAAAGCCTTTTTAGGACGTAGAGCGGTGATTACGGAAGTAATTGTCACGCAGATACTACACTCAGAGAAAACTCTCTTATAGATACCAATCAACGTATCTTTAAGGTTGAGCAAAAACTCTGAGATCCCTAGAACCCGTTCTACAGGTACAAAAATCCTTAACCTTAGTTTACCATTGGGGCGGGGTTTGCGTTTTGACTTCATGACCACTATACCCTTCAACGCCATGTTTGTTTAAAACTCTTGTGTGTGCATTCATGCATTCATGCATCATTCATTAATAAACAACTAAAATCAAAAAGAGTCTTTTTCGAGTCGTTTTTCAAGGAAACTAAATAACGAACGTTTTGAACTTCATAGAAAGAGAGAAACGGAGAAAGGACTTAAGGATCTATACCATGGATTATGGGAGAAAGAGAGCTAGGAAATACACCTTCAAGATTCCCCAGGTCGAGGAACTGGGAAAGCTCGGAAAACTGGTGGTCAACCCCCAGGCTTTCAAGGAGAAGTATGGAAAACTTCTGCCTTTGTTCAATACCAACATGGTGGATGGGATCCTTCCCACCTTGGTACAGTTTTACGATCCAACGTATCACTGTTTCACCTTTCCATATTATCAGCTCATGCCTACGTTAGAGGAGTACTCTCGTCTGATTGGAATACCCGTGTACGCGCAAGATTCGTACTCCGGTTTGGAAAAGAATCCTGATGACATTATCATTGCTGCAACTACTCCTTTGAACGTAGTCGACATCAGAACTCATATGGTGAGTAGAGGAGGAATTCAAGGATTGCCCTCCAAATTCCTGTTTGATCAAGCTCGGTACTTCGTCAGCATCCAAGATATGAGCGCTTTTGATGAAATCTTGGCTTTGCTTATCTACGGATTGTTTTTGTTCCCTAACATTAACGATTTCATCGACATCAATGCAATTAAGATCTTCTTAATTGAAAATCCAGTTCCAACCTTGCTTGCGGATGCTTATCACTCTGTGCATTCAAGAAACCTGCAGCGAGGAGGATTAATCACATGCTGCGTACCGCTGTTATACGAATGGTTCGTTTCGCACCTGCCAAAGTCTAGCACTTTCTGGAACATGAGGGATGGCCTTTACTGGTCACAGAAAATCATGTCTCTCACTCATACAGACATTGATTGGTGTAGTCCTGACAACGACGAAACCAAGATCATCTTCAGTTGTGGAAGTTTTCCCAACGTACCCCTTATTGGAACTAAGGGAGGAATTAGTTACAATCCAGCTTTAGCCCGTCGTCAATACGGCTATCCCATGAAAAATATTCCAAGTAACATCCAATTGGAGGGTCTGTTCTTCAAGAACATCGACGATCATGGCAACATGCTGAAGAAGGAAATTGTCCAAGCCTGGCGTCTTGTTCACAGAAAAGGGAGAAGATTGTTAGGAAAACATCTTTGCATCTCCCTGGATCCTTACCTTCAATGGGTACGTGTCAGAGCATTCAAGCTCAGGATGCCATATCAACATCAAGAACCTATTCCCCTAAGGGAACCAATTTACCTTTTCTCCACCGATGTTGAAAAACTGCAAGCGGCATTAAACAAGGTATGCCAAGAAAGGAATGCTTGGAGGAATAAGTATCGAATTGTCAACACGGAAAATGTTGAAATTCAAAACATCCTAAGAAGGAAGGATGAGTTACTTGAAGTACTCGATCGACAAGTGACACAATCGTCACTTTCTCATCATATCCCTCCTGCTTCCTGGATCATCGATCAGCTCACGTCAGAGAACGCTCAGCTCAAGAAACGGAAGAAGATGTTAGAACGTGAAGTCGGCTCATCATCAAAGTTTTAGAGTCCTTTCTCTCAGTTTCTCTGTATTTCCATTTTCAAAGTGTGTAAAAACGGCGTTTTCACTTAATTAATAAAAGTTTGATGTTTCATAACGTAATTATGGTGTTTCCTTGAAAAATAATTAACTTAATTGCATATCATACATCGCTTTAGTCGTACGCACTGACACGGGAATTGTCGCGGATCTAATAGTCACTTTCCTTTCTCCAGAAAGAGAGGAGGAGAAGGAGGTGAACCAAGACTTTCAAGCTGTCTCATCCATACAACACTCGTTCAAGTCGCAAGAAAAGAATGGAAGACTTTGAGCAAGAGAATGAAGAACTCAGGGAAGAGATTAATACTCTCAAAGGTACTGTTGAAAGACTCAATAGTATGGTAGAAGCCCTGGTAGTTGCGCAGAATCGACCAACGCCAGAAGAACCACAAAGGACTGTGGTTTCCGAGATTGTTTCTACTCCTGTTCCTCAATATACCATGCCGCCTGATCGACCTTGGGGCATGCCGTATAACTTTACTCCAGAAGGGTACATACCTCCAGCTTCTGAAGCTCCAAAAGTCACCATGGATATGCGTCCACCGGAGGGTTACAAACCTCTGGAAATTGAAGTTCCAAGAGCGACGGCAATGGGTTTCGCACAACAAAATGCTGAGATTCCAAGATCTGCTGTCATGGCTTCTCCACAGCCCATTATGCATACTTTTCCCCCGCAAGGCGGACAAGTATATCATCACGCTCCAAGTGAGGATGCTGGCGTGTATGAAAGATTGGACGAGTTCCAGGAACAGTTTCTGCAAATGCAGAAGGAACTCAAGACTCTCCGAGGACAAGATCTATTTGGAAAGAATGCTGCAGACCTCTGTCTGGTTCCAAATGTTAAGATTCCTCACAAATTCAAAGTACCAGAATTCGAGAAATATAAAGGGAATTCATGCCCACAAAGTCATCTTGTGATGTACGCTCGAAGAATGTCAACTCAGACTGATAATCAACAATTGCTCATTCATTATTTTCAAGACAGCCTGACTGGTGCTGCACTCAAATGGTACATGAACTTGGACAGTTCAGAGATTCGTACTTTTCGAGACCTCGGAGAGGCCTTCGTCAAACAGTATAAGTACAATCTGGATATGGCTCCCGACAGAGATCAACTCCGGGCCATGACTCAAAAGGATAGAGAAAGCTTCAAGGAATACGCTCAGAGATGGCGTGAAGTTGCTGCTCAAATTTGTCCACCACTTGAAGAGAAAGAAATGACAAAAATCTATCTCAAAACTTTGAGTCCATTTTACTACGGACGAATGGTTGCAAGTGCACCAAGTGACTTTACTGAGATGGTAAACATGGGTGTACGTTTAGAAGAGCAAGACCAAAATACAGAAGAGGATGATCTCGAAAGTGTCTCCGACAACGAGTCTCTCCATTCAGAAGATTGGAAGTTTCCTCAAAAGAAAGTCCGACATACTCCACTTGGAAAGGGGTATGCTCACACCGCTCAGTCTGCTGAAGTAGAAGAAGATCGTCTGAGTGTTGCAAAGACAGTGGTTGGTAAATCAAGACCTACCACAGGCCAGCTTAAGCCTAAGGTTCCAGATTACTTAGTGCACAATGGGGTTCGCCACTACTGGACAGCTGTTGAAGTTTCAACTGTTGTTCGCACTCCTAAGTAGGAACTTTCACCGTTATTTTGTCCTCTCACCATAGCCCAGGGTGAAGAGATGTTTCATAGGGCTTTGCATTTTACTATTTCTTAGTTAAATGTCCCTCTTTGCTTCGCCCAAAGCAATAGAGTTTTGTTTTATAGGGTCTTTGTTTCAAGAAATGACTGTCCATAAATAAAAATGTCATTCTGTTCCTTCGTTTAGTTTTTCCTTTTCTTTTTTCGGAAATTGGTAATCCTAAAAAACACCCTTAAAAAACATCAAAAAAAAATTATTAACTGCATACACCGAGTCTTCCCTCGTTGTCTAAATAAAACTTATCACACATATGCAGATTAATCATAAAATACCCCGTTGAAACGTACGACCGTATGACTTCTCCAAGCTTTGAGTTTCCTGTATTCGAGGCAGAGGAAGAAGAAGACGAAGAAATATCAAAGGAAATTTCACGGTTACTTCAACAAAAGGAAGAGGCCATTCAGCCATACAATGAGCCTCTAGAGATCATTAACCTTGGTTCCGATGGAAACAGAAGAGAGGTTAAGATTGGAGCTTCGCTCAGTTCAGAAATCAGAGAGAGTTTGATACAGCTACTCAAAGAATTCTCAGATGTCTTCGCTTGGTCTTATCAAGATATGCCAGGGTTGGATACCAGTATAGTGGAGCATCACTTGCCGTTAAAAGCAGAATGCCCTCCGGTCAAGCAAAAATTGAGAAGAACTCATCCGGAGATGGCCATGAAAATCAAAGAGGAAATTCAAAAGCAGATCAACGCAGGTTTCCTCGTCACTTCAGAATACCCTCAGTGGTTAGCCAACATTGTTCCCGTTCCTAAGAAAGACGGAAAAGTCCGCATGTGCGTCGACTACAGAGATTTGAACAAAGCTAGCCCTAAGGATGATTTTCCTTTACCACATATTGATATGTTGGTAGACAGTACAGCAAAATCCAAAGTTTTCTCGTTCATGGACGGATTTTCAGGATACAACCAAATTAAAATGGCACCTGAAGACATGGAAAAAACAGCTTTCATCACCCCCTGGGGCACGTTCTGCTATCGTGTCATGCCTTTTGGACTAAAGAACGCAGGGGCAACTTATCAAAGAGCCATGACTACACTTTTCCACGACATGATGGATAAGGAAGTGGAAGTCTATGTGGACGACATGATTGCCAAATCAGAAAATGAAGAAGATCACATACAGAATCTGACAAAGTTATTTCAACGCTTACGGAAGTTTCAGCTTCGCCTGAACCCTAACAAGTGCACCTTTGGTGTCTACTCAGGAAAACTCCTTGGTTTCATCGTCAGCAAATGAGGAATTGAAGTAGATCCAGACAAAGTCAAGGCAATTCAAGAAATGCCTTCGCCCAGAACCGAGAAACAAGTTAGAGGATTTCTTGGACGTCTGAATTACATCTCGAGATTCATATATCTCATGACTGCAACTTGCGCTCCTATTTTCAAACTTCTACGGAAAAATCAAAGTTGCGTCTGGACAGACGATTGTCAGAAAGCGTTCGACAGCATTAAGGAATATCTGCTCGAACCACCCATTTTGTCTCCTCCAGTGGAAGGAAGACCTTTGATAATGTACTTAACCGTCTTAGAAGATTCCATGGGTTGTGTCCTTGGACAGCAAGACGAGACGAAGAGAAAAGAGCATGCCATCTACTACCTGAGCAAGAAATTCACTGACTGTGAATCCCACTACTCCATGCTCGAGAAGACGTGTTGTGCTTTGGCCTGGGCTGCCAAGCGTCTCCGCCAGTACATGATTCGACATACTACTTGTTTGATCTCTCATATGGATCCAATCAAGTACATCTTTGAGAAGCCTGCTTTAACCGGGAGAATTGCCCGTTGGCAGATGTTGTTATCAGAATATGACATTGAGTATCACGCACAGAAAGCCGTGAAAGGAAGCATTCTAGCTGAGCACCTGGCTCACCACCCACTCAATGGTCATGAATCAACCAGTTTCGACTTTCCGGACGAGGACGTCATGTACCTCAAGATGAAAGATTACGACGAGCCACTACCAGACGAAGGACCTGAGATAGGATCCCAGTGGGGCTTAATCTTTGACGGAGCTGTCAATGCTTATGGACGAGGAATTGGGGCAATCATTGTTACACCTCAGGGTACCCATATTCCATTTACTGCCAGATTAACTTTCAAATGCACAAACAATGAGGCCGAATATGAAGCTTGCATCATGGGTCTCGAAGAAGCCATGGATCTAAGAATCAAACACTTGGATGTATACGGAGATTCTGCTTTGGTCATCAATCAAATCAAAGGAGAATGGGAAACACGCCAACCAGGGCTAATCCCTTACAAAGACTACGCAAGAAGATTATTACCATTCTTCGACAGGGTAGATTTTCATCACATTCCTCGTGAAGAAAATAATTTGGCTGATGCATTAGCCACACTCTCTTCCATGATTAGGATAAATCATTGGAATGACATTCCTCGGATCGATGTTATGCGCCTGGATAGGCCCGCTCATGTTTTCACAGTAGAAGCAATCATCGACGACAAACCGTGGTACTACGACATCAAGAACTTTCTTCAAAAGCAAGAGTACCCTCTTGGGGCGTCAAAGAAAGATAGAAAGACTTTGAGAAAGTTAGCTTGTAGATTCTTCCTGAATGAAGATGTTCTGTACAAGAGAAACTTCGACATGGTTCTGCTCAGATGCGTTGACAGAAAAGAAGCAGAAATACTCATGAGAGAAATACATGAAGGTTCCTTTGGTACTCACACCAATGGACATACCATGACAAGGAAAATACTGAGAGCAGGATATTATTGGCTGACGATGGAGTCAGATTGCTACCAGTACGCAAAGAGGTGTCACAAATGCCAGATCTACGCCGATAGAATCCATGTGCCACCATCTCTGCTCAACATAATCTCTTCCCCTTGGCCTTTCTCCATGTGGGGAATCGACATGATTGGAATGATCGAACCAAAAGCGTCCAACGGACATCGCTTCATCTTGGTAGCCATAGACTATTTTACCAAATGGGTTGAAGCAGCTTCATATGCAAACGTTACAAGACAAGTTGTCGTCAGGTTTATCAAGAATCACATCATCTGTCGCTACGGCATTCCTAGCAAGATAATCACTGACAATGGGTCAAATTTGAATAACAAAATGATGAAGGAACTTTGTGAAGAATTCAAGATCGAACATCACAACTCATCTCCTTACAGACCAAAGATGAATGGAGCTGTAGAAGCAGCTAACAAAAACATCAAGAAAATCATTCAGAAGATGGTCATTACTTACAAAGATTGGCATGAAATGCTCCCGTATGCTCTTCATGGTTACCGTACATCAGTACGTACTTCGACTGGAGCAACTCCTTTCTCCCTCGTATATGGCGTGGAGGCAGTCCTACCTATAGAGGTTGAGATTCCATCAATGAGAGTTTTGATGGAGGCAAAATTAACAGAAGCCGAGTGGTGTCAAAGCAGATTCGATGAATTGAACTTAATCGAAGAAAAGCGCATGACAGCTTTATGCCACGGACAGCTATATCAACAAAGAATGAAGAAAGCTTTCGACAAAAAGGTTCGACCTCGCACAATCAAAGAAGGCGACCTTGTACTCAAAAAGATTCAATCTTTTCTCACAGATTCGAGAGGGAAATGGACTCCCAATTATGACGGCCCCTACGTGGTCAAGAGAGCTTTCTCAGGAGGAGCCTTAATACTCACGACTATGGATGGAGAAGAATTCACCCGTCCTGTGAACGTCGACGCAGTCAAGAAATACTTCGCCTAAATAAACAAAAGAACAGCTCGCTAAGTTGAAAACTCGCAAAGAGCGACTTAGGCAAAAAAGAGCGTCTCGGTGAATCGAAAACCCGAAAGGGCGATTCAGGCAAAAGTTAGAGACATAAAAAAATAAATAATCAATCCCGGTAAACTTAAAACCCGAAAGGGGTGGTTTACGCAAAAGTTAGGGATATATGGCAAGTAACTGTGTTCAGGACAAACTTGATCATTCAAAATCCATAGCGGAGTGTTCATCAGCAGTAGGTCATCTTCTACGAAGCACGAATACAGCGCAACTCGGAGTGGAAGGGAGAGATAACGGTCGTCACGTTTCATCGTAGCCCTTTTCCCGAAAATTACCAATTTCCAACTTTGTAAATACTCCATGGAATCAAGCATTTGGCTGATTACCATTCCATATATAATAATTTGAGCCTTGTGCTTTTCCTTTGCAAATCGAGTCTTATTCAGTTTCTTGAAATGCATTTTAAATTTAAACAGTCACTTTCTTGAAACAAATGTTTTCATAAAATAAAAATGAATTTACTTGCAAAAATAAAGGTGAAATTTCTTTCTGAGGTTTACAAACAGTAGGAAGAATGCAAACAGTTGCTCCAAGAACGGTTGAGACTCCGGGAACCAAGATTTCCCCATGAGGTCGCTTTGCGAACATCTCCCGATGACGGATCTTCACTTCAATTCATATTATTTACTTCGGACAGCGGACAACTGGTAGCCAGATGTTCCAAACAGAGTTCGAACTACAAGAAGAGGACATCTTCTGATCAACAAGAATTCAAGTCGTATCATTAGGATTTTACATCCGCGACAATTCTATTCACATTCACTTTACATTTTATAATTGTCATAATATTCATGCATACATTACATCACAACTGCATAGTCAAATTAGGCTTTTAATCGTGAGAATGCCCGAGTCATGAGGGCATGAACTCAAGTTTCCCCTGCAAGTCCTGGAGAAACTTTTTCCTGCAAGACAACGATCCATGTAGAGAGATTTCCCCAAGCAAGTCAACAGATGGTAGTCTCCCTCAAGGAGATAGTTTGTTCACTTTTGGAATTCCTTTGCCGAGATTCTCCTGCAAAGAAACATTCAACAGTCTTTTTCAGATAAGATAGTCTGCTTCGCATTTTGGGCTTCCCCAAAAGTTTGGCATTTCCCCAGCAAGGTCAAGAGATGCCACCTTTTCGTCAAAGAAAATAATTCAGAATCTCCCAGCAGATCGACAAATGATTCCCCAGCAGAATCAGTGAATGGTAGTCTTCATCTAGAAGATAGTTCATGATCCCCAGCGGAGTCAACAAATGGTAGTCTTTCCCCAAGGAAAGACAGTTTGTCTGTTAAATACTCAAGAGATCGACAAATGGTAGTTTCTTCAAACAGTTTGTCTGTTTCAGGGATGTTTAGTTCCCCACAGAGTCGATAAATGGTAGTTTTCCCCTTAGGAAAACAGTTTGTTGATTCCCCAGGCACCAGTCAACGAATGGCAGTTTTCACCCCGAAAACAGTTCGTCCGCCTTCAAACAAAGTCATTAGCCCCTCAAAAGAGCATGGGCCCATATGACAATCTTTCAAAGATGCCAGGTCAAAAGGGAAGATGTTGAAGTTTCTTTATTTTACCGTCAAATGGTATCTCATCTCCAAGTGCTGATGAGAAGTTTGATGAGGAAACAACCCCTTAAAGTTTCTTTATTTACCGTCAAATGGTATCTCATCTCCAAGTGCTGATAAGAAGTTTGATGAGGAAACAAACCTTTGAAGTTTCTTTATTACCATCAAATGGTATCTTACCTCCAAGTGCTGGTGAGAAGTTTGATGAGGAAACAAACCCTCGAAGTTTCTTTTTTACCGTCAAATGGTATCTTACCTCCAAGTGCTGGTAAGAAGTTTGACGAGGGAACCAACCTTTGGAAATTTTCTCTTTATCTGAGATATTGTCCAAACGCAACTAAGACCAGTTTCGAGATTTGGACATCCGGAACGAGAGGAGGTTGTTTACCTTTCTCTAAGTATCAACACTTAGTTAAAGAAGATGGATTGCGCATCCTACATTACCATCCATTCACCAGAATCCACATCAAGTATTTCTGCAGGAGTTTGTCTCCTCATCCCCCGCCAAGTGCGACAACGGGATCAAATCATGCAAAGATTTTATCAATTACAACATCTCAGGAGCGCCCAAAATTCGGGCATTCTTTGATATTTAAGTCTCTTTTACGCAGGAGAGATCGAGATCTCAATCTCTCTCCCTCCAGATAAAAGAAACTTAAATAGGGGCATCTGTCATACCCCAATTTTTGACCCCCCTGAGATGACATATCTTCAGGATTTTTCATCAGGTCAAGACAAGTACCCAGAGCAGTCATTTCTCCATCTGGTACCTAATCGAGGATGCTCAAAGACAAGAAAGCTCAGGCAAAGGATCAATCAATACAAAGACTAGTCTCTAATACAATCATGGGGGCTCAAAAACTTCACTTTTCTCATCTATGATTGATTAGACATCCAGTCATATGAGTACAGGTTTACTCAGGTCACCAGACTAGGGTTTTGAGCCTATCAAGGACTGAAATCAGGGATCACATTTGGGAAACCTTAAAAAACCTCAGAGGGTCATTCAAAGACATCAATCATCTTCAAATAACTCATATTACAAGGTCTACTGGACATCACACTTCAATTCAAAGTCTACAGTCATTATTTTCACATGGTCGACAAATTAGGGTTTTGACCTAATTCACCAAGATAGTTGACTTCTGATCAGGGCATGAATCCAAAACTCAAGACATGATTCAAGGATCTCTACTACCTCCATATAATCCATTTATATCATCCATTTGGGGAGAAGATCTTATTTCTACACAAAAGCCCAAAAATTCACTTTGTCAGGAAAAAGTCAACTGTGAAGGATCATCATTGACTTTTAAGGTTTTTGGTCAAAAAATGACTTTCAAAGATCAATATCATCAATATATGGATGTCAAAGTCATTTGGCCAAAGAAATTCAAAGAAATTCATCAAGGAGCGAAAAGTCGGGAATTAGGGTTTTTGAAGGCATGGTGAGATCTCAAAATTTCACCTACACAACTCAAAAAACTTCCAACATGAAAGTTGTAGACCTTGCCAAATAAAACAACATCTTACAAGGGAACTTTTTTCAAAAGATCAACCATTTATGAAGTTTTGGAAATTTTGAAGTTTAGGTCATAAACACTTAGAAATTTTTCTAAGTGTTTTAACCTAGTTTTCTTCCAACTTTGGCCTCATTTTTCACAAATTTCCCAAAGGATTCTGAAGAAGACATAAACTAATGATTTAAAGTAGATGTTTAGGGCTTTCCAAATTGTGTTCAACCTTCTCAAAATTCAATTTGAGCTAAGAGTTATGCTTGTTCAAAGTTGGCCTCATGAGGTAAAATTATAGGTCATGCATCATTTTGGAACTTTGAAATTTTGTGCACATGACCTCAAATACAGATGCTACATGACCCATAATACATCTGCAAACATGCCATGCATTCATTTTCACCATGCCATAAGAATTGAAGAAGATTCTAAAAACAAGAACATGTGATTATGTAATGATTACATTTGTGAATTTATGGCAAATTGATGAATCACCCAAGGAATCTTCTCACCAACCAATTAGAGCTCATTTCTGGCTCAGAATTGTCCCCTAAGATCAAGCAAAATCGAGGGCTAGGGGATTGATGAAATGGAATCAAAATTCTCATCATTGCATAAGAGATATTTGCAAATTTCCTTCATGGCTAAGAAACCAAATCAACTGCACTAAGGAAGCTCACTCCTCTGCAGCTATACTGATTCATTTGCCTATAAATACAGATGCATTCCTCATTCAAAAGGACACCAAAGCAACCATATTACTTGCTTTCTCTTTCTTTTCTTTTGTTCATTGTTTTTCAAAGTTCTTTGGCAAGAAGAATCGATTTCTTCAAACCAGAGCTTATCTTTGGGAAGTGAGCATTCTAACATCTCAAGGGAGGTCATTTGAGGTGATCCAAGCACCTGGATCACTTCTGTAAGTGGAGGAACACCATTGTTGCTCTCACTTTGGAGCATTTGCAGTTGGAGGTCCATGGAGTAATTCAGGAGGTTCTGAGCCAAGCCAACCATCCAGGCACACTCCTCAGGTCATAGTGAAGCTAACCAGATGGCTGCAGCCCATCTGTAACTCTAAATTCAACACCCTCCATGTTCACTTGAAGCTGAAATCGAGGGAGGTCCATAGAACAATTCAGAAGGATTCAGGCTATAATAAACATCCAGTTAGCATCATTGAGTCTCAGGGAAGCTATTGAGATCATTCATTCAAGCCCAGGTGCTCTCAATCATCCTCACGACCTTCAGTTTCAGAGAAATGAGCAAGTTCATAAATTTGAAATTTGAGAGCTTGAGGTTGAAGACGAAGATGGTGGTGGCGCGCAATTTTCAAACTCAGGTCTAAGTTTATTTTATTTTGATTGATACCTGTTTCATTAACGACTAAAACGTGATAGCCCAGTGGTAGAGAGTGTTTGTGTGTTGCGCGTGCCCAAGGTCTGGGGTTCGAATCCCCCTCGCCCCAGACTTTTTGATTCTTTTATTTTTCAATGATTTACTACTTGTTTTAAAACATAACCAAATGAGTGCAAGTTACTTTCACCATGCGCGCGCTGGCCCAGTGGTTTGGTTTTGGGTGTGTGACCTAAAGGGCGTGAGTTCAAGCCTTGGTGAAGACATTTCTATATTTTTTACCACTTTTCACACTTATTTCCTTCACAACTTCACATGAATATTTAACCTATCAAATTAAATCATTTTCACTTCATTTTTCACACACTTCTTATTTAACATATCTATTTTGTGAATAATCAAAAAGTCATAAAAATATTATTTATTTCATGTATTTTTATTAAGTTTAAAATAGTATGTTTTAGGTGTTTTCTTAAATACTTGAATACATATTTTTCACTTTGTTTTAACCTAAATCACTTTGTAAATAATTTTATGATAAAACCCTAATTGTTTAGGTCTTAATTAAGTAAAAATCTTTATTTTTACTTTAATTAAGTTGACTTTTGTCAATTTTCAAAGCTGTTATCAGTCTCCGATTAAACGGATGATTAAGGTTTTCAAATAACAAAACCTTGTATCATTCCAGATCATTTTTTTTAAATTGCTTTTACACCAGTACTGCAAAGTACTGGGCCTCTAATAGAGTGTAAGTCCCAAAAACCTTCTCTTCTTAGCTTGTTTTTTAAAAAAACTGTATTTTCAAAATCTTCTTTCTGTTTTCAAAACATTCCTCTGGTATTTGAAGGGCATTATTCCCGGTGAAACTCTTCAGATACCTATGTGACCTTTGTCCATCTTCACTTCTTCTGTTTTAAAAAAACCATTAACTGTTTGTCATATATATATTCAATTGTTATCAACAAAACAACAAAAATACTGTTGAGGCTCTGTACATACTTCTTCAATGGCCTCCACTCCATCCAGGTTAGGCTTTACAAGATTTCAATTTACAGTCTTTGTTTAAATTACTGTCAAATATAAACTGTGCATATATTAGTTTAGAACTACGTTTGAGTATAAACCTTAGGACAGCTAAACTATATATATATATATTAGGAATATGACCTAGGATTGAGAATGTCTTCCCGGTGAAGGCTCTTTCCTAATTAGAGATCTGTAGTTCAAACCCCCAAGATGAATTATTCCCGGTGAAACATCTTGGTAAAAACCTTAGAATCCAAATAATAGGACACATCCACCCAAAGAGGAATTATTCCCGGTGAAACCTCTTACCCATTTGCTTAGAGCCAAAATAAGTTCAAAACTACATAGCTTTCTCTTGTGCTATAACAAGGACCCTCGATTAGCCTCCTCTTGGGCTTTGTACAAGGACCCACAGGCTTCTTAAAAGCATTTCCAGCTTCCTCTTGAGCTTGTATACAAGGACCCATCAGGTTTCTTATAAACATAGGAACAGGTCTTTAGTCACCTTTTAGCCTACCCTGGTGAGTTTCTTCCAATTTAAACCAGACCTTAAACAAGCTAAGTTTGTCTCAATTTTGCATTGAGTACACCTTTTGGAATGAGAGACATGGACAGTCTCTGTCACCTTTATCTTCATCAATCTTCCTTAGCAGAGTCTAGGATCCATTTTTGGTCATCCTCAGCATTGAGTCAGCCTTCATCTTGGGCTTTAAACAAGAAGTCTCACTAGATAATCTTTCTGCCATTCATATCAATCAAAACCCCTGGAAAGGGTTAGCCTCCAACATCTGTCTAAAATGTCAAAACCCCTGGAAAGGGTTAGCCTCCAACATCTGTCTAAAATGTCAAAATCCCTGGAAAGGGTTAGCTTCCACACATTCCTTCATTTTACCAAAAACCCCTGGAAAGGGTTAGCCTCCAAAGTCAATTAATAAAAAGAAATTAATTAATAAATAATTTCATTCTCTTAGGAGATAATTTCCCCAAAAGAGTCAGAACCCCTGGAAAGGGTCAGCCTCCAAAAAAAAACATGATAAAAGTCAGTCTTTTAACAGACAAATTCACCAGCTGAGTCAAAATCCCTGGAAAGGGTTAGCTTCCAAAGAAAAACAGTCTTTCAATAAATAAAATCTCCTCAGTAGAGTCAAAACCAACAAAAACAGTTAGCCTCAACCTTGGGCTTCATACAAGGCACCCAAACAATAAAACTCCCCTGTCAAGAGTCAGCCTCAACCTTGGGCATTGTACAAGGCAGATAATAGAGTCTCCCCAGTGAGTCCTTCATCACTCAGTAGCCACAACCTTGGGCTTTGTACAAGGCAGATAAACCATATCTTTCATGTGTCAAAGATTCCTAACACTTAGGATCTTTCCCCATATAGTCATCCATACTCAATTCATTTATTTAAGAGTCCGCCACAACCTTGGGCTTTGTACATGGCAGAAAATAATGTTTTCCCTAGCTAGAGTTAGCCACAACCTTGGGCTTTGTACAAGGCACATAAAATAGAGTCATTCAATTATCCTCAACAGTTAGCCACAACCTTGGGCTTTGTACAAGGCACACAAATAAAGTCTCCCTAAGTAGAGTCAGCCTCAATTCTGGGCTTTGTACAGAACACAAAAATACCCTGTAATTAATTCCCGGTGGAGTCATCTCCCAGAGTCAATAATATTAATTAATCAATCAAAAAGCCTCAAGCTTGGGCCTCATACAAGCCAGCTAAAGTCAAATCTTTTATACAGTAGATAGACATAGCTTATCTCCATAGAGAGATATTTTTACTACTCTACCACATTCAAACAAACAAACATTTCATTTCAATTTTAATCAAGTCTCCCATTTAGGATTTTGAAAGGCATGAGCTGGCAGTAAAACCCAGACATGTGGTAACTTTCCCTAATTTGGATGAGCATCTTTCTTTCATTTAAGAGGCATTTGACTGGTATACTTGCACATACACAAGTAAGGTCCCCCTCTTGAATGAAATGAATTCAGTTATTCTGTCACTCCTTTAAATGTTTGTGGTAGAATAGTACAAATACCTCTCTGTAGAGATAATTTCATGTCTCTTTACTGTAAACAGAGATTTAATTCCAAGCTTCAACCTTGAGCTTCAAACAAGGCACCAAAAACAATTAATTTCCCTAGTTAGTTCCCCGAACTACATTAAGCTCTGACTTCCACTAGGGATATGTAGGCATGAGGTTCACAAGGAATCTCAGCGAGCTAATAAAATACCAAAAATAGTCAGTTTGTCTGTCTGTCTGTCTTTTAAAATCAATTCAATTCCTTCTCCTAATACAAAGGAGAAACTTTCCCAATCATTAGCAATAAACACAATCACAATGACACAGAGAAGGTTCCTGTAGAGTACTACAGATATGTAGGGTGTTTAAACACTTCCCTATGTATAACCGACCTCCCGGACTCCAGAATTTCTAGTCTAGGTGTAAATCCCCACACTTAGCAAACTCCTAGGGTTTAGTTGAGATCTTTTTTTCCCTTTCCTACTCGTAGGACAAATAAGAAAGTTCGTGTGATATCGTAGGAAGAACTGAAATAAAATTCATCCCACCACGGGCGCATTCTCCTTCCAAATTTCGCGTGAAGGGTTTAGCGTGCCGTCCTCCCAAGTGAAACGGGGAGGTAAAGAAAACGACCACCACAGGATGAACACAACAAGGCCACTGATCAGTGGTTTTTACACCATTAGTTACCGTTGAATTTAGCTATCATTTCTTTATTTTGTCGAGCGTTTTACTTTGTTCTTCTACATTTTATGCTTTGGTTGTGTATTTCACTGTTTGTAGGCTCAGAGGAATAAATCGAGAAAAATCAGTGCAAAAAAGTACAAAACGTGGAGTTTCGAACGAATTAAAAACTCATGCTACAGGAGGCCTGACACAGTCACCGTGTCATCTGACAAGGGCCGTGCCAGGATGAAGCGTGGCCAAGAAAATGCAAAAGAGATGAAATTCAGAGGGCTGACACGGCCCGTGTCAGCAAGTGTGAGATTTGGAAATTTTCAGCATGTTTCTCATCGTGACAAGTGTGTAGTATTTTGATCATAAGTAGATCTTCGTAACTCGGAATGACGTGGTTCCGGCGGAAAAATTTTGCTAACGAAAAGGGATACAACTTTGATGAAGACCTCAAAGCCAAGTTTTGAAGTCAAGGGCTGACACGGGCCGTGTTACTTGACACGGGCCGTGTTACTTGACACGGGCCGTGTTACTTGACACGGACCGTGTTACTTGACACGGACCGTGTTACTTGACACGGACCGTGTTACTTGACACGGGCCGTGTTAGGAGGCCTGGGACAAAAAATCAACTTTTAAGATGACAGAAGTCTGATACGGGGGCCTATTCTGGCTGACACGGCCAGTGTCAACATGTGACGCTGATCTCATGTTTTTTTCATATTTTGTCCAGGGTTAAGTTGTGGGGGCATTTTGGGTACTTCCAACCGACCTAAGTGAATGTGTACTATTTAAATGAGTCTTGAACAAGAAATAGAGGACTTTTGGACAACGAAGAATATTAAGAGAGAATATTAGAGAAGACAAGGATTTCGGCAAGGAGATTTTCATGAATGGAAGTGATTGAAGATCAACTTTCATCTCAATTCTTGTAATGTCTCTATTTTATATTTTCTTTTCTTTGAACAATATGAGTAGCTAAACCCCCCAATGCTAGGGGGTGTCCCCGATTTACATCTGTAATGACTTTGATTTCCTGATTTTAGTAATATCTTTGTTTTTCATGTTCAATTTAATTGTACAACGTTTCTAAAGCTTTCCTTGTCAGACCAACAGGATTGATGTATGGTTAACAATTAGGCTGGACCGCCGTTGTTAAGGTTTTTGTACAATTAGACTATAGTAGACATCGCCTAGGAATAAGGATACCCTATGGTAACCAGATTATTTGTGATTTAATAATGCGTAATTTCATCGGTAGGTTGCT
This sequence comes from Vicia villosa, assembly GCF_029867415.1. Lineage (NCBI taxonomy): Eukaryota > Viridiplantae > Streptophyta > Magnoliopsida > Fabales > Fabaceae > Vicia > Vicia villosa. The sequence goes on from NC_081180.1 coordinate 141,687,741, forward strand.
ATGGAAATAAGGCTTAGGATGAATGATTACAGATTTTCTCGCTAAGGAATTAGGAGTAAACATTCTTACGAACTTGTAATTGATAGTAAGATAATTTATTACAATAAGGAATCAAAGTTATTATAGGGTTAAGTCACACACCTACCTTAGCATGTTACTCATACTTGTTAAAAAGCCGCTTTTATATTTTGCTTTATTTTACGTATTCCTTATTATCGATATCCAAACAAAACCCAAATTTAAATTTTTGTTTGATTGAATTAAGAATTAGAACTCTATACTGATACGCAGTCTTTGAGATCGACAATAAGGGAATTTCCCCTTTATTACTACAGAGGCAAAATAGTACCCTTGCTATTTTACCGATCAGCCACATACAAGCTACCTCCCCCAACAACTCAGACACCTACACAACAAACTGCACAACCTACTGCTAATCCAATTATTGTTCCATCTGCATAACAAAATGCACAACGTGCTGCTGATCCAACTTGTGTTCCATCTGCACAACAAATTGCATAACATGTTGTTGAACCAACTGTTGTTCCAATTGCTCAACCCACTGCACAATCAACGTCTAAAACATCTGCTCAACCAAGGTCTGAAACATGTGCTCAACCAACTGGTACTTCCGGTCAACTATCTGCCACTTCAAATTAACCACCACCCAAAAAGAAAAGGAAGCTTTAAAAAGGCCTAAGACTTATTATGAGCCAACCCTGGTAGCTTCTCTTTATGTTTTTTGTTTGATGTAATGACTTATGACATGTAATTCCACTTTTAATGTTATGACTTATGGATTTTAATGCCACTTTTATTTCTATGATTATGGCTTATAATGCCACACCTCTAGTGACTTGTTGCCTTTAATGCCACGTTTGATGTAATGAATTATGGTTTATTATGCCAAATTTGTTGTTTTTTAGTATATGTGTTATGTCTTATAATATGTAAATTCAATGATAGAGTACTTATAATATGTTAACTCATAATTACAAGTGATATAATATGTTAACTCAATGATATAGTACTTATAATATGTTAACTCAATGATATAACTTTGACAGAGTAATTAAGCCTAAACATATGTTAACCAATATAACCAATGACAGAGTACTTATAATGCCACTGATATAGCTCATAATAAGTAACCAATGACAAATTGCATTAATCATAACAAGTTGCTGCATGTAAACTAAAAGCAGTTGCATTTCATAACATAAAATCATGACAGAGTACATAACAATAGAGTTCATAACATAAACAAAATGCATTTCATGACTTAAACTCATGACAGAGTATATTACAACAACATTGAGCCCTAATTGAAATAAATTAAAATAACAACATTAATAACCTAATTGAAATACATTGTTACAAAAACAACATTCAGCCCCAAGCTCGAAATTGCAACCATAGCGAACTTTTTCAACCATCCTCTAGTGTGTTGAACATCATTATTCAGTTTGTGGATTTTCTTATTTTTCCTATGAATCTTTATATCCATTTCATCTATAATTTCCTCATCCAACCGCTTGAAAAAAATACAACCCTTATGCAACTGGTTTCTGTAATTTCTACAACCCCGAATTTTTTCCAAAGTTCAGACTACTTGTATCACTTACCGTACAAAGCACACACTCGTCTTGGCACAAACAATCCCTCTTCTTGTTTCTACAAAATACAGATCCACCTATTGCATTCGAATGATTATTGGACATGGAAGCACTTTTTATAACTTTGAGATTGAAGAGGAAGAAAACCCTAGAAACCAGAAAACCCAAAAAAGAGATGAAGGAGACAATGGATGATAATCAACTTGAAGAAGTGTTTGAAAATAAACAAAGGAAACACTTAAGTGAATTTTAAATGAATTTTACATTCATTTTTCTAACTCAGTAATGCCACGTTGAATTAGTTAACATTTTTTCCTGAGCAACTAACAGAATGGACTTAGTAGGCTAACGGAGTTGAATAAAGGGACCATAGTGACACATTTTTTTATTAAGGGACTAAAATGAAATTTAAAATTAAGTTACGGGATTGAGTAACTAATTATGCCTATTATAAATTATCAAATGGGTGGGGTCGCGGGGAAGGGGGGTCGGGGTGGATACTACTAGGGGTGATCAAATCCAAACCAACCCAATAGAAAACCGCAAACCAAACCAAACCAAACCGAAACCGCAAAAAAACGCATTTGGTTCGGATTAGTTTGGGTCATCTTTTAACAAAACCGCATGGTTCGGTTTGGTTTGCGGTTTGTATTTTATAAACCGAACCAAACCGAATCAAACCGCATTATGTTACAACCTAACTTTTACTTAACTCACATCCAACCCAAACTTAAATCTATAATACCTTAACCTTATGATTACGAACAATTTTCTCATCCTTACACATGATTTTAGTCCCGATCTTCTCAAATCTCTAATAGCATTATCGCGTCTTCTTTGCCACATACATCTTCCCTCTTTTTCTATAATCTCTACTCTCTTATATTCTTTCTTTTTCACCTTCTCATTTTTAGGCAAATGTTCCCTATTTCAGTTTCGTTTTTATCGCACATCTTCTTCTCTAATCTCTCAACTCTTGTGTTTTTTCTTTTTCACCTTCATTAATCTCTCGTATCTTCTATTTTTTTGTTTCATTTTAATAATTTTTATATTGTTTTATACTATTATTTTATGTTTATTATTCCACTTTTGTCTAATTTAATTTTTACATATTAAATAGAAAGTTATTGTCAAAATATGACGGGTTTTGTTGTTATTTAATAGTGTATGAATGTCTAAATACAAAGTTATGTTATCATCTATATGTATATGAATGGTTCAATAAAATATTTCTAAAAAACCGAACCAACCGCACCGAACCAAACCGCATTAGGTTGGTTTGGTTTGGTTCGAATTTTTTTTAAAAGCCAACCGAACCAAACCAAACCGCACGATTTTTTCTCTTGCGGTTCGGATGATTCTTTTCGTCAAAACCGCCCAAACCGCACCGCGTTCACCCTTAGATACTAGTGTCCATTTTTTCCGGCCCATACCAATATTTTGAAATCGAAGAAAATCCAAACCCAATAAAAGCGGGTTTTCCCCCATCAAACTAAGGGTGGGGTAGAAGGTACAAGTAATTTTGTCATGCCTATCTTCATGGTTGCTTTATCATTATTAGTGGAATACCCCCATTTTTTGTTGTGACATGTGTCAGGCATAAGAATCGATATTCAATTATGCTCAGGTCTATGCCCTACATCTCGCAGGAAGAAATTGTGAAAAGGCCGACATTGGTTGTGACATACTCAATGAGTTCCTTATTTATTGTGGTTGGAAGATGAACACTTATACATATTGAATACGCTAGGGTATCATCATGTTTGAAGGTCTTAAATTTGTGGTCTGGAATTGGCCTTAAGGTCTTCTTCGTCTTGACTCTTGATGATGGACTAACTTGATCATCTTATTTGATTTTACCTTCTCATAAGTTGGGTCGACCATGCCAACTTCTTCATGGAAGTTATTTTTCCTTCTCTTAGAAGCAACGACGATAGCGAGGGAATTCTTCAATATTGTTTTGTGTATAAGGAGAGCTACATGTAAATCAGTCGCAATAACAACCAACTTATCTAAATTGTTATAATATTTCATCTTCAAACGAACTATGGAGGTCACTATATCTAACGGTGACAAAACCGACCTTCCAAGGATGACGTTGTAGACAATTTCAAAGGGAAGATAAGGAAGAACAATTTCAATATTATCTTGTTTTTACCTTCTCCAAAAGAGATAAGCAGGTCTATGGTTCAACATGGACGAGTTAAGGAGTCATTGAATGCCAAAAGATTTTCGTCTTTGTACGACTTCAGATCTTTCATGTGTAATCATAATCTCATGAAGACCTTGAGGTACATCATGCCACATGAGTTTTTGTCATCGATGAGGATTCTCAATACTGAGTAGTTGGTTATGACGAAAAGGACGACTAGTAGAAGCATCACATTAGGAGTTCCATCCACCTTCTCTGTTCTCGAAACCTTATAATATATTTATCTTCTTGTTTTTCGACTATAACTGACGCTTTGAGTGAACTTTGTGGTGGAATAACTTTCTTGCAAGCAGATTTGCTACCAAATGAGTCAACGACAAAGGTAGGAGACAATCTAAATGTTGGAGAAGTTATGGTTTATTTCAACGCTTGGATCAGAAGTCATCTTCTTCATTCGAGAGTAATCGTTGTTGTGATTCATGATTTTGAATAAAAAGGAACTCAGTATGGAAATTCATAAGAATCAAAAGTCAATTTTGCAGACAACACCACTGTTCCACTAGAGAATAAAAAATGCATGGTGAAATGATGGAAAAGAGCCTTGATGCATCATAGCAGATGTAACACCCTTCTAATACCCCGCATAAATAATAAACAATAATCAGAGTGAACATGAATAAGGGCATTACAACTTCCAAATGATTAAACAATAATACTCATGTCATGCCATAAAGGAGAACGTCAACCAAATTTATTCAGATTCATCATGTTAACACAGCGGAACTATCTTTAACATCCGAATAACAAACAGTCAAGTCACAGACTTGAAACATCAACATAAAAATCCATCCAACATAACAAAAAAAGTTTAACAAGTAACTCTAACGACGCCCCCAGTGTTACACGACCAGAGCATGACACGAACCCAACTGACTCTAACGAACTACTTGACGAGCTAATCCTCACCAAGTACGAGAGCTACTCCTCAATCTGAAAAATAACAACAGTAAGGGTGAGTCTCATTTGTCGCACGCTCGCGAAAAATGAACAGAGTCGCCACCAATATATTTATCCCATAAGGGAAAGGAATATCAGGAAACCTAACAAAGGAAGGACAAGGGTCTTGCGACCAGAGAATCAAGGTACGGGAGTCGGTTACGCAAGGGGAAGGTGCTAGCACCCCTCACGCCCATCGTACTCGATGGTATCCACCTATGTTTGTTTCTATCTAAAGGGTGTGTATCTATGTCTATCTATATCTAAATGCGAAATGAATGCAAAATGTAGGGAAAAGAAAGAATTATACTCGCACGGGCCCTACCCCGCTGCCTACGTATCCTTTTCAGGAATCAGAGTTACCGTAGCTCGGCTCACGATTTTCTGTTTGTTTTTGTGTTTTTTAGTTGGGCGGCGTTAACGCTCACGCTCTTGCATAAGGGGACAGCCTAGGATGCAATGGAGCGGAGATAACTTGCCCTTAGAAAGGAGAAAAAGAGATTGGTTTGTATCTTTTAAGGGTAATTCCATGATGACGAGAACCCACTACAAGGTCTCGCATCACTTCCTCACTTTTGTTTTAAGTCTGAACATTTATTAGGTTTTTTGAAGTGTTTTTGGTTGGTGTTTTTTAAGGGAAATTGATTTGTGACTTGAATCATGCCTTAAAAAGAGTTTTTGTTTTGCATATTTAGAGAACGCACATCGAGGCCTACGCCACAATCGTTTCTCTAAATAACGGTTAAGAAATACATCGAGGTTTCACACCTCAATCATTTCTTCTCCGCTAAGTAAAGGAGATACAAAAAGAGTTTTTTGTGAATATTTAGAGAATGCACATCGAGGCCTACACCACGATCGTTTCTCTAAACAACGGTTAAGAAATACATCGAAGCTTCACACCTCAATCATTTCTTCTCCGCTAAGTAAAGGAGATACAAAAAGAGTTTTTTGTGAATATTTAGAGAATGCACATCGAGGCCTACACCACGATCGTTTCTCTAAACAACGGTTAAGAAATACATCGAAGCTTCACACCTCAATCATTTCTTCTCCGCTAAGTAGGAAAGAACATACATCGAGGTCTACGCCTCAATCATTTCCTTCCTACCATGAAATATAGCAACGGTATGATCTTCATCGGTTTTTATTAAGTATTTTAAAAGTTGAAAGGGAAAAGAAGATGAGAGAGGGAACTAGACCTATTTTCTATTCTAATAGTTGTCTACACAAGGGAATTAAAATGATAAACTATACAATTTATTAAAAGGAACTACACATGGAATATGTAAAGGGAATCAATATATGACAAATGAAATTTGAGAACTATAACAAGTAAATGGTATTCACAAAAAATAAGACTAAAATTAATTCCTAAGTCTATTAACAAGTTTTATTTACAAGGAGGTATCGATACAAAGAAAGTTCAAATATATTGTAAAGAAAAAAAATTTATTAAAAGTATTAAAACAATTAAAAATTAACAAAAATCAAGTCAATTATTCACATAACCTAAAATGTCTATGAACAAATTTTTATGCCTTTTTTATTTGGGGACAAAAGAGATTATGAAACAAAAGTTAAAAAACAAAAATAAAAATAAAATCTAAACTGCCAGGGGGTGCATCAGTAATTTGGAAATGAACTAAAACTAGTGTTATGAAGATTCTGGGCCAGAAATAGGGGGTGGAGAAAGCATGGGCCAGCTTCATTGCATGGTGGTGCACAAGTAAAACAAGGGTGTTACTCAGGGATAAGGGGAAGGCCCAAGCAACATATGGCCCAGCGCTCTCACTTATTCACTTCCATTTTTATTTCATTCATTATTTTTTTTTATTCAGCAGGTGATTTATTATTGGCATATGGTATTTAACGTGACATGCATGCAACATTAATATCAATTGGTCAATTGAATTTTAAGTATAATAAGACAAAAATTAGGCATAGACCAATGAAACGATGACACGCCACATTCCTCTTATCTCTACAAAAGAGTCAAATTAAAACAAAAACTGGAGGGAACATTATGCATGGGCGAATGGAATGGTGACGCGTAGACTCTGTTGGTTGACCGCATGCAGAGTCAGACGCCGGAGCTAGGGCTCCGGTCGTCTTCCCCGGTAGCCTCCTCGCCGGAGTTCTAATAACACGTCCAGAAACAAAAACAAAAACCGCTATCTCACTCGAAATCTTGCATAGATTCTGGATCTGATCTTAGTTTCTCCATTAAAGCATCTTAAAGACCTAACTGAAGCATTATACAAATACCTAATGTCACCGGGATTCCACAAGAACAGTCATAAACAGCACAACAATACTCAATCATACGTTCCAAGTTCAAGAACAGTTATTAGCTACGATACTGAGAAAGAATCAAGAGAACTTACACGTTGGCGAACCGTGAGCCTCAAAAGAACTCTACTGTGGCTTTAACGATCGTGGCGCAGAGGAAACAATGAATCACTTGCAACCTTCAATGCGAAATAAACGCCGGAACTAACTCTCTGTGGTTTATCTTCAGACTTGGTGTAACTGATTCCTCGAGTCTCGTTACGTTTGCAACGGTTTCCTTATGGTTATGAACTGAAACTTCTTGCGAATACCACTGAATTTCCAACTGAACAAAGGTGATGAACCTGCAAGTTTCTTTGATCGGTTTGAAGTTGATGTTGGAGAAGGTGACGGTGATTGTGAGGGAAGGTTTGAAGGAGGTGGTGTGATTGAATGATGAGGGCGCTGTTGTTGATAGATGATAAAGGAGCTGAAGATGGTGTTTGAAGGTAGAGGTTAGAGGTGGAGGAGAGTGGTGGTTATGGTGGTTGAAGGTAGTTAGAGTTTGTTACATTCTTTAACAAACTTTCTGGAGAGAGTGGAGAGGAAAGAGAATGGAGGGAGCCGAGTGAAAAGAGGAGAGCTTTTTTTTTGAGAAAATGGAGTAAAAAAATGAGAGTATGTTATGTTTTTAAAGCTGAGAAAATGAATAAGTGTCCCGTGAGTTTGTGAAGATCTCCTCCTATATAGGTGCATGGTGTAGGAAAGTTATGGTGGTTTGCTTGTAGTGGATAGTTTCATGCTTTGTACATGGGGGTGTATGGAGAGGAATATGGTGGGGCTCTCTTTAGCTTTTACGTACCAGTTCCCTGCATGGCGTTTTAGAGCAGCGTTTTCACGTGTTAGCTGCAGAATATTGAGGTGCCTTGCCAAAAATAATGTTCATGGTACCATGTTCACACGTGTGTATATTTGACCATAGGCTACCATTCAACTCAAACTTATACTCAATGTAAAGAAGAGATGGGAGAGAGGATGATTGGTGTTAGAGTGATCCTGAGATGCTACTTGCAATTCATTCAAATTTCTCTTGGAACTTGGTGTCTCACCACTGCAGGCTCATGTCTTGCCCATGCACGCAGTCTTGTCCGTTACCCTCTCAAACCTGGAACTTCAGAGGCATGACTTTAGGGTCACGTATCTTGGTCCTCGCACCATTAATTGTCGTAATTATTGTACCATTGGAGAGAGGGCACGGAGGAGAAGAGGATGATACTAAATTTTGATCAGTGAGATGCTTGTGATCCTCTAAAATTGGATTTGAAAATGGCCCACCAACTGCTTGATCAAATGCTACGCGCGTGCCCTGAGTTTGTGCCCAGCCAGACGCATGACATTGGTCTTGCGAGGACATGACTTTGGAAACTCGTAATCGTCTCGATACTTGTCCAATTGACTTGAATCTTGGCGCATTGTGTAGAGTACATGGAGGAGATTAGATGGATGCCAAGTTTGAACCTGATGGATATTTGTACTTCCCTAGAATCAAACTCAAATTTGGCATGCCATGTGTTTGACAAAATGCATGCGCGTGACCTGGAATTCTTGCCAAGCATCATGTCTTGAACAAATGAAATCTTCCAACTTCAAACATTTATAACTTTTGATCCAAGCATCTTTTGAAAAATCTTCCAACTATGAAGTTATACAATGCCATGATTTGAACATTTTTGTTGTTGGGCTTGTCTTGATTTGAAGCCTAGAAGCACGTGTAAACTAGACCTGAAGTTAGCTGGTCAACCATTTCCAAATCTTTCAAAAATTTCTCTAAGTATGGAACTTTCCATTTATGGTCATTTCCCATTTCAACTACTTTCCATATTTGGCAACTTTGAGAAATTCTTGATTTTATTTTATATTGTTGACTTTTCTAACTTTTTCCACCAGAAGTCAATATTGGACAGTTGACTTTGACTTTGACCCAAAAGTCAACTGTTTTGATTTTTCTTCGATCTCAATGAAATTTCCGATTAATCTGCTTCTGACCAGTGGAAATCAACTGACCACTTCCACACAAGCATCATGACACTTCTCCTCACAAAATCAGCTCTTGATCAATGTATTTGACCAAAAAAGTCGACTGCGTTGACTTTGGTCAAGAAACCCTAATTCAGGATAATCAGATGAACATCAAGCTTGCACTTTTCAAACAATGCCTTGAGTTGAGAATGAGAGGGCCCCAACCCAGGGGGACTTCAATGAACAAAGAGCCACATGATTACACCTCAGATCCACACATTTGGTAAGAGATTCTCTGCTATAAAAGTTATCCCTTGCCAGTCTTTGATTAATACCAATGATATGAATGCATGAGTTATGTTAATGACCTAATGGGAGATATGCACATGAATGTAAAGCCTAAGCCAGTTAGAAGTAAAGGGGTAGGACAAATTTGGGGTATGACATCATTCACATTTAACTAATGTTATAAGATATAAATAATAAAATATCATTTCACATGCCATTCACCCAATTACAGTTATGATCAGATTCAAACCATACCATCAGCAAGCAAACAATCAAATTAACACATATTATAACATTGGACAATCTTCCATTCATGTTATAATGGCAAAACAGCCTAATGCAATGCAACTACATGCATGTGGTACCAAAATCTGGGATAACCCAACTCACCGACCCACCATCGTCAAGGATACGGTAACACCCACTCACTAATTCCACACAATGGGAATTAGCTACCACTGATCCACCATCGTCAAGGACCAGCCACATAATGATTATGAATGCATGCATCAACCATAACATTCTCATCACCCACATACATCGATCAATGTCATAATCATCAATAAAACACATATTTCATACCAACAATACATGTATAATAAACACCAGTTATAACCACAACATCATACAGGTAAGACATTCATTAGTGTACCTATAAACATATCCCGCCACAAACAAATAAGATCGGGTGTTTTAAAAATAATTCGAGCCACAACTCAAAACACCATTTGAGTATATAAATTATTTGATTAGCTTCACTGTGCTCGAAACGGCACCAAAATCCGGCTTACGGTTTAAAAGTTACACTTCTTTAAAACTTTTCAAAATGGACAGTCGCAACAACTAACAGCACGCGGCGCCACACACGGTTCGCGGCGCGGAACGAATAGGAACAACGCCTTCGCGGCGCAAACAAGGTTTCGCGGCGCGGAACGAGAAGGAACTACGCCTTCGCGGCGCGGCCATACCCTCGCGGCGCGTACTGAGCACAGCAAAACTTCCTGGCCTTCTGCCACGCAGTTCGCGGCGCCAACTCCTGGACGCGGCGCGAACTGGCGAATTCCAGCGCTCCGAATAGCAGAAAACAGCCTGCGATTTCGTCCCTCTTTCACCAAATCACTACCAAACAAATCTCATTCCAACCAGATTTCGCATACAGTACAACAACCACATATTATAGCACATTATAATACATTCAACCATCCAATTATCACCAATACATGATCAATATAATCATTATGCATCAATCCTCCCAAAACCTAACATTTCTACAACCTAAGCACAACCCAATTGATGCGAATAATACGATCAATTCTATCATACTATCTATAATCCCATAATAGAAGATAAACGGAAGAGTCCCCCCTTACCTGAAGGTTGATTCTTCGCTCTTCCTCGGTCACACTTCTCCGCTCCTCTTCTCTTTTCACGTTCAGACTCTTTTCCCAAAATGCTGTAACCCTCTCTATTCCACAACTCCTCCTATTTTATTAAAATTGGAATAAAATTATTTTAATTAGTAATAGGGCCTACCAATGCACCCCCTCCCTTACTAACCACAACTCAAGCCCAAATGCTTAATTCCTCATAATTCAATTAATTTAATTAAATTAAATTATGAAAATAAATGGAGTGTTACAACTCTCCCCCACTAAATAGTTTTCGTCCTCGAAAACATACCTTAGGCAAATAACTCTGGATAGGAATCCTTCATCTGACTCTCCAATTCCCAAGTCACATTCCCACCTGCTGGTCCTCCCCAAGCTACTTTGACCAGTGCTATCTCCTTGCCACGCAATTGTTTCAGCCTTCGGTCTTCAATCCTCATAGGCAAAGTTTCAACTGTCAGATTGTCCTTTACCTGTACATCATCGACTTGGATCACATGAGATGGATCAGCAATGTATTTCCTCAACTGTGATACGTGGAATACATCATGCAGATTCGCAAGCGTCGGTGGCAACGCAATACGATACGCCACTTCTCCCACCCTCTCCGTAATCTGGAACGGACCAATAAATCGCGGAGTCAACTTCCTTGATTTCAGTGCTCTACCAACACCAGTTGTGGGGGTCACCCTCAAGAACACATGATCTCCTGCTTGAAATTCAAGTGTCCTCCTTCTTTTATCATGATAACTCTTCTGACGACTCTGAGAAGTCCTCATCTTCTCCTGAATCATCTTGATCCTTTATGTTGTCTCCTGAACAATTTCCGGTCCAATCACGGCACTTTCGCCAGATTCATACCAACATAAAGGCGTTCTACACCTCCGACCATACAAAGCTTCAAACGGAGCCATACCAATACTCGAGTGAAAACTATTATTGTAAGTAAATTCGATCAAGGGTAGATAACTATCCCAAGCACCGCCTCTTTCCAACGCACAAGCACGCAACAAATCTTCTAGTGATTGAATAGTTCTTTCCGTCTGTCCATCCGTCTGCGGATGATAAGCAGAACTCAATCTCAGCTTAGTACCCAAAGCCCTCTGCAAACCTTCCCAGAACCTGGATGTAAACCTTGGGTCTCTATCCGACACGATACTCGAAGGAATACCATGTAAACTCACTATCCTGTCAATATACAATTGAGCCAGCTTCTCCATTGGGTAATCCATTCTCATTGGTATAAAGTGAGCAGACTTTGTCAACCTGTCTACAATAACCCAAATAGCTTCACAATTCTTCACCGTCCTCGGCAAACCTGAAACAAAATCCATAGATATACTATCCCACTTCCATTCTGGAATAAATAACGGTTGCATAGCTCCATACGGTTTCTGATGCTCAATCTTCGACTTCTGGCAAGTCAGACAAGCATAGACAAATTCAGCTATTTCCTTTTTCATTCCAGGCCACCAAAACAGCTTCTTTAAGTCATGATACATCTTGGTAGCACCAGGATGAATACTCAATCCGCTACGATGTCCTTCTTCAAGAATACTCTTCCTCAATTTGGCAACATCAGGAACACAAACACGATTACCAAACCTCATTACACCATTCTCGTCGATTCTGAATTCACCTCCTTTATCTTGATTAATCAGAGCCAACTTATCAACCAACTCTACATCAGTCTTCTGACCTTCTCGGATTTCCTCAAGAATACTACTAGTCAGCTTCAGCATACCCAATTTAACACTGGTAGGAGTGTCTTCACATACTAAACTCAAATCTCGGAATTGCTCAATTAAATCCAATTCTCTCACCATAAGCATAGACATATGCAAGGACTTCCTACTCAATGCATCGGCAACAACATTTGCTTTACCCGGATGATAATTCAGTTCAAAATCATAATCCTTGAGAAATTCTAACCATCTTCTTTGTCTCATATTCAACTCTTTTTGGTCAAAGAGGTACTTCAAACTCTTGTGATCACTAAATACTTCAAACCTTGAACCATATAGGTAATGCCTCCACAACTTCAACACAAATACCACTGCTGCCAACTCTAAGTCATGAGTCGGATAGTTTCTCTCATGCACCTTGAGTTGTCTCGACGCATAAGCGACTACCTGTTGATTCTGCATCAGTACACCTCCTAATCCTGACAACGAAGCATCACAATACACAACAAAAGATTCCGCCGGATTCGGCAAAATCAAGATCGGCGCACTAGTCAACCTCTTCTTCAACTCTTGGAATCCTTCTTCACATTTCGAATCCCAAACAAACGCTTGACCCTTCCTAGTCAACTTAGTTAACGGTAATGCTAACTTTGAAAAACCTTCAATGAACTTTCTATAGTAACCCGCCAGACCAAGGAAACTACGGATTTCGGAAACTGACCTCGGAGCTTCCCACTGAGACACTGCTTCTACTTTCGTTGGGTCAACGGCAATACCATCCTTAGAAATTACATGCCCAAGAAAGCTCACTTCGTTTAACCAGAACTCACACTTTGACAGTTTTGCATAAAGTTTCTTTTCCTTCAATAGTTCCAATACCACTCTAAGATGATCCGCATGCTCTTTTTCATTCTTAGAATATATCAAAATATCATCAATAAATACTACTACGAACTGATCCAGAAAAGGATGGAAGATCCTATTCATATACTCCATGAAAACCCCCGGCGCATTGGTTACTCCAAATGGCATCACTGTATATTCGTAATGACCATACCTCGTTCTAAATGCTGTTTTCTGAATATCGTCCGTCTTCACCCGAATCTGATGGTATCCCGACCTCAAGTCAATTTTGCTGAACACACATGCTCCAACTAGTTGATCCATCAAGTCATCAATCCTCGGCAAGGGATACCGATTCTTGATAGTAACCTTGTTTAGTTGTCTGTAATCCACACACAACCTCATTGAACCTTCTTTCTTCTTTACTAGTAACACCGGTGCACCCCACGGTGAGACACTAGGACGGATAAATTTCTTCTCAAGTAAATCTTCCAATTGATTCTTCAACTCATTCAATTCCGATGCCGACATACGATAAGGTGCCATCGACACAGGATTAGTTCCAGGAATTAGTTCAATAGCAAATTCTACCTCCCTCTCTGGCGGCAATTCTCTTACATCTTCTGGAAAGACTTCTGGAAATTCACATACTACCGGTAAGTCACTACTCACCGCTTTCTTTTTCACTTCCATGGACGCAATCAACATAAACACGGCAGCTCCGTCCTTCATTGCTTTATCCACTTGTCTAGCCGTCATCTCTAAGTCCTCAACACTGACATCTTCAGGAAAAATAACCGTCTTCGTGAAACAATTGATATGAACCCGATTAAATTGCAACCAATTCATACCCAAGATAACATCAAGTTGTTCCAACGGAAGGCACACTAAGTCCATTCCGAATTCTCTACCAAAAATATCAATTGGACAGTTCAAACAAGCGAACGAAGTAGTCACTGAACCCGACGCAGGAGTGTCAATGACCATACTTCCATTAATCTCAGATATTTCCAAATTCAGTCGTTTAGCACAATCCAATGAAATAAACGAGTGAGTTGCCCCAGTATCTATTATTGCAATTAAAGGAGTGCCATGGATAAAACACGTACCTTTAATCAACCGATCATCTGGAGTAGTCTCTGAACCAGATAAGGCGAACACCTTACCACCAGCTTGATTCTTCCTCGGCTTAGGACACTTAGGACTGATATGACCTTCTTCCCCGCAGTTGAAACAAGTTACAGTGTTCCCTTTGCACTCAATAGCAATGTGACCTGCCTTTCCACATCTATAGCACTTCTTTTCCTCACTTTTGCATTCGTGAATGCGATGTCCAGGTTCTCCACACTTGAAGCACTTAATAGGGGCACTAGAGTCTCCCCCACTAGGCTTCTTCCAGCCTCCAGCTTTCTGGTTACCCCTACCATAAGGCTTACCACGATCCATATGCTTTTTCCCTTTCCTATCGACTAACTCGCGAGAGTGCGACGACTTCAGTTTAATATTGTCCTCTTCAAAGATTCGGCTGCAGTCAACCAAATCGACAAATCTGCGAATCCTCTGGTATCTGATACCCTGTTTAATCTCATCGCGGAGACCATTCTCAAACTTAACACACTTCGAGAATTCACTAGCCTCATCATTATTGTAGTGGACATAATACTTTGCTAGCTCCACAAACTTGGACGCATACTCTGGCACAGTCATGTTACCTTGTGTCAGCTCCAAAAATTCAATCTCTTTCCTACCTCTAACATCCTCAGGAAAGTACCTCCGCAAGAATTCTCTCTTGAACACAGCCCAAGTGATTGCAACACCTGCAGCTTGCAGTTCGTCCCTACTAGCCATCCACCAATCATCAGCTTCTTCAGACAGCATGTGAGTCCCATATCTCACCTTCAGATTTTCGTCACAATCAATCACCTGGAAGATCCTTTCAATCTCTTTCAGCCACTTCTGGGCGCCTTCGGGATCGTGAGTGCCTTTGAACAACGGAGGGTTGTTCCTCTGAAAACTATTCAGCTGCCTGTCAGCACCAATTCCAGCTCCATTGGCATTCCCTCCCAGCACACCAGCAATCATGCCCAGAGCCTCAGCGATAGCGTCATCGTTTCTTCCTCCTCTTCCAGCCATTGTTCTGCTAAATATCAAACAATATCTATTAGAACAAGAAGTATCGACAGTGTCAACCTTACACTAATCGCATACGAGGGATTAACCGACACTAAGACTCTGACTCAAACGACCGACAATGCTCTGATACCACTATTGTAACACCCTTCTAATACCCCGCATAAATAATAAACAATAATCAGAGTGAACATGAATAAGGGCATTACAACTTCCAAATGATTAAACAATAATACTCATGTCATGCCATAAAGGAGAACGTCAACCAAATTTATTCAGATTCATCATGTTAACACAGCGGAACTATCTTTAACATCTGAATAACAAACAGTCAAGTCACAGACTTGAAACATCAACATAAAAATCCATCCAACATAACAAAAAAAGTTTAACAAGTAACTCTAACGACGCCCCCAGTGTTACACGACCAGAGCATGACACGGACCCAACTGACTCTAACGAACTACTTGACGAGCTGATCCTCACCAAGTACGAGAGCTACTCCTCAATCTGAAAAATAACAACAGTAAGGGTGAGTCTCATTCACATTTAACTAATGTTATAAGATATAAATAATAAAATATCATTTCACATGCCATTCACCCAATTACAGTTATGATCAGATTCAAACCATACCATCAGCAAGCAAACAATCAAATTAACACATATTATAACATTGGACAATCTTCCATTCATGTTATAATGGCAAAACAGCCTAATGCAATGCAACTACATGCATGTGGTACCAAAATCTGGGATAACCCAACTCACCGACCCACCATCGTCAAGGATACGGTAACACCCACTCACTAATTCCACACAATGGGAATTAGCTACCACTGATCCACCATCGTCAAGGACCAGCCACATAATGATTATGAATGCATGCATCAACCATAACATGCTCATCACCCACATACATCGATCAATGTCATAATCATCAATAAAACACATATTTCATACCAACAATACATGTATAATAAACACCAGTTATAACCACAACATCATACAGGTAAGACATTCATTAGTGTACCTATAAACATATCCCGCCACAAACAAATAAGATCGGGTGTTTTAAAAATAATTCGAGCCACAACTCAAAACACCATTTGAGTATATAAATTATTTGATTAGCTTCACTGTGCTCGAAACGGCACCAAAATCCGGCTTACGGTTTAAAAGTTACACTTCTTTAAAACTTTTCAAAATGGACAGTCGCAACAACTAACAGCACGCGGCGCCACACACGGTTCGCGGCGCGGAACGAATAGGAACAACGCCTTCGCGGCGCAAACAAGGTTTCGCGGCGCGGAACGAGAAGGAACTACGCCTTCGCGGCGCGGCCATACCCTCGCGGCGCGTACTGAGCACAGCAAAACTTCCTGGCCTTCTGCCACGCAGTTCGCGGCGCCAACTCCTGGACGCGGCGCGAACTGGCGAATTCCAGCGCTCCGAATAGCAGAAAACAGCCTGCGATTTCGTCCCTCTTTCACCAAATCACTACCAAACAAATCTCATTCCAACCAGATTTCGCATACAGTACAACAACCACATATTATAGCACATTATAATACATTCAACCATCCAATTATCACCAATACATGATCAATATAATCATTATGCATCAATCCTCCCAAAACCTAACATTTCTACAACCTAAGCACAACCCAATTGATGCGAATAATACGATCAATTCTATCATACTATCTATAATCCCATAATAGAAGATAAACGGAAGAGTCCCCCCTTACCTGAAGGTTGATTCTTCGCTCTTCCTCGGTCGCACTTCTCCGCTCCTCTTCTCTTTTCACGTTCAGACTCTTTTCCCAAAATGCTGTAACCCTCTCTATTCCCCAACTCCTCCTATTTTATTAAAATTGGAATAAAATTATTTTAATTAGTAATAGGGCCTACCAATGCACCCCCTCCCTTACTAACCACAACTCAAGCCCAAATGCTTAATTCCTCATAATTCAATTAATTTAATTAAATTAAATTATGAAAATAAATGGAGTGTTACAGCAGATCTCCAGAGCGATGGCATGAGAGTGGATCTACAAGATTAGGACTCTAACATCCAACCTAGTAAGAGAATGAGAAGTAATGTGAGTGATAGTTACGAGAGTACCTCATATTTTAAGTGGGATGCCATATATTTGAGAAGTGGTTATGGACGCCCCTTGCTTTTCTGAGTGAAATGCGAGAGACCTTCCGATGACATCTAACAGTAGACAACAGTTTATATATTAATCATGTGTGAGGGACACATCTAGAGCAAAGTTACATTATATCTTTAATGCATTGCACAAAAAATTGAATGAGAACTAAAAAATTTCTATGACAAAGATGAAGAACAGAGAAATAGTACAAAATTGAAGGTGTGAAGAAGGACACAAAATATATGAACATTTCTATATAAGGACTACTTTTATATATATATATATATATATATATATATATATATATATATATATATATATATATATATATATATATATATATATATATATATATATATATATGAGGAGGGTTATATTTACTCCAGGAGTAAGTTATTATAACTTACTCCAAATCTAGACCATTGATTCTTCTCAATCTAATGGTTAAAAATAATAAGTAATAGTTTTCTCTCTCCACATTCAATTACTTATTATTTTTAACCGCTAGATTGAAAAGAATAAATGATCTAGATTTGGAGTAAGTCATAATAACTTACTCCTGGAGTAAATATAACCCTCTTCTATATATATATATATATATATATATATATATATATATATATATATATATATATATATATATATATATATATATATATATATATATATATATATATATATATATTTGTCAATGAATACTCATCAACATAAATTTTTAATTTAGATTTATTAATTGATTAAAAAATTTGTTGTAAAAATAGAAGTGTAATGTATTAATATTTTTATATAAAGTATCATTTGTGATATTAAAATAGGAGAAACAATTACTACATAATTATTAAAATAATAATATATTTTTTTATATAAATACACATATTTTTGAACACTGCAGGATATCAAATCCGCACACAAGATATGGGATGGCATAAATATTAATTGTCTTATGGGCGAGATATTTGTGTATGGACTATGGAGGCATCTATTTCTATTTCTAGGGGCTAAGTACTCACAATACGGTGAATCGAGTTTCAAATTCTCACCGAAAGAGATCTATCCAATATTCAGTTATAGAATAAAATCATCTCTACTAGAAAATATCCTATACAAAAAAGACTAAAACAAGTAAAAGAAAAATAGAATAGGTTTGAAATCACATAAAGGCTATCAAATGTTTTTCTTATATAGTAAACTAATAGAAAAACTTTTGCAACAAGATGTGTGCAGCTGACCATCCGTGGAAGCAAATCTGTTTATAGGTTGCATGAAGATTATGAACAAACAAGTTAAAATGCTAATCCGCATCTTTTGATAAAGAAAATGTTCTGTATTAGAAAAAGAAATAAGTTGGAGATTGCATGAAATAGAATTCAGATGTGGTGGAGTAAGTTTCTGTTACAACAAATTGGGGGTGGATATGCAATTTCAACATTTCAGCGAATATGAGTGAGTAAATAATTTAAGCGTGTGGATGAGAGAATATTTAAAATGAATTATAACACAGTTTGAAAGTTAAAACTATCATCACTATAGCTTTTGGTCTTGATGAATTTATGTGTGTTTTGCATTGAAACTACTAAAAAAATATGGGATACCTTTCAAATTGCCATGAAATTATAACCGAGGTAAAGAGGAAAATGATTATCACATAGACTCATGAATATAAACTCTTCGTAATAAAACCCGAAGAAAATATTTATAACACGCAGAACAACTTTATCCACATTGTTAACCACATGAGACTCCTTGAAAAAATAGTTCAAAATGAGGACTTGGTTGTAAAATTCCTTAGTCACTGCGATTTCTGAAAATATGGATTTGTCATCCATGAACATGTCTACTCTTTTATAAATTGCATAAATATGAGATGGAGTTGAAAAGACTTGTAAATGACGAAGAAGATGACAAAAAGAAGAAGTTTCTGAGGTAGCCCCCATGAGGCATGCAATTTATGAGGTATCATCAACATGTTTCTGATAAGAATCTCTTTCAGTCTTAGGAGCAGCATAACGAGGAGTCTCCTCTTCCGAAACATCTTTCTCTAAGACATATAACTTTTTCTCATATTTGAGGACGATCCTCATGTTTCGGTACCAATCCAAAAAATATGTCCTAAACAATTTTTCCTTGTTAAGGATTGATCACAAAATATTGTTTGAGGTGTTTTTTCACACGGTAATCTACATAAAAAATGTAAAGATATAAGTGTCATTAAAAAACAAATTCAATTAGGATTTTGCTTAAATATACTCACACTAATTTAATCAAACCAAATGACCCTCACCATTTGATTCGGAAAATCATGTTGGAAGCTTTTGTAATGGACCGAGATCCATATTTCACTTTGTTTTAAGTCAACAGTGGGCTGATTACACATACTTAGTTATTTAGGTAGGAACTTCTTCCAATTAATAAAACTCTCAAATATTATCAATTTGGTGAATAACTCCTCATTCTAATCCATCATATGGGTTAGTCCTAACTCTTGCTTCTAAACTCATGTGATCCTATAATTAGTTTAGTTTAGTTAAATCAAAAGTTTTAGGAATTCGATATTGCATATCGCACCTTACTAATATAAAACATGCACCTCACGGTTGGCAAAACCTACATTATTCGATACTAGTCTTGACGAGTGCTAAATATTAGAATACAAGTTTAATATTTATTTTGAGGGAATTTCTAATTAATTTGATCTCACCGGCTTATTTATCATATAAATCGTCTATCACATGCATCAACATACATATAACATAAAATGATACGATTATGACCCTGTTAATTGGAGTTTTTGACACCATGTTATTAATAAAGGAAAGAAAATATCTTTTGAGATATTTTAAGTCTTTCGACAAAATAGCATGTTCGCTGAAAGTCTGTCGAAATCACTCCTTATAGAGGGAAGTGTTGGACATAGACTTAGAAATATTTACTAAGTTTTGTAGTTGGTTTGACGAAGAGGAGTAACGTTCGACAGAGAAGTTGAGTTTGAATAAAGAAATAACTGACTTTCGTCTTTCTCCATTCTATCACGAGACGCGTGGAACTTCAGGGCGAAAGGAAGGCATGTCGAGCAAAACATGGCATGTTCTAAACGATGGACCGTTGACAACGGTTATGTTTGATTTAGTGTATATATATATATATATATATATATATATATATATATATATATATATATATATATATATATATATATATATATATATATATATATGAGTCTTAGCGTTAGATTTCATGTGTTCATCCATTTTGTACAAATCTCACACAAAACTCAAAGTATCTGCGTATTGAGAAAAGAGACTACTGAGAATGTACGTGCAAACACCACTTTATCTTTTTTTCAGTTTATTAACTTGTCATTTCCAGAATTTTACATTCTTGCGATTTACTTTCAATTGCCTTTACTTTGTTTTTCTTTACAAGTTTACGATATTGCTTTAAGAAATTACTTAGATTAAACGAACATTCTAATGAGAACATGAGTATAGTCGAAGTGTTCTTCATTCCCAAGAACAAAGTTTGAAGTAAAGAGCACATGTCCTAGGATCAATCTAGTTGATTATGTGAGTAACCAATGACTCTTGTTTTTGGAAGACTAACGCTTGTTTACCAATTTTCACGGCAAACAGGCCCCTAGCGCAATCATTCTCTCAAGCTAAACCTAAGAATGATCTATGTTTCTCCAACCTAGACTTCCATGGTTGTCTTCCTTTGATCTTGTTTTCTTCTCTTCGTAACACATTATAAGAAAAATTCCTTTTGCAACGTTTAAAACTGTTGCTAAACTGAATTTGCAATGATTTGGCAACAATCATAAATATTTGTGTCACGAGCCTTTTTTGCGATGGTTTCAAAAACCGTCGTTAGTCTAGTTTCAACGATTACAACCGCAGTAAAAAGTGTTTAAATAAATTTATGACGCAATATTTTCATATTAAATTTAAAATGAATTGTATAGGTTTATAATCCCGGTTAAATATATAAACTATAAAAGAAGAGAAGGGATATTCTTCCAAGAACAAGTTATTAACACTTACTCTAAATTTGGACCATTGATTCTTCTCAATCTAATGGTTAAAATTAATAAATAATAGTTTTCTCTTTTCATATTTAATTACTTATTATTTTTAACCATTATATTGAGAAAAATCAATTATCTAAAGTGTTAATAACTTATTTTTAGATAAAGAATAGCCCTCATCATAAAAGAAATATATTTATTTCAATTGATGCTCAAACGTTAATTTCATCATACATAACATAAGTGATTCTCGATTGTGTTTCCATTTCCAATACAATTCACAAACATCTCAGCCAATGAAAAGTTGTAGCACGACGTGACACATTAAATGGCAAACAAATTGAGAGACACTCAAGAAAATTTATCCTAGATAGTCTAATTTAATTTAAGGTGAAGACTACTCTTGAATTTAGTTAGGTACTCCTATTTTTAACCAATCAATTACTATGATTTTATGTGGTGTCACATTTTTATTTTATTTTATTTTAAGTTAAATTAAATTTTTAATATCATTTAGTGGTATCAAACTTAACTATCCAACTTAAATTTATGGATATCAAAGAATTCACCTTTATTTAAAACTAAAATCATCTATTAACTATAGGGTCATGCTAACGAGTGCCCCAGGGACACTCTTTAAGATTTCCATATAAAGAAAATATTCTCTAAATGAATTAATCAATTCAATTTTCAATGCACTCAATACAAGTTTTTTTTAATGAAACATGCATTTTTGCTCATTAAAAGAAGTCAATTATTTCTATTTTTAATGTATTAAATACAAGTATATTTAACAAAACATTACTTTTTTAAACTCTTAACCAGTGCCCCTGGGACACTCGTTAGCATTTCCCTTAACTATAATAGCATCATCCAAAAGTTAAGAACAAAAGAAAATCATGCAGGTCCTGCTTCTTATAAAATTGGGAAGGCTTGCATAGATTTCTAGACAGATTAAATCTGTGAGTTTTTGACAGTTGACATGCTTTGGTTTGATTTAGCTTTTCAATCTAGGAATTTGAATATTACTAGGAAATTAATGAATTTCCATAGTCCCAAATGTCATCAAACCTGGCATGAAGAGAAACAAACCTCCTTTACTTCAGCATTGTCTTTACTTATCTCATGTTTTTACAAAACAAGAACTTTCTTATATGTCATGTAAGATCACAATAATAGATGCTATAAGTAGATGAACTTTGTTTTTCAGTAACAGAATGTTTTCAAAAAGCATTCTGGTTAATTTGTTCTAAGAGATATTGATGTAAGCAATAGAAGGAAGTGACAACAATTCTATTTGAAATGGCCCAACAAATGTATTCAACCAGATATGGAAATGACTGAGCGCCTGATAATAAGAGCTCACATCAACAGAAATACCATACATGAAAATGTCATTTCTTAGGACTGTAGTAACCAATTTGTTACCAAGCTTAGGAAATTGAGGTCCAAAAGTATTATCATCCAATTCAAGTACTTTGAAGATTTCTTAAGTGCCTCAAATAAGGTACTACACCATACAATTTATTATGACAAAGCGAAAGAATTCTCGAAGTATACAAGTTATTAACTGAATTCGGAAATGTTCCATTGAACATATTGCCATATTGCGATGACCATGAGTGTCACTTCCTATCCAAAGCTCATACTCAAGTGCTTTTTTATTACACCGAGTCATCAAACTTATGACTATCTATTACTACAAATTCTAAGGGTCTTTTTAGATGACTTAAAACTAAAAGAACATAGCCGAACATAATAAAATTGAGTGGAATATATATTTGAATATTTGAATATTTTAATGTTTGGAAATTGGACGGAACAAAAAACATTATAATTTTTTATTTATTTTTTCATCTTTTACTTCAAAAAAATTATTATGGTTAATGAGAGTGAAAATTTTTAGGATAAAATTGTACTTGTGGATTTTAAAATGGACTTAAATAGTGGTATTGGATTAAAGGGATTTTATCGTATTCTATTCTATTTCATTCATTTTTTGTTGTAAAACCAAACAATAGAATATAATATCATTCCACTCTATTTCATTTCATTCGAGCTGTTTTCATCAATTCAAACACACCATAAGAAAAAATAACATAAAAGAATTTCAAAACAAAAATAGGAACTTGCTGCATTTCAACTAGGGATGGATTAGCTAGTGAAGTTTCACCATTCTCAGTTATTCTTTGTTCTAACCCTCATTTGCATTCAGCCCATTTTAACCCTTTCCCTCAGAGTATATATTGTAAACTACAAAGGTCACGCAACGGGAAATGACTTGTTTTCAAAAGGAAAAAAAATGAAATAATACATTTAAATAAATCACAAATCTAACCAAAAGTAAATTCATATCTATATGAATGTGAAGGGATGATAGCGTTAGGAAAAAAGTGTGAGTTATATTGAGAAACAAGTGTGAGTTTTAAGTTTGATATTATTTAGAAAAGTGAAGGTTAAACACTTTTTAAGTAAAGACTCGTACACTAATCACTTTAAGGTTTTTGGTGAATATGTGGCGACTCTCTAACTTGTTTGGGTGAATCTTTGATCTTTAGGTTAGTGTTTAACCTAATGTGAATGCTTTCCTCTCATGATGACCCAACAATGGTATGAGAGCCTGATTCGAGTAAGGGATCGACTTCTTGTGTGAAAGTCTTCCTGCATGGTGGTCGGACGGCGTATCTTGTTAAAGTGTCCATGACGAGATAAAGGTGTCTCCCAATGGTGGTACAAATATGTGGATGAAAGACCTTATGTTTGAGGGGGAGCATAGGGATGGACTCACACTTGAGGGAAAGATTGTTGAGAAACAAGTATGAGTTGTGTTGAGAAACAAGTGTGAGTTCTCAGTCTCATATTGCTTGGAAAAGTAAAGGTTGAGCACTTAATAACTGAGATGATCCATATACCTATCACCTTAAAGTTTTAGGTGAATATGTTGTGTCTATTTCACTTGTTTGAGTGAGTATTTGATCTTTAAGTATGAATGGTTCCCTCTTAGAATGACCCAACAGATATAACCTTTGAAAAATCTTGATGAAAAAGGAACTTAAATTGTAATCAATAATTATATTGAGTACATCCTACTAACTTGAATGCATTAATATAATATGCATAAAACTAGGTCTCCTAATTTAAATTCTCAAAAAGACACTAAAATCAGGTAAAATCAAAGAATTAAAAATAAAGTTTTTGATTTCCAACATTTACACAATTAGTGAGCGGCTAAACATGATCAATGGAGTAACACTGGTTCTCTCACAAGCCTTGAAAATTCTTTCAAGTTCTAAGTGATTAGGAATGAAACTTTAAACTGTATGCAAATATATCTTAAAGTCAATGAAATGTCAATGTAATTATACATCCAAAAGATGCAATAATATCTTCGGATGGTGCAATAATATTGCAGACTCCTGTGCTTTTTTTCATTGTTCTTCCAAGATGAGCTACACTTTATCAATGACTCGTTATCTTTTTAATCTTTGTCTGATAGTTTTTCGAACTCATTTTATCAAAACATAACATAACATGTCATCTCAGTAATAATGAATTTGGACAAAACATATCAAATTCTGAATAATAAAATATTCAAATCTTTAAAATTCTGAATTTGGACATGTCAACGATTAGAACCGTCCCAGAGTTACGACAAGGAGTTACAAATGACATCTCCATGAAGATCGTTAGAACACGAAACTGTAATCTCGTTAGCTTACATGTCAAATATGATCAACTAACAAACAAAAAATAAAACAAATAAAACTAGTAAGACTTAATACCTTTGAAGACACTGAAAGTAAGAATAATGCAAATCAAGGCTTAGTGTGTGACCTCACATCAGAAATCGGTCTCGTCTAGCCTTCTCCATGGGAATTGGGATTTTGGATATCATTCTCAAAATCTTTCTTACCTTGTATAGTGGTAGACAAAAACAAGCTCGACGTGCCTCATTGTATCAGTGGTCATGCGACATGTTCCATTGTAGTGTCTATGACGAATAAATGAAAGAGTTTCCGCTTGATGAGAAACATATAGTGGACGGCGTCACACTTGAGGGGGAGGTTATTGAGAAAACAAGTGTGAGTTATTAGCCCCACATGTTGTACAAGCAACTTCAACCACAAAAGGAGGTGAATTATGGCAAGAGTTATAAGTAAAGAGCCTGTCATAGAACAATGTAGCCTGGTTTCTGTGTTCAGTTTTGTATTAAATGTAGTCATAATGTTGAGGAAGAGGACCATTGGTCCAATATTGATGATTAATTCTAATGTTTATTAACTTTCTTAGTTAAATTTTTGGTTTTTAATTTGTATTGGTCCAATATTCATGATTCTAAAATTTTTACAGTAAAGAAATGTCTTTTGAAAAGGTTTGAAAACATTATTAGGCCTAAAGATAGTTTTAGTTTTATAACACTGATAAAGATATTAGGCCTAAAGATAGTTTTAGTTTTATAACACTGATAAAGATATTAGGCCTAAAGATATATTCTGATGCAACAACTATGACTTTTAAACAGGGAGAAGAGGTATGATGTAGAGGGTATCGATTTGGAGGGGAATGACAAGGAGTGGCAAAAGAAACTACATCCTGACTTAGTGCATTCTAAATCTCAGGTTTGTTTCACAAGATTTCCTTTCCTCTTCATTCTAAACATGGGTAACTGTATTTATTATCAATACTGGTTTGTGACTATTAAAGATAATGGTTCTTTACTGGAATTATGAACAAGAGTCCTATATTTACTCTTTGAATCATTTAGCAATGACCTTACTGTGATATATTTTTACTAATTCAACTCATGTCTTATTTACAGGTCAAAAAAATGGGTCAATTTTGGAGAAAACAGTGTGTATAAGTTTACCATATATATTTTGAATGTTAGTGATTCATTTTCTTCAAAAGCTTTATTAGTAATTGAATTTAATGCACTTTAATGGAGAAAAATAATTATTGGCATCTATAGTAGAATATTAAGATTTGAATGTTTTTAGTTGTTATATTTTTACTAATTATGATTGGTACAAGATTGCCTTCCTCTTTGTTCCAGTTGTTTCTTGCAGGGCCGATTTGGTGATCCTCTGTCTGCAGCCGGGTTTTGACCCGATCAAGTTAATTGTATAGTGCTGGCCAGTTTCTGTTGGAGAGTGTCAATCTGGGAGGCATCTCCAGAGTTACATGGGCATCATCAATTTCGTGTAGCGACTGCTCTGCTAAAGTTTCTATCTCAGGTCTATTTTAGGTGAAGAATTGTTGATCAATTAATATGGACATACTTGTCTTTTGAATCCTTTGAGTTGGTGGATATTTCTAGCAGTAGCCTTTCTGGTGTGGCTTAGCAGGTTCAGCAAGCTGCTCTTGTCTGTGTCGAGCGATATCATTTGGGGTCCTCTGTTTGCTGAAATATTGGGTGTATTCGAAACATATATGATTTGTTCATATAAGTTTTGGTTGTGCTAGCTTTCGGCAGTTCGTTTTAGATTGTGGTTTAGTAGCAGTTGTGGTGAGTATGTTTGGTACAGCCAGATCATTTCCAAAGATGTCTGCTTGGTATTTATTGATTTAAATCTACTTGGCAGTGTTATGGTTTCTGTCTGATTGATGTCAATTTGGCCCGCTTCTACGTCAGAAGAGAAGTGTCGCTTTTCGAAAAGCCTTCTTTTGACGCCAAGTATGTGTTGTTTGATTCCTGATATGTGGAAATCATACACAAGCTCGGAACATGATCTCAAGGCTATGTTTGGGAGTTTGGAGAGGAGGGGAGGGGAAGACTTCCAAAAATGAAATTTAAAAAAAATATAGAAAAATATTTGACATTTTTTGAAAAAATGATTTTGTTTAGAATGATAAAAGAGTCATTATCATTACTAAATTTTTAATTTTTAGAAAACAACCTAAAAGATATTTGAAAAATTTAGGTAAGCCCTTCAAAACCCTCCTTCAATACAATTTTTGAGTTCTCCCATTTTATGGGGTTTTTGGTGTTATGAATAAACTCAAACCCTCCAAAACCCTCCTACCCAAAATCTTTTTATCCTTTTCACTTAATTCTTCCTATTTTTCAAAACCATCCCCTCCCTTCTCCTCCAAACTCCCAAACATAGCCCAAAGGAAAACTAGGTATGAGAAGCTTTGTATTTGTTTGGAGATCACCTTAGCTAGATTGTACTCATTTCACTGATAAAAATAATTATACACTTTTGGTCAAACTATTTTGAAGGTAAAATAATTTATAAATAAACTGCTGTGAACTATTATGGCACTGGAATGTATTGTGCAATGATAACTAAAATCATTGTTTAATCTACTTATATTATTATTAATAATATAAAAATCATCTTTTTAAGTTAAGCTCCTTTTTAAATGATGAGCTCATTTCCTAGCTTTAGCCGAAACATGAAGTTTCAAACAAATGTTTCATAATATTGATTGTTGAACATATTTTTAAATGCTACTATTTTCTGTTTCAAGTTGTGCTTAAAATTATAAAGGTAAACTATTGTTTGATTGTGGAATGTATTTTTTCTGTTTGAAATGCTACTGTTTTCTGTCTCCCATCTGTTAGAGTTTATTATGTTTTGATTCTTTTGAATACTGTTTTGATTACTTTGATATAATGTCCAATACATCAGGTATTTTTTTTTTGTTAGAATACATTTAGCTATAAAATATTGACCTTTTTAATGTAATATTAAAGAAAATTTTAAGTGTAGTTAATGTGTATGATTGTATGATATAATTACTTTTAAATTATCATTATTTAGTTGAATTCAAGAGGAAATGATATAAAATTCATTGATTGATTTTATGGGAGTTTTGTTTTACCGTATAGGTGTTTGAGTTTTGACAGTAGAAATGTTTTTTTTTTTTTTAATAAGCAATTGATTATAAAGCTCGCACTAGGGGTGCAACCCTTACAAAAAAACGCTATAAAGCGTTAGAACAAGATAAAGGAAGTTTGAACCATTCATAATAAATGGCACTAAACTTAGAATACCCAAAAGACAACCATCTCCAAGATAGAAAAACGATATTGGAGCAAACCACATCAAAACTAAAAACCTCCCCCTTAAAAATAATAGCATTCCTCATGAGCCAAATACACCAAATAGTAGCAATCCAAACAATGTTTATCTTCAACCTATGATTAGCATTTTTCACTTTATCTTGAATAACTCCAAAATTCAAAAAATCCACTCCATTTAAGACCTCCTCAATGCCCAACCAACCATACAAGTGTGTCCAAATCCCTTTCACCACATGACAATTAAAAAAGAGATGAGAAAGCACTTCCGGATAATTGTCACAAAACACACAATCCGGGTTTGAAATGCAATTTATTCCTCTTTTCAACAATTCATCTTTTGAAGGAATTTTTTCAATGAAGAATCTCCATGCAAAAATATGCATTTTAGGAGGAATTTTTAGCTCCCACAACACTTTCAACAAAGGTAACAAGTGGTTTGACCAAGCAAAAGATTTGGAATCATTTACTACAACCGAAATGCTACTTACCGAAAACTCCCTTTCCGGATTAATGCGCCACCGAAAGCTATCCGCCTCCCTTTCGTTTGGAATGAAAGAATAGATGTCGGCACAAAAACGGGACCAACAAGGAAGTCCCCGAGCAGCCGCGGTCAAAGAATAGGTGGCAGCCCCGATCGAAGTTACCGAAACAGCCCCGGCCGAAAAAACAGTAGCAGCCCCGCCTCTAAATAACGCTTCCAACTCCCAAAAATGGTTGCCATTATTCCAAACCAAAACATCCGCAACCGCACAATTTTTTATGGTTGACATATCAAACAAATCCGGATAAAGATCACGAAGAGATTGATCCCCCAACCACAAACTATGCCAAAAAAGAGTATTCCTACCATCTTTACAACAACACGAAAAACACCCGGAAAAACCACCATCAATAAAGTCATCTATCAAATTGTTTTTAGTAATATCTCTCCACCAAATAGAATCATCACTTCTATTCAAAACACCATTAGGAACTTGCATCTTGAGCTTGGGACAAAGGTATCTCAAGGAAAGAAATTTACTCCATATTGCTTTGTCTTCATTCAAAATTCTCCAATTCCATTTCAAGAGAAGAGCTTTGTTGATTTCCGCCACATCTCTCACCCCAAGCCCACCCTTCTCTTTCGGACTACACACATACTTCCACTTCACCCAATGAATACACTTTTTATCGGAGCTCCCTCCCCATAAAAAATCGCTTTGAAGCCTTCTTATCTCTTTAATCACCTTTGTCGGTGCTTTAAAAAAAGATAAAGTGAAAGTTGGAATAGCATTAAGCACCGAATTGATTAAAGTAACTCTACCTCCCATAGATAAATTTTTTCCTTTCCAACTAGAAAGCCTCCCCTTTATTTTGTTTATCACCTCCTCCCACACCTTTCTTTTCCTATGACTCTCCCCCACCATGATTCCCAAAAATTTGAATGGAATACTTCCTTTGTTACAAGAAAGAAACGCCTTTGCCGCATTAAGGAACCAATCACCGACGTTTACTCCTATAATATTACTTTTGCCAAAATTTATTTTCAAACCGGAAACAAGCTCAAAACCTCTCAACAACACTTTTAGGCTCCAAAGGTTGTCGCAAGACGGTTCTCCAAGAATTATTGTGTCATCCGCGAATTGCAAAATATCCACATGATCCTCTTCCCCATATTTGAAAGGTTTGAAATCCCCCACCTCTATAGATTTTCTAACAAGCGCGGTTAAACCTTCCATAGCTAGAACAAAGAGAAAGGGAGATAAAGGATCTCATTGTCTCAAACCTTTGCTCACTTTGAATTCCTTCGTAGCACTTCCATTAACCAAAACGGACATATGGCTCTTAAAAATACAAGAATCCATCCACTTCATCCACCTCTCCCCAAATCCCATTCTCACCATCGTTTCTTTAAGGTAATGCCAAGAAACGGAGTCGTACGCTTTCTCAAAATCCACCTTAAGTAAAATGCCACCTCTTTTCTTTTTCTTCATCCAATCTAATAATTCATTCACCAAAAGGACACCATCCAACATGTTTCTACCCGGAACAAAAGCGGTTTGATTGTTGGACACCAAAGAACCGATCACCTCTTTCAATCTAGCCGCCAAAATTTTTGCAATAATTTTGTAAATACTACCCACCAAGCAAATGGGGCGATATTCACCTAAATTTTGCGGATTATTGTGTTTGGGGATCAACGTTAAGAAAGAAGAAGTAATAGATTTCACAAGAGTACCTTTACTATGAAAGTCATTGCATAGCCGTAAAACATCCTCCCGGACAACCAACCAAAATCTTTTGAAAAATTCTAGCGAATAACCATCCGGACCCGCACTTTTGTTACCATCACACGACCAAATAGCTTCCTTGACTTCCATTTCCAAGAACGGTCTTTCAATACAAGAGCTATCCAAAGCACTAAGCGGCTTCAAGGATACACCGCTAAGCACCGGTCTCTCCTCCACACCATCATTGAAAAAAAGATTAAAATGATTGTGAATGAAATCTTTTATTTCGGTAACATCTTCCAATCTCCCATCTCTAGCTTCAAGAGCACACAAAGAGTTTCTCCTCCTTCTCTCTTTAAGAGAGTTATGGAAAAAACGAGAGTTGCAATCACCTTCGGTTAACCATAAATTCCTAGATTTTTGGCGGAGAAAACCTTCTTTTTTATAAAGGTTTTCCCAAAAATCAATCGCCGCTCTAGCTCTACCGACCACCACTTCTTCCGGAACGTTACCTGCAAAATGAGCAAACTTGTTATCTAAAAAATGCATCTCCTTTCCCGCCTCTTCAATGTTGAGATCAATCCAACCATAAACCTCCTTGTTCCAATTGATAAGATGGCTCTTAAGAATTTTCATTTTTTCAACCAAACAAAAATCTCCTCTTCCTTTCACCCTAATCTTCCTCCATTCCCCTTCCACAAACATAAAGAACTTCTCATGATCACACCACAAATTGTTAAACCGAAAAGGTTTAGGACCCCAATTTCTCTTGTTGTCTTTGATCCAAATTGGAGCGTGATCGGACACATCTCTTTCTCCTATAGTTTGGCCTTCAACCTTCCAATCAACAATGAAATTATCCGATAGAAGAAATCTATCCAATCTACTCATAGCACTACCACCCCTATTACTCCAAGTAAATTTCCCACCTATTGTGGGTGGATCCACCACCTCCATTTCCTCTATGAACTCCTTAAAATTATCTATCTCCTTCCTATAATTCTTCTTAGAAATACCCACTCTTTCATCCAAGGAAGTGATCATGTTAAAATCTCCTCCTATGCACCAAGCTCCGTCAGTACTACTTCTTTTAATATCCACCAACCTCTTCCAAGATCTCAACCTAGAAGTGTGATCGCAAGAAGCATAAATGTTAACAAAGTAGATCCTTCTATTCTCCTTTTCCACGCAAAGACCAAGAAAACCTTCTCCTTTAAATCTATACAAAACCTTGAAAAAATCCTTCCTCCACATCATTAAGATACCACCCGATGCTCCTACCGCATCCGAATGAGACCACTCCACCGAAGCCTCTCCCCATAACTCTTTTACTGTTTGCAACTTCACACCTCTAAGTTTTGTTTCTTGAATGAAAGCAATATCCACCCCTCCTTTTTGAATGTTAAATCCTACTCTCTTTCTCTTGACTAATTGACCACCTCCTCTTATATTTAAAGAATAAATAATCATTGTAAAACCATATTGTTCCCCTTTTCCTCCTTATCCTCCTTGTTATCTCTCCTCTCCATCTCCTCCAATTTTAAAATGGGATCAAAAGAATTAGATGGTATAGTAATTCCCAACTTATTCATAGATTTCCACAATCCTTCTGATGCCTTCCCTAACAGTCCTCTACTCACTCTAGAATTACAATTCCTCACGTCTGAGTGGGTTAGCGATTCGCAAGACAGAGGTAAAGCTTCCCGAGTTCCTGTTTTTCGCTTCAACAGAATAGGGTTTGACGGAAAAAACGTTTCATTTGGATAGACATAATTTTCCAAATTTTCTCCTAAATTCATGATGTCTCTCATTTTTTTTCTAACCTTTTTAGAGTTTTTCACCTTATTGCACTGTGCATCAAAGCTGATAGTAACCTTCCCACTTTCCTCCACGTGAAGTTGTTTGATCCGAGTATTAGCATTAAAAATACTATTATCTCCTCTGGGACCCACTTCATCTAAATTAACATTGGGCCTACTTTCCACCATACCCCTTACCGCTGCCACCTCACCATCATAAACAAAACATTTATTCTGGTCACTGTTTGACTTAAAAGGGCTTACCGCTGCCACCTCACCATCATAAACAAAACAATTATTCTTGTCACTGTTTGGCATAAAAGGGCCCACACCTTGTGACCCATTCGGCCCAATAGATAAATTGCAAACTCTAGGGTTCACAAGCGACAATAAGTGTGTTTGGATATCCTGTCCTTCTTTCCGCCGTATCTGCTTTCCAGCTTCTGCACTTTCCCCTCCTATGTTATCTGCCTCCATAGAGCAAGCCACCCTAGAAGGTGAGTCGTTGGAAATGCTATCTGAACAACTTTTGGAGTTCTGAACCTGATCGTGACTAGACCTGTGTTTTGAATCCCCTGTGTTTAATCCTTTTGAAAAAGTAAGTCCTCCTTTGCAATCTTTCATAGTGAAACAGTCTGTAACTCTGACACAGCTAGATGGGGCCCCTGCTTCTTCCTCAAATGGATCGAACCCTTTTCTTGCTTCTCTCCTCCGTTCCACCTCTTCCCCTGAGCTGTCCATCTTCGACAAACCGTCACTTTCAAAGGATTCATCCGACGAAACTTCTGATTCGTACCTGGCGTCTCCCCCGGCTTCCATCTTCGACGGCGGTTCTTCCATCACCATGATGTTGTGCCACTCTCCGTCCACCGATACAGATATCTTTCTGTTTATTGGACCCAGAACGTTGGCGAAGATCAAAAGTTTCAACACGTCGAGTCTAGTTTCTCTGTTCTCAAAGGCGTCTTGATCAGCGACTATGCCTATGTCCGAAAGAAGCGCTTCGCAAAACCTTTTATTTCTAACAAAACAAGGAATCCCAAAAATGGAAATCCAAACAGCTCTATAGCACTCCGCATCCGTCTTCCGCCACTTCCTTACCTCTTTAAACCAATTGTTCTTCCAATCGCCTGCATCCTTTAGCAAAAGATCCAGATCTCCCGGATTCGATTCCTCCAGCAAACACAAATTTGGTCCAAGAGGAGTTGCTACCACCGTAAATATTCCTTCTTCCAACAGACTATTGCTCACATCATAAGCCATTCCTGGTTCTTTGGTAATGCCCACCCATGCCGATTTGTAACGTTCATTCTCCTTTTCATCTGATTCGTAGAAAAAAGATTTGCTGAAAGCCTCTTTATTGCTATGGTCTCCATGATTCCCTTCCCCTTTTTTATTCGTCAAGATGTTAGCGTACGACCATTTGCGCGTCCCTCCAGGATTGTGCATTTGTGTTACTTTCACAACAGGTTTCAAAGCTACTTCTTTCACATTATTGTTAGTTCTGTTCTCCTTTCGATTCAGCTCAACTTTCTCCTTCCTCTTAACCTTAGTCACATTAGCCTTCAACTTTCTCCCTTCTAGCCAAAGATTGTCAAGCTTGACCTCTAGCAATCTGATGTCCTCCACCTTGAGAAATCTCACAAAACCATATCTTTCACCTCTCCAGTCTGTTTTAGGAGGTATCACAATTTCATCCACTACTCCTAACTCCTTAAACTCAAAAAACAGATCTTTGGCTCTCCATTTTGTGCCAAAATCAGTAAAGAAAAAGGAAGTGATTTCTCCGCCTATCTCTGTTGTAGTGTTCTTCATAATATCCCATCTATCTCTGAAGGAGACGTTTCTCCCTTTCCTCTGTACAGAAATGTTAAAAGATATAATTAATTTATTAATATATATTGAATCACACCCTTCAATAACAAGAAATTAATGTCCACTTGAAAAAGGTGGAAAAGGTTAATTAGAAAAAGAATGGAAAACAACCCATCGTTAGTTGGTCCAGTGGTGATTGGCGCTGGACTTGGTAGGGAGAACCACGGTTCGATCGGGAGGGGGATGGAACCACTTGATGCCAGAACTCGCCCTCGAATCGGACTAAACCGGTGGTATAAAGCCAAAAAAAATAAAAAAGAATGGAAAACATTTTAAATAATTAAGCAAAGGGAGATTTTACATGCATGCAGTATTCAATTTTAATTACATTTACTGTCATGAGAAAAAGAAAGTACATTTAAAAAAAAATACTTTACTGTCTCATATTTATCTTTTTTTTTTATCTTAGAAAATTGAAAACAACTTTTATAACTCATTTCATTTTTATTTTGACAATAGGTCAAGAAATCCATGTTCATTGTATTATATTCTTCCTCGCAAGAGATTGTTCTTTGCAGAAAAATGAATGAGCCGAACTAAAAACGAAATATATGTATGAACTTATGGATGGTTTCATCCAAATAAATACTCTTTTTCATATTAAATTTATCAGATTGATGAAGAGTTGAACAAATTAAAAAATATGCAAAAAATATATCAATAAATATTAAGAAAATATTTGTAAATATTTATAAATATTTGCTATATTGAATTTTTCATATATGCTACTTATTTATCTTTAAATATTTGTAATTATTATTGACTTTATATTAATAATTATATGTTAACAATAATTAAATATTTTTAAATGATTTAAGATAAGAATGAATTTACCCGTGCGGACGCACGGGTCTTCTACTAGTGTAGATGAAAGAGTTTCCGCTTGATGAGAAACATATAGTGGACGGCGTCACACTTGAGGGGGAGGTTATTGAGAAAACAAGTGTGAGTTATTAGCCTCACATGTTGTACAAGCATCTTCAACTACAAAAGGAGGTGAATTATGGTATTTAAAATTCGCAATTACTCTCATATTTCTCTCGATTATTCTTTAAATTGTGTTAGTAATTTCTAAATAGTAAATAGCAGCAGAAATAAAAAAGTAAGGATAAACTGCAAAAACTAAAGAGGATGCGGTTATAGAGATTGCACCAGAGATTTATACAGTTTTGGCCGAACGTTGACTTAGTTTTGTTCTCAAGAGATTTTCTTGAGTTTGACTATAAAATTTTAGCTTTTGAAGGTTATGCCCACGAACCTTTTATACAATATGATCTTGAAATTTTCACAGGCTTATCCTCAACCAAAGAGAGCTTTTACCATAGGTTAAGCTATTGAACCTTCTTAGAGATATTCAGGTTGACCTCAATAACGAAAAAACAAAAAAAAAAATCTAACAAACCTCAATAAACCAAAGCACTGTTTTTTTGATTGGTTCATCTCAAGAACAAAACTCAATCTTTTGAAGATCTTCTGAAGAGATTCTCACTCTCAAGGTTTAAACAAACACTACGACCAGTGCCGGCCCTGTGCAGGTGCAAACAGTGCTACCGCACAGGGCCTCGTTATTTGAAGGGCCTCTAAAATCAATTAATGCATTTAATTAATTAAATTAAATGATTATGAAAGCTTATTATGTTTTAACGTGGAGTAATGGAACAGGCCCCTCAATCTCTTGCAACAAGAAAACGTAGGCTATAAATTAGTAAATGCAGTTAGGATACTAGTAGTCCTGATAAAGCACCGAGTTAATAATTTTAATACTTAAAAAAACTTCTTATATTAATTGTACATGTTTTTTTTAATTGCAAAAATATTAATGTTAAAACTAATATTTATCATTAAACTAGATAAATATATATAATTTAAAAAGTAACTTTGTAGGCAAAAAAAAAAAATCAAATCCAAAACAAATTAACTGTTATGTTATATAATATTATGTGTAATATAGAGTACAATTAAATGTGTTTAAATCTAAATCAATTCAAATAAAAGTCAAAAATTAATTCCAGTTGAAAAATTATATGAATTTGATAGGATTTGATTTTTAACTAATTATTAAAAACCAAACCAAATTGAATAGCCTATTTTTAAATTCGAACAGGGCCTCCAAATTCATTGGGCCGGCCCTGACTACGACCACTTACAAAATATCCCTCACAAGTAAAGTTTCACTCAAAAGCACTATGACAATTTTAAGTGAAATAAAAATGTTTTTAGAAAAAGAAAGAGAGAAAATAGAGAGTTACATTTTGTCGCTACCGCGAAAAATGGAATCAGAGTCGCCACCAATATATTTATCCCATAAGGGAAAGGAATATCAGAAAACCTAACAAAGGAAGGAACAAGGTCTTGCGACCAGAGAATCTAGGTACGGGAGTCGGTTACGCAAGGGGAAGGTATTAGCACCCCTCGCGCCCATCGTACTCGATGGTATCCACCTATGTTTGTTTCTATCTAAAGGGTGTGTATTATGTCTATGTCTATATGCGAATGAATGCAAAATGAAATACGGGGAAAAGAAGGAAATATTTACAAATGTGCTCGTTCAAGCCCCGCGACTTGATGCCTACGTATCCTTTTCAGGAATCAGAGCGCCGTAGTTCGGCTCAAGATTTTCTATGTTTTTGTGTTTTTTAGTTGAACAGAGGTTAAAGTCGCACTCCACGATGCTCGACCTTTGGAGACTTACACGCCTAATTATGGAATGGATTCAACATGTTCTTAAGAATGCCACGAGTGCGAGAGATAGAAGAGAGTTTGAGCGTTTCGAGGAAATCCCTAAAGCAAGGGAAACTCGAGTTACTCTATGGTTTGTGTTTTTTAGAAGTTGGGAACTTACGCCTGAATGGGACCCTAAAGCAAGGGAGATCCAAGCACTCGAACATTCCCTAAAGCAAGGGGTGTTCAAGCTTCCATTCCCTTTTTAAGATTTTCACTTTTTTATTAATGTTTTAAGTATTTTCTTTGTATTTTTTATGGGGAATTTATTCAAGTATTTTTATTAAATGTTTTAAAGTTGAAACAGAAAAAGAATGAAAATGGGGGACTAACCTAAGCATTCTACACCTAGAGTTATTCTAATCTAAATCTAATGTGGATACTAATGGAATATATTCTACAAGGAGCACACAAGTGGTATTAACAAAATGAGCCAAAATATGGTCAAAAACAAGTAACAAAATCACATGACAATTACACAAAAATGACATGGAAATAGTACAAAAGAAAATCAAGCATTAGTACGAAATTAACCTAAAAATACTACTATTTTTATGAGATTTTTATTAAAAGCCAAAACTACCAAAGTAAAATCTACAATTTTTATGAATTTTTAGTATCAACAATCACCTAAAAAATCTAACAAAATTTCAATGGTTTTCTACATGTCAATTTTATTATCTAAAAAGAAAAGAACAAGACTATGTCAAGAAACCTAAATCTAACATGAAAGGATGGGCTCAGGGGGGTGTATATTGATTTTATGGCGGTGGATAGCAATGGGCGCAGGCCCACTGGTAGATTGGCCCAAACAGAGTTTTTGTTGTAGTTTTTGGGAAATGCCAAAATGGCGCCTGGGCCTCAGAGGGAGGTGCAATCAGAAATTCGGCCCAAGGGATTTTTATGGTGTTCAGATTTTCAGCACAAAGAAAAAAAAGATGCATTGGGCTCAAATGGAGGGCGAAGACAGAATTTTAGTACGGGCCCAGATGTATTGATCCATGGATTCAGTCTTTAGTATCAACCTACCTAATCTAATTAACTTCTATTATTCAGGTTTAATCTTCATTATTCACCATTAATCTCAATTAACAACTCATCAATCAAATAACTAAAAAGGAACTAGGGTTACCTGTTACATATGACGTATCGAGTTCTCGAACGGGTCTCTGCTTCTCAAACACTAACGCACGTGACGGCGGTGTGGCCGAAGACGGAATTCTCCGATTCACTTCTCTCTTCTCTCACTCGCGGCGGCCGGAGAGACATCTTCTTCTCCGATTCTCTGAGCAAGCCGGCGTGGGAGATAAATCCAACCTCCGTTCGCTCCTCTTCGCCGTCATTCCTCCGTCTCTTCTCTCATTACCTCAAATTCGTTCCCGATTCAAGTTTATTCAAAACAAACCCTAACTTCTGGAGGTGAAGAACACGTGAATTGAAGAGAAAGCCGAAGAGGAGAATCCAAGCGCGACACTGCGAAATAAACGCAGATGCGGTCGAGAGAAGATGCTTCAATTTCAGGTGCGAATACTCCTAATCCCTTGAGTTCAATCTTCTTCTTCTTTGTTTCTTCTTCCGTTCTTCTTCTTCTTCCCGTGTGCGATTTCTTGATTTTTGTAAACTCTGTGAGAATTGTTGTTCTGAGTGAGATTAGAGTGTTGTTGTTGATGTAGTGAGGTATAGAGAGGAGGTCTAGCCCGATTGAATGGAACTTCAGATGTTGAAGCTCCTTCAATGGTGGAGATGAAGGGCTCTAGGTGAGTGTGTGATGATGGTGAAGCAGAGAGAGTTCAGAGAGATTGGAGGGAAATTGAAGATGAAGAAGAGTGGAAGGTGAGAATGGTGAAGTGGTGTAGAATGAGTGTGTGAAGAAGATGGCGTGGAGAAGCTGAATTATGGAGGAGGCTCTGTTATATAGAAGTGGAGGTTGGAAAGTTAGTTAGAGGGAGAAGGCTTTAGAACCCTTGGATTGGATGAATTCTGTTGTGGATTAAGGGTGGAGATTTGAGGTTTTGAGAGTTAGTTATTTTTCTGTTATCTGTTGGTTATAGGTTAGTTGATGGTTATGTGAAGTTAGTTACAAAATGTTAGATTGGTTTTGATATTGGTGAAAGTTAGTTAGGTTGGTTGGGAGCTGTTACTGAGTTGGTTATATGCAACTGAATGTTACTGTTAGTTATGGATTGATGAGAAGCTGTTAGGGACTGGTTATAGTTATAGGGGTTGTTAGTTTAATTTTTTTTTGACAGTTAAAAGCTAAAGGTTCAAGTTAGTTTCAGTTAGGGGAAACTGTCAGTGTTAGTTAGAAAACTGTTTGTTGTTCTTTTTTGTATGCAGGATTTTTATGGTTTGATCTGAAGTAGACTTGAAATTCACTTATGCTGATGCCGAGTGTAGCATTCGAACGGATGATTATCCGGTGCAGTAGGCAAATTATTTTCTTTGTATATCATGATGATGCTTGGTATGGTAGCAACTTGTAGCCTTTATGTAATATGAATTTGAATTGGTAGGCCCTGTTGTGAACTTGTTTCTGAATTCGCGAACTGACCCGAAATGAACGCAAGCCTTGCATTATTTTGAACATGTATTAAAGCTGAATGCCTTCCTTACAATCTGATTTCAAATTGTGTGCTGTACCTGTCTTGGAGTGATCTTGATGTAGAGCTGTCAGGCTTTGAAATTCTGTCTGATTTATGTGTGATTTATGTGTGATGTACATAGAATGTCATCTGTTCATTGAATGTGTTGAATTGTTTGTTTTTGTGCCATCATGCAGGTCTGGTACAGCAACTTAAAGACATGAAGGTGAATTGTCGGTGATGAAGATGGAAGCAGTGGCACGGCTTGAAGATGGCAAGAAGAGAGCAAAAGTTTTAGAACATTAGGATTAGATTTCTTTTTGTAATGTACTTGGCATTTGATGCAATTCCTTGACCTTTGTCTTTGTATGTTAACTTCTTCAAAATTATGGACAATATTCAATGCTCTCTCCTTTTTCAATTTTAAATTCTCACTATTTTCTTCAATTTCTTCCACTTGAATTTATGTCGTCTTGAATGAAAAGACTTCTCAATATAATGGCCACTTGAATGGTAATACTCAATGAGAAGTAAAGTGGATTTCCAAAGATTTGGTCAACAGAAAGTTAACCCTCCATGGTTGACTTTGTTGACCAAAATTTCAACCTCTGTAGGAATAACCTCTATCTTATCCTTTCATGATGTGCGTATCAAAAATGGCTCTTACTCAATTTTGAATAGAATTCCAACCGCCTTGCCAACTTTAAATATTTTACAATCATCCTTTCGAAGCTCCTCATTAAGAACTTCAAGTGGACATTAGTTGAACTAAGATAGCTTGTATTCCAAGTAACCACAACAAACCCTAATCCATGAGGGTAATGAATTCTTGGCCCATCATAACCATATACAGAGACATTAAACTCGACTCTTTTCATGATCATTGATCCAATGCCAAGTTTACTGATTAATGAATGCATGAGGTGTTAGATGTCCTAATGGAGGTATGCAGATGAAATGTCAAGTCTAAGCCAGTTAGCAATAAATAATGGGCAAATTTTGGGGTGCAACACATTTCAAAGAAAATGTAAAGTTTTGAAAAGTGACATGAAATGAAGAGGAGGTGAGCCTCCTTTATATAGGAGTTGAAAAATCATAAAAGAAAATATTCAATAGGCAGAATTGATGAGTCAATCGATTGGCATAAAGCTCCAATCAATATTGGCCAAGTCATTTTTAATCGATTACCACACCCAAATAGAAAATATTGGATATAGAGTTTTTGCAAAACATTAAGGTACGATCATAATTATTTGGTTAACCCTTTAGCCCTTCCCCAATCAATTGGCTTAATGCTTCAATCGTTTGGATGTCTCGGCAAAGTTTTGTGAATCGATTTGCATAAGTTACCAATCAATTAGTTATTAGTTAAAAAAATCTTTAGAAAGAGATTTGACAGCTTCTTAATCACTTGGTTTGCTTTAAAAATTTATTTTCCAGATAAAAAATTTTGAAAATGATATTTATAAGTGTGTGTGTGTGTGTGTGTGAGAGAGAGAGTTGCCTTAGTACTTCAAAGTTACTTCCTTACTTTTACTAAACTCAGGTCACTCAGACAGACACGACGTGACAAGCTTTCACACTTTATGTGATGCTTCAAGATTCTTTAATGGATGTTCCTTATCATATAACCACTTTAATTTTGCGTCTATTTTTGTTGATGAGGCATTCTCTGGTTAGGTCACCATCATCAAAGAGTTGAAAGTTATTGTCATTGACTTTAATCATTGTTGTCATCATCAAAACTTCGGATGGATCTTCTGCGAGATTTTCAACTTTATACCTATAATCACATAGATCCACACCATATTTCTCATAAAATTTCAGCTTACTTTTTTAGTGAGAGGACACATACACCTATCACCTTAAGGTTTAGAGTGAATATGTGGTGTCTCTCTCACTTGTTTGGGTGAGTCTTTGATTTTTAGGTGAGTGTTTAACCCAATGTGAATTCTTATCTCTCATAATGATCCATCACCTGTTGCACCAATGTTGCTCGCAATGTCAAATTTGATTCTCTTGTAGAATGCTCCAAATAGTTGGTTAATGAACTCGTGGTGGTGGTTCAAAACTGGAGGCGAGTTGAATTTGATGGCAAGTTGGAGTAAGGCTTAAGGTTGAATACATAGTGGAGAAGGTCTCCTTGAAGGTGATGAACCATAATTTGAAAGCAATCATCACGATGCATTATAGATCCTCAATGCTAAGTAAATATAGGACGTTGATGTAGCATTTTCGAGTCAACTCTCCCCACACTAGCTCATTGTCTTC
The DNA here is from genome assembly GCF_029867415.1 of Vicia villosa. Taxonomy (NCBI): domain Eukaryota; kingdom Viridiplantae; phylum Streptophyta; class Magnoliopsida; order Fabales; family Fabaceae; genus Vicia; species Vicia villosa. Next base: position 141,729,797 of record NC_081180.1, read on the forward strand.
CATTTTGTATTATTCGGATCAAATTGAATTCATTCATGTCTTTTATTGGGCCGATTTGTGGATTTCTTTAGGTTTTGATTTTGGGAAAAAAAGTCTATTGAAATTGATAGGGGTCATCTGGGTTTGAAATTGCGGACCGCATCACCTGATGCGGCCGCAATATTGAGGTTGCGGTTAACAACGCATCCGCAACGGACCGCAATTGCGGTGTGAACTGAAATCACACGCAACAGCCGCATCACTACCGCAACAGAACAGTTAATAATGCATTATAACGGTGTTTCGACCGTATTGAACCGCAACGGTCAAATGTTCCATGTTCAGTTCAGATTCGTTTTCAATAAAGCTAAAGCAAAAGAATCTTACACATAACAGATCAGTAGAATCTTACACATAACAGAGCAGAAGAATCTTACACAAGCAAGCAAAAGAATCTTACACAAGCAAGCAAAAGAATCTCGTACACAAGCAGAAAATTTTCAGAGTTCAGACATTAGAATAAGAATCTTATGATCAATTTAGAGTTTACCTTCACTTTATGTCTCTTCTCTACTGCTCTGAGATTCCAAATACATGTAAAACTTGTATTTAACTTGCTTTTGCTTCATTGATTTTCAATACTTAATCAGAATTTCTCTCTATTTCGCTGGGTGTTTGAATCTGATGCAAGTTTCTTCCTCTCCTTTCCAGCTTCATTCATACTGCTGGCAGTGTTGGGTATGTAATTTTCTGCCTCATTTCACTCATTATTGCAGAAGTATTGTAATGTTTTTAGAAATGTAGAGAGATTTGGAGAATGATTTTACATCTTTGAAGTTAAATAACTTGTTTTTAGTAACTGTGTTGTTGTTCTTCTTCACCGTAATGTTATTGTTCTTCACCGCCATTTATTAGCTTGTTGTGACTTGTTTTTAGCAACTGGGTTGTTGTTCTTCTTCACTGCAATATTACTGTTCTTCACCGCCATTTATCACTCATGCACTTGAACATGTGATTCACTTATGCACTTGGAAGTGGATTATGTGATAATGGTAAAGCCACGTTTCTTGCAGTGGCTGAGTGGCATATGAATAAAATATAAAATGTTTTTTTTTCACTTAACTAGCTAAAATTTTGGGAGGGAGTTTGTAGAGGGAAAATAAATTTTAGGTTAAAAATTTGGTGGGTAAAAAATAAATCAAAGTAAAATAAATAATTTTGTGATGTAAGGATAATTAATCTAATTTTACATTTATTTAATTATGCTAGTGTTTAAAAACTATTTTATATTTTTGAACAACAATTTTTATTTATGTTAGTTAATTAATTAAATTTGTAAGAAAATGATGTATTTAATAATTTTAATTTTTTTAAAGAATTTATAATTTTTGTGTCTTTTTTAAAGATAAATATTTAATCTTTTTGACAAAAACTTTTTATTTATTTAAATCAAATAATTAAATTTTAAAGGTAGTGTATTTTATTTAAATTTTATATTTATAACTAATTATTTATATATTCAATTAATAGGTATTACTGAATAATGCCTCCACGAGAACAATTTCCTACAAAAGGTTTGGATGGTGCTCCAAGTGATGATATTGGATGTATTTTGGAACTCTAGAACCCGGAAGTCGCAACAATGTTCGCTGCAAACTTTGTAATATAGTAATAAAAGGTTGCATTACAAGATTGAAGCAACATATAGCACACATGAAAGGACAGGTTGCGGCTTGTGGTAGAGTAACGACTATGGTTAGAGAAAATATGATGAAACTTTTACATGATTCTAAAGCGAAGAGAAATGATTCTAAGAGAAGGAAAGAAGAATTTGAAGAACGATTAAGAGGAGATGATGAAGATAAAGATGAAGATGTGAATACTCTTGTTGATGATCAATTAAGATATGCAACACAAGAAAGCCTTAGATCACATCGAGAATGGGAAAATATGCAGCAATTCAGAAGAGAAACAAGAGCTTCTAAAAATGTATTTGAACATGGTGGAAGCTCTCGTGCAAGTGTTAGTGGAGGTGAAAGGCTAGAAGATATATCTTTTTCTTTGAGATCTACTAATATTGATCTTGTTAGGAGCAAAAGTATGAAGCAACCAAGAGCTGGTAAAGGCTTTTTGAAGACTTGGAGAAAAAGACTTGGAGAGGTTGTAAGTAAATTTATAATTTACAAGCGTTTTCCAATGAATTTATCTAACTCTCCTTGGTTTCATAATTTGATTTATACTGCTTCTGAGGTGGGAAAAGCCAAATGCCCAACTCCTTATGAAATCTCAAATGTTTATTTGGAAGCTGAATATAAGGAAATGTTGGAGTGGATAAATGGTATGAAAAAAATTTGGCAAGAAAGAGGAGCAACAATAATGTGTGATGGTTGGACAGACAGTATCAACCATACTTATATTATGAATTTCTTGGTATATTGTCATAAGGGTACTATTTTTTGGAAGTCTGTCGATGCTTCTAATGTTGATAGTAGAAACACTGACTACTAATTTCAATTGTTGGATAAAGTTGTGGAAGAAGTGGGTGGAGATTGTGTAGTTCAAGTAGTAACAGACAATGAAGCCGCATTAAAAGCAGCTGGTCAAAAGCTAATGGAGAAGAGGCCACATTTATATTGGTCTTCTTGTGCAGCTCATTGTTTAGATCTTTGCTTAGAGGATATAGGAAAAAGGAAAAGCATACACAATTTATTAAGTGAAGCAAAAATGGTGACAACATTCATCTATAACCACACGTATATTGTGAGTCTCATGAAAAAATATGCTGGTGGTAGAAATATTGTTCGTCCTGGTGTTACCCGATTTGCAACACAATTTCTATAACTTCAAGCAATTGTAAGACAAAAGCAAGGTCTTGAAAACATGTTCAGTTCTGAAGAATTTAGAAAAACAAAGTATGGTAAAGAAAATAAAGGACCGGGATATGAAGCAAGAAAATTCGTTATGAGTAGGGACTTTTGGAGTAAGGCTAATGACATATTGAAAGTATTTGAGCCAATTGTAAAAGTCTTGAAACTAGTTAATGGTGACGAGAAACCAACAATGGGTTTCATATATGAAGCCATTGATCGAGCAAAACAAGCCATTCAACAAAATTTTCGTTATCATTCCAAATATAATGATATCATTGACAAGCGTTGGAAATTCATGCACTCTGACCTTCATTCTGCTGGTATGTCAATATATTTTATAATTTTAATTTGGTCATGAAATTTAAATGTGAAATAGCATATCCTCAATAATTGATTTTTATTTCTAGGTTATTTTCTTAATCTACAATTTCAATATGGAATCGAACATGGAATAGCTGTGTATAAAGAAACATTTAATGGAACAAAAAATGTAATCACGAAGCTAGAAAGAAACATGGATGATTAAATCAAATCTCTAAACCAAGTAAGTAATGAATATTATATTTTCATATGATAAATTATTTATTGAAAAAATTGGTTATGTATTGATATGCTTTGTTATATTACCTAGCTAACACTTTTTAGAGAAAAGAGTGAAACATTTGGTATGCCTATAGCTCAAAAATCTTGGTCTAAGATGGATGCAGGTAAAATACAAGTTTTTTTTATAACTTTTATAAATAAACTTTAATTTTTAATATAACCAATAATTTTCTTTTTTTTTCTTCTTTAAAAAGCTCAATGGTGGAAATACCATGGTTCATGCGCTCCTGAACTTCAACGTTTGGCCATGAAAGTTGTCAGTCAAACAACCTCTGCGACAAACTGTGAGAGGAATTGGAGTACATTTAGCTATATCCACACAAAGATAAGAAATAGATTGAAGTACAAAAAATTGCATAAGCTTGTCTTCACACATTACAACATGAAATTGAGATAAATTAAGGAAGAGTCAGGAAAAAATAGAAGCAAATTTTGATCCGATAAATCTTGACAATATATTTCAAGAAGATCCATTATCTCATTGGATAGAAGAGAGGGGAAATCCATTATTGGATGGAGTTCAAAAGGCATAATGGTTGCCGATAGTTGATACAGATGATGAAAATGTTGATGATAATAGTGAATCTAATGAAAGTGCTGGTGGTTTAAGTCCACCAAGCGATAATAGTGGTGATGGAGGTGGTAATGAAGTGGCCAATGAGGGTGAAGGAGGAAATGGAGGCGGTGAAGATGAAGGAGAAGATGATGATCAATTAGAACTTGATCCATATCATGAAATACCACCAGGTTATAGGCGTTATAGGAACTTAAATGATATGGTTCGAGCTGATAACTCACTACTTTAGACAAGAGGAAATGTGTCACAATCTGGAAGAAAGGGGAAAAGAAAACAAAATGTTCCACTTGAAGATTCTTCCTCTTCTAGTATTGCTAATAGTTTTAGTGATTTTGGGATTGGCGATTCTTCACAAGGTAGTCAACAATCTTATCCACCTGTTTACCAGTATCCATATTTCAACTCTTATAACCAATATCCTATTGATCAAGATTCTTCGTACTACCAACAAACAATTAATGATCACAATCCTTATCATCAACAATCAAATGGTGATTTTTTTTGGTTATGTCTTTGGACAAGAAGCTACACAAGATGATAATCAGAGTGAAAGTACAAGTTATGCTCCTTCACGGCATTCCACTATGTGGTAGCAAGAGTCATGTAAGTTATATTTAAAAAATTTGAATTTATATTTAGGTAACTATATGTGATGAAAAGTCTTAATATTAGATGCAATTTAAATGTACTAATTAGGAGTTTCATCATCATCTTCTTTTCTTTTCTTTTTAAATAAATTGTAACTTATTTGTATTATGTACTTGAAAAATTCCTTTGTATTATGTACTTGGAATATTCTGGCAAAACCCAATTCTCTTGTAGCTAGAATCTTCAAAGCAAGGTACTTTCCTCGTTCATCTTATTTGGATTCTAAGGTTGGTAACAATCCGAGTTATGTGTGGCGTAGTTTATGGAAAGCTAAGTGAAGGATAGAAAAACACTTAGAAAGGGGGGGTTTGAATAAGTGTAGCTTTAAAACTTGTAAGATAAAAACAATTTGCACAATGATTTTTATCCTGGTACGTTGTTAACTAAACTACTCTAGTCCACCCCCTTGGAGTGATTTACCTCACCTGAGGATTTAATCCACTAATCACACAAGATTACAATGGTTTTCCACTTAGATAACTTCTGAGTCTTCTAGAGTATTCTGATCACAACCTGATCACTCTAGGAACAAACTGCTTAGATACCCTCTAAGACTTTCTAGAGTATACTGATCACAACCTGATCACTCTAGTTATTACAAATTAATGTAAACAAATTCTTATAAGAGTTACAATGCTTCTTAATATGCTATTATCACAACTGTGATTTTTCTCTTAAGTTTAAGCTTAATCTCACTAAGATATTACAACAGCAATGTAGTGAGGTTGAAGATGAAGTTTGAGAGCTTTTTGAATTTGACAGCGTTTCTGTAAGTTTACACAAAGTGTTGTATTCAGCTTCTCTTCAGAACTTCTATTTATAGGCGTTTGAGAAGATGACCGTTGGGAGCATTTAATGCTTTGCGTGATTCGTACAGCATTGCATTTAATGTTTCACTCTTTTGTCAACTACCTCGAGCCTTGCTTTCGCTGTGTCTACTGACGTTGCCTTTAATAGCTTCTAACGTTCCTTTTGTAAGTCAGCATAGCCTGCCATCTTGTACTTGCTTCTGATCTGATGTTTGTGTAAACAACGTTTGAATATCATCAAAGTCAAACAGCTTGGTGCAGAGCATCTTCTTGTCTTCTGACCTTGAAGTGCTTCTGAGCGTGATACCATGAGAACTTCAGTGCTTCTGCATCTGATCTCAAGTTCTTCTGATGCTTCCATAGACCATGTTCTGATTCTGCTTGACCATCTTCTGATGTCTTGCCAGACCATGTTCTGATGTTGCATGCTGAACCTTCTGAGTCAGTGCTTCTTGCGCTAATTTTGTGCATACTCTTTATGTGATTCCTGAAATGGAAATTGCATAGGATTAGAGTACCACATTATCTCATACAAAATTCATATACATTGTTATCATCAAAACTAAGAATATTGATCATAACAAATCTTGTTCTAAAAATCTCCCCCTTTTTGATGATGACAAAAACATATATAAATGATATGAATTTGCAATAAGAATATCAGACGGCTAAAGACAATTACATAGTTATAGCATAAGCATATAAACATAGTGTGAGAGTATGTCTCCCCCTGAGATTAACAATCTCCCCCTGAGATAAATAATCTCCCCCTGAAATAAATACTGGAAGAAGTTTATAAATAGAGGACTTCCCTGAGTATTTTCCATTTCAGTTGAGACGATCACATATGCTTAGATCTTCAGAACATTCATAGCTTTTGCTTCTTGCTTCCATAGGACAGCTTCAGAGCTTTGAATTTCTTCTTGAATCATTGCATGCTAGATTGTATCAGAACATTGTTGAATGTACCAGAGCATCATCAGAGCATCTCTACATCCTGAAATGTACAGAACAAACTAAACGAAAAAAGTCAGAGCATGAATGAATCAGAACATATAGTATGTATCAGAGCATAAACAATAATGTTTCAGAGCATATTAAGAACAAAAACATGCATCAGAACATATAAGGAATAAGAATGTGTTAGAGCATATTCTATCATCAGAATATCATAACATTCTTCCTTCTTGCTTCTGATCTTGAAGCTTCACAGCACTCAGCTTGCTTCAATTCTCATGAGCTTGTTTCTATATAGAATTGCTTTTCCTCATGTCTTTGCTTCTCATGTTGAGCTTTTTTAGAATTTCTTCAATCCTGCAAAACACTCAAAGACATAGAACTTGCAAATTCTGTTAGAAATGTGGAGACTTACTCCCAGCAACTGATAATATAAATCAGATCATTTATCGCATTTTCTCCCCCTTTTTGTCATAACATCAAAAAACATAAAAGATTCAGATGAAAAACAGACAATATGAGAGAAGGATAAAGGATTTCATTCATTGAAAATAATGAGAAGATACAAGGGATTAGAAGACAGATGCACAAAGCAGATGCAACAAGAAGGAGACAACTAAAACACAAACAGACTAAGACGAGCCTAGCTTGGACATAATCTTGGCCAGCATGTCATGAATCCCAGCATTGCTCTCAGCCTGCTTCACCATGAATGAGCGAAACTCATCATTGATATCATCTTGCTTGTCCATGCGAGAAGCCAGATCAGCTTGGTTCTTCTGAATAACCTCTAGAGTCTTCACCAGAAGAGAGGGTTCACCAGAAGAAGCTTCACAACTTCTGTTCAGAGGGACAACATTCTCAACTCCAGCATCCATTGTCAGATCATCATCATGATTCTCCTCAACAGGAATATTCCCAGCAGGATGATCTTCAGCATCAGCTTCTTCCCTAGAAGCATCTTCTTCATACTCAGGAGTAGGAAGATCAGAATCTCCATTCTCAAGTGCTTGAAGAATGGCAGCAAGATTCCTTGGTGGAGTAGGACCTTCAACTTCTGGAGGATAAACAACTTCTGGAATGACCATATTGGGGGACTTCTCAGAAGGATTCTCCCTCAGAAAGTCAAACAGCCACTTGAAGCCTCCAGTCAGAACTGGATACTTAGGTCTCCAAACCACAATATCCCTGCAAGGATTAACTTCTGCAAGGTCGTCAATGAGTTCCTTCTCTTCAAGAACTCTCCTGTTTCTGATGGGATGATAGTATACACCATCATCAACTTCTAGATGATATCCAGCATAACCAGGTGCAGCAGCCACTAGTCTCTTCTGGACTTTCATAGCTTCAACCTGAAAATCCTGTCGAAAGCTTCTCCAAAGATTTCGAGTAGAAACATCATCAAGGTCATTGAAGAAGGCATCTCTCAAGAGATCCAGCCAACAGACAAATTCATGTTTGAACAGCTCAAGGAAGATATGAGGTTCAGGTTCAGGAGGGTTGAAGGTGAATTTGTAGTCAGGGTAAAGAAGGCAGTATGGGTTGGATTTTCTAGAAGGTAAGGGATGGGATAGAGAAGGCGGAGATGTTGTGGTTGATGATGATGGGATATCTGTGGAGAGGTTTGATGAGGATGGGATATCAGAAGGTGTTGGGGGACAGACATTTAGTGGAATAGGGTTCAAAACAGGTGTAGAAAGAGATGGTTGGGGAGGATTTGGAATGTTAAAAGTGTTGTGAGGTTCAGAAGGAAGAGGTTGGATACTGTTTGGAATGGGGAGAGAAGTTTGAGGTTCAGAAGAAGGAGATCGGATAGAAGGTTGAGGTTCAGAAGAAGGAGGTTGGTATACTTGCCTAGGGAAATTGCTAGTTCTTTCAGCACGGAAAGAATCCCTGATGCACTGCTCTTGATATTCCTTGGAATTTACTTTGACAGGATCAAAGGTGACCCTCTGCTTCTTGGCTTGCTTGGCTTCTTCTTCTTGAGCCTTTCTCTTCAGCCTTACTTCTTTCTTCTTCTAATCCTTCTTCTGTAAGTCAGCCAGAGAAGGAAGAGCTCTTCCACGAATCCATGCAGGATCAACAGAAGATTGTGCTCTTACAGAGGCTTCCCAATAATGCTTAACAACCTTGTTAAGTTCTTCTTTGAACAAGGTAGCAAAGCCTTCAACCGGAATCCTTCTGGTCAGAATATCTGGAAAGATTACTGGAACAGAAATTACTTGCTTAATGAGTTCCTACCTTTGTAGATCAAAACCATTTATAACATGCCCTTGAATGACACCAAAGAACTTGGACGTTCCAATAGTCCTAAGGGAATCCAGCAGGTCACTTTCAATCAGAATGTCAGAAATCATTCTGGCAAAGGGAACATCATTTCTTGGTAGGTGAGGAAACTTCTCACGTTCTTCGTCTCTTGACTCTTCAATATAAGTCTTCAAATTCTGAAAAAGAATATTGGATATGTTGACTTCAATGCCTCTTCCAATGCAGAAGAGAGTATATTTATGATCCGGACTAATGTATGTTGAGGAAAACGATCTCCTTCTATGATTGAGAGATCCGAGAATAATCTCAGCCCAAACTTGGTAGAATGGCTTCAACACACCAGTTTGATGAGATGAAATACCAGTAGCATTAGATATTTGTCTCTCAACCTGTGCCCAACAAACTCTGCCAGGAAGAGGACCAGTACTTCCTTCTTTATCATCCAGGTTGTACAACTTCCTGATCAACTTTTCAGTTATCACAACTTCATGCCCTAACACGAAGGAGATGATTGCAGTTTGAGTGACCGTTGCATGAGCCCAGAAGTCTTTCACTAATGCAGGATAAATTGGTCCAACCAATCTATCAAAGTAGTTTGACCAGCCTTGTGCCATTGTGGTAGCATTGTTGTTGAAACCATGTAGTCTCAGATTTTCAAAATCTACTGAAGACTCACATAGAACTTCCATTTCTGATGAAGGAATGGAACAGGTCTTCAATGGAGCGTAACCATGTTTGCTAAAAACAAGTTGAGTAGAAGACATTTCTTCTTGGCTTGAGGAACTTGACGAAGGATTCATGGTGAAAAACTGGGTATCGGTTACGAACTAGGGTTTATGCAATGGATGAGAAAAGAAAGAGAGGGATGAATGAAGAGAGAGAAAGTAAAAAGATGAAATGAAAGTGAAGATGGCTATATAAAAGGATGGATTTAAAAAAAATGCAATATGTTTTAACGAAATGATTACAGAAAAACATGACATCAATATGCATTTAATGAGATATGACGTTAGGAGAGATAAAGTGAGAAATTGACACGATTTGCACAGTTACCTAGGGCGGCGTCTCCTCAACTGCACGCATGTTTGTCCAAAAATAGTGAACACGTGTTCATTTTTCTGGAAAACTTGATGACAGTTGTTTTACTTTAAAAGAGATTCTGAATTAACTTAGATAATGAAACGTTAGTGATAACAGAATCAGAACTTCTAATTGAATATATCAGAACTTCTTATAAAAACACAATCCCAATACATTTCAGAACTTAACTATACGTAAGAACTTCTCATCTTCTCATTCTGGGCATAAATCCATACTGATATTCTTCAGAATGAACTTAAACCTATCTTCAGCAAGGGGTTTTGTAAAGATATCAGCCCATTGATGGTCTGTATCTACAAAGTTTAGAGAAAGAACACCCTTCTGAACATAGTCCCTAATGAAATGATGTTTAATCTCAATATATTTATCTTTGGAATGTAAGATAGGATTCTTATATAAACATATGGCAGAAGTATTATCACAGAAGATAGGAATGTTACTCTCATATATTTGATAATCTTCTAGCTGACTCTTCATCCAGAGAATTTGTGTGCTACAACCAGCAGCAGCAACATATTTTGCTTCTGTTGTTGAGAGGGCAGTGGTAGCTTGCTTCTTGCTATACCATGAGTTTAGGTGACTTCCAAGAAATTGACAACTTCCAGAAGTACTCTTCCTTTCAATTCTATCTCCAACATAGTCAGTGTCATGCACTCGGTTTTTTACCGTACCTCTCGTGGAGAGATACACGAACTGACACTCTTCTCTTTTTGCTTTTGTGTTTTTGAAAATCAGAGAGTCGCCACCGACTTTTATTTTATCCAATTAAGGAAAGGTTTATAAAAGAAACAGAAAAAGACCTTTAAGAAATTCTGGGTAAGGGGGTAGGTTATACAAAGGGAAGGTATTAGCACCCTTTGTATCCATGGTTATCCATGGGCTCTTTAATTTGCTTAGCTCACTTGTTTTGAATCACTTTTCTCTTGCCTTGACATGCTTGTATGTGGTTTCAAATACTTTTGCAAATTGACTTTGTAATGATCCTTGTGCGGATGTATACAAAGTGTTTTATCTTTCGAAAGATGTTTTGAAAAAAAGAACGTTAACTTCGTAATGATCCTTGTTTGGATATATACCAAGTATTGTCTTTTTTAAAAGTTTTATTTTGAAAAACAACGGTATATGAGACATTTGTTTGTTTTGATTTGAGCAAGCAAATTAGGAGGTCTACCCTAAGTTATAAGGTCTTTTCCTATTTCCTTTAGAAAATTCTCCTTTCACCGGATGTAAACGAAAGTTCGATTTCGCATTTGAAACAGTAGAATTTGATTTGGATTTTGAAAAGAGTAAAAGAGGGATTACCCTAAGAGGTGCAAGTGTGATTGTGTTTTGATTCAGATATTTTATCTTTGAAGTTAGTGACCTAACGCTTCAATTTTTATCTTTGACATACACGCAATTTTATATGTGCTGGAAATTAAAAGGCGGAAAGTAAATCTACGCTATTACATCGATTGTGCGGGAAATGTAAACTACGCTATTTACATGAATTTGACAACCTATACACTTGATCTAAGAATTTAAATTGCAAGAAAAATAAAAGAAATATTTTTGGATTTTTGATGATTGATTTTAATTAGAATTAATGCATGATTAATTTAAGTAAAATGAGGAAAAAGGTAGAAATAAAATTTAAACCTAAAAATTATATTTGAAATATGCCATATTGATTGTCAATTAATTTTAAAATAAAACTAATTTTTTTTGGATTTTTTGAAATGGATTTTGAAATTATTAAGTTAAATAATCATATAATTATACAAATAATTACACAAATAATTAAAACTTAAAGAGAAAATTATCCTAAATATGTAAAAAATTAGCTTATAATATATAAACTATATTTAATATAAAGAACAATTTTTTTTTATGATTTTTTGATGGGTTGGAATAATTAAAAGATAAATATATACTTATTATCTAATTTATTATACAAAATATTTAAATTATGAAGAAAAATAAAATATTTTTATATCAGAAAATAAAATATTATTTTATCAACTTAAAAATATTTTTTGTGTATTTTTTAGATTTTTAAAACTATTTTAAAATAATTTTACAAAGAAAATTAAATAAAATGAAAATATATTAAGTTATGATCTGGTGTGGTAATCAGTGAAGGTCTATGATAAGGATGCGTATTTTGATGCGTTGGATCGAGGATTAATGAGATTAGATGGCTCAGATATTGAGGCGTATGGCAAAAGTGAAACCTGCAAAGCACTGAATCAGAGAATTTAAAAAAATAAAACGCGCGCGCTAGCCACTCAGATGAGGACACCTCATCATCTTCAACCTCTCGTCACCACTTTTAACAGCGCTCTTGTAGAAACAACGCTGTTATAAGTGAACCTTAAACCTGGAAAATAACGAATAGGGGTTAGACACAAAAGAAATTTGGCGCGAGGTCATGGTTTGATTCGTCTAGTTCATACGAATTCAAAATGGTACCACTTAGAACCTGTAATTTTGCCTAATTCAAGAAACCCTAATTTTGAGATCATGAACCCTAAAATGGTAGCTTCGTGAATACTCAACCAAACCTTAATTAAATGTCCAGAAACGATCAGGACATCAAACCAAGTTCAAATATATGACTACATCATGCTAAATATGCGTGTATGATGGTATTTTTGGAAGTTTCAGTTTGGACAAACCGTGGCTTGTGTGGCTCGATTTGTGAGGCTTTGATGTTTAAAACTTATTTGAATAGGTTCAGTTAAGTTCAGAGATGGTGTTTGAATGTTTAGTTTGGATTGAAAATGGCTTAAACTTAAAATTCGAATTTCAAATTTCTTTGAATATTTCAAGATGTTACAAGTGTGTTACAAGCAAGAGTTTGGCTCTGATTTCGTGTTTCCTTGTTTACTGAAGTGTTCTAGCCATTATATAAGCAATGAAGTGCTTCAAAATTAAGCTAAAAGCATTAAGTGCTTTTGTTGAATTTTGGAATTTTTAATATATGTAGCTTTGAATTCAAGCAACCATGGCTTGATTTTTCCACACCTCTTGCTCTTACGCCTGCTGTACTTCTCTTGCTGCAGGGCTTTGAATGTTCTTTGATGACTCATGCTTAGAAACTAAGCTACATATTATCCTTCCATTTTCCTTTTTTAATTTAATCTTAAATGTGATAAAATTAAATCAAAAAAGAAACAAAAATGCTATGGGCTTTGTCTTGGTCGTGGGAGGCCCTTCACATTATGGGAAACATGTTTGGATCATGGAAATTGGGTCTCATTTGGAAGAAAAACATTTTTGATCAATGTTGATTTCATGCATTTTCCCAAAATTTAGCCAACTTCAACAAGGCATAAATCCCTCAATTTTTATCATATGAAGGAGTTCTTGTACTTTTTGGAAACCTCAAAGAGTCCTCTAACCAATGTCTTTGGTCTCATATCAAAATGATTTTCCATGCTCCTTGTGTGTCCTTTTGAAAAAAGTGACTTTTTGTTGACTTTGAAAATGACCTGTAATGTCTTGGTTCATATTTTTCAAATGGTGAATCTAATGACCATGGTACCAATTGCATTTGAAAGATAATTGAATTTACTTCAAAATGAGCTTTGGTTTGAATTTTTTGGATGAAGGATGAGAGAGTTATGACCAGTCAAAGTTCAGTTGACTTTTTAGGAGAAAACCCTAATTTTGAAACTTAGGGTTTTGTTGATTTTTGATCTTTCCTTGATGAATTTTGATCAACCACTAGTCAAATGATGAATCTTTTGACAAAATATGGATGTTGACAAAAAATTTCATTTTTGACTGTCTGTTGACTTTTTTGGTCAAACGGGTCGTCTGTTGACTGTTTGAGCTGCTGACTGTGCGTCTGAGCGAATTGAAGTTTGAAAATTTGTATGGTGGTACTTTGAGATATATGGAGGTCCATGAAATCCATTTGAGGTCTCAAAAACTTGTTCTCCTGAAAAAAAACAAGAAACCCTAGTTAGGGACTGTTTGTGTAGGAGACAGTTAAGCGTACCTGATTTTTGTGCAGTGTTGAGTCTCTGCTAATCATGTGATATTCAGAAGACTTCTAGAACAAAAAACTTGGAATTTTGAAATGCAAAAGATTGATTTGATTGATGGTACAAAACACGGAGAATTGCACTGTCAGCGGTTTTGACTGTCAACTGGCTGTCCGGGTATTAATGAAGCAGTTAAGGTGAAAATTCAACAGTTAAAGTTAATTAATTTTCTTTTTGTTTTTTTTGTTGTGTTAATGGTGAAAATTTATTTACATGTGTTGTTAGAAAAACACAGACATAATAAATAAATAATATACACTGTATGCGAGCAAAATTACCGATAATAACCCTGAAAAACATTTAATGCACAGAAAAATAAATATTTAACTGGAAGAAAACACACAAAATATTATCTGGATAATTAAACTACAGTACAACAGATAGTACGACATTTAATACTGACAGTACAAATATTACATACTATAATGAACAGTACGACGAGTAAACGGTACGTTATTAAAAAATAAAAGATACGACAAACTTTAAGAATGACGATTAATAACCCATGCTACAAATAATAACATATAAATGATTGGGAGTGTAAACATCCCAGGTCCGCATTTTTCAGGACTATGCAGACAGAAGAAGGACATGATTACCACCACGACGGTGATGACCATAAGAAAACATGTTTCCATCCGCTTCACCATTTTGCCGGGGAAGAAGAGAGAATGAATAGGGCTGGAAATGAGTCGAGTCGAGTCGAACTCGCCTCAGCTCAGTTCGACTCGTTAAGAATTGGCCGAGTTCGAGTTCGAGCTCGAGTTCATGACAAACTCTTTTTTCGGCTCAAACTCGACTCATTACGAATTGACCGAGTTTGAGTTCGAGTTCGAGTTTATCTCGAACTTTCTTTTTAGGTAAAACTCGCTTATTTCACGAACTTAAAAGTAATTTTTTAAAGTCTATTATATATATATATATATATATATATATATATATATATATATATATATATATATATTTGACTTTTTAAATAAATTTTTTTTAAAATAAAAAATATAGAAATAAAATAAAAGTTATAAAATTGAAATTTATACAATTTAATAATTTTATTTGTATAATTATTTGTAGAAATATTTTGCTCACTAGAGAATATAAATTATCAATTAAAACTGTTAGATTAAAATAAAATATGATACTAAAATTTAGAGAAAATATTTAACCTACTCTTAAAGACAGTATAATCTATCTCATATATAATCGAGTTGACTCATGAACCTAACGAGTCGAACTATGTATAGTTCAAGTTCAGCTCATTTAGTTAACGAACTTAGTTTTTAGCTCATACTCAGCTCATTTGGTTCATGAACCTAGTCCAACGATTTAATTTTCGAATCGAGTTTCGAACTATTTTCGAGTTAGTTTGGTTCATTGCCAGCATTCTGAATGAATATGAAGTAGAAATTTGAGAGATGAGTTAGAATTTGATGTGAGATTTTATGGAAAAAATGAGAGGTATTTATAGAATGAAAAGAAGGATAGAGACGTTGGGGAATGAAGTGATTCCGTACAAAAAAGGAGAATTTGAGTGGAAGTAGGATTTGAAAGAAAGTGTATGGTAGGATTTGAAAAAAGAGATGTATAGAGTAAAGTTAGGATTTGATTTTGAAAGAAAGAGAAAGAAAAATATTTTGAAAATAATAGAATATAGTACAAAAATTAGTGGGAAACAAAAGTTAACAATAATTTACTTGTTACCAGTACAGTCTGAATCCCCGAACTTTGCGCCTGCAAAAAGATTTAGTTCTGTACCAATTGCGTCAGTACTATTTATCTGTAAATAAATCTCAAATAAATAGCGTGTGTGAAGTAATAAACAGTACTTGGCGTTTGTGTAAGAATAAATTCAACAGCGATTCAAAATACCGTATAAGAAAAACTCTAAAAACCAAGTATTCATAAATCAGGATATTTATGGAATAAAAATCCAAGATTATATGAAGCTCTTAATTTTTTAGATTGAAGTTTTCTTGAAAAAAGATGCGGGCAAATTTTGGGGTATAACAGTTGCCCCTATTCAATCTTCTTAAACTTGAAGAGATTGTTTGAAATCTGAAGGTAGAAGATGATTGAATATTTAGATGCCCTGAAAATTTGCACTTACCTCCACCGGACGTGATGTTGGAAATTGCATTTGAATGTGGTCTGAGACATGTTGTTGGAAGATTGAAACATTACCTGAGATGGGCTTTCAGATGCCATCTGGCAAATGTGTTGATGGTTTGTTCATCAGAATGAATCCATTGATTATATCTTGATGAAGGATTTGAAAACCTCTGCGTTGACCGTTTCGGAACCGTCCGAGGTTACCGCTTTAAGTCTTGGAGGCTGATTGTTACGGAACTGTCCAAAGTTTTTCCGCTTTAGATTTTGAAAGTTGATCTATGAGGAACCGTCTGAGGTATCATCTTTAGATCTTTGATGGTAGATCATTAAGGAACCGCCTGAGGTATCAGCTTTAGATCTTTGATGGTAGATAGGGATGGCAATTTGGCCCATCCCCAGTGGGTACCCACAAAAATACCCACAATGGTTAGGGTAAAAACCCGCATAAATGGGTACGGGCACGGGCTCGGATAATTACCCACTTAAATAAGCGGGTATGAGCAACTTAGTACCCAGTCCGCCCCATACCCGCATAACATATATATTTATATATTTTGATTTATATTATTATATTAAAATAAATGTCTATCAAATTTCAAAAATACATCGGTGTTAAACCATTACATATGTAACATAAATGTTTGTTTATTTCATAATTTAACAATAAGTTTTTTGAAAATATTTAAATGATACTAAAAACTTAAAATGATATGATATTTTATAGTTGATATACTTATTTTTTATTAGAAATGCGGGTAACGGGTACGGATATGGGTACATACATACCCAGAGGGCACGGGTACGGGTGCTAAATTTGTTATCCAAACGGGTATGGGCTCAGGTACGGGGATTTTTTCTAACCGTGGGTATGGGGATGGGTACTATAGTACCCTACCCATACCCTGCCCATTGCCATTCGGAATGGTAGATCATTAAGGAACCGTCCAAGGTATCGACTTAGATCTGTGTTGCTATGTTCTTGAGTTGATAGGTGATTTGGAAAGAGAGATCTCTTCAGAATGAATCTTCGGCTTGATTATATCTGAGAGAAATGTCCGTCTGAATAGAATCCAGGGGAACACTGTATGTGATCGAGAACAACTTTGCTGAGGATATTCATTCACCTGAAAAAAAAATCAAGTTAGTGACATGCAATGTCATGATGCATGTAATGTATGAGATTTTTGAACTAAAAGAGAAATATGCATGTTATGTATGCGTTTGTCATGAAACATTATATGATGTGTATGAATATGCGTATGATGTATGATGTATGATGTATGATGTATGATGTATGATGTATGATGATGTATGACTTATGCAGTCTTGAGCGTATCAAGCTTCTGGTTGGGAAAATAAATGAAGGCATTGTGATCGTTGAAGATCTTTGCTGTCTTGTTCGAGTACCCTCGGCTGGGGACCTTCTTTGAGAACTAGGGTGCTCTGTTGAAGGATCTTTGACTACCGCTCGGTGATGGAAGGTAATTTGAAAATTCTGACTTTGATGCCCTTTTAAAGTGGGAATGAGGAAGATGCATAATCCTCTAATGCACTATTTGACCAAGTCCTGGTGTGGAGATCACACCTTCTGGGGATAGCAATCTGGAACAGCCCTGCTGGGGAATAAGATTTCTCGAATCTCATTGAGGAATTTGCTGAGAAATGTATCTCTGTTGGGGTTTTTTCTTCTGATGCTGGTTTCGGGATGATGTCCGAATGATTGGGAGATTACTTGAATGCTATTCCTGTTTTTCTGGTAAACATCAATCATATTCAAATGCACATGTTCATTCAAAATTATCATTGGGACGTTTACGTATTCAAAACAGAAAAAGTGAAAATATTGATTTTGAGCATGAACTGCATTGATTTTGAAAAAGAGCCATGATAGGCTGATTAGTACAAGGAGACAAAAATCCTAGTAGTAGGAAATTGTCATAAAGCTTTGAAAAGTGTTTATAAAGAGAAATAGCTATGTGAAAACAATCCAGTCAAGTTTCAACTCTGCTATTGCCAATCTGTCTTCGAGCATCTCATCCCTCACTTGTTGGAAGAAGGTAATTGGACTGATCGGTGTCTTTGATGTGTTGAACCTTGAAGGTGAGTAGGTAGCCGAACGAAACATAGTTGTACACTTTATTCCCTAACTTTTGCCTAAGCTGCCTTTTCAGGTTTTCAGCCTACCGGGATAATCTTTATTTAGTCTCTAATTTTTTCCTAGATCGCCTTTTCAGGTTTTCAATCCACCGAGACGCTCATTTTTTGCCTAAGTTGCCCTTTCAGGTTTTCAACTTAGCGAGCTTTTCTTTAAGCGAAGTACTTTTTGACTATGTCCGCATTCACAGGGTGTGGGAAATCCTCGCCATCCATAGTGATAAGCAACATGGCTCCGCCGGAGAATATTTTCTTGATTACAAATGGTCCCTCATAAATGGGAGTCCACTTGCCCCTGGGGTCACCTTGTGGTAAGATGATGCGTTTGACAACCAAGCCACCGGTTTGGTATGCCTGACTTTTGACTTTCTTGTTGAAGGCTTTGATCATACGCTTTTGGTACAACTGACCATGACAAATAGCTGCGAGTCTCTTCTCATCAATCAAGTTTATCTGGTCCAACCGAGTCTGAATCCAATCGTCTTCATCTAGATCGGCTTCTTTCATAATCCTTAGGGAAGGGATCTGAATTTCAATTGGAAGAACTGCCTCCATACCATAGACTAGGGAAAATGGAGTTGCCCTTGTTGAAGTACGCGCAGATGTGCGATAACCATGAAGAGCAAAAGGTAACATCTCATGCCAGTCTTTGTAGGTTACTGTCATCTTTTGTATGATCTTCTTGATGTTCTTGTTGGCAGCTTCCACCGCGCCATTCATCTTTGGTCGATATGGAGTGGAATTATGATGTTTGATCTTGAATTGTGTGCAGAGTTCAGTAATCATTTTGTTGTTTAGATTTGTGCCATTGTCTGTGATGATCCTTTCAGGGATGCCATACCGACAAATGAGATTGTGCTTGATAAACCGGGCCACAACATTCTTGGTGACTGAAGCAAATGAAGCTAGATAAAACGATGTCCGTTGGAGGCAGTAGGCTTTATTTCTCGAATCATATCAATACCCCACATTGCAAAAGTCCAAGGAGCCGTCAGGACATTTAACGGGACCGGAGGTACATGTACTTTGTCGGCATATATCTGGCATTTGTGACAGGTTCTGGAGTGACGATGGAAGTCTGTCTCCATGGTAGACCAATAATAACCTGCTCTTAAGATCTTTTTAGCCATTGTATGTCCATTTGAATGAGTACCAAAAGCACCATCGTGTATGTCTTCCATAATCTGTTCCGCTTCCTTCTTGTTTACACAACGAAGCAAAGTCGAGTCATGGTTGCGTTTGTACAAGATTCCATTACTTAGAAAGAATTTAGCAGCAAATCTTCTTAGAAACTTTCTGTCGTTAATGGATGCCCCTTCAGGGTACTCCTGAGCTTCGAGATATCTTTTTACTTCATGGAACCATGGTTTTTCTTCCGTTCCTTCGGCATCGATCTCATTGCAATAGGCTGGTTCATCCTGTCTGTAAATGATGATCATCGGTGCCTCATTGTCCCACCTGACTTTGAACATGGATGACATGGTAGCTAAGGCATCAGCTAGTTGATTTTCTTCGCGCGGGATATGTTCAAAAGTGATCTTTTCAAAGTAAGGAATCAAACTCAACACATATTCTTTGTATGGAATTAGGTTTGGGTGCTTCGTGTCCCATTCCTCTTTGACTTGATAGATTACAAGGGCCGAGTCTCCGTAGACCTCCAGGAATTTGATTCTTAGATCGATTGCAGCTTTGAGACCTAGAATACATGCTTCGTACTCGGCTATATTGTTAGTGCAGTTGAAGCATAATCTAGCAGTGAAAGGTGTATAACCTCCTGCCGGGGAAATAATCACGGCTCCGATACCATTGCCGAGTACATTAGAAGCTCCATCAAAAACCATAGTCCATCGGGATCCTGGCTCGGGTCCTTCTTCCGGTCCTGGTTGTTCGTAGTCAGTGACTAGCATAATGTCTTCATCTGGGAAGTCAAAGTTCAATGCTTGATAATCATCCACTGCTTGATGAGCCAGATGATCAGCTACCACACTTCCTTTGATTGCTTTTTGTGAAGTGTATTGGATGTCATACTCTGTTAAGATCATTTGCCATCTTGCTATTCTTCCAGAGAGAGCAGGTTTTTCGAACACATACTTGATAGGATCCATTTTGGAGATCAGGAAAGTGGTATGATTTAGCATATATTGTCTTAGTCGGCGAGCCGCCCATGCTAAGGCACATCAAGTTTTCTCGAGCAGTGAGTATCTTGTTTCACAATCGGTAAACTTTTTGCTAAGATAGTAGATTGCATGCTCCTTTCGGTCGGACTCGTCATGTTGCCCCAGTACACACCCCATTGAATCTTCTAACACAGTTAGGTACATTATCAGAGGTCTTCCTTCCACTGGTGGTAACAAGATTGGCGGTTTTTGGAGATACTCTTTGATCTTATCAAAGGCTAACTGGCATTTGTCATTCCATCTTTCTACTTGATCTTTCTTCAACAGTTTGAAGATCGGCACACAAGTAGTAGTCATATGGGCAATAAATCTGGCGATGTAATTCAGACGTCCCAAGAATCCTCTGACTTGTTTCTCAGTACAGGGTATGGGCATTTCTTGAATGGCTTTGACCTTGGCAGGGTCTACTTCAATACCTTTGCTGCTGACGATGAAACCTAAAAGTTTACCGGATCTTACTCCCAAGGTACACTTGTTCGGATTCAGTCGTAACCTGTATTTCTTGAGTCTGTCAAACAGCTTGTGTAGATGACTCAGATGTTCTTCTTCGGTGTTGGACTTTGCAATCATATCATCGACATAAACCTCTATCTCCTGGTGAATCATATCATGGAACAGAGCTACCATTGCGCGCTGATAGGTTGCTCCTGCATTCTTTAAACCAAAGGGCATTACTTTGTAACAAAAGGTTCCCCAGGGTGTTGTGAAGGTTGTTTTTTCCATGTCTTCGGGCGCCATTTTGATTTGATTGTACCCTGAGAATCCATCCATGAAGGAGAATACCTTGCATTGTGCGGTATTGTCAACTAGTACATCGATGTGAGGTAAAAGGAAATCATTTTTGGGGCTTGCCCGATTAAGATCTCTGTAGTCTACACACATTCTGACTTTCCCGTATTTTTTAGGCACAGGCACGATGTTAGCTATCCAAGGAGGATAACTTACAACTTTCAGAAAGCCAGCATTGAATTGCTTCTCGACCTCGTCTTTGATCTTCTTTGACATATCGGGCCTACTCCTCCGCAGTTTCTGCTTAACTGGAGTGCTACCTTCTTTCATTGGCAGGCGATGAACCACAATGTCCGTGTCAAGGCCAGGCATATCTTCATAGGACCAGGCGAATATCTCAACGTAGTCTTGTAACCTTTGAATCAGTCTTTGCTTGACACTGTCTTCTAGATCAGCCCCTATCTTGACTTCTTTCTTTTCTTCGTCACTGCCCAGGTTGATAACTTCAATTGGTTCTTCATGCGGCTGTATAGTCTTTTCTTCTTGTTCTAGCATCCTTGCAAGTTCTCTTGGTACTTCACAATCTTCCTCACTTTCGTCCTCAGTTTGGTAGATCGGATTTTCAAAGTCATGACTGGCAATAACAGAATCGTTATCAACAGGATCCAAGGTGAATGTGAATCTGCATTTATTTATGTGGGTGTGTGTGAGAATACATAGCTATTTGAAAAATGAATAAAGCAAAGAAAGAAAAAGGATCACAAAATTTGAATATGCAAACGTCCCATGATTTTATTGAATGAACATGATCATGATATGACAAACCCTTATAAAAAGGACTAGTGTGCTTCGGGCAAGGCACACGGCTTTCAAGTTCATGGTTCGATAGTACAGGAACCATTTTTATCTTTGAACAATATAAACAACGAAAACAGGAAATTGCATTTACTCCTGATCAAAGGAAATCACATCCTTAGCTTCCCAGTTGTTCAATCCATTGTTGTGAGCAGGGAGTATCCAGGTGCTCCAGTTGCAGTTGTCTTTTTCATCTTCCACAACATTGATTTCTTTGGTGGGGAAATGAGCTGTTGATCCTTCGGGATAAGTAATATACTCTGCTGGATACGAGAGCCCAGGCTGAGGTACCTCTGTTGGCTGAGCGAGATACCCAATAAGATTGTCCCATCCAGTTGGAATGATGTCTTCAAGGGAGACTTGTGCATTCTGGGGAAAAGGGTATTGTGTCAGGAAATCATTCTCATTATCTGGTGTCTCCCCAACTTCTTCAAAAGCGTCAGGGTTTGTGAATGTCATATGTTCTTCGAAATGGTTGTCCCATCCAGATGGGGTGATGTCTTCAATGGCAATCTGCAAGCTCAGGGGAGCAGAATACTTCACCATAAAGTCATACTTGCCACTTGGTTCTCCTAGTGTATCCCAAACTTCTTTTGGACTAGGTGGACCTTGATATTGCTCAGCGATGGAACTTGTGAAACTCTTGCTATCTTCAAATTGATCACCCCATCCAGTTGGGGTAATGTCTTCCATAGCAATAAAAGAACTCTGAGGTGCAGTATATTTTACTAGAAAATCATACCCGCCGCTTGGTTCTCCGAAAGTATCCCAAACTTCCATGGAAAGGGGTGGAACTTCATTTGGATATGGCTGAATGATATGGTTTAAGAACACTCCTTCGTCTTCAATAACATTCACTTCTTGGCTGATGAAATGTGACATTAATCCTCCAGAATGAGGACTTTGATCGTTCTTCTGATTTTCATTAGCATAGCCCAGGCCTAGCTTATCGGACTTGTAAGGCACATCGAGGAGTTGTCCCCATACTGTGCAACCACCTTTTTCGATCACAGCTTTGGCATCTTTGAGAGAAGCCATAGTTGTAGTTATATTTGTAGCAGGAGTGGCAGAAATATGTTTGGCAGTAGAGACATCTGGAGAGACCACCTCAAAAGATTGGCAAGGAGTTTCGATGAAATCGTCATCCAACTCAACATACTTGGAGTTGCTCAGGTGGCTAACCACATATTCCTCTTTGCCGTAAACTGTGACAATCTTTCCTTTTACTGGATATTTCAACTTCTGATGTAGGGTAGAAGTTACAGCATTTGCCCCATGTATCCAAGGGCGTCCTAGTAAACAGGAATACGCTGGGTGAATTTCCATTATGTAAAAGGTAGAATCAAAGATCTGAGAGCCCACTCTGATTGGGAGATTCACCTTTCCGTACACTGTTCTTGTTGACCCGTCAAAGGCTCTTACCACAACATCGCTTGGTTGTAACACAATTCCTTCGAAGTCAAGCTTTTCCAGTACTGTTTTTGGTAACACGTTCAAAGAGGAACCGTTATCTACCAGCACATGAGATAGAGTGGTGCCATTACATTCAATAGAGATGTGTAGGGCTTTATTGTGATTTTTTACAGCAGGGGTTAGATCAACATCAGAGAAACCGAGACCATTATTCACTGTTAGATTGGAAACACAATTTTCAAATTGATCGACTGTAATCTCTTGTGGTACATGTGCAGCTTTCAGGAACTTCATCAGGGCTTTGGCATGAGCTTCGGAATATTTTAGCAGAGACATCATTGAGATTTTTGAAGCAGTTTGCCCCAATTGTTCGACAATATTGTAATCACTCTTGCAGATGATTTTCAATATTTCCTCCATTTCTTGCTTTGATGGATCCTCAATAGTGACTTCCACCGGTATTTGAACTGGTTCAACTTGTGGCTCTTTGCCTCGAGCGTTGACACCTTGATTAGGAACTGGGACCTGGACTGGATTAGTAGCAACATTTGGAGAAATTTCTGGTGAAAAGATCCTTCCACTTCTCGTAATCTTGCTAGTACCCGTAATATTATCAACAGTTGGAGTAGTAAAATTCATGTCCTCTTCAGTCAAGGTATCCTGCTTAACTCCATGGACATAAACATTAGTGTCATAACTCCACGGGACAGCTTTGTCTGAGGAGTATGGAAACGGAGTCGGACTGGTAATGATGACAGATGCCACTTTGGGTGCAGCAGAAATTTTGAAAGGAGCTTTGATAGGGATTTTCAATGGTATGTTGGAAACCACTGAGACATCCTCTATTCTCATCCCATTTGAAAAGACTTCACATAAATCGTCCATGGAAGGGAGCCTCTCAAACATAATGATACGGCGATCCATCCACTTTTGAATTCCCATTCTCAAATTTTCAAAACCATTGGGTAGGTATGCACAATAAAAGCAATCAGGGTCACAACCTGGAAAGTAACCAGCTTGGATTAGCTTTCTTTTGACTTCAAGGAGCGGAGTTGACAATTCTCTCACATCATAGATGTAAACAGTGTCTATGACAGCGTTAACAGTTTTGTCGTGCTTCGGCATAGGTGCCGTGATGACATTTGGAGTCTCTGGATGATCGAACTCAATTTCCCCAGCATCTATCATGTCTTGTATTTTATTTTTCAGGGCCCAACAGTGATCTGTGTCATGTCCTGGACAGTGAGAGTGATACGCACATGTTGCATCAGGGCGATAACTTGGAGAGGAAGTGTTGACATTTTTTGGAGGGTCTTTTAATGTGATCAGATCTGCTTTTAACAAATGCTGCAATGCTTGAGAGATTGGCATATTGATTCTGGTGAAATTTCTTCTTGGTGCATCTGGTCGACGCGTATATTTTGGCGGTTGATCTTTTTGAGGTGCAGATGCGGAGATCAGAACTGCCCCTACAGATTGGTGCTGCTCATTTTTGCGACCTTTCTGACTATGCATTGTATTGACTTCATTTCTCCCACTGATGGGCCTTTTTGTAGTACCAGAGGAAGAGACTATTTGAATTTTTCCATTTTGAATGCCGCTTTCGACACGCTCTCCAGTCAATATCAGGTCAGTGAAACCTGATGATGAGCTTCCCAGCAAATGGCTATAGAAAGGGCCAGTTAAAGTGCCCATGAACATGTCGACCAGCTCGCGATCAGATAAGGGTGGTTGAACCCTTCCAGCCAGATCTCTCCACTTTTGTGCATATCCTTTGAAACTTTCTTTTGGTGCCATAGACATGCCCCTTAGTTGAGTAGGGGTTGGTGCAAGGTCAGCATTGTATTGATACTGTTTGTAAAAAGCAGCAGCTAAATCTTCCCAGGTATGAACTTTTGTACTTTCCAGTTGGTAGTACCACTCGAGTTGTGTACCTGTCATACCCTAATTTTTGACCCCCCTGAGATGACATATCTTCAGGATTTTCATCAAGTCAAAGCAAGTACCCAGAGCAGCCTGACATTCAATCGAGGTTGTTCAAAGACAAGAAAACTCAGGCAAAGGATCAATCAATAGAGGGATTAGTCTCTAATACAATCATAAGACTCAAAAGCCTCATTATTACACCTATGATTGATTAAGACACCCAGTCATCTAAGCACAGGATTACTCAGATCAACAGACTAGGGTTTGGAGCCTATCAAGGACTAAAATCAGGGATCACTTTTGGGAAACCCTAAAAAGCCCCAGGGAACCATTCAAAGACATCAATCATCTTCAAATAACTCACATGACAAGATCCACTGGACATTACACCTCAGTTCAAAGTCTACAGTCATCATTGTCCTCTGGTCGACAATTAGGGTTTTTGACCTAATTCACCAAGATAGTTGACTTTTAATCAGGGCATGAATCCAAAACTCAAGACATGATTCAAGAGTCTCTACTACCTCAATATAATCCATTTACATCATTCATTTGAGGATAAGATCTTGTTTCTACACAAAAGTCCAAAAATTCACTTTGTCAGGCAAAAGTCAACTGTATGGGATCACCTTTGACTTTTAAGGTTTTTGGTCAAAAAATGATTTTCAAAGATCAATATCATCAATATATGGATATTAAAGTCATTTGACCAAAGAAATTCAAAGAAATTCATCAAGGAGCAAAAAGTCGGGAATTAGGGTTTTTGAAGGCATGGTGAGAACTCAAAATTTCACTTACACAACTCAAAAAACTTCCAACATGAAAGTTGTAGATCTTGCAAAATAAAACAACATCTTACAAAGGAACTTTTTTCAAAAGATCAATCATTTATGAAGTTTTGGAAATTTTGAGGTTTAGGTCATAAACACTTAGAAATTTTTCTAAGTGTTTTAACCTAGTTTTCATCCAACTTTGGGCTCATTTTTCACAAATTTCCCAAATGATTCTGAAGAAGACATAAACTAATGATTTAAAGTAGATGTTTAGGGCTTTCCAAATTGTGTTCAACCTTCTCCAAATTCAATTTGAGCTAAGAGTTATGCTTGTTCAAAGTTGGCCTCATGAAGTAAAATTATAGGTCATGAACACTTTTGGACTTTGCAAATTTTGTGCAAATAACCTCTCTTATGGATGCTACACGACCCATAACACATCTGAAACCATGCCATGCATTCATTTTCACCATGCCATAAGAATTGAAGAAGATTCTAAAAACAAGAACATGTGAATATGTAATGATTACATTTGTGAATTTATGGCAAATTGATGAATCACCCAAGGAATCTTCTCATCAACCAATTAGAGCTCACTTTGCATCTGAAATGTCCCCTAAGATCAGATAGAATCAATGGATAGGGGAAGCTAGCCCGAAAATGCATCATTGCATTTTGGAGATTCTTTGAATTTCTTCATGGCTAAGAAACCAAACTCACTACACTAAGCAAGCTCACCACAGCCAATTGATCTGCATCCATTTGCCTATAAATACAGAGGCATTCCTCATTCAAAATCACACCAAAGCAACCATATTCCTTGCTTTCTCTTTCTCTTCTCATGTTCATTGTTTTTCAAAGTTCTTTGGCAAGAAGAATCGATTTCTTCAAACCAGAGCTCATCTTTGGGAAGTGAACATTCTAACATCTCAAGGGAGGTCATTTGAGGTGATCCAAGCACCTGGATCACTTCTGTAAGTGGAGGAACACCATTGTTGCTCTCACTTTGGAGCATTTGCAGTTGGAGGTCCATGGAGTAATTCAGGAGGTTCCGAGCCAAGCCAATCATCCAGGCACACTCCTCAGGTCATAGTGAAGCTAACCAGATGGCTGCAGCTCATCTGTAACTCAAGAATCAACACCCTCCATGTTCACTTGAAGCTAAAATCGAGGGAGGTCCATAGAACAATTCAGAAGGATTCAGGCTGCAATAAGCATTCAGTTAGCATCATTGAGTCTCAGGGAAGCTATTGAGATCATTCATTCAAGCCCAGGTGCTCTCCATCATCCTCACGACCTCCATTTTCAGAGGTAAGTTTCTGAACTCCACCTCTTTAATTTAAGCACTCTTTGTGGTAAAGCTCAATTCTATCTTGTTCAGCATCATCAGAGGATTGAAAACCCTCTATCATCATTCATTTATTCATCTTGTGCATCATTTAATTTTAAAATTAGGGTTTATGTGTTCTTCGTGTTCATAATGAAATTCGTTAGTTACACTTAGAATAAATGAATTCTGAGCCCATAATCATGTTCCTTGTCCAAAAACGAGTGAGATTGATGTTTACATCATGCCATTTAGTTGAGAAACCAGAGAGTTAGGAATTTGAAAATCTGAAGCTCGAGGAAGAAGATGAACATGGTGCGCGTAAAATTTGAATTTCCTGGCTTATCTGAAAATATAATATATTGAGTGTATACAGTTAACAAGCTGCGCGCGCAGCTCAGTTGGTTAAGTTTTGAAATGTGATCATGAAGGGCGTGGGTTCGAACCTCTCTAGGGCCAAACCAATTTTTTAGCATCCATTTTCATTTTTTTTTTTATACAAACTTCACACAATTAATAAACTTATCAAATTAAATCATTTTTACTTCATTTTTCACACACTTGCTATTTAATATACCTACTTTGTGAATAATCAAAAAAATCATAAAAATATTATTTATTTCATGTATTTTAATTAGGTTTAAAATAGTATGTTTTAAATGTTTTCTTAAATACTTTAAAATATATGTTTTCATTTTGTTTTAACCTAATTACTTTGTGAATAATTTTATGATAAAACCCTAATTATGTAGGTCTTAATTGGGTATAGATTTCATCTTTGCCTTAATTAAGTTGACTTTTTGTTAATATTCAAAACTGTTTTCAATCTCTGATTAAACGGATGATTAAGGTTTTCAAACAACAAAACCTCGCATCATTCCAAATCATTTTTCAAATTGCTTTTACACCAGTACTGTAAAGTACTGGGCCTCTAATAGAGTGTAAGTCCCAAAAACCTTCTCTTCTTAGCTTGTTTTCAAAACTGTATTTTCAAAATCTTCTTTCTGTTTTCAAAACATTCTTCTGGTATTTGAAGGGCATTGTTCCCGGTGAAACTCTTCAGATACCTATGTGACCTTTGTCCATCTTCACTTCTTCTGTTTTCAAAAACCATTAACTGTTTATCATATATATTCAACTGTTATCAACAAAACAACAAAAATTACTGCTGAGGCTCTGTACATACTTCTTCAATGGCCTCCACTCCATCCAGGTTAGGCTTTACAAGCTTTCAATTTACAGTCTTTATTTAAATTACTGTCAAATATAAACTGTGCATATATATATATTAGTTTAGAACTACGTTTGAGTGCAAACCCTAGGACAGTTAAACTATATATATATATATTATAGGAATATGACCTAGGATTGAGAATGTCTTCCCGGTGAAGGCTCTTTCCTAATTAGAGATCTGTAGTTCAAACCCCCAAGATGAATTATTCCCGGTGAAACATCTTGGTAAAAACCTTAGAATCCAAATAATAGGACACATCCACCCAAAGAGGAATTATTCCCGGTGAAACCTCTTACCCATTTGCTTAGAGCCAAAATAAGTTCAAAACTACATAGCTTTCTCTTGTGCTATAACAAGGACCCTCGATTAGCCTCCTCTTGGGCTTTGTACAAGGACCCACAGGCTTCTTAAAAGCATTTCCAGCTTCCTCTTGAGCTTGTATACAAGGACCCATCAGGTTTCTTATAAACATAGGAACAGGTCTTTAGTCACCTTTTAACATACCCTGGTGAGTTTCTTCCAATTTTAAACCAGACTTTAAACAAGCTAAGTTTGTCTCAATTCTACATTGAGTACATTTTTGGAATGAGAGACATGGACAGTCTCTGTCACCCTTATCTTCATCAATCTTCCTTAGCAGAGTCTAGGATCTATGTTTATTTTCTCCTCAGCATGTGTCAGCCTTCATCTTGGGCTTTATACAAGAAGTCTCCACTAGATAATCTTTCTGCCATCCATTTCATTTCATAAAAATCCCTGGAAAGGGTTAGCCTCCAAACACATTCTTTCATTTCATAAAAATCCCTGGAAAGGGTTAGCCTCCAAAGTCAATTAATAAAAATGTCAAAAAAATAAAGATTCATTTCTCTTAGGAGATAATTTCCCCAAAAGAGTCAAAACCCCTGGAAAGGGTCAGCCTCCAAAAACATGATAAAGTCAGTCTTTTACCAAATAAATTCTCCAGCTGAGTCAAAATCCCTGGAAAGGGTTAGCTTCCAAAGGAAAAAACAGTCTTTCAATAAATAAAACCTCCTCAGTAAAGTCAAAACCAACAAAAATAGTTAGCCTCAACCTTGGGCTTCATACAAGGCACCAAACAATAAAACTCCCCTGTCAAGAGTCAGCCTCAACCTTGGGCATTGTACAAGGCAGATAATAGAGTCTCCCCAGTGAGTTCTTCATCTTTCAGTAGCCACAACCTTGGGCTTTGTACAAGGCAGTTTAAATCATACTTTCATGTGTCAAAGATTCCTAACACCTAGGATCTTTTCCCCATAGAGTCATCCATACTCAGTTTATTTAAGAGTCTGCCACAACCTTGGGCTTTGTACAAGGCAGAAAATAATGTTTTCCCTAGCTAGAGTCAGCCACAACCTTGGGCTTTGTACAAGGCACATAAAATAGAGTCATTCATTCAATTATCCTCAACAGTCAGCCACAACCTTGGGCTTTGTACAAGGCACACAAAATAGAGTCATTCATAGTCTCAAAAAATTCAGTTATCCTCAGCAGTTAGCCACAACCTTGGGCTTTGTACAAGGCACACAAATAGAGTCTCCCTAAATAAAGTCAGCCTCAATTCTGGGCTTTGTACAGAACACAAAAATACCCTATAATTAATCCCCAGTGGAGTCATCTCCCAGAGTCAATAATATTAATAAATCAATCAAAAAGCCTCAAGCTTGGGCCTCATACAAGCCAGCTAAATTCAAATATTTTATACAGTAGATAGACATAGCTTATCTCTATAGAGAGATATTTTTACTACTCTACCACATTCAAACAAACAAACATTTCAATTTCAATTTCAATCAAAGTCTCCCATTTAGGACTCTGAAAGACATGCTCTGGCACATCCCCAGACTTGTACACTTTCCCTAATTTGGACGAGCATCTTTCTTTCATTTAAGAGGCATCTGACTGGCATACTTGCACACACAAGTAAGGTCCCCCTCTTGAATGAAATGAATCCAGTTATTCTGTCACTCCTTTAAATGTTTGTGGTAGAATAGTACAAATACCTCTCTGTAAAGATGATTTCATGTCTCTTTACTGTAAACAGAGATTTAATTCCAAGCTTCAACCTTGAGCTTCAAGCAAGGCACCAAAAATAATTAATTTCCCTAGTTAGTTCCCCGAACTACATTAAGCTCTGACTTCCACTAGGGATATGTAGGCATGAGGTTCACAAGGAATCTCAGCGAGCTAATAAAATACCAAAAATAGTCAGTCTGTCTATCTGTCTGTCTTTCTTTAATCAATTCAATTCCTTCTCCTAATACAAAGGAGAAACTTTCCCAATCATTAGCAGCAAACACAATCACAAATGACACAGAGAAGGTTCCTGTAGAGTACTACAGATATGTAGGGTGTTTAAACACTTCCCTATGTATAACCGACCCCCCGGACTCCAGAATTTCTAGTCTAGGTGAAATCCCCACACTTAGCAAACTCCTAGGGTTTAGTTGAGATCTTTTTTCCCCTTTCCTACTCGTAGGACAAATAAGAAAGTTCGTGTGATATCGTAGGAAGAACTGAAATAAAATTCATCCCACCACGGACGCATTCTCCTTCCAAATTTCGCGTGAAGGGTCTAGCGTGCCGTCCTCCCAAGTGAAACGGGGAGGTAAAGAAAACGACCACCACAGAAAAATGGCGACTCTGCTGGGGATATAAGTGTTAAAAACCTTGGTTTTTCATCCAAACCAATGGTTGACCTGTTGCTGGTCCAGCCCCAATGAGGAATTAGGGATGCCAAATTCCCCCTCAAACAAGAGAGGTCCTGCCTAACCTCTGTGTCATATCATGTGTTTGTTGCATATATATTTGTTTATTTTGTTTATTCTGTATCGGGAAAGGGCTTGATTCCCCCTTGTGGTGAGAATTCCTATACCCGGATTTGAGTGCAACATAAGATAGGATGGAGGATGTCTTCCCGGTGAAGGCCCTCTAATATTGGTTTCCAAGTCTACTCTTGGGATTTGCCTGGCTGGTTGTGATTAACTGCGCCACTGCATTCCGAGACTGATTTGTACCAGGAGGACCTAGAAACACATTAACCCCACTTAAAGCCTTTTTTAGGATGTAGAGCGGTGATTACGGAAGTAATTGTCACGCAGATACTACACTCAGAGAAAACTCTCTTATAGATACCAATCAACGTATCTTTAAGGTTGAGCAAAAAATCTGAGACCCCTAGAACCCGTTCTACAGGTACAAAAATCCTTAACCTTAGTTTACCATTGGGGCGGGGATTGCGTTTTGACTTCATGACCACTATACCCTTCAACGCCATGTTTGTTTAAAACTCTTGTGTGTGCATTCATGCATCATTCATTAATAAACAACTAAAAACAAAAAGAGTCTTTTTCGAGTCGTTTTTCAAGGAAACTAAATAACGAACGTTTTGAACTTCATAGAAAGAGAGAAACGGAGAAAGGACTTAAGGATCTATATTATGGATTACAGAAGAAAGAGAGCTAGGAAATACACCTTCAAGATTCCCCAGGTCGAGGAACTGGGAAAGCTCGGAAAACTGGTGGTCAACCCCCAGGCTTTCAAGGAGAAGTATGGAAAACTTCTGCCTTTGCTCAATACCAACATGGTGGATGGGATCCTTCCCACTTTGGTACAATTTTACGATCCAACGTATCACTGCTTCACCTTTCCAGATTATCAGCTCATGCCTACGTTAGAGGAGTACTCTCGTCTGATTGGAATACCCGTGTACGCGCAAGATCCGTACTCCGGTTTGGAAAAGAATCCCGACGACATTATCATTGCTGCAACTACTCCTTTGAACGTAGTCGACATCAGAACTCATATGGTGAGTAGAGGAGGAATTCAAGGATTGCCCTCCAAATTCCTGTTTGATCAAGCTCGGTACTTCGTCAGCATCCAAGATATGAGCGCTTTTGAGGAAATCTTGGCTTTGCTTATCTACGGATTGTTTTTGTTTCCTAACATTAATGATTTCGTCGACATCAACGCAATTAAGATCTTCTTAATTGGAAATCCAGTTCCAACCTTGCTTGCGGATGCTTATCACTCTGTGCATTCAAGAAACCTGCAGCGAGGAGGATTAATCACATGCTGCGTACCGTTGTTATACGAATGGTTCGTTTCACACCTGCCAAAGTCTAGCACTTTCTGGAATATGAGGGATGGCCTTTACTGGTCACAGAAAATCATGTCTCTCACTCATACGGACATTGAGTGGTGTAGTCCTGACAACGATGAAACCAAGATCATCTTCAGTTGCGGAAGTTTTCCCAACATACCCCTTATTGGAACTAAGGGAGGAATCAGTTACAATCCAGCTTTAGCCCGTCGTCAATACGGCTATCCCATGAAAAATATACCAAGTAACATCCAATTGGAGGGCCTGTTCTTCAAGAACATCGACGATCATGGCAACATGCTGAAGAAAGAAATTGTCCAAGCCTGGCGTCTTGTTCACAGCAAAGGGAGAAGATTGTTAGGAAAACATCTTTTCATCTCCCTGGATCCTTACCTTCAATGGGTACGCGTCAGAGCATTCAAGCTCAGGATGCCATATCAACATCAAGAACCTATTCCCCTAAGGGAACCGATATACCTTTTCTCCACCGATGTTGAAAAATTACAAGCGGCATTAAACAAGGTATGCCAAGAAAGGAATGCTTGGAGGAACAAGTATCGAATTGTCAACACGGAAAATGTTGAAATTCAAAACATCCTAAGAAGGAAGGATGAGTTACTTGAAGTACTCGATCGACAAGTGACACAAACGTCACTTTCTCATCATATCCCTCCTGCTTCCTGGATCATCGATCAGCTCACGTCAGAGAACGCTCAGCTCAAGAAACAGAAGAAGATGTTAGAACGTGAAGTCGGCTCATCATCAAAGTTTTAGAGTCCTTTCTCTCAGTTTCTCTGTATTTCCATTTTCAAAGTGTGTAAAAACGGCGTTTTCGCTTAATTAATAAAGTTTTGATGTTTCATAACGTAATTATGGTGTTTCCTTGAAAAATATTAACTTAATTGCATATCATGCATCGCTGTAGTCGTACGCACTGACACGAGAATTGTCGCGGATCTAATAGTCACTTTCCTTTCTCCAGAAAGAGAGGAGGAGAAGGAGGTGAACCAAGACTTTCAAGCTGTCTCATCCATACAACACTCGTTCAAGTCGCAAGAAAAGAATGGAAGATTTTGAACAAGAGAATGGAGAACTCAGAGAAGAGGTTAATACTCTCAAAGATGCTATTGAAAGGCTCAATAGTATGGTAGAAGCCCTGGTAGTTGCGCAGAATCGACCAACGCCAGAAGAACCACAAAGGACTGTGGTTTCCGAGATTGTTTCTACTCCTATTCCTCAGTATACCATGCCGCCTGATCGACCTTGGGGCATGCCGTATAACTTTACTCCAGAAGGGTACATACCCCCAGTTTCTGAAGTTCCAAAAGTCACCATGGATATGCGTCCACCGGAGGGTTACAAACCTCTGGAAATTGAAGTTCCAAGAGCAACGGCAATGGGTTTCGCACAACAGAATGCTGAGATTCCAAGATCTGCTGTCATGGCTTCTCCACAGCCCATTATGCATACTTTTCCCCCGCAAGGCGGACAAGTATATCATCACGCTCCAAGTGAGGATGCTGGCGTGTATGAAAGATTGGATGAGTTCCAGGAACAGTTTCTGCAAATGCAGAAGGAACTCAAGACTCTCCGAGGACAAGATCTACTTGGAAAGAATGCTGCAGACCTCTGTCTGGTTCCAAATGTTAAGATTCCTCACAAATTCAAAGTACCAGAGTTCGAGAAGTACAAAGGGAATTCATGCCCACAAAGTCATCTTGTGATGTACGCTCGAAGAATGTCAACTCAGACTGATAATCAACAATTACTCATTCATTATTTTCAAGACAGCCTAACTGGTGCTGCACTCAAATGGCACATGAACTTGGACAGTTCAGAGATTCGTACTTTTCGAGACCTCGGAGAGGCCTTCGTCAAACAGTATAAGTACAATCTGGATATGGCTCCCGACAGAGATCAACTCCGGGCCATGACTCAAAAGGATAGAGAAAGCTTCAAGGAATACGCTCATAGATGGCGTGAAGTTGCTGCTCAAATTTGTCCACCACTTGAAGAGAAAGAAATGACAAAAATCTATCTCAAAACTTTAAGTCCATTTTACTACGGACGAATGGTTGCAAGTGCACCAAGTGACTTTACCGAGATGGTAAACATGGGTGTGCGTTTAGAAGAAGCAGTTCGAGAAGGACGCTTGAACAAAGAACCAGAATCTTCTGTTGGTCCAAGGAAGTATGGAAGTTCTTTCCAGAAGAAAAAGGATCAAGATGTCAGCAATGTCTTGCACAAAATCAAGAAGAAATTCCAACCTCAAGTTGCAACAATAACTTCGGTTGTTAACTCAGCGCCAGCTTATCAACCTCAGGTCTCGCAACAACAAATTCAACAAAGGTCGCAGCAACCTCAGCAACAGGTTCGACCTCCAAATTACAACAATCGGGCTCCAAGGCAGAAAATAATGTTTTCCCTAGCTAGAGTCAGCCACAACCTTGGGCTTTGTACAAGGCACATAAAATAGAGTCATTCATTCAATTATCCTCAACAGTCAGCCACAACCTTGGGCTTTGTACAAGGCACACAAAATAGAGTCATTCATAGTCTCAAAAAATTCAGTTATCCTCAGCAGTTAGCCACAACCTTGGGCTTTGTACAAGGCACACAAATAGAGTCTCCCTAAATAAAGTCAGCCTCAATTCTGGGCTTTGTACAGAACACAAAAATACCCTATAATTAATCCCCAGTGGAGTCATCTCCCAGAGTCAATAATATTAATAAATCAATCAAAAAGCCTCAAGCTTGGGCCTCATACAAGCCAGCTAAATTCAAATCTTTTATACAGTAGATAGACATAGCTTATCTCTATAGAGAGATATTTTTACTACTCTACCACATTCAAACAAACAAACATTTCAATTTAAAATTTCAATCAAAGTCTCCCATTTAGGACTCTGAAAGACATGCTCTGGCACATCCCCAGACTTGTACACTTTCCCTAATTTGGACGAGCATCTTTCTTTCATTTAAGAGGCATCTGACTGGCATACTTGCACACACAAGTAAGGTCCCCTTCTTGAATGAAATGAATCCAGTTATTATGTCACTCCTTTACAATGTTTGTGGTAGAATAGTACAAATACCTCTTTGTAAAGATGATTTCATGTCTCTTTATTGTAAACAGAGATTTAATTCAAGCTTCAACCTTGAGCTTCAAGCAAGGCACCAAAAACATTAATTTCCCTAGTTAGTTCCCCGAACTACATTAAGCTCTGACTTCCACTAGGGATATGTAGGCATGAGGTTCACAAGGAATCTCAGCGAGCTAATAAAATACCAAAAATAGTCAGTTTGTCTGTCTGTCTGTCTTTTCAAACCAATTTAATTCCTTCTCCTAATGCAAAGGAGAAACTTTCCCAATCATTAGCAGCAAACACAATCACAATGACACAGAGAAGGTTCCTGTAGAGTACTACAGATATGTAGGGTGTTTAAACACTTCCCTATGTATAACCGACCCTCCGGACTCCAGAATTTCTAGTCTAGGTGAAATCCCCACACTTAGCAAACTCCTAGGGTTTAGTTGAGATCTTTTTTCCCCTTTCCTACTGGTAGGACAAATAAGAAAGTTCGTGTGATATCGTAGGAAGAACTGAAATAAAATTCATCCCACCACGGGCGCATTCTCCTTCCAAATTTCGCGTGAAGGGTCTAGCGTGCCGTCCTCCCAAGTGAAACGGGGAGGTAAAGAAAACGACCACCACAGTACCCGACAGACTTTCTTGGAAGAAATGAATCCATAATTTGTTATCTGCTGTATGAGGTAATATCTTCCTTACATAGGACCTCAGATGTAGTTTTAGGCAAGAAACTCCATCATACTTTGCAAAGACAGGAACTTTGAACTTTGGAGGGATAACAATATCTGAAACGAGTCCCAAATCATTGAAATCTAAACCAGGTATTTTTTGTATCTCCATAGCTTTCATGCGTTCTTCCAACTGCTGGTATTTGTCATCATCCTGTTCGTCTCCAGAATGAAAATCTTCTTCATTAGAAGAGGGAGAGGGTTTGGCAGAACCCTGGTTGCTATGATTGTCTCCTTGTTCACCATCACCGACTATTTCAGGGATCGGTGGCTTTTTGGACTTTTTGACTGGGATTTTGATCTTCCTTTTCAGGTGACTCAAGCCTACAGATCCTTTGGGCTTCTTTTTCTTCTTGATTATCAGGGCTTTCAGTTCTTGTTGCCCCTTTGCTAATTCCAGAATTGCTACCTGAACTTGGGCATTCTGTGCTTCGAGATTCTTGATGCTTGTTTCAGATTCCATCTCTTCTAACTGAAATAAACAGCGAGGAGATGAGAAACCCATCATGTGAACCTGTTATGCAATGTTTATGAATGAAATGTATATGCAATGCTTATGAATGAAATGTATATGCAATGTTTTCAAGGATCTTAGAATTTAGATTTGTTAAAACAAACATTTGTTAGTCAAACAATTTATTTCTTTTTTTTTCTTTCTTTTTTTTCCTTTGCCTCATTCGGGCTTACAAAGCAGAAAATAAAGAAAATGAAGGATCCCTCAGGTCTCCCAAGGATGCTTTCTCTTTGCACCCAGGAATGTGTTGATCTGCTGTTCTTCTTGGAGTTGTCCGGTGAGCTCCAATACTTTCCTCTCATAGTCTTGACAGTGTGCTTTGAAGGTGTCTCTTTCCTCTTTTAGTTGAACCCAAGATTTCTGCAACTCTTCCAGGTTAGTTGGCATATCCGGATGTAGAATAACTCGAGGTTCGTCTCCTTCAACTTCTGGCTCAATAGTCACGGGTAGAATAGCGGGATACGGCATGATGAACTTCTGAGCATGAGTACGCACCCATCTGAGGTAAGGTTCCATAGGAATAGAATTCCATTGCCCTAAAGTTTTGCTTTCTACTCTATATACACTGCCCCACGCATGTATAAACCTTCGTCGATGTCTGTGGGAATCATCCTCGTAATCAAACACAATGCCACGGATAATCATGTCATGAGGACCGTTTCTTCGTGCATATCCGAATTGGCGTAAAGCTAAAGAGGGATTGTAAGTGATGCCTCCTTTGATGCCAAGGAGTGGCACATTAGGGTACTCTCCACAATGGTCAATGATAGTAATGTCTCTCTGAAAGAAGTTGTTCCACCGGATATCTGAATGAGACAAAGACATAATCCTGCGAGACCATTGCATCCTTTGATCATTTCTCAACACTGATCGGGGAAGGTGTAATGTAAACCATCTAGCCAATAGTGGTACACAGCACATAAGAGTTCCTCGTTTCTTCATGGTACGAGTGTGTAGAGAATGTAGAATGTCTCCTAGCAAGGTTGGTACCGGTTTACGGGTTAAGAAAAGGTTGATAATGTGCACACTTATGAACTGGTCGGGATTAGGGAATAAAACCAACCCATAGATCAAAAGAGCCACAACCTCCTCAAAAGCTGGGTAACTTTTGTTTTTTAGTAGTAATCGAGCCTTTTCCATTAAGAACTTAGCAAGCAAACCCTTGATTCCACTCTTTGTTTCCCAATTGGACTCAATTTCTGACTTTCGCAAATGTAAGGCAGCAACAATGATTTCAGGTTTTGGAATCCTTTCTAAACCAGTG
This sequence comes from Vicia villosa, assembly GCF_029867415.1. Lineage (NCBI taxonomy): Eukaryota > Viridiplantae > Streptophyta > Magnoliopsida > Fabales > Fabaceae > Vicia > Vicia villosa. The sequence continues at coordinate 141,768,055 of NC_081180.1, forward strand.
AAAGGTAATTGATCTCGAACAGGTAATCCAATTAGTTCAGAAAACTCTTCCAAGGTAGGCACCAACTGGTAATCAGGAAATGTAAAACAATGATGTTCGGGATCAAAGAACTGGAACAGGACCCGTATCATGTCTTCTTCAAACTTTGAGGTAACCAAATGGAGTAGGTGACCGTGCTTTTCGGTGAATTGAGCATTCCTGGGAAATTCTGATATTAAGTCCTTTAGTTCAGATGGTATTGTTGAGATGTTGATTCGGATGTAATCTCTGGTAGCGGGAGCCATTACCTGCAATAACAGAACAAAGGTAAACTCTTCGATCCTTGAAATGATTAGTGAGAAAAAATGATATGCTTATGATGCTTATGATGTTATGATGTCAAACATGTGGCAAACACAAACAAATCAAACAATAGCCTTAGGTTTAAAGGCTTGCATGAAGTTCATAGGTGATACCCTCCCCACTGAAGTTGAGTTGGTTAAAACCTGTCCTAGGATAGTATTCGGGTTCTATGATCCTTGGAGATAACATCTTAATACGGCGCTCGGACGGCCGATCAAAATATTCCTCGAGGATAACTAACTTCGATCAAATTCAAAGCTCGCCACTTAATAGGCCACAAGTCAAGTTCAACTAAAGGTTCTAAGACAAATTAGTGTTTAATGATATTTCGGAAGCCTAATATACTCCTTGATCGTTTTCAAGGGACATCAGTATAAACCAAAGTGTCACACTAAAGGTGACTACCAGATCAACCGTATCGGTACATGCCGTACAGTTTCCTTGGTCTATTGTCACATACTTAAGGTATCTCGAGATTCGGGTTAGAATCTTTCACACAAGCAAAATACCCAAACAAACCTTTGAAAAATAGAGCAATCAAATCAAGCAATTGAAAACATCGAAGTAATCTAAACTCTAAAGGTAACCCCTTTTGAAAACATTTTTTTTTAGAAAGTATTATTTCCCCAGCAGAGTCGCCAGTTCTGTCATGCACTCGGTTTTTTACCGTACCTCTCATGGAGAGATACACGAACTGACACTCTTCTCTTTTTGCTTTTGTGTTTTTGAAAATCAGAGAGTCGCCACCGACTTTTATTTTATCCAATTAAGGAAAGGTTTATAAAAGAAACAGAAAAAGACCTTTAAGAAATTCTGGGTAAGGGGGTAGGTTATACAAAGGGAAGGTATTAGCACCCTTTGTATCCATGGTTATCCATGGGCTCTTTAATTTTCTTAGCTCACTTATTTTGAATCACTTTTCTCTTGCCTTGACATGCTTGTATGTGGTTTCAAATACTTTTGCAAATTGACTTTGTAATGATCCTTGTGCGGATGTATACAAAGTGTTTTATCTTTCGAAAGATGTTTTGAAAAAAAGAACGTTAACTTCGTAATGATCCTTGTTTGGATATATACCAAGTATTATCTTTTTTAAAAGTTTTATTTTGAAAAACAACGGTATATGAGACATTTGTTTGTTTTGATTTGAGCAAGCAAATTAGGAGGTCTACCCTAAGTTATAAGGTCTTTTCCTATTTCCTTTAGAAAATTCTCCTTTCACCGGATGTAAACGAAAGTTGGATTTTGCATTTGAAACAGTAGAATTTGATTTGGATTTTGAAAAGAGTAAAAGAGGGATTACCCTAAGAGGTGCAAGTGTGATTGTGTTTTGATTCAGATATTTTATCTTTGAATTTAGTGACCTAACGCTTCAATTTTTATCTTTGACATACACGCAATTTTATTTGTGCTGGAAATTAAAATGCGGAAATGTAAAATGCGGAAAGTAAATCTACGCTATTACATTGATTGTGCGGGAAATGTAAACTACGCTATTTACATGAATTTGACAACCTATACACTTGATCTAAGAATTTAAATTGCAAGAAAAATAAAAGAAATATTTTTGGATTTTTGATGATTGATTTTAATTAGAATTAATGCATGATTAATTTAAGTAAAATGAAGAAAAAGGTAGAAATAAAATTTAAACCTAAAAATTATATTTGAAATATGCCATATTGATTGTCAATTAATTTTAAAATAAAACTAATTTTTTTTGGATTTTTTGAAATGGATTTTGAAATTATTAAGTTAAATAATCATATAATTATACAAATAATTACACAAATAATTAAAACTTAAAGAGAAAATTATCCTAAATATGTACAAAATTAGCTTATAATATATAAACTATATTTAATATAAAGAACAATTTTTTTTATGATTTTTTGATGGGTTGGAATAATTAAAAGATAAATATATACATATTATCTAATTAATTATACAAATATTTAAATTATGAAGAAAAATAAAATATTTTTATATCAGAAAATAAAATATTATTTTATCAACTTAAAAATATTTTTTGTGTATTTTTTAGATTTTTAAAACTATTTTAAAATAATTTTACAAAGAAAATTAAATAAAATGAAAATATATTAAGTTATGATCTGGTGTGGTAATTGTCATACCCCAAAATTTGCCCTCTTATAATTGTCTATGTCGTTTTATTTCGAATAATTGATATGGTGCAGTTGGTAAGAATTTAAGGATAAGAGTGCGTGATCGAGAGATCCCGGGTTCGAATCCCACTTCTAACTTTTCTTCTTTTATTTTTATATAATGTTTCTAACCTCTTTTTTTACTTATTCAGAAAAGTCACAAAAAAATATAGTTCTTTATATTTTTATATTAATATTAGTTTATAGTTTTATTTATTTGTAGATTTATTAGATTTATAGTTTGATTTAAAATAGGGAAAATATAATAGGTCCAAGCCCGATTCTCACCCTAATTTGTTATTATAAATACACAACTAACAACCCTATTTGAAAAAAAAGGTCGATCTAACACCATTTTGTACATACGCAGGCCAATTTCTAACCCTTATTACACAGCCGTACATTTTCTAACCCTTATTACACAGCCGTAGACTTAGAGACCGGAACTTTCTTCCATCTTTCTCACGTGCAATTAAACTCTTGTTTCCCTCACAATACACCTTACATACTAACTTTACTAACGATTCTACACTAACATCAATCAGACCCTAATCATAATCATAAATTAATTGGTGAATAAATCTTATGCTCACTAACAGTATTGGAATGAAGTTTTGTTGTTACAGATACAAGTGAAAGAAACTATTGATACGGTGAAGAGGGATTCTAAACAACATGCTGAGGATCACTACCTAAACACTCAGCCGCGATTCACAACACAATACCGCCATCGCTCCAACCGCGACACACTCCGATCGCCGCCGTGAGCCCCTTCCGCCGGCTAACCGTTGACGTTCTTTGTTGTCCAGATCCGAGAGCAATACGGGCAACCACTCACCGCGACTCCCTCTGAATCAACCTCGAGGCAACCCAGAACGGCGCCCCTCACCGGAAACAATTCTAAGCGCCGTCGATCTCCATCAGTCGGGGATACGCTCCTTCCCTCCGATTCATCCGCTACCGTGACCACCACACAGCCCTTCGACAACCACCACAGATCCAAAGCGAAAGCGCCGTCTGTTTTATTATGCTCTGGGCAGCGAGATCAATTGGCGGCGAGATCGATTCAAACCATTGGAAGTATTGGGACAGCTCTAATAAAGAAGAAGAACCCAACTCTCTGGGTTATTTCTTTTTATAAACATTCACGTGTTTTTATATGTAATATGAGTCCTGATTCTATATCACCAAGTGAAGCTTGACGCGTTGGCAATGGCAAGTGACTGATGACCAAAGACACGCTGGTTCGAATCCCAGCTCCAGCGTTTGTATTTTATGAATTCACAAACTTTTTTGATCCCATGCGTCTCATCTATCAGCAGCACCATACACCCTCAATCGGTCACCATCAGATAGTGGTTGATGAAGATCCAAGGGTTCTGGAAGCGTGGGCGTATCATGGAGTTTCATGGGTTGCCACACAGAATTTCGCCCCAGGTTTTTTTTATTTTTTTATATATATATTGTCTACATATTATTCTTTAATTCTTTTAACATATTAAGGTGTTTATAACTTAATTCTGAAATTAGGATTAGGATATTAAAGTAGTATTAGGCTATGACTAGGTTTTAGGATTAACTCCCGATTATCTCGATTTTTGTCGATTTAATTTATGTAATTAATCTTTAATTAACTACTAAATCACAAAACCCCTATAAAAGTTACCCACATATTAGGGTTCGCCCAATCCCATTGGCCACGTGGCCAAAGATATTAGGATTTAAATTATTATTCGTTCCGACTAAATCTATTGGTCGTGATGGTTAATAATCGATTAATTTAATTAATCAAATCCTATAAATCAAAATACAACTATTTTGCTAAATGGTTTTAACCATCTTATTGGTTGTGATGATTAGCATACCTTATCAATTTGTTATTATTTGTAATCGTATTAATCGATTATGAGAGGTAACAATATAAAACGCAAAAATTCACAACAAATAATAAAATACAATAAGTTGTTATTAGTGATAATCGAATTAATCGATTTGAATTGGTAACAATGCAAATCCTTAATCTTTTAACTATGGTGATCAAACCTATTGATCATTGCGGTTAATTGTGCCAAATCAGGGTTGTACGCCCCAAACCCTAATAATTCTAAAAAACCATATCAAATCAAATTCAAACTTTAAATGGCGTACAACCCTTCCCGAACTACGTTGACTCTGATTCTCCATAAGGAGATACGTAGGCACTTGGCAACAAGGCGAGTCCCCTCCCCCATAAATCTCATTTTGTCCCGATTTCATTTCCTTAAATCATAAACCTTAATTTTGATAATATTTGCCTTAACCCTATTAACCGTCTGTCATCTTTCTTTATATTAGCTATAAACCTTCATCTTTGCAATGTTAGCCTTTAGGAAAGGGTTGAGGGTGCCTAACACCTTCCCTCGACCTGAATATAGTATCTTACCCTGATTTCTTAACTACGTAGGGTTTCCTATTCGCCCTTCAGAATAGGTGGCGACTCTAAAACATTTAATTTTTAGGGCAGGTTGCTACAGCTGGCGACTCTGCTGGGGACACTATAACGGTGAATTACTATGCTCCTATAGGCTTTAGGCTTTGGCAGGGTTTAGGTTTGGCAACTTTTTAGGGTTTGGCTAACGCGCCTTTTTCAGGGTTTGTAATTATTTTTTATTTCTTTTTTTTTTAAATTTGTTTATTTATTTATTTTTATTTAAAAATATTTAATTATTCAGGATATGTTTATATCTGATCACTTATGTGAATATATTTATATTTTTTATTGACTATTATATTTTTATATACTGCTGGATATATTATGTAGTGTTAAAACCTTAAGTGTGGGGGTTAACTTTGAGACCAAAAGGGGACATGAATCGCCTTACGAGTCTCACTGATAACTCCACTCGGAGTGGGTTAGGTATTTGGAAAGGTCCGAAACGAAGCTTGACTTTGTGGAAGGCTGGACTGGATACTTAGCTGATCTCTCCGGGAACCTACCCCAAAAATTCGAACCTCATGGATAAAATGAGTTGTTCTAAAATCCGAAGAGACAAAAAGTCTCGGAGGCTACGAACGACCCCATGAGACCTTCTAGAACCCCCCATAAAAAGGTTGGCTCCCTAGAGCCGCTACGTCGAACCTATGAACCTAGGACTTTTGTGCCGCTGTGCTCTTTATATGTTTGCAATTTATATACTTCGAATATCTATGCGTTTCGATTTTGCAGGTGTCCCTACGTGGTCCCTAGCATATAGGGACTCTAATTTCTGAAGACCATGCCTTTCCCACGAAGGGTATCACCGCCTATGCATTCCCTAGCCTGTAGGGATCTTATTTTTATATCCTTGTATTCTTGCAAATACGTGTCCTTCCCACGAAGGACATCTTCGCTTACGCACGTCAATTGGCTTCTCGATAGCCATGAGACTAAGTGACTGTCATGAACGGTCACTCCGCGCCCGCATCTACGTGGTCTCTAGATTGTAGGGACTTTACTTTTATATACTTGTATCTACAACGACGCGTCCTTCCCACGAAGGACATTTCCATTAACGCACGTCAATTGGCCCCTCGATGGCCATGCGATCTAGTGACTGTCTCGAACGGTCACCTTGTGCCTACACCTACGCACTCCCTAGCCTATAGGGATTTTCTTTCACGCTCGTGTGTTTTCACGACGATGCGTCCTTCCCCGAAGGACAACTTCATTAGCATGCGTATGATTGGCCTCTCGATGGCCATGAAATATAGTGACCGTCCTGAACGGTCACTCCATGCTCACTCCCGCGCACCCTCTAACTTGTAGGGTTTGGATCTCCATTTACACATCACATCCCTAGCCTGTAGGGATTTCTCTTCGTCCATATCGTCCTTAGATAGGTTGTGTTCCGCATAGAGAACCTTCCCACGAGGGACAAATTCATTGGTACACGTTGATTGGCCTCTCGATGGCCATGAGATTTAGTGACTATCTTGAACGGTCACTAGCCGCTATCTTCTGCATACTCCCTAATCTAAGGGATTTCCCTTAACGTGTTATGACATTTATCCTGCAAAGATCCCCACGAGGGTCTAATATCGTCTCTAAGGCTATCCTTAAGGATTATATGTCACACGTCTGCATTTGCATTTTCATGCATTCATTCATACATTTACATTCTACCTTCGCCCGCATCTACACTTACTGTGCTAGCCGATTTCCCGAGACCCGCAAAGAAGACAATCAAAGGATCGTAGACTATGGAGAAAGGAGGACAAATTATCGAGAACGAACTCGGTCTCACAAGGAGGAAAAAGGATGCCTTTCGTCATGCCACGTGTCCATGCCTTGTCGCAACAAGATTATAAATGCAACCAAGGTTATCGTCAAGCAAGGATTAGTTCAACAAAGAAGTTCCTCATAGATGCACTCAAGATGTATCTAGTCAAAAAGAGGTTCATCTTAGAACATATCAAATTTACAAGGACACTCTACGATAACCTGGAGGCAAGGGTCAGTCCAACTGGGGCAATACCCTGAACAAAGATGCCTATCTACAATGGGGAAAAGCGACATATGTTAACTCCCCATCAAGGGTCAAAAAGGGTCATAAGTGTTCTTTGTCAATTTACAAACGCTGAAGGTTGCGAATGGTGTGATACTATCCTTTAAAAAAAGAAAAAGAGGTTCAGTCAAAGGAAACTCATGAAGTTCCGATACGACGAAAACCCACCGCTAACGATCTATTCCCGCCAGGTTTGACATGTCCCAAAGAAAATTCGAGGTTGCCCTCACTTCTACAAGTTTAAGAATCTAAGGAGTGAGGAGATTATCCCTAGGATCAATAGGTGTTTACCGTGCTTACAATTTCAACCCTTACGACCGCTAAGTGTTACTCAAGATAAAAGTTGTACCTTCGGATTAGTAATTCTAATGGGACAACCATGCAGGTTTTGGAGTCAATTCATTCACTCACTACCATGACTTTCCAGTCACACACTTCTATTTTTAGGGTTATTGACAAACTTGAGGGAGAATGACGAATACAAATGACTAAGTCCAGCTAAACGTATGCTTTCAAGGTAAGACTAAGCCGAGGATGTACAGGCATTGTTTCCATTCCCAAACAGTGGAGATATAAGGATGTTAATCCCTCGTTACCCCCTCGAGCCAGGAGTTGGAGTTTGTTTCTACTTTTCAAAAGAACCTTGATTTTAACCAGGGGCAGGGTAGATGTCAACTAATTCAATGATATATTTTGGTTGCCAAGAGAATCAGTCAATCCAAGCATAAGGTTCAAGCATATCTTCTTCCTCGCATTCATCCAAGATTGAGGAAGCAATGGAGGTAACATTTACAACACCTTCTTCCTCATTACATCATTCAAGATCGAGGAAGTATCAAAGGCGAAGCTTACAAATCAAAATCAACATAGCAGTCACAACATGCAATATCCAAGAATCAATCTCAAAAGGAGCTTTCAAGAATAAAAAACGCCCGCTAAGTCAAAATGAAAATTCCATAAAAGGAAACAAAAAGACTTAGGCAAAATTGGGGCATCCCGATGGGTCAAATTCAAAAGAATTAGCTCATGCAAAAATAAGGGATAAAAACAAAGGCGAAATACAAAGGATAATCTTGTGACTGCTAAACCATCAAAGCTTCACATCAATGCTTGGATCTTTACAACATATGTCATCAAAGTTTGGATCTCTACTAAGGCTTCTGCTCAACATCGAAACTGAAACGATTCTCTTGCAAACAAAGCACATCCATTGGATTAGGCGAATTTTTAGGATCTGGAGAACATCAAGGAGAAAGGGGTGGGATAAATAAAATTTTGAGCCTTATATCCATTGTTTCTTAAAACATGAACCAGGCCAAGTTACAACATTTAAAAGTCCTAATTGAGGCAAGGTTAACTACGAAAGCATATTAAGCAGGAATTTGTTATACTGACTCCTATGTTTGTTAAAACTACTTCTAATCACTATGCTTCTTCAAGCATTCTTTCCAAAACCATCCAGTCCTAATTCATAACGGACTTCGATTTCAAAACATGCATACACATTCCATTGGAGCTACTTCTCAAAAAGTACAACACCATCTACGAGTATACACTTAGCATCGAGGAAATCTCGAAATGGGTTAATCAAAGGTGATCATTTCTAATAAAGACCCTGGAGTCGGGGGAACCACATCTAGGGGGTTCTCCTAAACAGGGGCAAAAATTTCAAGGAGCACAGGGGCATACAATCGAACATCCTATTAACTAGGGGCAGTCTTCCTAAGGTTCAATCGACTTGGGGCACATCTCAAAGCAATCTCAAACAGGGGCATGTCAAACATGGGAAGAATTCAAATTCAGAAGGATAACACACTATGGATAGTCCTCCATATCATGGAAACCAAGGGCACACCCTTTAATCTAAACGGCAAAGCATCCGACGAGGTTATTCCTCGGGGCACTTCCCTCATAACTTGGAGATCATAGGCACCTTCTCCACTGAACACTGGGGCATTGGATATCAAATCCATAAGGCAAACAATTCAAAGGTTAAAAGTGTGGAGAACCTCCAAAGTTTAAAGGCGTGGGGTACTTCTAAAAAAAAATCATCAAACTGGGGCAAGGCGCACAACAAAAGGAAAAAAGGCGTTCTCGCACCTTACAACATCGAACAAATCTTTCTCCTAACTACGATCTTCAAAGTTCAAACAAAACAGGTATTGGGAAATCGCGCTAGCATCACACCCCACCTTATCAAACAAACCTGCAACTCCAGCAAGCTATATACGCTTTGGTTATCAACAACCTACCATTGGAGCATCATACAAATACATACAAATCATGCATTGCATATATTGGCTGATACATTACACCGTAACTCTTTATGTGGTCTTCTTTAAGACGAATCTCACGATCCTTTCTAGGAGTTTCTTCAAGCTGTCTTATGCAAGACAAATTATCACCATTTCCAAGAACCTCTTTAGATAGTCTTCTTTAAGACATTACTTTTCTAAGCACCTTTTCAGGTAGCCTTCTTCGAGACATTCTTGTCCTAAGCACCTTTTCAGGTAGTCCCTTTCAAAAAAAAAACAATTCGTCATCCCTCTCAAGAACCTCTTCAGGTAGTCTTCTTTAAGACGTCTTTCAACCTTTTCAGGTAGTCATATTTAAAGACATTCTTCATCCCTTGCTAAGAACTTTTTCAAGTAATCTTCTTTAAGACAAATTTCTATCTACGCTAAGAGCCTTTACAGGTGGTCTTCTCTAAGACAAATTGCTACCATGTCGAAAAATCATTTCAGATAGTCTTCTTTAAGACAAACATTCACTTCCATTCCAAAAAAGACCTTTTCAGGTAATCTTACAAAAGACATTACTTCGTTCCACTCATTACGTCAACCAAACATACGCATAAGCATACATAAACATTACAAAGCCAGCATAAGCATAGTCAGGGTATAAGTGCAAGCATGGAGTAAACAAGCTCAATGGGTTTAAGGAGATAAAATCTCGGGATTGCATCATCATTAGCATACATACATACGCATTAGCATACGCATATCATCTAGTGCATTTACACATCACAAAAAGCCCAATTTCTATTGGCAGTCCAAACCATCATTAAACCCAGTTCCCGTCTGGTAATCAGTTCCCGTCTCACTATTACATCAAAATTCAAATCATACTACAAAAGCCTAGTTTCCAACCCTCGTGTTGTGATTGGTGTATTTTCTCCGACCCTCGAGTCGTGAGTCTCCGAACAGGTGAATCTTTTCCATGCAGGTAAGTTTGCTAGAACTATAGCAGGCGATCACTCTTATGCAGGTACGCTTGTCAGAACTATGGCAGGTAATTCCTCTGGTGCAAGTGAGTTGTCCGAACTAGGACAGATGATCCTATTGGTGCAGGTGAACTTGCTAGAACTATAGCAAGCAATCCTATTGGGGTCCAAACTGCGAGTAGCTTACCAGCACTATGGTAAGTGAGAGATACAAACCGCGAGTAGCTTACCAGCACTATGGTAAGTGAGAGATACAAACTGCGAGTAGCTTGCCAGAACTATGGTAAGTGAGAGATACAAACCGCGAGTAGCTTACCAGCACTATGGTAAGTGAGAGATATAAACTGCGAGTAGCTTACCAGCACTATGGTAAGTGAGAGATATAAACTGCGAGTAGCTTGCCAGCACTATGGTAAGTGAGAGATACAAACTGCAAGTAGCTTGCCAGAACTATGGTAAGTGAGAGATACAAACTGCAAGTAGCTTGCCAGAACTATGGTAAGTGAGAGATACAAACTGCGACGTAGCTTGCCAGAACTATGGTAAGTGAGAAATTCACAAACTGCGAGTAGCTTACCAGCACTATGGTAAGTGAGGGGTTCACAAACTGCGGAGGCTTGCTGGCCATAGCAAGCCAATTACACAATCAACAGAAGGTCCTCGCTATTCCTTTTCAGGAACCTTTCCAGGAAGTCTTCTTCAAGACGTATTCCATCCTTTCTAGGAGCTTTTCCAAGCACACAAGATTTTTCAAACGATTCCTCAACTGGGTTTATCACGTTAGTCCCTCGGCAGTGATACCGTCCAAAAAAACACCCATAACAATCAAAGGTGATATCTTTCTTTTCAGAATTACTAACATACTCCGATTAACATAACTAACCATCATGCATCATTTCAACTAGCTAACCTCATTCATACATTACGCATATACATACATGGCTCTCATTTATTTTGAGAAGCGCGTTGCATCATGCATCACATGCATCATAAACATTGCATAAATTCAGGTTGCCTCTTTAGGCTATGCTACAAAAAAATCAATCATCTGGTCCCTTCCGAAGGGCGTGTGCTTCACACATGGAATAATGGTATTTACCTTGGGTGGCATCTGTAAGCCCATCTCCCACGGAAGTTCTCCTTGATAAATGCAAATTTTAGGGCATTTCAGTGTCCAATCATCTTCTACCTTCAGATCACGATAGGCAGACGTGCCTATCTGACTCTCCAGGTTTAAGAAGATTGAACAGGGGCAGCTGTCATACCCCAAAATTTGCCCTCTTATAATTGTCTATGTCGTTTTATTTCGAATAATTGATATGGTGCAGTTGGTAAGAATTTAAGGATAAGAGTGCGTGATCGAGAGATCCCGGGTTCGAATCCCACTTCTAACTTTTCTTCTTTTATTTTTATATAATGTTTCTAACCTCTTTTTTTACTTATTCAGAAAAGTCACAAAAAAATATAGTTCTTTATATTTTTATATTAATATTAGTTTATAGTTTTATTTATTTGTAGATTTATTAGATTTATAGTTTGATTTAAAATAGGGAAAATATAATAGGTCCAAGCCCGATTCTCACCCTAATTTGTTATTATAAATACACAACTAACAACCCTATTTGAAAAAAAAGGTCGATCTAACACCATTTTGTACATACGCAGGCCAATTTCTAACCCTTATTACACAGCCGTACATTTTCTAACCCTTATTACACAGCCGTAGACTTAGAGACCGGAACTTTCTTCCATCTTTCTCACGTGCAATTAAACTCTTGTTTCCCTCACAATACACCTTACATACTAACTTTACTAACGATTCTACACTAACATCAATCAGACCCTAATCATAATCATAAATTAATTGGTGAATAAATCTTATGCTCACTAACAGTATTGGAATGAAGTTTTGTTGTTACAGATACAAGTGAAAGAAACTATTGATACGGTGAAGAGGGATTCTAAACAACATGCTGAGGATCACTACCTAAACACTCAGCCGCGATTCACAACACAATACCGCCATCGCTCCAACCGCGACACACTCCGATCGCCGCCGTGAGCCCCTTCCGCCGGCTAACCGTTGACGTTCTTTGTTGTCCAGATCCGAGAGCAATACGGGCAACCACTCACCGCGACTCCCTCTGAATCAACCTCGAGGCAACCCAGAACGGCGCCCCTCACCGGAAACAATTCTAAGCGCCGTCGATCTCCATCAGTCGGGGATACGCTCCTTCCCTCCGATTCATCCGCTACCGTGACCACCACACAGCCCTTCGACAACCACCACAGATCCAAAGCGAAAGCGCCGTCTGTTTTATTATGCTCTGGGCAGCGAGATCAATTGGCGGCGAGATCGATTCAAACCATTGGAAGTATTGGGACAGCTCTAATAAAGAAGAAGAACCCAACTCTCTGGGTTATTTCTTTTTATAAACATTCACGTGTTTTTATATGTAATATGAGTCCTGATTCTATATCACCAAGTGAAGCTTGACGCGTTGGCAATGGCAAGTGACTGATGACCAAAGACACGCTGGTTCGAATCCCAGCTCCAGCGTTTGTATTTTATGAATTCACAAACTTTTTTGATCCCATGCGTCTCATCTATCAGCAGCACCATACACCCTCAATCGGTCACCATCAGATAGTGGTTGATGAAGATCCAAGGGTTCTGGAAGCGTGGGCGTATCATGGAGTTTCATGGGTTGCCACACAGAATTTCGCCCCAGGTTTTTTTTATTTTTTTATATATATATTGTCTACATATTATTCTTTAATTCTTTTAACATATTAAGGTGTTTATAACTTAATTCTGAAATTAGGATTAGGATATTAAAGTAGTATTAGGCTATGACTAGGTTTTAGGATTAACTCCCGATTATCTCGATTTTTGTCGATTTAATTTATGTAATTAATCTTTAATTAACTACTAAATCACAAAACCCCTATAAAAGTTACCCACATATTAGGGTTCGCCCAATCCCATTGGCCACGTGGCCAAAGATATTAGGATTTAAATTATTATTCGTTCCGACTAAATCTATTGGTCGTGATGGTTAATAATCGATTAATTTAATTAATCAAATCCTATAAATCAAAATACAACTATTTTGCTAAATGGTTTTAACCATCTTATTGGTTGTGATGATTAGCATACCTTATCAATTTGTTATTATTTGTAATCGTATTAATCGATTATGAGAGGTAACAATATAAAACGCAAAAATTCACAACAAATAATAAAATACAATAAGTTGTTATTAGTGATAATCGAATTAATCGATTTGAATTGGTAACAATGCAAATCCTTAATCTTTTAACTATGGTGATCAAACCTATTGATCATTGCGGTTAATTGTGCCAAATCAGGGTTGTACGCCCCAAACCCTAATAATTCTAAAAAACCATATCAAATCAAATTCAAACTTTAAATGGCGTACAACCCTTCCCGAACTACGTTGACTCTGATTCTCCATAAGGAGATACGTAGGCACTTGGCAACAAGGCGAGTCCCCTCCCCCATAAATCTCATTTTGTCCCGATTTCATTTCCTTAAATCATAAACCTTAATTTTGATAATATTTGCCTTAACCCTATTAACCGTCTGTCATCTTTCTTTATATTAGCTATAAACCTTCATCTTTGCAATGTTAGCCTTTAGGAAAGGGTTGAGGGTGCCTAACACCTTCCCTCGACCTGAATATAGTATCTTACCCTGATTTCTTAACTACGTAGGGTTTCCTATTCGCCCTTCAGAATAGGTGGCGACTCTAAAACATTTAATTTTTAGGGCAGGTTGCTACAGTAATCAGTGAAGGTCTATGATAAGGATGCGTATTTTGATGCGTTGGATTGAGGATTAATGAGATTAGATGGCTCAGATATTGAGGCGTATGGCAAAAGTGAAACCTGCAAAGCACTGAATCAGAGAATTTAAAAAAATAAAACGCGCGCGCTAGCCACTCAGATGAGGACACCTCATCATCTTCAACCTCTCGTCACCACTTTTAACAGCGCTCTTGTAGAAACAACGCTGTAATAAGTGAACCTTAAACCTGGAAAATAACGAATAGGGGTTAGACACAAAAGAAATTTGGCGCGAGGTCATGGTTTGATTCGTCTAGTTCATACGAATTCAATGGTACCACTTAGAACCTGTAATTTTGCCTAATTCAAGAAACCCTAATTTTGAGATCATGAACCCTAAAATGGTAGCTTCGTGAATACTCAACCAAACCTTAATTAAATGTCCATAAACGATCAGGACATCAAACCAAGTTCAAATATATGACTACATCATGCTAAATATGCGTGTATGATGGTATTTTTGGAAGTTTCAGTTTGGACAAACCGTGGCTTGTGTGGCTCGATTTGTGAGGCTTTGATGTTTAAAACTTATTTGAATAGGTTCAATTAAGTTCAGAGATGGTGTTTGAATGTTTAGTTTGGATTGAAAATGGCTTAAACTTAAAATTCGAATTTCAAATTTCTTTGAATATTTCAAGATGTTATAAGTGTGTTACAAGCAAGAGTTTGGCTCTGATTTCGTGTGTCCTTGTTTACTGAAGTGTTCTAGCCATTATATAAGCAATGAAGTGCTTCAAAACTAAGCTAAAAGCATTTAGTGCTTTTGTTGAATTTTGGAATTTTTTAATATATGTAGCTTTGAATTCAAGCAACCATGGCTTGATTTTTCCACACCTCTTGCTCTTAGGCCTGCTGTACTTCTCTTGCTGCAGAGCTTTGAATGTTCTTTGATGACTCATGCTTAGAAACTAAGCTACATATTATCCTTCCATTTTCCTTTTTTAATTTAATCTTAAATGTGATAAAATTAAATCAAAAAAGAAACAAAAATGCTATGGGCTTTGTCTTGGTCGTGGGAGGCTATGGGAAACATGTTTGGATCATGGAAATTGGGTCTCATTTGGAAGAAAAACATTTTTGATCAATGTTGATTTCATGCATTTTCCCAAAATTTAGCCAACTTCAACAAGGCATAAATCCCTCAATTTTTATCATATGAAGGAGTTCTTGTACTTTTTGGAAACCTCAAAGAGTCCTCTAACCAATGTCTTTGGTCTCATATCAAAATAATTTTCCATGCTCCTTGTGTGTCCGTTTGAAAAAAGTGACTTTTTGTTGACTTTGAAAATGACCTGTAATGTCTTGGTTCATATTTTTTAAATGGTGAATCTAATGACCATGGGACCAATTGCATTTGAAAGATAATTGAATTTCCTTCAAAATGAGCTTTGGTTTGAATTTTTTGGATGAAGGATGAGAGAGTTATGACCAGTCAAAGTTCAGTTGACTTTTTAGGAGAAAACCCTAATTTTGAAACTTAGGGTTTTGTTGAGTTTTGATCTTTCCTTGATGAATTTTGATCAACCACTAGTCAAATGATGAATCTTTTGAAAAAATATGGATGTTGACAAAAAATTTCATTTTTGACTGTCTGTTGACTTTTTTGGTCAAACGGGTCGTCTGTTGACTGTTTGAGCTGCTGACTGTGCGTCTGAGCGAATTGAAGTTTGAAAATTTGTACGGTGGTACTTTGAGATATATGGAGGTCCATGAAATCCATTTGAGGTCTCAAAAACTTGTTCTCCTGAAAAAACAAGAAACCCTAGTTAGGGACTGTTTGTGTAGGAGATAGTTAAGCGTACCTGATTTTTATGCAGTGTTGAGTCTCTGCTAATCATGTGATATTCAGAAGACTTCTAGAACAAAAATCTTGGAATTTTGAAATGCAAAAGATTGATTTAATTGATGGTACAAAACACGGAGAATTGCACTGTCAGCGGTTTTGACTGTCAACTGGCTGTCCGGGTATTAATGAAGCAGTTAAGGTGAAAATTCAACAGTTAAAGTTAATTAATTTTCTTTTTGTTTTTTTTGTTGTGTTAATGGTGAAAATTTATTTACATGAGTTGTTAGAAAAACACAGACATAATAAATAAATAATATACACTGTATGCGAGCAAAATTACTGATAATAACCCTGAAAAACATTTAATGCACAGAAAAATAAATATTTAACTGGCAGAAAACACACAAAATATTATCTGGATAATTAAACTACAGTACAACAGATAGTACGACATTTAATACTGACAGTACAAATATTACATACTATAATGAACAGTACGACGAGTAAACGGTACGTTATTAAAAAATAAAAGATACGACAAACTTTAAGAATGACGATTAATAACCCATGCTACAAATAATAACATATAAATGATTGGGAGTGTAAACATCCCAGGTCCGCATTTTTCAGGACTATGCAGACAGAAGAAGGACATGATTACCACCACGACGGTGATGACCATAAGAAAACATGTTTCCATCCGCTTCGCCATTTTGCCGGGGAAGAAGAGAGAATGAATATGAAGTAGAAATTTGAGAGATGAGTTAGAATTTGATGTGAGATTTTATGGAAAAAATGAGAGGTATTTATAGAATGAAAAGAAGGATAGAGACGTTGGGGAATGAAGTGATTCCGTATAAAAAAGGAGAATTTGAGTGGAAGTAGGATTTGAAAGAAAGTGTATGGTAGGGTTTGAAAAAAGAGATGTATAGAGTAAAGTTAGGATTTGATTTTGAAAGAAAGAGAAAGAAAAAGATTTTGAAAATAATAGAATATAGTACAAAAATTAGTGGGAAACAAAAGTTAACAATAATTTACTTGTTACCAGTACAGTCTGAATCCCGGACTTTGCGCCTGCAAAAAGATTTAGTTCTGTACCAATTGCGTCAGTACTATTTATCTGTAAATAAATCTCAAATAAATAGCGTGTGTGAAGTAATAAACAGTACTTGGCGTTTGTGTAAGAATAAATTCAACAGCGAGTCAAAATACCGTATAAGAAAAACTCTAAAAACCAAGTATTCATAAATCAGGATATTTATGGAATAAAAATCCAAGATTATATGAAGCTCTTAATTTTTTAGATTGAAGTTTTCTTGAAAAAAGATGCGGGCAAATTTTGGGGTATAACAGTCAGCATCACAAAATCCTACTAAGTTGTATTCTTTAGATCTTCTGTAGACTAAACCAACATTAGTAGTACCTTTCAGATACCTCAGAATTCTCTTAACAGTAGTTAAGTGAGATTCTCTAGGATCTGATTGGAATCTAGTGCACAAACAAACACTGAATAAAATGTCAGGTCTAGAAGCGGTTAAATATAGAAGAGATCCAATCATACCTCTGTACAACTTCTGATCAACCTTCTTACTTACCTCATCCTTACCTAGGACACACGTTGGATGCATAGGAGTTTTGGCTTCTTTGCTTTCAGAAAGATTAAACTTCTTCAGAAGTTCTTTCACATACTTCGTTTGATGAACATATGTTCCATCAGAAGTTTGATTGATTTGAATCCCAAGAAAATACTTGAGTTCACCCATCATACTCATTTCAAATTCAGCCTGCATAGACTTAGCAAACTCCTTTCCAAGTGTAGCATTAGATGTTCCAAAAATAATATCATCAACATAAATTTGACAAATTAAAATGTCCTTCTTAGATGTTTTACAGAAGAGAGTCGTATCCACTTGTCCTCTAGTGAAACCATTGTTCAGAAGGAAAGAACTTAATCTTTCATACCAAGCTCTAGGAGCTTGCTTCAATCCATACAATGATTTCTTTAGTTTTAAAACATGTTCTGGAGACTTGGAGTCTTCAAAACCAGGAGGTTGATGGACATAGACTTCCTCATCAATATAGCCATTTAAGAAGGCACTCTTAACATCCATCTGATACAGATTGATGTTATGTTGAGTGGCAAAAGAAATTAATAAGCGAATAGATTCTAACCTGGCCACTGGTGCAAAGGTTTCTGTATAGTTAATACCTTCTTGCTGACTATAACCCTGAGCCACCAGTCTGGCTTTGTTTCTTACCACTTCTCTCTTCTCACTAAGCTTGT
Source organism: Vicia villosa (assembly GCF_029867415.1). Taxonomy (NCBI): domain Eukaryota; kingdom Viridiplantae; phylum Streptophyta; class Magnoliopsida; order Fabales; family Fabaceae; genus Vicia; species Vicia villosa. Next base: position 141,786,248 of record NC_081180.1, read on the forward strand.
TTCTAAAAACCCACTTTGTACCAATGATGTTGAATCCTCTTGGTCTAGGAACAAGATCCCATACATCATTCCTTGTAAACTGATTTAGTTCTTCTTGCATGGCAATTATCCAGTCTGGATCTTCTAGAGCTTGATCAACAGAAGTTGGCTCGATCAAAGAAACAAGACCTAATTGAAATTCTGCATTGTTCTTAAGGAATGCTCTTGTTCTGATAGGATCATCTTTCTTTCCAGGAATCACATCTTTTGAGTGAGCTGAGGTGAGTCTAGAAGATCTTCTGACTGTTGGCTCTTCAGAAATTCTGAGATTCTCTAAAGATGCAGCAACTTGATCTTCTGATTCTTTGCTTCTGAGATTTTCAGCTTCTGAAACTTTGCTTCTTGGTTCTTCAGCTTTTGATATATCAATATCTATATCTGCAAAATTCCCAAACTGCTTTGGCATTTCAAGACCAGGCTTATCATCAAATCTGATATTGATTGATTCTTCTACAACCAATGTTTCAGTATTGTATACTCTGTAGCCTTTAGAGCGTTCAGAATATCCAAGAAGGAAACATTTCTGTGCCTTAGAATCAAACTTACCAAGATGATCTTTAGTATTCAGAATGAAACAAACACATCCAAAAGGATGAAAATATGAAATGTTGGGCTTTCTATTCTTACACAATTCATAAGGAGTCTTATTTATAATAGGTCTTAAAGAGATTCTATTCTGAATATAACATGCAGTATTTATTGCTTCTGCCCAGAAGTGCTTAGCCATATTGGTTTCATTGATCATGGTTCTGGCCATTTCTTGTAGAGTCCTATTCTTTCGCTCTACAACTCCATTTTGCTGTGGAGTTCTAGGGCAAGAGAAATCATGGGCAATACCATTTTCTTTGAATAACTCCTCAAAGAATCTGTTCTCAAATTCACCACCATGATCACTTCTGACCTTTATGATTTTGCACTCCTTCTCAGATTGAATCTGAGTGCAGAATTCAAAGAACACTGAATGAGACTCGTCCTTGTGTTTTAAGAACTTTACCCATGTCCAGCGGCTATAATCATCTACGATGACTAATCCATATTTCTTCCCTCTGACAGATGCTGTTTTGACTGGTCCAAACAGATCAATGTGCAGAAGTTCTAACGGCCTAGAGGAAGAGACAACATTCTTAGATTTGAATGCAGGTTTGGAGAACTTGCCCTTCTGACATGCTTCACAAAGAGCATCTGATTTGTATTTCAGATTTGGGAGTCCTCTGGCCAGATTTAGTTTGTTAATCTGAGAAATCTTTCTCAAACTAGCATGTCCTAATCTTCTGTGCCAGATCCATTGCTCTTCAGAAACAGACATAAGGCAAGTCACCTTCTGCTTCTCAAGATCTGAAAGATCAATCTTATAAATGTTGTTCTTTCTCTTGCCTGTAAATAGGATTGAGCCATCCTTCTGACTTACAGCCTTGCAAGACTTTTGATTGAAGATTATGTCATAACCATTGTCACTTAATTGACTTATAGACAATAAGTTATACGCTAATCCTTCTACAAGAAGTACATTAGTTATGGAAGGAGAGTTACAAATACTTATGGTTCCAGAGCCAATTATCTTGCCCTTCTGATCTCCTCCAAACTTGACTTCTCCACCAAACTTAAGCACCAGGTCTTGGAACATAGACCTTCTTCCCGTCATGTGTCGCGAGCACCCAGAGTCCAGGTACCATGACATTTTGTGCTTTGTCTTCTTTGCTGCTAAGGATATCTGCAACAGAAATTATCTTCTCCTTAGGTACCCACAACTTCTTGGGTCATTTCTTGTTAGTTTTCCTCAAGTTCTGATTGAACTTGGGTTTAGCATAATAAACAACAAGAGGAACAGCATGATATTCTTTAGGTTTGGCAGCATGATATTTTCTAGGTTGTGTCACATGCTTCTTAGTGTGTGTAGCATGAAAGCTTTTGACATGTGAGGTGAGCCTAATATCATGTGAGTGGCCATATTTGAACTGATCATACAATGGCTTGTATGTGATTTTCATATCATCAACAGGTTCAAATTTGTATGGGGTATCACCCTCATAGCCAACGCCAATCCTTTTGTTTCCAGAAACACCATATATCATCGAAGCAAGATGACTTCCGCCAATACTTCTAGATAAAAACCTTCTGAAGCTCGAGTCATATTCTTTCAGAATATGATTGAGGCTAGGAATGGATTTTTCTGATTCAGAAGGAGATCCAATATCTTTGGATAATTTTAAAACTTTTTCCTTCAGTTCAGAATTTTCCACTTCCAGCTTCTTAGTTTCAGAATCAAATAGCTTTTTCAGCTTTTTGTATTTGATACTAAGATGAGCCTTGAGTTCCAGAAGTTCAGTTAAACTGGAAACTAACTCTTCTCTAGATAGTTCAGAAAATACCTCTTCAGAATCTGATTCTGATCCATCATCCACTGTGGCCATTAGTGCAAGGTTTGCCTGCTCGCCTTCATAGTCTGATTCTGATTCTGATTCTGAATCATCCCATGTTGCCATAAGACCTTTCTTCTTATGAAACTTCTTCTTGGGATTCTCCTTCTGAAGTTTTGGACATTCATTCTTGAAGTGTCCAGGCTCATTGCACTCATAACAAATGACCTTCTTCTTGTCAGATCTTCTGCCTCCAGAAGATTCTCCTCTTTCAGGCTTCTTTGAACTGCTGAAGTTATTGAACTTCCTTTGCTTGCTCTTCTAGAGTTGGTTTACCCTTCTGGCTTCTGGAGATCATGGACAGTTCATCTTCTTCTTCTGATTCTGATTCTTTAGAATCTTCTTGTTCAGCCTGAAAAGCGTTAGTGCATTTTTTATAATTAGATTTTAATGCAATAGACTTACCTTTCTTCTGAGGTTCATTAGCATCCAGCTCAATTTCATGACTCCTCAGAGCACTGATCAATTCTTCAAGAGAGACTTCATTCAGATTCTTGGCAATTTTGAAAGCAGTCACCATAGGACCCCATCTTCTTGGCAAGCTTCTGATGATCTTCTTGACATGATCAGCCTTTGTGTATCCTTTGTCAAGGACTCTTAATCTAGCAGTTAGCGTTTGAAATCTTGAGAACATCTTCTCAATATTTTCATCATCCTCCATCTTGAAGGCTTCATATTTCTGGATCAAAGCAAGAGCTTTAGTCTCCTTGACTTAGGCATTTCCCTCATAAGTCATTTTCAATGATTCATATATGTCATAGGCAGTTTCCCTGTTAGATATCTTCTCATATTCAGCATGAGAGATAGCATTCAGCAAAACAGTCCTACACTTGTGATGATTTTTGAATTGCTTCTTTTGATCATCATTCATCTCTTGTCTTGTAAGCTTTACACCACTAGATTTCATTGGATGTTTGTAACCATCCATCAGAAGATCCCATAAGTCACCGTCTAGACTAAGAAAGTAACTTTCAAGTTTATCTTTCCAATATTCAAAGTTTTCACCATCAAATACTGGTGGTCTAGTATAACCATTGTTACCATTTCCATTATGTTGCTCAGCAGAGCCATATGTAGATGTATTTGTTGGATCTTCACCAGCCATCTTGACTTAAGCGTTTTTCTCTTCCTGAATCTTTCCTTAACACGGTTAAGTGCTTGCACCTTAGAACCGGCGCTCTGATGCCAATTGAAGGATAGAAAAACACTTAGAAAGGGGGGTTTGAATAAGTGTAGCTTTAAAACTTGTAAGATAAAAAAAATTTGCACAATGATTTTTATCCTGGTTCGTTGTTAACTAAACTACTCCAGTCCACCCCCTTGGAGTGATTTACCTCACCTGAGGATTTAATCCACTAATCACACAAGATTACAATGGTTTTCCACTTAGATAACTTCTAAGTCTTCTAGAGTATTCTGATCACAACCTGATCACTCTAGGAATAAACTGCTTAGATACCCTCTAAGACTTTCTAGAGTATACTGATCACAACCTGATCACTCTAGTTCTTACTAATTAATGTAAACAAATTCTTATAAGAGTTACAATGCTTCTTAATAAGCTATTATCACAACTGTGATTTTTCTCTTAAGTTTAAGCTTAATCTCACTAAGATATTACAACAGCAATGTAGTGAGGTTGAAGATGAAGTTTGAGAGCTTTTTGAATTTGACAGCGTTTCTGTAAGTTTGTGCAAAGTGTTGTATTCAGCTTCTCTTCAGAACTTCTATTTATAGGCGTTTGAGAAGATGACCGTTGGGAGCATTTAATGCTTTGCGTGATTCGTACAGCATTGCATTTAATGTTTCACTCTTTTGTCAACTACCTCGAGCCTTGCTTTCGCTGTGTCTACTGACGTTGCCTTTAATAGCTTCTAACGTTCCTTTTGTCAGTCAGCGTAGCCTGCCATCTTGTACTTGCTTCTGATCTAATGTTTGTGTAAACAACGTTTGAATATCATCAGAGTCAAACAGCTTGGTGCAGAGCATCTTCTTGTCTTCTGACCTTGAAGTGCTTATGAGCGTGATACCATGAGAACTTCAGTGCTTCTGCTTCTGATCTCAAGTTCTTCTGATGCTTCCATAGACCATGTTCTGATTCTGCTTGACCATCTTCTGATGTCTTGCCAGACCATGTTCTGATGTTGCATGTTGAACCTTCTGAGTCAGTGCTTCTTGCGCTGATTTTGTGCATACTCTTTATGTGATTCCTGAAATGGAAATTGCATAGGATTAGAGTACCACATTATCTCATACAAAATTCATATACATTGTTATCATCAAAACTAAGAATATTGATCAGAACAAATCTTGTTCTAACACTAAGGAGGTGCTAAAGGTTGGCAGTAGGTGGAACATAGGGGAAGGAAATAGTATTAAGGTTATGTATGAACCGTGGCTTCGAGAGAAAGATAATTGGTGGGTTAGAGGTCCACAAGGTCAAGATGTACATGCACTTTTTGTTAAGGATCTGTTACTTCCTGGTGTCAAGCAATGGGATGTGGAAAAGGTGAAGAGTTTTTTTAATCCTGTAGGGGCTGAATCTATTCTTAAAGTACCGTTGGTGGAGGATGTTTTGGAGGATAGGTTGGTTTGGCAAGAGGAGAAGCATGGTGAGTATAGTGTGAAATCGGGTTATAGGCTTTGGAGAGAGTTGCAGAGGGGTACGCAGTATCATGGTATGGAGGGTAATTGGAAGAATCTGTGGAATATTTCCGCTCCTTCTAGATCTAAGCATCTGTTATGGAGAGTTTGTAGGGGCTGCCTCCCGACTCGCACTAAGTTGCAACAACATCATGTCCTTTGTCCATCTATTTGTCCGTGGTGTAAGTAAGAAGAAGAGGATGAGTGGCACATTTTTTTCGGCTGCGTTTCTACTTTTCAGAGTTGGCGGGCAGCAGGTTTGTCTTCTATAATTGACTCTCGTCTACACTCTTTTCATGATGCTAAGTCATTTATTTTTGACGTCTGTAGCCGGGAGGACCGTAGGAATATAGGTAGATTTGCGGTCATGCTTGAGGTTCTTTGGAAGAGTAGGAATGATGTGGTTTGGAAAGATAGTCGAGAAGATGCCCTTCGAATTGGATTACAAGCGTATTATAATTGGTATGATTGGTCTGTAGCTAGAAAGGAACCTTCGGAGTGCGATACTAATATTGTTTCCGTGGATTGGAGTCCGCCAATGGTAAATCAGGTGAAATGCAATGTTGATGCGGGTTTTAATAATGTCCGTGGTACTACTAATAGAGGATGGTGCTTTAGGGATCATTTGGGGAGATTTATCAGAGCAGGAATTTCGTGGGATGTAGGCCTGCTTTCGGTCTTTGAAGCTGAAGCCATTGCTTTGAAGGAAGCAATCCAACATGCTATCTCCTCCCAATTTTCTCATGTTGTCTTTGAAAGTGATTGTCAAGTTGTTGTCAATTTTGTCCAAGCTAAACTGTCGGCTCCTCTGAATTTAGTTTTATCATTAGATCTATTCAGAATATGTTATGTTTATTTCCGAACTTTGAGGTAAAGTTCATTAAGCGCCAAGCGAATTTGGTTGTCCATACGTTAGCTAAGACGGCCAATTCTTGGACTAGGCGTAGGGTTTTTAATGTGATACCTCCTTGTAATTAACTTTGTTTAATGAATGAAATATGTTGAGTTTGCTTTTGTCAAAAAAAATTAACTTACAAGATTATTTATGATAATATTTGTTTCATTATAATTCAACTTAAATTGTACATGAATACTATAACATAGTTATAATACAATAGCCTAAAAATGAATTGAAACTATTACAACATTATAAATACAAGAAACATAAATAGTTATAATAATTTATATATTTTTTTTATATTTTGTGCGTGTATAAAATAATTTCACGCCGCAATGCGCAACGCAGCAACTACTTTGGCCGTAACCGCAACATCCGCAACCGCAACCGCATCCGCAATTTAAAACCATGGTTATAAATGTACTTATAATGAGCATAATATTTGTGACTCTGCCTGTAGTGAACAAGTAAAGCCTGGATATTTTTATATGTAAATAAGTTTCGTCATACGCTTACACTTCCTCAATGTGTTTATACATCATGACATGTCTTTGACGGTTACATGTGTTATGTCAGTATTATCCTTTACTGTATTGTCTCTTTTTTTTGTTCGGACTTTAGATGTGAGATTCTTATATTTTTTTTTTAACAAAGCAAAACTATGATTTCTCATTCATAATCAAAAGATCAATACAAGGAGGAATTACATGAAGAATACTACGTCGAGCTCAAGAATTGACCACCTTTGCTAACGAGTGAGCAACCATATTCGCTTGACGTTTGACAAACTTTACCTCAAAGTTGGAAAAATTATGAAGTAACAACTTAATATCGCTGATTATAGAATAAAATTCAGAGTTTCCTGCAGTAACAGATTGACAAGCTTGAACCACTTTAATAGAGTCACTTTCAAAAATAACCCGATCAAGATGTAACATAGTAACACTTTGAATAGCTTCCTTGAGGGCTAAAGCTTCCGCCTCAAGAACCGAAAAGTTACTTGAATCCCACGCAGCCCCTGCTGTAATAAAGTTACCGAAATTATCTCTAAGACACCATCCTCTATTTGTCGTGCCTCTATTGCTATTAAATCCCGCGTCAATGTTACACTTAATCCATCCGTTACGTGGCGGAAACCAATGGAGAGAGTGTGCTCCACGTTGTTATTAATAGGAATATGTTGTGCCGAAAACCACTCACGCCAGTTATGATACACAGGCCATCCAATTTTGGAACCATCTTCGTGATCATTGCTCCAAATAAGATTGTTCCTATTTTTCCACATAGCATCAATAGTAACAGCAACTTTTCCCGCCAAGTTCCTATCTTCCTTGCTGCAAATATCAAGGATGAGTGATTTTATATCATGAAAAGAATGAGCTCTATCGTCAATAATGTTGCTCAAACCTGCAGAGATCCAACAACTGTAAGTAGCATGACAACCAAAGAACACATGCCAGTCGTCCTCGTCGTTATTACCGCAAAACAGACATGTTTCTGTGCACTGAACATGATGTTGTCTGAGTCGCATACGGGTAGGCAGACAATTCTGACAGATTCTCCCCAAAAGATGTTTCACTCTAGCCGGTGCTTTAATATTCCAGATATTATTCCAATTTTCATCGGAATTAAAATTGGAAGATATCTTCTTAGCATTCCACCAAACCCGATAACCCGATCTCACGGTGCAACACCCATTTTGTTCTTCCTTCCACAACAATCTATCTTGATTGACCTCCGACACTAGAGGCACTTGAAGTATTTCCCTCACTGTTGCATAATCAAACAAATCCGTTAAAACTCTCAAATCCCATTGTTTTACATTACTAAGCATGAGATTTTTAACAGTAATGTCGTACGCACCTGGCTTCTGAGGCCCACTTATACAACCCTCCCTACTTCCCCTAAGCCACGGTTCCTCCATAACCTTGATTTTACTACCGTCCCCAATACACCACCTACAACCAAGCATTAGAACTTCTCTAGATTGCCACATGCTACGCCATATAAAACTAGGATTAAACCCCAACTTAGCCTCAAAGAAAGAGGTTCGAGGGAAGTACCTTGCTTTAAAAATGCGGGACACCAATGCTTGAGGTTGAGACACAATGAACCATCCTTGATTTGCTACCATTGCCATATTAAACGCATGGAAATCACGAAAACCCAATCCTTCTTCACTTTTCGGTACCGTGAGTCTATCTCATGTCATCCATTTTATGCCTTTGTTGTTACTTCCCCCTCCCCACCAAAAGGAATTTAGTATTCTCTCAATATCTTTAATCACCACATCCGGGAGAATGTAAACGCTCATGATATAAGACGGGATAGCTTGTAACACAGATTTGATCATAACCTCCTTGCCAACTTTGGATAAAGACCGACCTTTCCAAGAATTGGCTCCATAGTACAAGATCTTGCTCACAATATAGAGTAGTTATATTTTTAAATAGGGTTAATGAACTTTTTGGTCCCTCTAAATATTGCAGATTTCGTTTTTAGTCCCTCCAAAATTTTCCTTTACGAAATCATCCCTTCAAAACTTTTCGTCTAAACTATTGGTCCCTAATGTCAAATTTGCTAGAGATTAGCTACGACTTTAGCCACTGATTAGCTACGAAATTTGACGTTAGGGACCAATAGTTCGGAAAATTTTTTTTGAAGAGACGATTTCTTGAAGGAAAATTTTGGAGGACTAAAAACGAAATTTGAAATATTTAAAGGGACGAAAAAGTTCATTAACCCTTTTAAATATGTGTTAAATAGAGAAAGTGACGTATAATTAAAAATTAAAATAATTATATGAATATTCACACATTCACAAAAATCACTAACTAATAGTCATTAAATCCAAGAAACAATGTACTATAATGACCAACTATGTGTGAAAAGAAAAGGAAGACGAGTAAAGAGGGCCAACTATTTATTATGACCATTTATAGTAGAAGTCCATGAATACAAAATAAAATAAAATAGTTAACTGCCAACTGGCCCTCCATTAAACTACTTAAAAAAGAAATATAAGCAAAAATGATACAATAAAGAAAAAAATAAAAACAAAGATAAAACAACATTACGTGGAACATTTGACTAGTTTCAAGGGTTGATCTGATGAGGTACAGAGAGCACAGAGATCTTAATGTTGAACACGTGAATGCACGTGCAAAATCGCTCAGACTTTGTGAGTAAAATGTTTTTCAATTTCAACTTTTCTAAAGAAAAAGACTCTGAAAATGGTGTGTGAACGTACCTAAGAAGAATATGCATTGCTTTCTGCAATATTGGTGAATTCAGCAATAAACAACACTTCAGTAAATGGAAAAAAATCAATAATTAATCATTGTTACTTGATTGACAGGTTCCATGCAGTCACGTGACAGACAATTTACTCTCATAATCTAAATTAATTTATTTATTTTACATAAAGAGTAAAGTTATTAAAAAAAAGTTATGCTATATATACCGTTGGTTTCTTGTATTTCCACACTGTGATTAAACTAGATAGATGCAAATTTGCTCACCAAATATCTATTTAAGAAAGAGTGACACATGTGTGAATTGTATTAGTTTAAAACTTATCATACAATAGAAAATAGCAAGATGAGTAAATGGGCAAGTTTGACACATGGCAAGCTCACAACAATTCTCATCTTTTTACAACTTTCTAAAAATGGAAATATTTCTTTTAAATAGTTTTTAAGTTATTTTATTTATTTATTATTTAATTACATTAAGTTAAATCTTTATTTTATTTATTATTTAAAGGATATAGAAGGTTTGATGATACACCTTATAAAAAGGTGTGCTTGTGCCATTGGAAATGTAAACCAGCATTTTCATTTTCTCTTCTCAATGTTCCTTTCTTATTCTCAATGCAATTTCTTCATTTCTCTTCGACCAAAACACACAACATCAATGTCATATTCTTTTCTCTCTCATAAATAAGTTTGGAAGGATCTCACCAAAATTTTCTTCAACAAATTCTTCATGGTTCAGAATTGTAAGGCACTTTAGAACCTTTTCAAACAACAACAACTTCATCATCACTTTTCTGATGGATAACAGCAACACCCACATCACCACACAACCATTGCAAATCATCGTAGCAAAATGTCGCCCGTGAATGAAAGATCCACCACCATGCGATTCGCCGAAGAAGGTTACCCAACCCTACTCACACGAGTTGCTTCTCTATCCTGAAATTCAAGGGCAAAACTCATTATTTTGTCCAACAGGTTTAGATTAATAACTGATTTCATATCAGTTTTTGATATTGTATTATTAGTAGTGGTATTTATTTTCTTCTTCTTTTTAAATGGAGCTTTAACTGAATTTATATGGGTTGTATTTTTTCAGTTATTTTGAATACTCTTGATTTCTACTTGCTCACCGCTTATTCAAAACTTTCAATTTCTCCCGCAAGTCCAACTCAGATTTCTTTTCTTTTCTTCTTGTTTATAATTTGTTGTTTATGATGGTTTTTAGTTTGTTTGAATAAAAATTCTTGGAACTTTAATTTTGTGTGTGATTGTGTTTTTGGAATTCTTGAAGTATTTTGATTTGGATTTATTGATTGATTGTCTGCAAATGTTGAATTTTTATTATTCTGATTTAACTCTTTCCATTTTTCTTTAAATGCAGAAAAAGATTTTGGTTTAAATTATCTTTGAAAGGTTGCATTTTTATCATAATTTGCTTATAATGGATCAATTAATAGAGCAATCAATTAATATATTTAATATCAGTTTAAAAAAATTGAAAATAGAAATAATAAAATAAATTTAAGAGAAACAAACACATAATCAATAATATTAAATTTTAATTTTATGTTGTTAATATTTGGTGTTGTTTATACCATAGAATTATTACTATAATATTTTCAATTTTCATTTTATTACTCTTTATAAAATTTATTATTTAATATCATACAATATTTTTTAATAATTATTGTTGTATTAAACTCTATAAATATTATTACCTAAAAAACACTTTAAAATTGATAACTATTTAAAAAAATTATTTTTTAAGAAAATAGTTAAAACCAAATAGACACATTTAATATTTCATATTTTCAATATATCATTTAATATATTATAAAATTTGTTATTTTAATTGTTCATACTTTTTTTATCTGTTACTCTTTTAAATTTTAATATAGCGCCATTTTTTTTAATTTGTTTGAGACAAAACATAGCAACACTAGAATGATATAGAAAATATATTATAATCCTATTTATTTATAATTTTAAATTAATATTTATCATTTTAATTTTTTTTTCCAAATCTAGAACAAAGAGAGATTTTAGAAATAAATACAAAAATAAATAGATCACTATAACTAATAAGTAATCTGCATTTAATGTACTATTTAATATTTTTGATAATTAACTTCAAATATGTACGATGGGTTGATTTTTTTTAAAAATGCTTTTTATTTTCAACAAATGTTTTTTTTTTTCATTTCTGTTTATTGATAAATTGTGTTTTTTATATTTCATTGAATAAAATAACAATTAATACATTTTGGATTTCAAGAAAAAGAAATACTCATGTTTATGTTTTATAGTCTTGCATTTAGTAAGATTGTCATATTGTTAAAGAATATTTTTAAATTTATAATATAACTGAGTCATTTACACTCTTCATTTTATTTAATCTATTTTTATTTAACATAATAAAATAAAATGAGTACTTTGGCAATTTGCTAATTTATACTTTCTAACAATTTATTTCTATTCTATTTATAGTAACTGCTAATTATTTATTTTAAATTTTTTTAAAATATTTTTTAGTTATATTCATTTGTTTTGGGAATCTTCGTACACAAAACCAATCTCTCATTCATATCTCTGTTTTACCCATTAAATCTCATGCAAATCTTCTAATAAAACTTTAGTTATTATGATACACATGAAGTATTTAATGCTTGAACCATTGGGAAGGTCAAACATCACCTTCCATTCCTTTTCACCCCATAAAATAAACTTTCCTTTGGAATCTTTTGTTTCTTTTTATACACAAAATTAATTCATTCTTTTTATACACAAAATTAATATAATTATTGGTCACGTATATTACCAAGGCTACTACTATCATTACTAATTTACTATCAATTTTGCATATTCTAAAATCTACAAATAGTGTGAAATCTCTCCACCAAAGCAAATCTCACTGTTATTAAAATCAACCATGCTTCACTTTTGTAAAAACAACCATCACAATATGTATTTTTTGTTTTGTATAAGTAAATGAAATAATATACTTTTATCCATAAATCATTTATAACTACATATTATTATTAATATTATTATTATCACATATTAATATTACTATTATTATTTAGAATAAAATATATTTAAAAATCAAACTTGAAGGAAGAGATTTAAAAAAATAACTGGAGATTCTATGGTACGTGGATATTCTAAAATGGTATAACATTTATACTAAAAATTATTATAATATTTATTTTAACAAAAAACATAAGATAATTATGATGTATATAAATCACAACTTTCTTATGTAAAAAATAAATTTCTTATTATTTTAATTTATTTTATTATGTATTAAATATTTATAAAAAAATGGAAAAATATAATTGTATAATATATGAATTTTATATTCATAAAATATTTTTGCTAATTTAAATTCATATTATACGATCCTAGACCATGAGTATATCCTTACTATCTCATAAATTTAAACACGTGCCTCGCACGGGTATACACACTAGTAAGTTATAATAATACTAGCTCAATCAAGTCAACAAAGCTTGGAGACCAAGACTTTGAATTTGAATTTTAAATGAGAATAAGAAATGTTAGTCATGTGTTAAGAGTAGGGGTGATCGCGGTGCGGTTTGGGCGGTTTTGACGAAAAAAATCATCCGAACCGCAAGAGAAAAAATCGCGCGGTTTGGTTTGGTTCGGTTGACTTTTAAAAAAAATCCGAACCAAACCAAACCAAACTAATGCGGTTTGGTTCGGTTCGGTTGGTTCGGTTTTTTAATAATATTTTATTGAACAATACATACATATAGATGACAACATAACTTTGTATTTAGACATTCATACACTATCAAATAACAACAAAACTCGTCATATTTTGACAACAACTTTCTATTTAATATGTAAAAATTAAATTAGACAAAAGTTAAATAATAAACATAAAATAATAATATAAAACAATATAAAAATTATTAGAAATGAAACAAAAAAATAGAAGAGAGGAGAGATTAGTGAAGGTGAAAAAGAAAAAACAAAAGAGTTGAGAGATTAGAGAAGAAGATGTGCGATAAAAATGAAACTGAAATAGGGAACATTTGCATAAAAATAAGAAGGTAAAAAAGAAAGAATATAAGAGAGTAGAGATTATAGAAAAAGAGGGAAGATGTATGTGGCAAAAAAGGCGCGATAATACTATTAGAGATTTGAAAAGATCGGGCCTAAAATCATATGTGTAAGGACAAGAAAATTGTTCTTAATCATAAGGCTAAGGTATGATACATTTAAGTTTGGGTTGGATGTGAGTTAAGTAAAAGTTAGGTTGTAACATAATGCGGTTTGATTCGGTTTGGTTCGGTTTACAAAATACAAACCGCAAACCGAACCGAACCGTGCGGTTTTATTAAAAGATGACCCAAACTAATCCGAACTAAATGCGGTTTTTTGCGGTTTCGGCTTGGTTTGGTTTGGTTTGCGGTTTTCTATTGGGTTGGTTTGGTTTTGAGCACCCCTAGTTAAGAGTCTAGAAATTGACAATAGTAGCTGTAGCCACTCATTGTTTGTATTTAACTTCTCTATGAAAGAAGTGTTATGCAATTAGACTCTTTCTAGATAATCTCTTGGTCAATATAGAGTGATTAATTATATATAATCAAATTAATTATTAGTACTAAAGTTGTATTTGAAACCTACAATGTCAAATTTTGTGAGAGGTGTAGTATATCAATATTAGGGTTAAATAAGTTTATGTATTTTTTTGATAAGTCCACATGTCCTATACATGATGTATGATATTGTAGGTTTTGTTTTCATATTTGGCTGGATTCTAGTAGGTATCTTCTCTATGTTCTTTGTCACGAAATTTTACTATGCATTTGATTAGGTATTTAACATGAGTTGTATTTGACTTATCAGCAATGCTATTTGTACACTAAGGTTGTACACCTACACCGTATTGACACGGTACTGTTCATGTACGGATGGTACTATTCACCGTCCGTACATGAACAGTGTAATATTATATTAATATATTTTTTTTACGTTTTTTTTTAAATATTATTTTTAAAAAATTTTTTTTATGTTTTCTAAAATATATTTGACAATACCTACAGATTTACTTTCGGATTTACCGGCATTTGACATTACCTGCGGATTTACCTAAATTCGTAGGTAAATTCGCAAGTAAATCCGCAGGTATTTTTAAATTCGTAGGTAAATTCGTAAGTAAATTCGCAGGTATTGTCAAATCCGTAGGTATTGTCAAATTCGTAGGTAAATCCGCAGGTATTGTCAAATATATTTTTTAAAAACATAAAAAAAAAATTTTTTTAGAAAAAAAATATTTTAAAAAAAACGTAAAAAAAAAAAAAATTAATATAATATTGCACTGTTCATGTACGGACGGTGAATAGTATCGTCCGTACATGAATAGTGCAGTCCGTACATACGGTGTAGGTGTACACTTTGGTGTACAAATAGCATTTCTGTTATTTTATACTTTGGATATAAGATTGTACTGTATTGTCCTTTTATACGAAATTTAAAATGTACCCTTTGATGTGCTTGCATGACATAGATATATTTAAGAGTGTATTCTACAATAAGGGCTACTATGGGTTGTGCATTTGATGATTTGAACCTCCTTACTTAATTAATTAAGGAAATTTCATTATTCACCTCCCTATAGGGTTACCCCAGCGAAAACTCCAAAATGCCCCTGCTTTGGAGATGTATCTCCAAAGTATTTTTTTTTCTAAATTTTTACAGACTTCAGAAGTGCACTTTTAAAAAAATCCCAAAAATTAGGATATTAGTTAATTCGGAGATGCATCTCCAAAAAAACAAAAAAAAATTAAAAATTCTAAGAATTAAAAATTTTGGGATATTAATTAATTCACATATCATAAATTTGATATAATTTATGAGTAATGAATAATAATAATTATATATTTTTATATAATTTATGAGTTATGAATAATAATTATTATATATTTCTATTTTGATTCATATTTTAAAATTTTAAATAATTTTAATTAAAAAAATTAAAATAATTTCAATTACAAAAAATTTAAAATAATTCCAATTATTAAAATGTAGTTATGAATAATTTCAATTCATGTTTCTACGGTTGATAATAATATTGAAAGAGATCAAATAAGACTAATGATAATAATAATAATAATAATGATAAAAAAAATTATTTTTCATAATGAATTATGATAAAAAAAATTATTTTTCATAATTAAAAATGAATTATATTTTTTATTTAGTTTAAAAAAATTAAAAAAAAATTGTCTTAATTTTATTTAATGAATAAATTTTATATTTAATTCTATATAATTCAAAATTTACTTATGAAATTAAAATGTTTTTAATTTATATAAGTTAGTAAAATAATTTTTAACTTTAAAATTGTTTAGGAAATTTTGATTCACCTTGATTTTATTGATTCACCTTCGTTTTATTGATTCACCTTGATTTTATACCTATTAATTGTATTGATTCACCTTGATTTTAATTTTTTAGTAATTATTGAATTCTTTCGGAAGTGTATATCCGAAACTTTTCAAGACCAATTTGGTCTTGGAATATTTCGGATATGCATCTCCGAAGACACCCCCTCCCAAAAAATGGATGTTTTCGGAAATGCATCTCCGAAAACACCTTTTTTCGTGTTTTCGAAAGTGCATTTCCGAAATAAGACAAATTTTGAAAAAAAAAACGTTCCGGAAATGCATTTCCGAAGTTAGGAGTATTTTGGGTTTTTCGCCAGAGGTGACCAAGAAGACATGGAGGTGGATAAAGAAAAACTCTTAATTAAAGGGATGGACTCTAAGTTTGAAGAAGATGTTGTGAAATTTTAATGGAAATGGGAATGGTTGAACCCAAAGAATCCGTAGGTAATTCAACATTTATGAATCAAGTAAGAAAATAAATCAGGAAAATGATATTGTTGTTGAAAGGGTTGGCAAAACGGGGTTGAATATGTATGTTTTTCACACATTTTTTTGCAGCACGGGCCAAGGGTTAAGGCATGCATCTTTAGTGTGTCTCTCATGCCCCATTTTTTTGTAGGCTTTTGTCGGCGCAGGTATAAACATATTTAGTTCTCATTTTTAAACTTAAAAAATGCAGTGTCCGTGGACCCGCTCTGAGCTCACTTTTTTGTGTGACAGACCAAGGTTATAACATGCACCCTCAACTATGTTCACTCCGTTCTACCCCTTTTTTGCAGACTTTTGTGGGATGTGTATGCCCATTTGCTACCCTAGTTGTTAAGGATATTCATCACTTGAGTGATGGTACATGAGAGGAATCAAGTGATGAATTTATTAGAGGTATATAGATTGATGATAGTGCGGAAGACTTGTTGAATGGATTTAATGAAGGATTTGAGATGTTTTCACAGATGATTCAGATGTAGGATACAATAGTAAGATAACTAATGTTGATGGCACTGCCACTACCAATGAACCACCAACCCGTAGCTTTATTGCACCATATATGGGAAAGGAACATGTTATAACAGTTTGTTAAGTGCGCAAATTCGAATATATAGACTCTGGACTCTAGGCTAGCAAGTTCTAAACTCAGGACAAGTGAAGTTCTGGACTCTTAACAAGCAACTCTGAACTCTGGACATCCAACGCACTCTGAACTTTTGAAGAATATAAAGATGTATTTACAAAGGCAAATCTCCATCTGAAAGTATCAAATTAACTTTTGAAAGGATTTTATCTAGAATGACTCTGATAACTCTAAACTCTGAAGTCTCAATGTTCTCAAGATTTGAATACTAACTCTGAACTCTGATCAAACTTCAACTACTTATATTCGAAGCCTCTGACTCAAGAATTTTAAAGCAAGATAGTGAAGAAAATATTATAATAGTAAAATATAATATATCATCTCCACTGCCCTGCTAAACATGATAAATGACTATACTGATGTACCAACTTTCTCAACACGTCCCATCCTTCCTCATTATATGCTGCAAACGCCATTCTACTGTTGTGCATTCAAACATCTTCATGCACCTATTGTTATAAGAAATTATAATTTCACCCGCCAACGGATCTATTTCATCATCTATATAAAAGAGTTTTTGAAGCATGTAAAAATAACGATGTATAAAAGAATTAAGTGAGAAGCACTGAGAACGAAATATTTGAAACACCACACAAACAAGAAAGTTGTTCTTATTTTGAAAACTTTATATCTTTCATTCTTTATTATAAATCTTGTTGTATAGAAACTGTGTGTATCAGCTTTTTTAGAAGCACTTTGTAAACACAAAACCTTGTAATCTTAACCAGTTTGGTTAATTTCATTGAGGGACTAAGGTATAGTCAGAATCCTTTAGAAGACATCGAATGCGGTCTTTGTGGTTGTAATCAAAGTTTTTGATTGGTGGATTGAGCCCTTGTTGAGAAGGCGAAATCACCTTGGCGGGTTAACTGGAGGTAACCTAGTTGAGAGGTGAACCAAGATAAAAATACTTGTGTTTTTTTATCATTGTTAAACAATATGTGTTATGTTGACTCTAAAGACTACTTTCACACTTCAAGTAATGTAACTTTTTTTATAATTAATTTATATTTCACTGCGTTTCTTGCGCCATGAATGATATTGCTATTCTTCCCAACTTTTCTGTTAAACCTTAATCTATAAAACGTTATAAACCAAGCAGTGTATATGTTAGAAAACACAAAAGAAAAACATGATATCATTCCCCTTCCTCATATTGAGCACCACTTGATCATGTACTTGTTGAACCATGATGTTCTAGTTGTATATCTTGACCACCTTATAGATATTCACCAAATAGGTTTGATTAATCACATACTTCTTTGACTGCGTCACTCTCTAGCATATATATTCTTATTGTTGGACATGTGACTCTATACACAATAGAGGGTTAATCGTGAAGGTGTGAAAATGTTTGGTTGAAAAAAAAATCATTTGAGAAATTAGAGTATAAACAAATTTTGTAACATCAACAAGTAAATGGGCAACAGGTAAATGTATAGCTGAAAAACCAAAGGAAATACAATAAAGCAAAGAGATAAGATAGTGTGTGTGTGTGTGTGTGTGTGTGTGTGAGTGTGTGTGTGTGTGTGTGAGTGAGAGAGAGACAGAGATGGAGAGAGAGCATATATTTATATAGATTTGGCCTAAATTAACCTACACTTGTCTCCAATAATTATTCTTGAGAGTGTCCAATAAAATTGAGAGCTTTTAGAAGGATGTTCTCATGAACCTCTATATATAAGGAAATTAAGTTTAAAGGCTAACTTCTAACCAAACAAATAACAACATTTATATTGGCTATCCTTCAAACCAAACAGACATTTTTCATGGTTTGATCTTGAAGCAAGATGAAGTTTTGAGTTGACTATCCTCTGAATCGAGACGAAGTTTTGATTTGGCTATCCTTTGAACACAACCGGAGATTTTCATTGGCCGACTTGAACCGAGTTGAGATTTTACACGGGATAATATTAAACCAACTGAGACTTTACACTGGCTAATCTCAAACCAATAGAAATTTTAATCGGGCTGAGCTAAAGAACTATTGTAGAGATTTTGATGGTTATTCTTCACAAACCAAAAGAGATTTTTTCTTCTTGGCCAAACTCACGAACCAAAAATAGACTTCCTAAGACAACCCCTAAAGCAAACAAGAGCTTTTACTAATTTATCTCGTAACCAATTAACTTCTTGTAGAATAAAATACTCACGAAGCACTAATGAAAAAAATCGATGTGAGAGTGAGAGATTTAGAGAAAATGCTACAAGAGTAAGAAGAGAGCAAATCCCATTTTTATATGAAATGATATGATAGAGAAGCTCTTTATTTATAGGTCAGATTATGGTTTAAATTTAGAAACAAACCATGGGTGAAATGAATGCCATGATCGATTAGGCCAATCGACTATTGACCCCCTAGCAATCGACTGTTAAAGCGACAAATAGAAGGTTTTGATATTTAGTTGTTACCAATCATTAAGAGATTGTTCCAATTGATTTTAGACTCATCCAAGAGAACAAATTAATTTGATGACTAGGGCTAATCGATTATCTAATTGGAAAAATTCATGCAATTGATTAGAAAATCCTTAAATTAGTTCGTTAGGCCTTACAAAACATTTTCAGATTGTTTTCATAAAATATGATAGGCTTCTCAAAGGTTATTTGTGTGTGTGTGTATGATTTTGCCATAGTAATTCTAAAGGTACCCTTCTGTCTTTACAATATACTTGTCACTCAGAGTGACACGACCAGAAGAGCTTTCAAACTTCCTCTCTTTCACAAATATGAAGATTAAAGTCTTGGTATCATTATCTTTGAGTTTAGAATCACACAAGAACCTTGAATATTGTTAATGGGGCTTTAGATTTCTTCACACTGATTATCATCATCTGAGAGTTGAGAGGTCAAACAACTGGAGAACCTTGAAACAAATATATTCATTTGAATGTCGTTTGACCACAACATTGACTTTAAATGATAGCTTGATTATAGAGGATAACTGGGTAAAAAGTCTTGAGCATATTTGACTTTTAGAGCTATCTTCAACAAATAAGGACTTCACTTGATATCATTTGATAACACGTGTTGTTATCATCTAAACCAAACAATTAATCAGCTGACTGCAGCTTTGCTATCAACGAACATAACCACCTTGGATTACCTTGAGAATACCTTCAAGCACATAACTCCACTTCCTTCCACTTTTTTATTATGACAACACATCTCTTAGGGGGTGTTAAAAGAGAAAACATATCGACAAACTTTGTAGTGGTTAAACTCCCCATCACATGAATATAGAGTTTTCCTGAGAGTACACATCTGCCCCTTTTGGCATAATTAAAAAGGCAAGAAAAAGACACTAGAAAGAGATGATAAGCATGCAAGCACATGATTCACATGTATCAAACATGATTTAATGAAGGGAAGCACACAATTCTCAAAGATCTGACAAGTTTTAACAAACAAGGAAAAGACTTCATTAATTAAGCATGAGGAGTACAGAGGAAAGAAACAACATGGAGGGAAGATAACAATAACAAATAGAAAATAAAATAAAACAAGCAACAAGCAACAAGCAAACAAGCAAAAATAACTCATATGTCTCATCATCATCATCATCATCATTATTGAATCTACTTAGAGATCCAATTCTGATGTCGGTGAGACTGCAAGTGAGATGACAAACTCTTTAATCAATACTCATATATATTCTCATCATTTCTTGTTGATTTTGGAGAATGGTGTTAAGGATAACATGAAATGAAGAAGTCGAAGGGATTTCATAATTAAAATCCTACAAATTTAAGTTCCCTCCTTACTAAGCTTGTTCGGTAGGAACTCTTCTTGTTGTCGTTTGATGTAGCTGAATTGGTACTCCATTATTGAGTTTTATCATAATCAAAATTAAGGTATTTTTTCCTATTCCTGTATGTTTATTATCTGATTATCCCTCCTCTAAATTGAATCAAATATGCTCAAATATTTTTGTGATCTATCCACTATATGGTAAATGCATATTTTTCCTTTTGCTCCCATCATGTGATGGATCATAACACTATCTAAATTATTTTCAACTATATTTGCCAAAAACCATACCACAACTACAACGGTTTTGGTTAAGTGACTAAAGTTTCTTTTTACTTGAGAAAAGAACATGGTTGACCACATAGTTAATCGAACGAATGTTTGGCTACACTATGCTAATGGTGAAGCGAAAAGGAATTACAATAATTGGATTTTTCAGGAGTGAGGTAAAAGCACCCAAAAGGTTAAATTTGTTACCTTCTTCATCTTTATAATAGTTGGAGCTAGTGTATGGAAGGTTGGAAATGTCACAAAACTTTTCAAGATTCAATCGGATTCGGTGTTACTGCACTTCAAAAGTAAGAACCACATATATGTATTTAAGGTTTGGTTAAAATAATCTCACCAATGTAGGAAACCTCTCATTTGAGACCTCGTAGATGAATTTCTCAACTATGCATCAACAAAAACTTAGAGGAAGGCACAATCTTTGAAAACCATTTCCTATAAAACCATTTCCTATAAGTAGTATGAATCAATGAGCTCCCTTAAATCATAGTGTCAGTTGAAATTATCTTCTTGATTTTGAAATTTTTGAAATTCCTTAGAGTCATTTCCACTACTTAAGGTGGGATAAGCAACTCCCAATTTTATACTTTAATACTTTTAGACCCACTGCTTACTAAAATAACTAGGAGTGTGGGGGACTTCTATAATGCTATGAGACTTATATGCCAGACTAAATATAATTTAGAACAAGGACTATGGAAGCTCACATTAAAAGCAATAAACAACTTTAATTTTCGAGATCAACATGAAGACAATCTAATATTTACACCTTTGTACAAGAGATGATATAGATATAGAAATAAAATGACTTTCGATGCTAACTCATGATAAAAACACATCAACAAATAAAAGTTTTGGAAACTCTGACGAGTTTCCACCATTATAAACATAAAAAAAATATTCAAATTAAATATGAGTCACCATTTATCTCGCATTCAGTTACCCTAACATGTCACGATTATGATATAATCTTAACTATCTCCATTAATAAGAGTACTCCTCAAATATATTAGGTAAAACCCCAATCACAAGGACAATGGTGGATAATGGAGATATGGAGAGAATGAGAGTATTAGGATGAAAATATGACTTTCAAACATTAGTGATCCAACATGGATATTTAAACCATCATGCAAAACAATACAACTTCCAAACATACAATTGGTTTCATATTTGGAGCAATTATGTTGCTCCAAATCTCTGCCTTGTAATTAATACTAATGCAATCTATTTCACATATGCTGCAACTTGTTGCACATATTTAAATTATATTTTTTCTTAATACACAACTTTAATTCAAGTCTTCCATACTCATGTGCTTCTTCAACCTCTTCAACACTTCAATTGATACTCTTTTGGTTAGCAAATCGGTCATTTGGTATTCACTTTTGCAATACCCCAACTTCAATTTTTCTTCACTTATAAGTTCTCTCAAGTAGTTAAATCCCATATCTACATGCTTTCTTATTCCGTGTGCAATAGGATTCTCAATAATGTTTATAGAAGAAATGTTGTCTATCATCAAAATCACAACATCATACTCTTCGCTGCACATCTCCTTCATCAAATTTATCAACCATACAACTTGACACACACACACACACATAGACGCTGCAATGTACTTGGCCTCGCAGGAAGAGAGTGCCACAACTGGTTCCTTCTTAGAACATCAAGATATTGATGTTTCTCTGTACATAAAGATGTATCCAACAGTGGATTTTCTAACATATTTATCTCCATATCAGTTTGAGTTGCTTTAAGCAAAAAACTCGTAGCTTCAACCTTTATCCTTGTGGGAAACAAAATTCTGTAGCCAATCAAAACTTTGACGTATCTCAGAATTCTCTTAACTATTGCCAAGTGTGGTGCCTTTGGCTTTTCCATAAATCTACTCACCATACCAACACTAAATGTCAAGTCTGGTCTCGTATTGCACACATACCGCAACAATCCAATTAGCCTCTTTCTTCCGGTAGATCAACTAATTTCCATGTCTTATTTTTCTCAATTGACTTCAACTCATCCTTTATAGAACATATCCACTTCGGATCACTCAAGACCTCCTCCGTTTTCACAAGTTTGAATTCATCCATGAGCGTAAAATGGACGAGATCAACATTGTTGTTTACTTCATTATCCGAGAACAACTTATAATTTTGTAGTTTTACGGACATGCCTCTTTTCCATGTTGATCTTCTCGCATTTTATTCAACTTGAACCTAACCATCTGCAATTTCAAACATTGCAGAAACAGTTCCAACAACATTTGAATTAAATTCTGTCAATTGCCAGTCCTTCAACTCATCAAAAATCATGTCCATACTGATTATGATTCTTTCCTTGACTGTGTCATAGAGTTTGTAGCCACCGGTATAGTGATACCCAACAAGTATCAATTGCTCTCCCTTGTCATCAAACTTCTTTCTAAGCTGATCCGAAACAAGTCTATACGCTACCAAACCAAATACCTTAAAGTGACTCAAATTTGGCTTGAATATGGACCAAGATTCTATGGGTGTAATATTTTTCAGCTTCTTTGTTGGACATCTATTCAACAAATATGCAGTTGTGGACACCGCTTCTCCCCGTAATTCTTTTGGAAAGTTATTCCCCTTCAACATGCTTCTTACCAGGTTCATAATTGACCGGTTCTTCCTTTCGATGACTTCATTTTGTTGAGGCGTATAGGGTGGCACTACCTCACGTACAATGCCTTCTTGATGACAAAATTTTCCAAAATTATTTGAGACATATTCACCTCCACAATTTTTTTTAGAGTTTTGATTTTGTAATCACTTTATCTTTCCACCATGGAGTTGAACTTCTAGAATACTTTCAGCACCTCATCTTTTCTTTCAATCAAGTACGCCCATAAATTTCTAATAAAATTATCAATGAAAGTGACAAAGTATATATTTCCTTTGATTGAGACAACTTGACTCAGTCCACACACATCTGAATACAACACTTCAATATGACACTTGGTTCTCCATCCTACATCTTTGCTAAAGTTGTGTCGGTCCTGCTTGGCTTGCACACACTCTTCACATACTTCGGTTGACAAATGGATCGATGGCAACCCCGTAACCATATTATTTTTCTCTATATCATCGAGGACCTTGAAATTCAAATTCCCAAGCCTACAATGTCATATTCATTTTTATCTACCAGAAGCCGTTGCGAGAAGCCTATGCTCCGTTACTTTCAATTCAACTTTGAAAGTTCTATTTTTAGCCTTACGGGCCTATAGGATCAAACTCTCATTTTCATCTATAACTTTCAGCACTTTGTTTTCCATGTGAATCTTGTAATTACTTTCTAGTAGTTGGCCAATGCTTAAAAGATTATATTTTATTCCCGAAATATAGAACACATCTTTAATCAAGGAATAGTCATCATTCTACCTCTTGATTGATATGTCACCAATACCCTATACTGCAAGTGTGCTGTCATCCGTAAATTTCACCTTGTTCTTAAACCCTTGATTGATCTTAACAAACTAATCCTTCCTTCTCTTCATGTGTGTTGAACACCCATAGTCAAGGTACCATTGTTCGCTGCATTCTGCGTCTTCTCGCGTAGTCGTCATCATGTTTTTAAGCAATTGTACTCGATTTTGGCTGCATTTTTCTACACTGTATTTTGCTTCAACAATCACCATTAACGATGTTCTTTCATCATATTCTTGCCTTGCAAAATTTGTTTCAGCTTCTTGTAGATCATTCTTATTAGCATTACTCGCGAGCAAAATGTCCATGCTTTTGGCAGTTGTAACATTGAACATTTCTCTTGTCATTCTTTCAGCTTCCTCCTCTTTCTCTATTGTTGCCACCTATGTAATTGTTTGATCCACCATCTTTTTTGTTGCTTCTTTCACCTTTTTGGAATGTTGAATTGTTGAAATTTTAGGAGTCTCTCCCACCATTGTTGTGGTAGTTTCCTCTACCTTTACTCATGGACCACTCTCCTTCGTTCTCTCCTCAAGAGGCTCAAGAGAATTTTGCAACTCTTATTTGCTCATAGTTGAAAGATTTTTGGACTCTTCAACGACAACCACTATGTTATTGAATATTGACGTCGACGATCTCAAGATTATACCAACCACATAATGCTCGGTGATTGTATCTCTTAAGCTTTTACTTGTAGTAAATTTACCAATGGTTTTCTTCTCCTCCATTTGAACTAACTCCAGTTGTGTTTTGCGAGTTTGTAACATCACCATCATTACTTTATCATCTCTTGCATAACTTTTCTCCACGATTTCTCAAGCTTTCTTTGAGGATGTGCAGTCACCAACCTTCTCAAAGTTATCAGCATCAACACATTGATGAATGAGATACACAACTTTGAAATCTTTCGTCTTCTCCTTGTGCATAGTTCTTTATGCAGTCGTTGCACCTTCTACTAGTGGATTAACATCGTTCTTGATTACTTCAAGAACATCTTGATAACCAAACAAGAACTTCATTTGTTTGCACCATTTGTCATAATTCTTCGCATCGAAATTTATGAGATTTGCAGGGATACGTTCATTAGAGATGGAAAGCATGTTCGCACGCTAAGTGTTCGATCAAAGAACCGGACTGTTGATGCCAAATATTTGGTAAAATTCCAATAATAAGAACACCGATGAATAATGGAGAGAATGAAAGAGAATTAGAGTGAAAATATAACATTCAAACATTAATGACTCAAAAGTCATGCAACCAGTTGCACATTTAGTTCAATCGCGCTAAATTTCTATGACAAAAGATACACATATAGAATCGGTTGTATATTTGGAGCAACATGTTACTCCAGATCATTATCTTTATCTTGTAACTAACACTGCTGCAACATCTTCCACTTCCTTGAATAATCAACTAATCATCCAATTTTCAACTTAACATTTAGCATGTGCTCACGTTGTTTGACTTTCAGTGTATTTGAAATACACAAATGAACATATTAGAAATAGGCACTTTCGGTGATCAAGCACTTGTATTATATAAGAACAAATTTCATTTAATTTTATGTCAATAATTTAAAGGATTTAATTGAAATTGAATAAACAATAAATGCAAAGATACTAAAACAGAAAATAAGTGAACTTTTGTCGAAAAATTGTCGAAAAAGTTACTATATAACAAGTTTGAAGTTTCTTCCTGCAGACGCAACAAGCCCTCAACCTTTGACCAATGTGTGAAACACTTTACAAACCTCAAAAAAGCAAAGTGTTAGTGTGTGTCTATTTTTCTCACCAAAGTGGATGTGTTTTCAACAAGCCAAAAAATAAGTGCATTTATGTCGGTTCTGAATTGTTTAGAAAGATAGCACTGCACACGGACTTGACTTTCCTACAAGGCACTGCACTAGATGAGGAATCATGGACCCACTGCAATTTAATGTATAGAAATAGAATAGAATAGGCCACTTGATCAAAGCTTTTCAAATAAGATAGGCGCTGGCTAAGGCTGAAATTTCTTCTAGATGGACCCATTTTCTTCCTAACCACACTTAAGAGGTTTTACTTGTTGAATAAGATAGGGTGGTGGTGACTTGTATGAACTTTTTGACTTAATTGATTTAAAGTATAACTTTAAATATTTAAATATAGGGGACAACTTCTCTACCCATCATCAAAAGTTGGGTAGTGTACCTTCAACCAATTAGAAGATCCTATTTAATTTTAATATATTTAATTAATTATAAAATAGTACAATTATTTGTTGTTTTCAAGATATTTTACACTGAATGTAACTTTACCCAACTTTTTAAGTTTGGTAGATAAGAATTCAGCTTTAAATATAGGTGTGATCTCTTAGATTGCCCTCTATAAAATATGGATAATTTATCCATATATTCAATCAAATTACTGACACATTCACATGTATTCTAATATTCACATGTATTCTAATAGTAAAATACATAAAAGGTCTTAGCTACACACTAATGCAAATATATAAATATTCATGATAACTAATTAAATACCTATATTTTTAATGGAAATTAATTTAAAAAGTTAATTTATTTTTAAATAAAATATATAAATAAAATGACATATTATTAAATGCAATTATTTAATTGGACGAGAATATGAGTATTCAATTCAATAAAATTCAAAAGTACTGGAGTGTTCACTATAATTAATATTTTTCATTAATTCATGAGTAATGTTTCATTTTCCATATTCACTTGTCAACTTATAAGTGGCTTATATCATAATAATTTATCAATCTAGGAATTCTCATGTCTAACTGAATTCCAACTAGGAATTTTTAGTAAGATTTTTAGTAAAACTTTTAGTATGAATTATTTCTTAGTCAATAAAAATTTTCAAAGTCCACATGTGTCTAGTTGAAATTTAGGATTCCATGTTGGGCAGCATGTGGGGTGTGAGACTTTTTTTTTTACTATGATTGATCATTGACATAAGTTGTATCTAATTATGTCATCAGTCCCTCGAATTATACATCAATTATTCAGTAACATTGTTCAAGTGCTGCGTTCTCTGTTTTCATTTCACCACTACTAGAAATGCTCTAATTTCCTGCGGATTTACCTGTGGATTTGAGCTAAATTTCCGCAGGAAACATGTTTCCTGCGGATTTACCTGCGGTTTCTGGTCCCCAGCTAAAACCTTCGTGGGTAATATTTTCGGCAGGAAGTTCCGCAGAAAATTCCGCAGGTAAATCCGCAGGAAATTTCCGCAGGTAAATCCGCAGGAAATATCCGCAGGTAAATCCGCAGGTACTTTCTATCTCAAATTATATAATTTTTTTTGTTTTTATAATTTTTTGAAACATTATAGATTATATGTTAAAATAACCATAATATAAAAATACAACTATAATTTAAAATGTTTTGAATTTAAATAAGACATTCAAATTGTTAAATTTGTTACGTAACAAATACTTATATAGTCACATTACTAAAAATGACCCAAATAACCAAGCTATTACTAATCATTTGTCAACCAAGTCAAAGAGAAAAAAATTACAAATCAAAATTCAAAGGTTGAGTGACTTCTTCATGTTGAGTAGATATATTCTTCTTCTTGGACTTTTTTGGCGGCATAGTTTGTAAGAGTTCAAGGGAATGCAAAACCTGAAAAGTTAGAGTGCAACAAATCTTAGTAAGGGACCCAAACAAAATTGAATCAGATTAAGCAGAATTATATATTATATAGAACTAGCATAAACCTTAGACTTGAAATAGTTGAGGTAACTTGAGTCACACTACTTTTCTAATGGCTAACAACAACCCTCGCATGAGACATTATACATCTGTAATATCATGCTTGATGGTGTAAATCTGCAGCAATTCAACTCATGATGAGAAGATAATAGCTATGAAACAGACAACTAAACATGACACCGATGCGACACCCATAATAACTTAAAAAATGAATAAAATAATCTGTGTCAGTTTTGAACACCAACACTAACACACTTTTTTTTTTCTGGAGGTGCTGATGCTACAAAGGATAATACATGCTTAAATTTCGGTTTTGGGGAAGGACATACCTCTCCTAGACCAGAAAAGTGAACTGTTGTACTTGAAGGAAGCTCTGGTAAGACCAAACTATGCACACGAATTCCATCTCCCAAAACTTGACCCCTTGCCTTTTCAAGTAACAAATAACTGAAACAAGTTATATACTATCTCACACTATTTGTATTGATTTTGTGTATGAACTAAAGGTGTTTTTGTTCTTACCAAAACATCTGTTGAGGAATCTTCTTCTCTGTTATAGATTTCACCGAGCTTAGAGAGATTGTTCGCAATATGGTTTGCATCTGCTGATGGAAGATCCTGTTCGCAATATGGTTGAGCATTGATGTAATGTTAAGTAACTATAGAGAAAAACAAACTATTACATTTGCATTATCCTTGGATTCCACGATTTTGACGTTGCGGTAGTGAAAAGAAGCTGAAATTGCAGCCTGCTGTAATAATATTGATCCTATTGAAAGAGTTGGAGCAACCAAATGGATTAGTAGCAGGTTTAGCCTAAAGATGCATTATTTTCTATTCAAATGTGGACTATTGATTAGTATTTTTTTCTTTTTTATGTCTCACCCGTTGCTCACCATGGTGGCCTTGTCACAGAATGCAGATAATGCTGCGACCGTATCTGATTTGATTTGTGGTACGTAAATGACACTTTTCATGCCAAATGTTGTTGCCTAGTGAAAAATGGATCAATTAATGTATAATTAATAGTTAAATTTATATGCATGTGAGTAGTAACAATATTTAAATGTGATGGTGATGGTTGCAAGTTTACTTTCAGTAACTTTATAAGTTTATGAGTCAATGATTGTAAATAAGAAATAGCGAAAGATTAAATCATGAATGAGAAA
Source organism: Vicia villosa (assembly GCF_029867415.1). Classification (NCBI taxonomy): domain Eukaryota; kingdom Viridiplantae; phylum Streptophyta; class Magnoliopsida; order Fabales; family Fabaceae; genus Vicia; species Vicia villosa. The sequence continues at coordinate 141,815,436 of NC_081180.1, forward strand.
CCTATTCTCATATATTTTTTTGTTTACCTTATGTGTCATATAATCTTCATAAGCACTCATGTTAGTGAATAGTACCTACAAAAGAATAAATATAATTATAGCTTAATTTGAAATGAAATCAGCATGCTTTTGGAGATCCTGTTTTAAGTATATGCATGCGACAGCACTTAGCGAGATAATTAATGAAATCAACAACAGTGGGACAGTACGTATAACTGCATAAATAAATGGCATTGAATTATTTATTTAAATTAAAAAAATAATTTTAAAAGAAACTGTAATAAAATGAAAAATGGTATTCCATTATCATGTTTGTCCACTGATTGGAAAAACATATAAGTATGACACCTTAGAAAGTTGTCCTAAACTATTTGGTAGAGTACCATTTAACTTATTCTCTTTAAGTACCAAGACAAGGAGATTTTACATTTTTGCATAGGCATATATCCATAAAGGAAAGTAACCTTTTTCAAATGCTTTATAGGTAACCCATGTTCTTGTTCTATACTGTCGTAGCAATGATATTCTAATGATTCCATCAGAGATAACAATTCAAACTCATTATTAGAAATCACATTTGGAAAGTGGAAACCTTTTTAGAGAGACGATCGGCAGCGGCAGCGGCGGCAGCAACAAAAGCAGTTGCGGTGCTGAAAGCTTCGTTCAATTCAGTACTCTCCACAACTTCCCAATCGTCGTCATAGTCATCATCACCACTGTATATGAAACCTAGATGCTCCACAAAACACGTCAATGTGATAATTAACTTTTTCTGGGCATAAAACATCATATTTCAAGAGCAAAATGTATTATAGATGTATAAAGCCTAAGGAAGAAACCTTGGTATTCACAAACTCGCCATCAAGAGTTGCTTTAATCTATGTTGTTGCAGTAGTGAACCTCAAGTCTTCAATAAGCTGCACGTTTTGAGTACAACCTAATGGAAAACGAAAATAAAACAAACAGTGAATTAGGGAAAAGGAAAAGGAAAAGTGCAACAGAATTGAAAAAGGTGAAGAGAAGTACTTTTGACAGGGTGGTGAGATTGCTGTTTAGTTGGAACCCATGAAGCAAGTGAGGATTGCTGTGAAGCTATTGTGTACATTTTTACACCATTAATTGATGAAGACTTGATACCGCCATCACGAGTCGCCATTGCTGCTGCCGGAGAAGGTTCGACGGAGGTGAATGGTTCCTTCACAATTGGTTGTAACTACATTGACTAACCTCTTGAATTAGAGAGAACCATAACTGACAGAACTATAACCGACGGCAAAATTAATAAAACATAATTTAGTACCTCATCCTTTGGCCTTTGACAGAACTGCAAAATTAATAACACAGGACTTCACCCTCTCTCCCAAGGACAATTTCTGACAGATTGAATAAGGAATCTTCCACTAAGATCCTGCTCTAAATTGAGAACAATAGCTGAGGTTGTTCATTATTCTAGTAAAAAAGACTAAAAAAACCTCCTAACTCCCAAGGATTAAAGTTCCTTTAAAACCCAACAAAGTTTTATTTATTACAAATCCCAATTAGAAAAGAGAAAAAAACCATTATGTAATCAATGAAAAAGTAACAGAGTAAAAAGGAAACAAAAAGCTAAGAAAAAGAGTGGCACTACCTTGATGGACTTAACCGGTGGCCTGTTCAAATTCTTCAAGTGCTTCTGAACATCAAGCTTCTGAATTGAACCATCACCAAATAAATCCACTGAAAACTAAAGCTTATAAACACATTTTCCTAGTTTGGCTTTAAAAAGTTCTTCATCAAAACACCAAATAAATCCACCAAAAACAGAGAACAGTCAGAACACCATGCACAAAACAAAAGCATAACAAATCTAATTTTCACACACAAAAACTAACCAAAAAAAACTCAGTGAAGGCAATTGAAACCGTGAAAAACAACCTGCAGTTGTTGTTCAGCACAAATCACTTCTCCTCTACTTTGAACACAACCCCCACACCAATACTCACATAAACCATATCTCATACCATCACCTCCTCACATGAGTTTTCTCTTTTTTCAAACAAAACAAACTACTGTTAACAAACAACCATCACCTTCAACAAATAATAACAACAACACAAAAATCCAGTGTCAAAAGAAAAAGAAAGGACTTGGTTGAGAGCTTTTATCAAACACTATGTGTGCAAGATAAAAAGCTTCATGTTTCAAGAGATTTTTACAACAATCATGTCGAAACAACAAAAATTCAATTAATAGAGCGTGCGAGAAGAATGGCGAGAATCACCGTCGTCGTCTACGTACTCAGAAGAACGGCGAGAATAACTTCTGTGAATGTGAATCTTCAATCGGTGGTGCTGAATCTTCAATCGGTGGTTGTGAATCTAGGTTTTCTGTGGTTGTGAATCTTCAATCGGTGGTTGTGAATCTTCAATCGGTGGAGCGTTTCTAGGTTTTCTGTTCAATCGCGCTTTTTGTTTTACGTTCAAGTTAAATTCAATTGATTTTGTTTTATTATACAATAAAGTAAAACAATCTAAGAGTATATATAAATTTTGTTTGAGAAATAACAATTGAGGATAATGTTTTAGTGGTAGAATCATGGGTTAAAAATGTGTGAGGTTGGGAGTTCCATTTTTGCTTCCAAAACTTAAATGATACTTATTACAATCTAATTTTTACCATATATTTTTTAAACTATAATTTATACTTCTTTTTTTTTTTTACAAGTATTTATACTTCTTCTTAAACTACAACAAATTGAAGAATTACATAAATATATAAATATATATACAAATTTTCATACCTTTTGTTTCATTAAAAACTAAAACTGAAATTAAAACTAAAAATTTACTAAAATACACCATAAAAATAATTAATAACATAAAAAAATAAGGATTAAAAATTAAACTAAATAAAATCATCATAAAAATGATTAATAAAATAGAAAAAATAATGATTAATTTTTTTAAAAAAATTTAAACAAAAAATACTATTATTTAAAGAAAACATTTAAATATGATTAATCTGCAGCAAAATCCGCAGGAAACCTTCCTGCGGAATTACCTGCGGATTTTTATTGTAGTTGATTTTAATATAATAAATATCCGCAGCAAAATCCGCAGGAAATTTTCCTGTGGAATTACCTGCGGATTTTGTATAATAGTTTGGTTTTCTGTTTGAAATATATATTCCGCAGCAAAATCCGCAGGTATACCTGCGGAATTTTCTGCCAATTCTTAAGCTGCAGGAAAATTTATTTTATTTAATAAAGTCCCAGGAAAATCCGCAGGTATACCTGCGGAATATTTTCCGCAGAAAATTCCGCAGGTAAATCGAGTATTTCTAGTAGTGCACCACATTGTTTCCAATGGATAAACATGGGTTAACAAAGATATTTGAGTTTTTTTTGAAGTAGTTGAATGGAATGATTGCAGAACAACTATCAGTAGAACAGTGTCCTATCACTAATTACCATGTCATTGTACAATACTAGTAGGAAGTGGATATACTACAATAAATATGTAGGCAGCTACTTGTACTAAATCATAAGTTCTTCCAAACAATCTCATAGATCTCATAAAATATTGAGATGCATGATGAATGAATTAGAGCAGGACAGAGTAGATATGTGGGACTTATTACACCTTTAAAAGTTAAAAAGTTGAAAAATTCATTTAATGTCTGTGTTCATAAAAATCGTATAAAAAACAGAATAAAATGAGACTGGCGTATTAAAAGATATTGACCTAAAATCTTAATCCGTCTTGTGAAAAATAAAGAGAAAAAATATGGTAAACCAGATCTATTTTACCACCGTCAATTACATGATAACCTCAAAGTAAATATGAGTTAAGAAGAAATGACAAATACTTCATCTCTATTATTGAAGTTAATTAGTTTGAAAAGAAGGGGACAAAAGCTTATTTGAAAAAGAAAGAAAAGTACTCTTGATGTTGCCCTACAAAATAGAAATCCCTTTAACACAAAACAATGGAAATATTTGAACTGTCCTTCATTATTAATTATCAAAAAGTATTTTTATATTGTATAATTTTTCTTATAAATTGTGCCTTCTTCATACAAATGCAAAGATAAATCCTCAATTTAGAGGAGATTACATTAGTATATTTTAAAAAATTTAACATTGTTGCATATCTAGAACTGAAATCTAACGCAGAACTTTTGATTAATTGGAAGATAACATTACCATTTAATATAATTTAACTATAGCAATGTATTTATATAAAAACCTCAAAAATTAAATAAAAAAAACGTTTCTAATATATCATCTGTCAGATAGGTAAGTACTAAGTGATACCTTGATCCACTATTATAATTATTCTTAATGGACCACAATTGATTCTATAAAGTCTCCAATTATTAAATAGTATGATACGTACATATGTAATGTAATCATGTACAAAATACTCCTATAAAATATTCATCATTGATCTAGACACTCTTTGTGGAACAAATTTCTAGCCAGAAATTTCAGAAACTCACCAACTACTACGTAGCAGTACTTCACAACCTTAATAAATAAAAACAGTTTTTCACTACATTTTTAATGTTCTGTCTCCTTCCCCATCACCATCCTCATTTATACACCACCTAGGTTTCCTCTCTTTTTCTCTCTTCTCTATATAATCTTTTTCAATTATTTCTTCATTGCTTCTGAGTTCTTCCACACTTCATCTTATGAAAAATCATAGCCTACCCCAAATAATACACATTCTATAAAGTCTCATTTTTTTTATATATATATATATTTTCTTCTTAGTATCTTCTATGTTTATGTTTTATGTGTTTATGTGTTTTCAGGATCTGATATAACCCATTTGTTTATTTTCTATCCATCTTTTTCGGTTATGGATCTTGTTAGTAGAAGATTCTTGATCCATTTTTCACAACATGGTTCAGATTCACAGTCACATTCACAACTACAAGCGATTTCTCCAACAAGTTCATCGAGTTCGATTTTTCATCCTCATATGCATCATTCCAGCACAAGTTTTCCAATAATAGCAATCGCTATAATCGGAATATTAGCAACAGCCTTCTTGCTTGTTTCCTACTACATCTTCGTCATCAAATGTTGTCTCAATTGGCACCGTATCGATCTTCTACGACGTTTCTCACCTTCTCGAAGACGACAAGATCCGACTACTGCGTACTCGCCGAGTACAGAGCCTCGCGGCCTAGACGAGGCCGTGATTAGGCTAATCCCAGTGATTCAATTCAAAACAGAAGAGGAGAACAGAGATTCTTCCGAATGTGCTGTTTGTTTGAACGATTTTCAACAGGATGAGAAACTTCGGATTATACCGAATTGTAACCATGTTTTTCACATTGATTGCATTGATGTTTGGTTACAAAACAATGCTAATTGTCCACTTTGTAGAACAAGTATTTCTTTGACAAAAAGATACCATTTTGATCAAATGCTTCAACAAAGTCCATTTTCAGTTTCATCTCAAGATCAAAATCAACATGATGATGAAGATTTTGTTGTGATTGAATTGAGTAACAATGATGCAATAGAGTTACCATTATCATTACCATTACCATTACCATTACCGTTACCATTACCAAGAGCGAGTTCGATTAGTCCTTCGCCGAGAAAAAGTCGAAAAAAATTGCATAAAGTTACAAGTATGGGAGATGAATGCATTGATATTAGAGCAACAAAAGATGAACAATTTTCAGTTCAACCAATTAGAAGATCTTTTTCAATGGATTCATCAGGGGATAGGCAGTTTTATCTTGCAGTTCAAGAAGCTCTGCATCAGCAAAAGAGGGGTGTCAATGAAGTTAACAGCTCCATTGAAGGGTGCAGTGGTGGTGGAAGTGGTGGTTGTGGTGGTGGTGGTGGTGGTGGAAGTGGAAGAGTGAAGAAATCATTTTTTTTATTTGGATATGGAAGTAGATCTAGAAGTTCTGTTCAACCTGTGCATTTAGATTCTTGAAATTTTTTTCTTTTTTTAGTTGTTTTTAATTGTGTTTGCAACTTGCAAGATTCTTAGGTTTTTTTTTTTTTCTTTTGGGTTGAGATGGAGATATTAGAGATTTGAATAGGTCATCATAGGATTAGGGATTGTAATTTGTATGACACAAAATTATTCAATTGGAATTAATTTTAATTTGAAATTATTCTCTCTGTTATGTAATGTTATGAGTTTTTAATTTGAAATTTTTAGTTTTTTGTTTTCAGAAAAAAGTTTATAAAAAAATGGATTTTTTTATTTTCAAATGACAAAATTAATTACTTTCTTTTAAAGTCTGTTTTTTAACTTTTATTTTTATTATATTATGACATTTTCTAGATAATATGTCATTTAAATATAAACACACTCTCCATTTTAAATAAAAAATATAAAACAAAAATTATTTGAATTTATAATTTTGTAAATCAGATAAATAAGAGAATACAACTATAATTAATTACTTTTTTATTAAAAAATATTTTTAATTTATATCTTTAAAAATTGTAAAAACAAATTTGTTAAACATTTTAAATTGATTTTCAATTTAAATTTAATTAACTTAACATGTTATAATTATTTATAACATGTGATTCAGTTTTATTAACCATTTAAAAGATTCTAATTTTTTTTATCCAATACAATTCAGTTTGAAGATATCTTTCAATTAATCATATTTTTGCACATTTCTAAATACATTAATAATTTAATAAATTTATAAAATTAATTTTTTTCTTGAAAATAGAATTCGAGAGAATGGTAAAATTTATATAAATTCTGATATAATTTAAAATCTCTTTGAATTTAGTGTAATTCAAATCATACCACATTGATTTGTAAAATGAAAAAAGGTCTTTCATTTATTAACTCATTTCGTTCCCCATTGTATCTCATTAATGTAAAAGTTTCAAAATCTCATTTGAAGTAAAACTTTTGATGACATTTTATCTCATTGTATGTAAGGTGCCATGGTGTGGTCCATCATGATTAAAAAGTCATGAATCCATTATAACAAGCATCATTGCTGAAATCATCACATTGTTACCTTTTCCAAAAAGCAAACGTTTTTTTCCCAGCTAGAGATCAAATAACTTATTCCTTTCCATGTCTTGCTCTACTAGAAAATATCAAAAAGAGATATACCAAAATCTGGCTTTAAACAAAAAAAGTACTATTCAAAATTAAGCCAAAAGAAATGGAAAAAGTGAACAAATCACCTAAAAGGAGAATCCAAAGATGAATAAAGTCAATAGCTACATGTGCCCCAAAATTGATTTTTAAAAAGAAAAAAAAAATTATATCCTTTCATATTTATTTTTTAAAAATTTTATATTTAGTATTACTACTACTATCGACTAATATAAAATAATTAATATTATTGTTCATTTGTGAAAATTTCATTTAAAGTCAGAGTTGTTTAGGATGAACTGATCCAATACAGAGATTATTAGCGCTTAACAAACCCCCTGTCTTCACCGTTGGGACCCTTTGTCCTTTCATATTGATAAACAGTGTACACAACAACCAAAATTATAATTCTGTAGACACTTTGACACTGTGTGTTGTAATGTTGGTTGATGGAAGGTAAGGTTTGGTGATATTTGGGATGCTTTTCTTGTTTCAACAGTTTCTTCTGCTTCCAGCTTGGATGAATCAATTATTTAATTTAGGAGTTGAAATATTATAATGTGAGTAATGAAAGTGTAGCCAAACTTTTAGGTTGTGGTTCATCATTGTAGTTATTATTTTTCTCAACCATAAATTTGTCTGCATATATAAAGGAATATCTTTTATGTTTAGGGTGTGTATTTGGTTTTATTGTGGAAAGAATACAGTCACATTTTCATTAATAGATCAACTTTTAAAGTTAGGCCGAATTTTATTATTGTACTGTAGTTTGGAACCAAGGCTATGCCAACTAAATTTGACTTTATTTTTAAAGATTTGTTTGTTTTAAGAGATCTTTCTTTATTGCATTCTTATTCTTATGTTTAGTTGGTGAGAATAAATCAAGTCAGTTAATGGGTCTATCGACATGAAGTTAAATCAGACTTTTTTTAAATAAAGATATTAGATTTTTTAAATTAAATAAACTTATAAAAAGTTTAGATGTTTTTTATTTAAGAAATTCTAATATATAACTTAGTCTACACAAGTCTATACGAGACCAAATTTTCTTTAAAATTAAATAGAAAGACAAAAACATTTTTATAATTCTACTTATTTTTAAAAATATTTATGTTAGATCTCATTAAAAGGTCTTTTACGTCTATCATATCAGTTTGTTTAAATAAATATGAATAATTTTAGTATTTAATATTCTTATAAAGCACTTTAAATTAAAATACAAAAATAAAATTTAGTAATCATAAAAAAATAATCAAAATAGATTGAACACACTTTATGAACAATGTCATAAGTTATTTTCGTAAATTCTTCCAATACATTTGTCTCACAAAACTTATGCTATTAGGTGAACTTAGATAAATCAACGCATATAGATTTTAATCACATTGGTCTTTTAGTTTGTTAGTCTATTTAAACTTTAGTTGAATTGCTTCTTTACATATATCTAAATAAAGTAGGCTTTTACGTAAGTTAACAAACCAATCAGATCTTCTAGAAGGTCAGACTTATGTCAATAAGTTCTCATATGATTGATGTATTCAGCAAAATCTTGAAGCTTTCTGGTGTAAAATAGAGGAAGTGTGAAAACTCTTCTGATCCTGTTTGAGTGAACAGTGTTTTGTAAAAATATAAGGGAGTTCTCGTAAAGTAACATGGCTAAATCACTCATTAAAATCTTTTTTAAAGCCTTTATTTCTCAAATAAAATAACCTAAAAATACTTTGAAGCCTATCCAAATGAATTAGGAACTGTCATAACCATTTGGACAAGTTTTTTGAACTACCCAGTCATTTGGATCATATTCCCCATTGATTGGGTTAGTGAAAATAGTGCCCATAATCATTCGTGACAACATCTTAATGAAGGGAAACGACTATCTTCAAAAAACATCCAAAACGAGCATTTGTAATCAATTGACTTAGGTCATCCGATCGATTGGGATAATGATCCAAACAATTGGAACATTAAATTGACTCATGGATCTTTTCCATTTACTGTCAACTTCTAGCTTATAAATGAAGGATAGAAAAACACTTAGAAAGGGGGGGTTTGAATAAGTGTAGCTTTAAAACTTGTAAGATAAAAACTATTTGCACGATGATTTTTACCCTGGTTCGTTGTTAACTAAACTACTCCAGTCCACCCCCTTGGAGTGATTTACCTCACCTGAGGATTTAATCCACTAATCACACTTGATTACAATGGTTTTCCACTTAGACAACTGCTAAGTCTTCTAGAGTATCCTGATCACAACCTGATCACTCTAGGAACAAACTGCTTAGACAACTTCTAAGACTGGCTAGAGTATACTGATCAACAACCTGATCACTCTAGTTCTTACAACTTAATGTAAACAAATTCTTTTAAGAGTTACAATGCTTCTTATAAAGCTATTATCACAACTGTGATTTTCTCTTAAGTTTAAGCTTAAATCTCACTAAGATATTACAACAGCAATGTAGTGAGCTTGATGATGAAGTTTGAGAGCTTTTGAATTTGACAGCGTTTCTGTATAATGCGCAAGTGTTGTAATTCCTAAGTTGTAACCTTGCTTCTCATCAGAACTTCCTATTTATAGGCACTTGAGAAGCTGGTCGTTGGGAGCATTTAATGCTTTGCGTATTCCGTACAGCATTGCATTTAATGTTTCACTCTTTTGTCAACTACTTCGAGCCTTGTTTTCGCTGTGTCTACTGACGTTGCCTTTAATAGCTTCTAACGTTCCTTTTGTTAGTCAGAGTAGCCTGCCAGTCTAGTACTTGCTTCTGATCTGATGTTTGTGTAAACAACGTCTGAATATCATCAGAGTCAAACAGCTTGGTGCAGAGCATCTTCTTGTCTTCTGACCTTGAAGTGCTTCTGAGCGTGATACCATGAGAACTTCAGTGCTTCTGCTTCTGATCTCAAGTTCTTCTGATGCTTCCATAGACCCATGTTCTGATTCTGCTTGACCATCTTCTGATGTCTTGCCAGACCATGTTCTGATGTTGCATGCTGAACCTTCTGAGTCAGTGCTTCTTGCGCTGATTTAGTGCATACTCTTTATATAATTCCTGAAACGGAAATTGCATAGTATTAGAGTACCACATTATCTCATACAAAATTCATATGCTTGTTATCATCAAAACTAAGAATATTGATCAGAACAAATCTTGTTCTAACAATCTCCCCCTTTTTGATGATGACAAAAACATACATAAATGATATGAATTTGCGATCAGAATATCAGACGGCTAAAGACAATTACACAACTATTGCATATGCATATAAACATAGTGTGTCAATATGTCTCCCCCTGAGATTAACAATCTCCCCCTGAGATAAATAATCTCCCCCTGAAATAAATACTGGAAGAATTTTAATAAATAAAGGACTTCCCTGAGTATTTTCCATTTCAGTTGAGACGATCACATATGCTTAGATCTTCAGAACATTCACAGCTTCTGATTCTTGCTTCCATAGGACAGCTTCAGAACTTGAATTTCTTCGATCTTCAGAACATTCAGCTTCTGATTCTTGCTTCCATTGGACAGCTTCAGAGCTTGAATTTCTTCTTGAATCATTGCATGCTAGATTGTATCAGAACATTGTTGAATGTACCAGAGCATCATCAGAGCATCTCTACATCCTGAAATGTTACAGAACATACTAAACGACAAAAGTCAGCATGAATGAATCAGAACATAAATATGTATCAGAACATATAATATGTATCAGAGCAAAAACAAGTAATGTTACAGAGCATATAAAAAACATGCATCATAACATATAAGGAATAAGAATGTATTAGAGCATATTCTATCATCAGAATATCAGAACATTCTTCCTTCTTGTTTCTGATCTTGAAGCTTTACAGCACTCAGCTTGCTTCAAATTCCATGAGCTTGTTTCTATACAGAATTGCTTTTCCCCATGTCTCTGCTTCTTATGTTGAGCTTTAAAGAGGATCTTCAATTCCTGCAAAACACTCAAAGACATAGAACTTTGCAAGTCTGTTAGAAATGTGGAGCCATTCTCCCAGCAACTGATAAAATAAATCAGATCATTTATCACATCTTTCTCCCCCTTTTTGTCATAACATCAAAAACATAAAAGATTCAGATGAAAAACAGGACACACAATATGAGAGAAGAAAAGATAATTTCATTGAAAGCAAGGAGAAATTGTCAGAAGTACAAGAGAGATTGGAAGAAGCATAGAAAACAGATGCAGCAAACAAAGAAAACAACCTAAGACTCAAAGACTAAGATGACCCTAGCTTAGACATGATCTTGGCCAGCGTGTCATGAATCCCATTGTTGCTCTCAGTCTGCTTCTCCATGAAAGCACGAAACTCAGCGTTGATCGATCTCTGCTCATCCTGGTTCTTCTGAATCACTTCCAGAGTCCTTGCGAAACGAGAAGGTTCATCAGAAGAAGCTTCACAACTTCTTTCCAGAGGGATGGCATTCTGATCCGCAGCTTCCATAGTTAGATCATTTGCAGGATTTTCCTCAACAGAAATGGGTTCAGCAACATGATCTTCAGCATCTGCTTCTTCCATAGAAGCATCTCCATACTCTGCAGCAGGAACCTCAGAATCTCCATTCTCAAGAGCCTGAAGAATGGCAGTCAGATTCCTAGGAGCAGAAGGACCTTAAACTTCTGGTGGGTCAACAACTTCTGGAATGACTAAGCCTGGGTCTTCCTCAGAAGGATTTTCCCTCCGAAATTCAAAGAGAGTCCTGAAGTCTCCAATCAGAACAGGATATTGAGGTCTCCAGACCATAATCTCCCTGCAAGGGTTATCTTCCATTGCAGCAGCAATTCTTGCATCTTCCAGCTCATCCACAAACCTCTTCTCCTCTACAGCTCTCCTGTTTCTGAGGGGATGATAGTAGATACCATTATCACCCTCCAGAAGATAACCAGCATGTAATACGGTGAACTGACTTTTTATCGATCGAAATGTCGCGGTAAAGCATGAGTCGCCACCGACTTTTATTTTATCCAAATATTCGGAAAGGCTAAAAGAAACAGGAAAACACCTTTTAAAAAGATTTGAGTTCGGGGGGTAATTATGCAAAGGGAAGGTGTAAGGCACCCTTGGCATCCATGGTTTTCCATGGGCTCTTAATTGCTTTGCTCGTTTTGAAACCAAAAGTTTAGAAATGTATAGAAGATGAAGAAACAAGGACTTTAGCTCGTAAATGAGCGTAGCCTTGAAAGTGTTTAGAAAAAGTTGATAAAAGACATTTTAGCCAGAGCAAGGCAATTAGGGGCAATTACCTTATAATTTGAAAAAGAGGTTCTTTTAGCCTTTCAGGGTAAAAGGATCTATCCATACCATGGAGGGCAGGAAGCCTTTCATTTGGAGGTAAACGGGTCATCGAAATATCCTTCGCCATAAGACTGACCCATACCATAGAGAGGCAGGTAGTCTAAGGGAAAGACCAGAACAGCCTTATTCGTAGGCAACCAGAGGATACCTCAGCCTTTTCCGTAGGCAACTTCCGAGGGTCGAGGTCATATAGTGTATCGAAGGCAGCATCATTAGGGTCGTATGACCTTTATTTATCGAGGCAGCATGGCTGAGGTATCCTCGTATTCGAGGGACATGGCTTATTCTGCAAAAACACAAGGCAACAGGCAACAAGGGAACAGGCAACAAGGCAACAGAGAGGTTACCCCAAAAGTGTGCGTGTGTGCAACAATCACGTGGTCAATTTAATTAAATTATCTTGTAATTAGTTATTCTGATTCAATTAACAAGGCTTGCACTCCCTAAGATTACTAACCACGCAGTTTAACATAAAGCAGTAACAATAACAATATGGGGAAGGGGACAATGAAACCAGCGGATCCCTAATAGGGTTTGACATAAGTAATAATAAAAGACAGAAGATATGATGGTTAGGGTTTAGGGTTACCGATACTCGTAGCTTTGGCAGTCGACAAACCCTGAAAATTGGACAAGAAAGAATAAACAGAAGAGTGAGTGCATTATCGGTTCGGTGGTCAATTGGGGTTAACCCTAATAAAAATAAGAGATAAAGAAATTAAGAATAGATAAATAAAAGGGTACTTAGCTTTTGTATTTTGATTTGATCTGACATGGTTGACAGTCGGAGGAACTCTGAAGCATGCACAAGCTATGAATTCTGCGAAGCAGTCCAATGCTTACGATGGTTGTACCTCGCAAAAACAAGAAAGTGGGCAAATCACAAGAAACAATTAAGTAGATGATACCCTGCAAGGCAATTAAGCAATAATAATAAAGGGGAAAAAAATACTTTGCGGAATAAAATCAATGTTAGAAAACAAGTTTAACAAAATAGTTAAAAAATTAATGGCTAAAAGGTTTATGATTAAGAAACCTAAACCTACGGTTAATGGACAATACCCCCTATGCCTATTATAGGTTCTCTATGATTTTTTAAAGTCAGGATCAAATCTAATTATAAACTTAAAATTTATTTAAGTTAGTTAAAATTATAAACCCAATTACCGTAATTAAAATTATAAACTCAATTTAAATAAAAATAATAATTAAACATGGTAAAATCCTAGTTAGCTAAAAAACATAAAAACTTAAAAAAAACCTAAGTTAATTTAATTATCCTAATTTGTTCAAATATCTAATCTAACTAATTATCCCTAAATTAATTTAACCTATTTTAAATTAATTAAGAAAAGATTAAACTAAAAAAACAAGGTGGGGCGGTGATTTCACGTACTCAGTCAGGGAGTAAATTTTGTTTGACTTTTCCACAATAACAATAGCCATTAGAACTAAGACACATGGCAATAAAAAAGGAAAAAAACTTTAGATAAAAAAAACCAATTCATCATATTTCCCTTTCTTCATCGTGAAACCTTCTCTTTTTCTCAAGACAATTTTCTTTAGATCCAAACAAAAAGCACAATTCTTCCATTCTCAGATTTAAAATTAAATCTCCAATCCAGAGAATAACAAGCAACATCCATAACTTAGAGGCATTAAAAAGAGTACCTGTATCGGCATCGGAGGACTCATGGTGGTGACAGTGGTGCGGAGGTTCGCCGGCTGCGTGGAGGCGCTCTGGTTGGTGGTTGGCTTATGCGATGCTGCGAAGTTCCGATCGGCTCCCCCAGGCGGCGTTCGCGGCGGTGACCGCTGAGAGATTTGCGGCTGAAGCTTGGCTGGAGGTGTCGGCTTCTCGCGTCGGCGTTGGCCTCCCATTCTTCTCCTTATTTTTCTCTGCAAAATAAATCAAAAGAAACTATATAGTCAGTTTATGTTGTATTATTAGTTGCGAGTTTTGTGATTGGGACACGCTCCGAATGCTTATCTGGTTTTTATGTTGTTGTGAGTGATGCAGAGCTGTTTCGACTTGATGGTGTTGCAATTGAGAGTGAAAAAGACGAAGAATTGAAAGAGAATAAGGGTTGATGTTGTACGTGAGTGTGAATTTGTTAGCGGCAAGGATTTGTGCGAGAGAGGGATAGAGAGTTTTGTTGGAATTGTATAAGGGTTTTTTGTTGTGAGAGAGTGAGAGAGAGGATGAAAAGTTAGGATTGGTGAAATTCTCCTAATAGATTAGAAATTTTTGGTTTATATAAGAAAAAAATTAGGTTAGAATGATTAAAAGAGAACAAAATCAATAATCAATTAAAATAATAAAAATCCAAAATCAAATATTGTTTAATTAGATTATTTTAACCAATTATATAAATTCTCTCCTAAAATAGAGATTACCATCTAAAAATAGAAAAAAGAGAACATAATCTTTCAAAAAAATTATTTTATGATTTTTTGGATATTTTTGTGAATAAAATGTGATTAAAGAAAAAAAATTTAATAAATAATAAATAATGAAAACGAAAATAATATTTAAATATTAAAAAAACAATTTTTTGTGAATTTTTGAATAAATGTGGATAAAGTTAGAAGTAAAATTAAAACCTATAAAAGGGAAGAAATGTTAGAAGTGGGATTCGAACTCGGGACTTCTCGCTCTTGTACCTTTTACCCGCAAATTCTTACCAACTGTGCTATGTCACTTAATCGAAATAAAATGACATTTGCGATTATATGAGGGCAAATTTTGAGGTATGACAGCTGCCCCTGTTCAATTATCTTAAACCTGAAGATGTAGAGTGGTTTGTATGCCAGTCGGTATCTGAAGGTGGAAGATGATTGAACACTAGAATACCAAGAAATTTGCCCTATCTGAAGTAGGGACTTTTGTCGGAAATGGGCTTGAAGATGCCATCCAGGTGATTCGAGAAGATGTATGATGGAGATGGGCTTGAAGATGCCATCCGACTTGATATACTTGAGAGTCAGAATGTGTCGTACGTTAGAATATTCCTGAGCCTTAGACTTAGGTTGAGTCGTACGTTAGACTGGGTCTATCTTGCATCCTCAGATGTCTGGAAAACCGTGCTTTAGGTCAAAGAATAAATCGTGCATTAGACTATTCTCAATTGCATCCTCAGATGTCTGGAAAACCGTGCGTTAGGTCGAAGAATAAATCGTGCGTTATACTATTCTCAATTGCATCCTCAGATGTCTGGAAAACCGTGCGTTAGGTCGAAGAATAAATCGTGCGTTAGACTATTCTCAATTGCATCCTCAGATGTCTGGAAAACCGTGCGTCAGGTTGATGGATGAATCGTGCGTTAGAATAATCCAAATTGCATCCGTAGATGTCTGGAATGTCGTGCGTTAGGCTGATGGATGAGTCGTGCGTTAGACTAATCCAAATTGCATCCGTAGATGTCTGGAATGCCGTGCGTTAGGCTGATGGATGAGTTGTGCGTTAGACTAATCCAAATTGCATCCGTAGATGTCTGGAACGCCATGCGTTAGGCTGATGGATGAGTCGTGCGTTAGACTAATCCAAATTGCATCCGTAGATGTCTGGAACACCATGCGTTAGGCTGAAATTTTTTTGTATTGAGGAATATTTGTTGGAGATGGGCTTAAAGATGCCATCCAGATGTCAAGACTGAAGTGTTTGAGAGGTAGTTGTTTGAATGTTGATCGTATAGTAGATGAATTAGATTTTTGGAGAGTTGGTCGTGTCAGCACCGTTCGTAGTAACTGAATTAGACTTTGGAAATAGTTGATCGTGTCCACATCGTTCGTGATGATGAAATTAGATCTCTTTAAAGGTCGATCGTGTCAGCACCGTTCGTAGCAACCAAATTAGATCTTGGAGAGACAATCGTGTCTACATCATTCGTGATGATAGAATTAGATTCTCTTGTCGTGTCAGCACTGTTCGTAGTAACTGAATTAGACTGGGAAGGTCAGTGATCGTGTCCACATCGTTCGTGATGATGAAATTAGATCTCTTTAAAGGTCGATCGTGTCAGCACCGTTCGTAGTAACCTAAATTAGATCTTGGAGAGATAATCGTGTCTACATCGTTCGTGATGATAGAATTAGATTCTCTTGTCGTGTCAGCACTGTTCGTAGTAACTGAATTAGACTGGAAGGTTAGTGATCGTGTCTACACCGTTCGTGATGATAGAATTAGACCTCTGAGAGTTGACCGTGTCAGTACCGTTCGTAGTAACTGAATTAGATCTTTGAAAATGATCGTGTCATTACCGTTCGTGGTAAATGAATTAGATCTTGGAAGATGATCGTGTCAGTACTGTTCGTAGTAGCTGAATTAGATCTTTGAGAATGATCGTGTCATCACCGTTCGTGGTGAATGAATTAGATCTTGGAAGATGATCGTGTCAGTACTGTTCGTAGTAGCTGAATTAGATCTTTGAGAATGATCGTGTCATCACCGTTCGTGGTGAATGAATTAGATCTTGGAAAGTTGGAGATTTCGTTCATTTGTTTGTACCTATATTCTGCAATATGTGTAGCAATTTATATAATGTCGTGATGCATGTGTTATGTAATGAGTCCCCCAAAATAAATGAGAAACTTTGTATGTTATGCATGAGTTCATTATGAGGTAATGTATGCGATGTGTAATACGGTGAACTGACTTTTTATTAATCGGAATGTCGCGGTAAGCAAGAGTCGCCACCGACTTTTATTTTATCCAAACAAATTCGGAAAGGCAAAAAGAAACAGAAAAAAAACCTTTTAAAGAAATCTAAGTTCGGGGGGTAATTTATGCAAAGGGAAGGTGTAAGGCACCCTTTGCATCCATGGTTTTCCATGGGCTCTTAATTGCTTTGCTTGCTCGTTTGTTTTTTAAAAAGGTAGATGAAAGAAAAAAGTGGACTTTAGCTCGTAAATGAGCGTAGCCAGTTTTCGAAGAATTGTGAGAAAGAATATTAAAGATGAGCATTGCAAGGCAATTAGGGGCAATTACCTTAAACTCAGATGATAGGTCTCTTTTTAGCCTTTCAGAATGAAAGGGTCTATCCTTGCCATAAGAGGGCAGGAAGCCTTTCGTTTGGAGGTAGAAGGGTCATCGAAGCATCCTTTGCCATAAGACTGTCCCATGCCATAGAAGGGCAGGTGGTCTAAGGCAAGGATCAGAATAAGCCTTTTCGTAGGCAGCCAGAAGATACCTCAGCCTTTTTCCGTAGGCAACTTCCGAGGGTCGAGGTCATAATTGTGTATCGAAGGAAGCATCATTTAGGGTCGTATGACCTTTTAATTATCGAGGCAACAGGCTGAGGTATCCTCGTATTCGAGGGACTGGCTATTCTGCAAAAAACACAAGGCAACAAGGCAACAGGCAACAAGGCAACAGGCAACAAGGCAACAGAGAGGTTACCCCAAAAGAGTGCGTGTGTGTAACAATCACGTGGTTAATTCAGTTATGTTATCTTGTAAATTAGTGACTCTAATCCAGTTTAAATTTGCACTCCCTAAATTACTAACCACGCAGTAATATAAAGCAATAAAGGGGGCGGGAAATTGTAACCAGCGGATCCCTTATCAGGGTTTGACACAAGTAATAATAATAAAAGGCACAAAATAAAATGAGGTTTAGGGTTACCGACAACGTAGCTTTGGCAATTGATAAACCCTGAAAAGAAAAAGAGAAAGACAATACAGAAAACATATAGTGAGTGCATTATCAAATTCGGGGGCAAACCTCATTAACTAGAAAAGAAAATAGGATAATAAATTAAAAATAGAATAGGGAGAAGGTACTTAGCTTGGCATTTGCCTGACAGGGTTGAGGGCAAGGGTTTGCCAGAAGCATCGACTCTGACCATTAGGAATGAGCAAAGAAACAAATAAGGCGTGAGTGTATTATCAGATTCGAGGGCAAAGGGATTAACCCTAAAAATAAAGAATAAATAAATATAAAAATAATAGTTAAAAAAAAGTGAGGATACTTAGCTCTGTATTTGATATGGTATGGTTGATAGGACGCTTTAAGGTTAACCCTGAAGAGAGACAAGGCAGAAGAAGATGAAGGCGAAACAAACCCTAATTTAAAATAAACCAAACAGAAAGTTAAATTAAATTAAGTAAAATACTTAACTTTGGTTTTTTGAATCAGGCGCGTATTCGGAGTGAACCATGTCGATAACCCTGAAATGGCAAGGCACAAAAGGGAAAAAATATTTTCAGTGTATTGGGATGTTCATTTAAAGAGTCTGATTAAGTATATATCAAAATAAGAGAACATAAACGATTTAATTAATTATTGGTCTTACGACCTAATTAATTAAATCAGGATGAAACAATTTAATCGAGAATAAAAATATTTTTTGCGAAATTTTTAGAATTTTAATGAATTAAATATGAACTTTAAAAGATATATACATAAAATATTTAATTAACAAAAATAATATAAACCTAGTAATCATTATAAATAAATAAATAAACAAAATAAATGGTAAATATAATATAAGTAAACATATAATATTAAGAAAATATAATAAATATAAAAAGGGTTTTAGAAAATATATAGTTTTTTATAGAAATAAATAAAAAGAAAAGAAAAAAAAGAAATAAAAAAATAAATACGTAAAACATATATATAAAAAATATAAATGAAAAAAAGATTGCATAATAAAAAATAAAAAAAATTAGAAACTTAGCTGAATGATCCTGTGTGGCTCATGCGCGTGGGTTCATGGTGCACCTGCGTTGCCTGGAGCATCGGATCTGGAGGAAGCATGATCTGATGGCTGATGGATGAGGGTGTATCACGCGTACGTAAGCCAAGAAGCACAGGATCTGCTTCATTCAAAACTCAAAGCGCGCGCGCGAATGGTCCAACGAGCGAGCGACGCGTCATCGTCTTCAACCCTGGGATTTCTGAAGACGCGTTTTTTACAGCGCTTATTTGCAGATGCGTTGTAAAAGCTCCACTTTCCATACCTGTCATTTACGAATGCCACCAAAACAACAGAAAAATGTTTCGCGACCTATCTATTAGGATCGTCCAAGTCCCCTGATCCCAAATATGTCATTAATTTTCACTAATTTTGCTTCAATCAAAAAGCCCTAATTCAAAAAGCTAAGAACCCTAATACGGCAAACCGAGGCAATCGTACATAACAATGCAATTAAACATCCAGGATCGGTCAGAACATCACGATAACCATGAATATGCATCCAAAATACATTAAATATGCGTGTATGATCGAGTCCGATGCAAAGTTCAAAAGCTCAGAATTTCGACTTACAGTGGGGTGTTTTGGCGTTGTTGAATGCGTATGATGATCTGGATCGGTTCAGAATGCTTTCAGGAACGTGTTGGGATGAATTGCAAGCCTTGAATTGCCTTACACCACCAATTTGAAGTTTGACTTTTCTCCCCTTTTGTAACTCGGTTCTAGGGTTCTTCAGAGCCAAATTTCGTAACCCTAGAGGTCTGGAATGATCATGTATATATAGTGGAATAGTTTAGGTTAACAAAATAAGAACAAATCCTTTTGAATCTTTGATTACTTGTTTGGAAGATTTGATTGAAAATATGATTTTGAAATTTTCCAATTATGGCCAATATTGATTCAATCTTCTCCAATCCAATAGTGCACGAAATTTGATTTGTTTTGGAGAATATTTGCTGATCAAAATAGGTCCAAATCACATCTTTGATAAGATATTTGATTTTCTAGTAATTTATTTGATTTTAATTCTTTTTAATTAGAATAAAAAATCAAAATAAATCAAATTAATCACATATTTTCGTGGCAAAGAGATTTTGGGCTCTTGAATGCTTGGGGACCAAGATTGAAGCAAAATAATTTGGGCCCATTTGCAAAATAATCAAGTTTCTTCACATTTTTCTCTTCCAAAATAGCTCAACTTTGACGAGGCCTATCTCCCTCAATTTTTTAGGTATGGAGGTGTTCTAAGATATTTTGGAAACCTTAGAGAATCCTCTAACTAGTGTCTTTGGTCCCATATCAAAATTATTTTCCATTCTCATTTTATGCCCTTTTGAAAAAAGTGTCCTTTTGTTGACTTTTGAAAAGGACCTATAATGTATGAATCCATATCTCTTAAACCATTGACCTATGAGCTTTGATTCTTGGACCATTGGATAGAGGAATGAATTCCCTTCAAAATGAGCTTTGGTGGGAATTTTTCTGATGAAGTATGAATATTTGGTGAATTTTCAAAGTTTGGTTGACTTTTTTAGTTCATGCCCAAAATAGTAACTCTTGACTTTTGACTTCTCTGATCTTTCCTTGCATCATCATGATCAACCCTTGATCAAATGATGATTTTAGGGTTATGAGGATGTTGTTGACCAAATATCTTGAGTTTTGACTATATATTGACTTGAAATGACTGTTTTGCCCTTGAGAGTCGACTGTTGACCTAATCAGGATTTGAGGGACTAAATTTGCTCTGTTTGACTTGAAACTTTATATGGAGATTCTTTGGGATGTTGGTGACCCTATGGAATCATCTTGAGCCATTGATTCAGTGATTTTCCTTTGAATGAATCAAACCCTAACTCAGAGCCTTTGTATAGGAGAGTATGTTTTGGAGCTTTATGTCTTGATTTTGAAATTGCATATGGGAAATGGTATGGGCAAATTTTGGGGTATGACAGCTGCCCCTGTTCAATTATCTTAAACCTGAAGATGTAGAATGGTTTGTGTGCCAGTCGGTATCTGAAGGTGGAAGATGATTGAACACTAGAATACCAAGAAATTTGCCCTTGCTGCAGTAGGGACTTTTGTCGGAGGTGGGCTTAGAGATGCCATCTGACTCAAGAAAAGTTTTATTGGAGATGGGCTTAGAGATGCCATCCAGGTGTTTGGAGGAGATATATGATTGAGATGGGTTTAGAGATGCCATCCGACTTGATAAGCTCGAGAGTTAGAATGTGTCATACGTTAGACTATTTCTAGTTTGCATCATCAGATGTCTGGAAAAGCCGTATGTTAGGCTGAAGAATAAATCGTGCGTTAGATCAATTCTCAATTGCATCCTCAGATGTCTGGAAAAACCGTGCGTTAGGTTGATGGATAAATCGTGCGTTAGACTACCCAATTTGCATCCGTAGATGTCTGGAATGCCATGCGTCAGGCGTTGCTTTGAATAAGATTCGAATCCTTGTAATGTACCTGTCAGATAATATTCACTTGGTAACACTGTCAGTTTTATGCAATGTTTATGATGAATGAGATGGAGTTCTCAAAAATAAATGAGGCGCTTTGTATGTTATGTATGAATTATAAATGCATGCAAGGTATGAATATGCATGTGATGTATATGATGTATGGATAAGATTTGTGTTACTCGAATTCTCTTGATTGAGAAGATTGTGATCTTGTCTTGAGGATGCTCAGCTGTGGATTTATGATTTCTTGCTTGGGGATGATCAGTAACTTGATGGACCCTGATTGGGGGATTTAGAGATATTAATAAACTGTGTTGGAGAAGAACAAAGTGTCGGTGGTGTTGAAGATGTCAACTCTGTTGGGGAGCCATGTATTGGTCGGGACGAGTATGTTTGAAGATATCTTCTTGAAGGATTGCTCTGTGGGGATATGATCTTGTGAACTTGGCTTTGTGGGGAGACATAGGTGTCTTGACAGTTGCCCCTGGTATTATAGCACTTGCCATTCCTGGATTTGTATTGATTAGAACATGCCAATGAGTATTGATCGAAGATATCAAACTGGACTTGCATAGATTTGCCCCAATTAGTAGGAACTTTGGAAAGATTCGCCTCGCGAGGACTTTATGAGATGTGCACTTTGGGCGACATGCCCCTAGTACTCATAGACTCATGACAATGTCTCACGTTGATTGGGGAGTAGCTTTAGATATACTTGGATGCATGCCCCTGATTGTTCGAGCATCCATGAGAGATTCTCGGAATCTTGACTTGATTGCCCCAAATTGATCGGGAAATAGTATGCGTAGAAACATTGCTTCTCGGAGTAATCTTGTCTATCGGGATAACTTTCAGTCATTAGTTGTACCCTGTGCAAGTTCTTTCTGATGCTAACATTTGAAATTATGTAGCAGAATATGTTTAATAATGAATTCATGAGATGCAATGCATACGCTTGTCTTGGTTTTTTTGAAAAAAACATTAAAACAAGAGATGTAAAAGCGTGATATTTGTAAAAACATGTTATTTTTGTAGAAGCAAAATATCGACTCAACATTTTAGTAAACCTTAAGGAGTCAGGATACCTTTCTGGTGACAGTATGCTTTCGAACTAACCATGCTTCAATTAGGACTTTCAAGGGTCGTAACGTGGCTTGGTTCACGGTTTAAGAAACAAATGATAAAGGCTCAAAATTTATTTATACCCATCCCCTTCTTCGTGATGTTCTTCAGTCCTAAGCTCAGTTAATTCAACTTATGCATTCAGGTTCCAAGAGACTTTTGGATTTGCGCCTTTGATAACGATGATGGTTCACAAGCATAGAGAACTTTTGAGATGGCAGTCACTTCTTCCTTTTGGTAGTCACAATATTGTGTTGTTCGGGAATTTATTGACTTCTCTTTTTTCATCTTTTTGATATCCCTAACTTTTGCCTGAACTGTCTATTTTGAGCTTACAATCAGCGGGATGCCTTGATTTTTTTGCCTAAGTCTTCTTTTCTATTTTTTGACTTAGCAGGCTTTTCTTTGTATATGTGTTTTTTCCATTTTTCTTTTTGAAAGATATTGACTGCCTTGTTTGATGATCGATGAACCGTCATTGTCTTTTGATTGACATCTCCAACAGTTCTTTGATGTGTGCGGATGAACGCTTGTGATTGAAACCTTTGTTGAAAGGTGTACTGAATGATTCTCTTAAAGTAGAATACACAACCAAATTAACTGAGAACTGCCCTGCCCCAGGTTATGATCAAGGGTTTTGATTAGTACAAGAAAGAAACTTCCACTTCTTAGGCTCAAAGGGGTTGACGAGGGATTAACATCCTTATATCTCCACTGTTTAGGAATTGAAATAATGCCTGTACATCGTCAACATAGTCTGTACGAAAGCATACTGTATGAGATTGCGGTATCGTTTTCGTCATCCTCCCTCAAAAGGCTTACAGCTTAGCAAGAGTTGAATATCACAAAACACATGCAAAGTAAAGACATAATTTAAAATGAGTGATAGCGAAATAATTTATTCAAGATAAACATATGCAATGCTCTGATGATAATTACTAAAACAGATAATGTCTATCATAAGTCGAATGTTTAAACAAACAGAATAGAAATTGCAAATGAAAGTAAAGCTAATGATTAAAAGTTCACCCACCTCAGACATTAGTCAGTCTTGTCGTGATTATGCCTGGGAGTAGTGATCACTACAGGAGTCTTGGGATGAGGGAATTTAATTTCACCAGTATCGATCATATCTTGGATCTTGTTCTTTAATGAACAACAATCATTCGTATTGTGTCCAGGGCTATTGGAGTGATATGCGCACATCGCATCGGGCTTATAGCTAGGAGCGGAAGTACTAGGATTCTTAGGGGGATCCTTTAAAGTGATCAGCTCCGACTTTAGTAGGTGTTGTAATGCTTGAGCCAATGACATATTGATCCGTGTGAATTCACGCTTAGGTCCATCTGACTTGCGTCTATGTTGTGGAACTGTGTAGAGATCAGAATTGTCCCCACAGTTTGGTCGTGTTCATCGCGGCCTTTCTGATTGTGCACAACATTGTTCGTGATGAGGGGAACGGGTCATACATTTGGACCATATGTGATAGAGGATGTCAGAGCGAATAGACCATATATATTGAGGGACATCAGAACTA
This sequence comes from Vicia villosa, assembly GCF_029867415.1. Taxonomy (NCBI): domain Eukaryota; kingdom Viridiplantae; phylum Streptophyta; class Magnoliopsida; order Fabales; family Fabaceae; genus Vicia; species Vicia villosa. The sequence goes on from NC_081180.1 coordinate 141,839,666, forward strand.
GTCGTACATTTAGACCTTGTTTGTTGAAGGATGTCAGAACGAGTTATTTATTAGACCATATCTGCAGAGGAATGTCAGAACGAGTCATACATTGGACCATATCTGAGGAGGAATATCAGAACGAGCCATACATTAGACCATATCTAAAGAGGAATAGTAGAACGAGTCGTACATTAGACCATATCTGTTGAGGAATAGCAGAACGAGTCGTACATTAGACCATATCTGTTGGAATGTCAGAACGAGTCATACATTGGACCATATCTAAGGAAGGATATCAGAACGAGTTATTCATTAAACCATATCTGAAGGAGAATACCAGGACGAGTCATACATTAAACCATATCTGACGAATAATGCCAGAACGAGTCATACATTAGACCATATCTGACTGAAGATACCGGAACGGGTCATGCATTACACCATATCTGATTAAGAAATACCGGAACGGGTCATACATTAGACCATATCTGATAGAGAATGCTTGCTTGTTAGAGTCGATGAGTTATTTGACGAAGTTTTGGAATGTAAAAGGGCTTGTCAGAATGAATCTCCAGCTCGATTATATCTGAGAGGAATGATTGTCGAGGCGGAACCTGAAAACAAAGTTAGAAATATGCAATGTCATGAATGCAAATGAAATGTTTTCAAGGATCTTTAAGAATCTAGTTAGCAGCATTAGAAAATGAGTTGGTCACGTCTTTGTTTGAAGGATTCCAAATTTTGTCTTTGACCGTTCTTCTTTGAGAATCAAGCTCACCATATCGAGTGGGTCATCGCCTCTGATTCGGGATACTTCTGAATTTGAACATGCATGGCTAGAGGAAAATAAATCCTCTTGCCCCTTGATTGGTACTGTGTCTTTGAATTGGAAGGTACGTGGCCAGAGGGAAATAAATCCTCTTGCCCCTTGATGGGAGATCAGTCTTTGATAAGAGCACCTGAAATTGTGCGCCCTAAATTCCTAAGATCCTTGAAAGGGTTAGTTAAATCATGTTATGCTTATGATGTCATGATGTCATGGATGTTATGCGAATGCGGTTCATTAGGCATAGTGTGGGGTAGTAAGGACAAACAAGTCCTTTTAACAAAACCTGCAAGGAAACGAAGGTTAGTAGCAAACACCAACAAGTCACGCAAGTCACACAAGTCACACAGTTTTGCCTTATGGTAAGGCTTGCACGTGGTCCAGAGGTATGTACCCTTCTTCCTTTCGTTTAGTTGGTTCATCCTGTCCTACAAAGTAACCAGGTTCTATGGTGCTCATATCCCTGATCTTTCTCGTGGGCATTGTCTCAACATAGCACTCAATCGGCCAGCCAAAAGCATCCCTTGAGTCCAATCTCAATGAGTGTAGCATCGAGTATCAACCGGCTTCAGTCAGGAATCCGAAGCCAGCCATCTCGCTACTTCTTATAAGCCAAAGTCAAGTTCAACTAAGGTTCTAAAGGCGAATTAGTGCTCATGACACCACGCGGTAGCCAAATGTCTCCTCGATCAAATTCAAGGGCCATCAGGACAAACCAAAGCGTCGCACTAACGGTGGCCACCAGTTCAACCATAACGATACATGTCGTACAGTCTCCCTGATCTCATGCCACATACCTAAGGTACTCAGATCCGGGTTAGGATCTTTCACACAACAGAATACCCAAAATAGCCCTGCAAAATTAAATCAAACAAAGCAAACAATAGAAGACATTTAAATGAATCCTAAACTTTTAAGGTAACCCCTCTTTTATCGAAATTTTTCCCCAGCAGAGTCGCCAGTTCTGTAATACGGTGAACTGACTTTTTATTAATCGGAATGTCGCGGTAAGCAAGAGTCGCCACCGACTTTTATTTTATCCAAACAAATTCGGAAAGGCAAAAAGAAACAGAAAAAAAACCTTTTAAAGAAATCTAAGTTCGGGGGGTAATTTATGCAAAGGGAAGGTGTAAGGCACCCTTTGCATCCATGGTTTTCCATGGGCTCTTAATTGCTTTGCTTGCTCGTTTGTTTTTTAAAAAGGTAGATGAAAGAAAAAAGTGGACTTTAGCTCGTAAATGAGCGTAGCCAGTTTTCGAAGAATTGTGAGAAAGAATATTAAAGATGAGCATTGCAAGGCAATTAGGGGCAATTACCTTAAACTCAGATGATAGGTCTCTTTTTAGCCTTTCAGAATGAAAGGGTCTATCCTTGCCATAAGAGGGCAGGAAGCCTTTCGTTTGGAGGTAGAAGGGTCATCGAAGCATCCTTTGCCATAAGACTGTCCCATGCCATAGAAGGGCAGGTAGTCTAAGGCAAGGATCAGAATAAGCCTTTTCGTAGGCAGCCAGAAGATACCTCAGCCTTTTTCCGTAGGCAACTTCCGAGGGTCGAGGTCATAATTGTGTATCGAAGGCAGCATCATTTAGGGTCGTTGTCGCACGCTCGCGAAAATGAACAGACAGAGTCGCCACCAATATATTTATCCCAAAGAGGGAAAGGAATATCAGAAAACCTGGAATAAAGAAAGGATAAGAAAAAGGTCTTTCGACCAGAGATAGGGTACGGGAGTCGGTTACGCAAGGGGAAGGTACTAGCACCCCCCACGCCCATCGTACTCGATGGTATCCACCTATGTTTGTTGCTATCTAAAGGGTGTATAAATCTAAAGCTTAATTACTAAGGGAATGCATGCAAATGAAAGAAAAGAAACACGGGGAAAATAAGGTTTATAAATAATTGTGCTCGCTTAGGCCCCGCGACCCAATGCCTACGTATCCTTTTCAGGAATCAGAGCGCCGTAGTTCGGCTCTTTAGTTTTTGTTTGTTTTTGTGTTTTTTAGTGAACGACGTTACATTCGCACTCCGCTGCTCGACCTCTGGAGTCTTAAGCTGGGAATAGAGCGGAAATAACGTGTCCGATTAGGAGAAAGAATGCCCTGAAGGCAAGAGAAAGAATGCCTCGGAGGCAAGAGAGAGAAGAGAGAAAATTGGTTTGTGTCTTTTAGGTGTAATTCCATGATGGACGAAAACCCACTACAAGGCTTCGCATCACTTCCTTACTTTGTTTAGGTCCGAGCCTTTATTAGATATTTTGAAATGTTTTTGGTTGGGTGTTTTTTTAAGGGAAATTAATTTGTGACTTGAATCATGCCTTAAAAAGAGTTTTTTTTGAATATTTAGAGAACGCACATCGAGGCCTACGCCACAATCGTTTCTCTAGATAGTGGTTAAGAAATACAAAGCTTTGGATATTTAGAGAATGCACATCGAGGCCCACGCCACAATCGTTTCTCTAAATAGCGGTTAAGAAATACACCGAGGCCTACGCCTCAATCATTTCTCTTCCGCTAAGTGGGAAAGAACATACATCGGAGCCTACGCCCCAATCATTTCCTTCACACTAAAAAAAGGTATTAGCATGATTCGCGTCGTCCTTTATTAATGTTTTAAAGTTGAAAAGAAAAAAGGAAAAAAACCTAATCTAATATGAACTAAAAGATGATTCTAAGTCCTCAATTGTCAAGTTAAAGTCTACCTAAATTATAGGATTTCAAAGGGAAGACTAACCTAAAAGTTATGGATTGTGGGTCCTAAAATTCTAAAGGAACACACAAGTGAAATTACAAAATTATAAGTCAAAAGAATCAATGTAAACAAATGATACAAAATAGCACAAAATGATTTAAAGATGACTTGAAATATTGTACAAAGCATGGAAGCAAAAGATGCAAAATATAGTACAAAAAATCGAAACTAAACAAGTCAAAATATAGCATGAAATGGATTAAAAGACTATTTATTTTTATGGTTTTTTATATGACAAACAAGCATTTAATCAAGCAAAAAGAAATGAAATAAAAGCCTGAAACTATTATTTTTTTATGTACATTTTTTATGTGTTTTTATTACCTAAAAATAACATGAAGAAACTATGTGAAAAGACCTAAATCTAACATGAACAGGGGGTGCAAATTGAAATAAAGTTGGTTCTGGAAATAGTAGGGCGCAGGGCCCAGCCAGAAGAGGCCCAAAGACTTATTGTTTTTGTTGTGATTTTCCTAACAAAAATTTGTAACGATGGGCCTCAGGGGGTGGATTAAGCAATTCGTGGCCCAATTGTGATGATCCAACAGACTCATCATATGCAGATTTTGTTATCTTATGTTTTTAACAAAATGATTTAATCTCTTTTTACCAAATCTGATTAACGCTAATCATGCATTTTAAACCTCTAAAACTCAATTAATTCGTATTAATCTCAATTAATAATAAAAGAAAAAGGGGATAATTAGGATTCATTTTATGACTCTCCAACTTCTCCTCTCAGACTCAACTCTCCCTCGCGAACGGCGTTGACACTCTCTTTCACCTCCGATCAAAATCTCGCCGTTGCACCGCCGTCCAATCGAAACGGATAACCACACCTACCCCTTTTTCAATCATAATCTCTCTTCAAACTCCTCAATCAACTGCCTAGTCTCTCTCAGGTAGAAAAGGGGAAAGTAAACCCTAAATGTTCATGAGGAGAAATCAAGGTAAAGTCTCGCCTAATACGCTAGGTTTCGAGCAAATCCGGATTCATACGAGCATTAACAAGCACAAATCAACAACAAAGAGTGCGATTGACGTCGGGAGCAAAAGGATTCAGGCTTACCTCTTGGAGGCGGACTCCGACGATTCTCGGATTTGGAGATGAGGATAGAACGTAACTCCGAAGTTCAGGTACTAGCCTTCAATTCCTTTAATTTCCGCAACGAATCTTTTTCTTCTCCTTCTTGTTCACTTTCTGAGATTTTTTCCTTTTTTGTGTTGTTGTTGCGAGATTGGAAGATTACGAAGAATCCGTGAAGATGTTGTTCTTGCTGCGCTGGTGTTATAGTGAAGAAGATGAAGATCCGATGGAGATGGAGATGGAGTCGTTGAATTGGTGATGAAGATTAGTCTGGTTTCTGTTCTTGCAGAATAAGTGTGGATTGATGCTTGTAGATGATGAAGAATGGTGGAGGAGAAGATGGTGTGTAGATGAAGATTGAAGAAGATGAATTGGGGTTCTGTTGAAGGTGATTGAAAATGGTGAAGAAGCTGAGAAATTGGAAGAATCGTGGAGAGCCTTGAAGCTGGGTGAAAGTCCAGTTATATAGAGTTTCCAGGTTAGTTACTCTTCTCAATTTTTCTGTTATGATTCAGTTAGAATTCTGTTAGAGTTTTGTAACTGACTTGGAAGGTTAGTTATCTGATTCTAGGTTGTTACAAATCGGTTAGAGGGAGTTAGGTTTGGTAGTTAGTTCTGGATGTTGGGAAATCTGTTATAACTGTTATGAGGTGGTTATGGTTAGCTTTGCACATTGAATGAAGGGTGAGTTAACTGAATGCAGTAACATGATATAAATTCATTTTGTTTTCTTTTGTATGGAGTTCTGAATGACTTGTAAGCTGCCTGAATTGCTGAAATAGAGTGTATGCAGGGCTGTCTTGATGCTATTGGATGGCTGCTGTAAATATATGTTGCAGGGTATAACTTTTGCTTGAGCCACTTCTGAATTTTGAATTTACCCTTGTGTGAACTTTGGTTTTATGGCATTGTTTTGACGTTCTTTCGAATGGCTTTCGGTTCAGGTACTGCAGTTGAGGATTTTTCTGAGACATTTGACTACTGAAGTATGCAAGGGTGCAGCTCTGTTGTTGGGAGTGAGTTGGAGATTTACATGGAGGCATGAAGATTTAGGGACAGAATTAGGATGAGTTTATGATGATGATTCTTTCTTTGGTTGTAATCTTTCCTTTGCGATTTGTAGCGCCTTTGTAATAAGTTAGGATTGTTGTAATAAAATTTGGACCTTATTAGCTTGTAACTTCGATGTGGGAATACACTTGGACTTGTAATGTTAACTCTGAGGTTGACTTTCTGAATTTGAGTTTTGAATAAGAATTAAGATTATGAATATAGCATTATAACTTGAGTTTCAAGGAACTAATTATGAATGAATCTTGCTATTTGATAGAATCTTCTTGAAAATACGAATGATGTTCGTACGAATCTTGATGAAGACCTTTGAATCAAACTTGTATACTTTTCATAGTTCCATAATAATTAGATCCAAATTGGACACTCCTGATTGAATCTTAAATTCATAACAATTTGTACTTGAAGCAACCTTAATGTGCATGAGACCTTAACTTGATGTATCAAAAGATAAACAAACTCATCATCATCCTATTGCCCAAACCATGAGTCTTTTTTTAGTCATTTCTTGTATCTCAATTAACTTTAGGGGCCTCTTGAATGGGTGAACGATAGAATTGGAAAAATACGGCTAGAGAATATCACAACATTTGTTCAAATGATGACCACCAGTATGTGAATATATACAAAGAGCCACAAATGAATCCTTACATCCATGATCTTTGCTTTCATTTCCAGATTATTGAAAAATGCATGATTTTATGGGATGATGATGCAGATGAAATGGGATAACATAAGCCAATTAGAAATGGAATTAAATGGGCAAATTTTGGGGTACAACAGCTGCCCCTATTTAATCATCTTGAACCTGAAAGTGAGATTGGTGCTAGCCTTTCGAACATTCAAGGTAGAAGAAGATTAAATACCAAGAGAACCTGAAAATTTGTCTGAAGAAAGATGAGATAGGATCCACTGGGGAAGAAATGGTGTCAACTCCACTGAGGAAGGTTGTATCAACTCTGGATTGAACAAATTAACTTTGAGTTAGAAATGAAATGAACATCAACTCTGGGTTGAAAAAGAAAAGTGGGTCAACTCTGGGTTGAAGAATAAAGGGAAGTCAACTCGGGGTTGAATAAGAGGTCAGCATCAACTCTGGATTGAGAAAGAAAAGGGGAATCAGTATTATTGGGACAAGATATAGGCATCAACTCTGGGTTGAGAAAGAAGGAAAGAAAATCAACTCTGGGTTGAAAACAAGAGATAGACATCAACTCTGGGTTGAGAGAAGGAAGGATGAACGATTAGAAATAACCGTCAACTCTGGGTTGAGGGAAAGCCAAGAGACGACGCCAACTCTGGGTTGAGTGAGCAAAGGAAAAGATAACCGTCAACTTTGGGTTGAGTGGGAAAGGATAAAAGGTGACCGTCAACTCTGGGTTGAGTGGGAAAAGGAAAAGATAACCGTCAACTCTGGGTTGAGTGGGAAAGGATAAAAGGTGACCGTCAACTCTGGGTTGAGTGGGAAAAGGAAAAGATAACCGTCAACTCTGGGTTGAGTGGGAAAAGGAAAGAATCAACTCTGGGTTGAATAAAGGATAACCGTCAGTTCTGGATTGAGTGGGAAAAGGAAAGAGATAACCGTCAACTCTGGGTTGAGTGGGAAAAGGAAAGAATCAACTCTGGGTTGAATAAAGGATAACCGTCAACTCTGGGTCGAGTGGGAAAAAGGATAAAGGATAACCGTCAACTCTGGGTTGAGTGGGAAAAGGAATCAATTCTGGATTGAACAAAGGATAACCGTCAACTCTGGGTTGAGTGGGAAAGAGAAATCAATTCTGGATTGAACAAGGGACAACCGTCAACTCTGGGTTGAGTAGGAAAAAGGATAAAGGATAACCGTCAACTCTGGGTTGAGTGGGAAAAGGAATCAATTCTGGATTGAACAAAGGATAACCGTCAACTCTGGGTTGAGTGGGAAAGTATAAAAGATAACCGTCAACTCTGGGTTGAGTGGGAAAGATAAAAGATAACCGTCGACTCTGGGTCGAGTGGGAAAGGAATCAATTATGGATTGAGTAAAATATAACCGTCAACTCTGGGTTGAGTGGGAAAGAGATCAACTCTGGGTTGAAGAAAAGATAACCGTCAACTCTGGGTTGATTGGGAAAGAGATCAATAAGAAATATCCGTCAACTCTAGGTTGAGTGGGAAAATATAATTAACTCGGGGTCAAAGATCAAAGGAAAATCAACTCTGGGTTGAACACACAAACATCAACTCTGGGTTGAAGAAAGATGAACATGATTGACTTTGGGAGATAACACCACAATGGTAGCTCTGAGTGATCCAATGGAATATCAACTAAATGCTCTGTAGGGACCTCGTCTGATGAGTAACTTGGCTTATGCTTCATATGCAGTGTATGATTTATTTGTGCACTTCTGGAGATGCAATGCTATGGATTCTATATGCAGTGTACTGATTGATTAGGGTTTCTGCTTTGTATGGAATAGATTAGGTGGAGTTCTGACACTCTGCTTGATTCAAGATAGGGTGGATGCCCCTGCTTTATTGATGATTGGATCATGCGGGAGAAATGATAATGAAAATGCAATGATATGCATGATGTATGTATGATTATGAATGAAATGATTGTTTCCATGGTACTAGGAGTGAATGGAGTGTTCCTTGCAAGAAGGTTGTTGCTTGAAGAATTTGTGAAGGTGAGATGTTTGGCTTGACTCTTCGACACTTGTCTCGATATCTGACACTTGATTGGAGATGAAGAAATGAATTATTGCTAGCTTGCCCCAGCCTTTAGGATCTCTTGAGATGGAATTTTGATAATGCTTGAATCATGGAGATTGCAATGGTCTGCCCCAGTGTTGATCAAGGGATGAATGCCCCAGATTGAAAGGAACTATTCCACCAGATGGATGCTTCAGGTATTTGCTTTGTGGATGACCAACCTTTGCCTTTGTAAGACTACTCGATGGAATTTCAATGTTGAAGTTTCCTTGGTATCAAGTACTTACTTTCTAATTAGAGACAATTCTGCTTTGAAAGAGATAATGAGAATGCAATGCACATGTTAATCTCAAAAGAAAAGTTTTTATTTGTCAAAATGTTGTACTGATACTAACACAAGTGACAAGCAACGTTAGGAGTCAGTTTTGACATGATTTTAAAAGTTTTTATGCTTTCGGAATGAACCCTGCTTCAATTAGGACTTTTAAGGGTTGTAACGTGGCCGGGTTCACGGTTTGAGAAACAAAGGATAAAGGCTCAAGTTCTACTTAACCCACCCCTCTTCGTGATGCTCTTCAGTCCTACGTTCAGTTAGTTTGACACAAGTGTTCGCCTTTCAGGAAGGATTGTGATGGATGAGGATCCTTTGTGGCTTTGATGGAGGTGGCAGTCACCCTTTGATGCTTTCATTGATGACAACAACTTGTCCCTTGGAGTATTTTTGTTCTTTCGCTTTTATCTTTTGCTTTCCCTAACTTTTGCCTGGACAAGAAGTTTCTTTTGATTTTGGTTGTTGTTGTCCAGCGGGATATGCCCTAATTTTTGCCTAAGTCATTTGCTTCAAAGCTTTTTCTTTTTGACTTAGCGGGCTATTGTTTCTTTCTTTTTTGATCATGATTCAATACTTTCTTTTCATTCTTTTTTGTCTCGTTCGGGAATAAGTTGTATGACTTTTGTGATTGACTTGATGAAAAGGTTGTGACTGCCTTATTCTCAGTGAATGGGAGACATCCATTGTGGATTGTGCTCTTCTTCTTTGTTGTGAGATCTGAGATATGATTGACTCTCTGATGGAATACCTGAAAGTTGAGCGCTCGGTCGCACTAACTGAAGACTACCCTGCCCCTGGTTAAGATTGAGGGTTTTGTTATTTTTTGAAAAGAAACTACTACTCCTTAGGCTCAAAGGGGTTGACGAGGTTTCACTCCCTTATAACTCCAGTGTTTAGGAATTGAAACAATGCCTGTACATCGTCAGCACGATCTTTGTTCCAAAAGCATACAGTTAGTAGTTCATGTGTTTTTGATTTTTCATCATTCTCCTTTTTTAGTTGCTTAAGACAAATGAGTTGAGTATCAATGAACATAATGACAAGAATGAAATGATCTGAGAAAAACATGTATATTACATTTTTTTTATTTATTCAAACAGAATGGGTTTCTTACAATGAGAAGTACTTGATAACAACAAAAGTAATACAATTGAAAATACTAAAGAAATCTATACAATGGCAAGCTTGGCCTTATTCTAATGCAAATGAAATGTTCTCTGACAAACATAAAGTCTTCATGGTCCACTGGTGGAAGCTCCATTGTGAGGTGGCATGGGATTATTGACCACATTAGGTGCCGCGGGTGTGAATGTAATCTCCTTTGCATCAAGCAGATCCTGAACCTTGTCTTTGAGAACTCTGCACTCTTCAGTGGTGTGACCAGATCCTCCAGAGTGGAATTCACACTTGGCATTAATCTTGTAATTTGGAGGGAGAGGATCAGGAGGAGGCCTCGCTTCAGCTAATTGAATCAATTTTTGATCAAGCAAGGCGGCGAGAAGTTGGCTATAGGTCATTGGTACACGATCATACACCCTTTTAGGCCTATTCTGTCTCTGTTGACCTTGTCTTTGTTGATAACCTTGTTGTTGGAAACCTTGTTGTTGTTGAACATATTGTTGATAAGGAACCCAAGGTTGTTGACCAACAGGTGCCACATAAGCTTGAGGAGCGGTGGCGGTCACTTGATAACAAGGAGCTTGATCTTGAGCATAAGCAGCACTAGTCTCACCTTCTTTCTTCTTGACAAAGTTACCCTGAGGTTTCTTGTACCCATATTGGTTTGCAGCAGCAGCATTGGCGGGATTCTGGATCTTACCAATTTTCAAACCATTCTCAATTCTTTCGCCAATCTTGACCAGATCGGAGAAACCAGAAGAAACACTACCAACCATTCTCTCATAATAATGTCCTTGAAGAGTATTCATGAACATATCAACCAGTTCGGATTCAGAAAGTGGTGGATTAACTTGAGCAGCCATTTCTCTCCACCTTTGGGCATATTCTTTGAATGTCTCATTGGTCCTTTGCACTTGATTTTGAAGTTGCAACCTAGTCGGTGCCATGTCAATGTTATACTGATATTGCTTGAGGAAAGCATCAGACAAATCCTTCCAAGATCGGATTCTATTACGCTCCAGATTCATATACCAGTTCAGAGATGCCCCAGATAAGCTATCTTGGAAGCAATGGATGAGCAATGAGTCATTGTGGATGTGAGAAGCCATCTTACGACAATACATGATGATATGGCTCTTCGGACAGCTCAAACCCTTGTACTTCTGGAAGTCGGGAGTCTTGAACTTAGGAGGGACAACCAGATTAGGAACTAGACACATATCCTCAGCATCCATCCCATAGGAACTAAATCCTTCAATGGCTCGAATTCTTTCCTCAAGGATTTTGTACTTCTCAGCAGATTTCTCAACGGGTCGAGCTCTTTCAGCAGTTGGTATTGTTTGCATTCCTGGATTAGCAGAACGGGTACCACAGAAAGCAGGAATAGGGATCTCTGTTTGAGAAGGCGGCGCAGGGAATGGGAAGACGGGATCAGCCATAGTCATTGCTCCAGAAGTCACGGGTATAGTCCCACCTTGGTTTGGAGCTCCAAGGGTATCAACAGTCATGAAGTTGAATGGCATCCCAAGAGTAGCATTAGTCCTTGCTTGGAACTCAAATGGAGTAGAAGAAGGTGGAACGACCTCAAGTTGGCTAGCAGCAGCTTGGTTACCAACAACGGGAATCTCTTGTGTAGCAGGAACCCTTTCAGTTCGCAAGGCTTGGATAGCTTCCAGGATAGCATCGACCTTAGTTTTCATTTTATCCATCTCTTCTCTAATGGCAGCTTGATCTTGTTCGTAATTCTCCATGATTCTTCTTCTGTGAGCTCTTGTCAGATATCGGTGTGGAGGAATCGTCTTGACTGATCTGATGGAGAGAAATAGGTAAGAGTATTGGTAACCATGAATGCACAGGCATGAATGCAAAATGTTAATGATGATGCAAATGTAACATAAATCAGGATCAAGGCCTCTTGGATAACAGCTTTTCATGGTCATAAGATATGGTCGAACCCTCCAGATTCAGAGGTTCGACGTTGCTTTCTGGATAAATAGCTCGTGCATGAGTCAAAGATGGTCGAACCCTCCAGATTCAGAGGTTCGACGTTGATTCTGATAGATAACCTTTGCATAAGTCAAATAAGGTCGAATCCTCCAGATTCAGAGGTTCGACGTTGATTCTGATAGATAACTGATGTATAGCTTCTGTATAAGTCAAATGTTCCAGGATCAAAGGTTCGACGTCTTTTTAGATACCAAGAGAACCAATAGTCACCAACAGAACATGAATAGTCACCAACAAAACCGAGTCACCAACGGTACCTGTCATGTATATCCCTCCCCACTCACGGGTGTAGTCTAGGTCAGGGTAGGTCAAAATGGCAACCAGCGTTATCAGTTCTCCTGAGATACCACCATTGTTGCATCTACATGCCAACGATGATACCCCATTTGAACCTCGACTGGGCGTGGGTCTAATGATCGCACTAGACAAGACCTGACATCTCATCGGCGTCATGACTATCCACTCTATCCTAGGTATCCTGTGTGTCTCTCTGGCCTGGGTATTGGGCCTTTTACCTCAAATCAGTAACATCCCAACCCAACAGAACAGCATAATAATAATCCACAGTATAGGAAAATAAAAGTGCAATGCATAAAGAAATAAAGCAATAAAGCAATAAAACAATAAAGCAGTAAAGCAATAAATGAACACCCAAAGAAAAGAAAACAAACGCAAGCTAGGATCGACTTGCTAAGAATGGACCAGCACAGGTCTATCACATCCCCAGCAGAGTCGCCAGCTGTCGCACGCTCGCGAAAATGAACAGACAGAGTCGCCACCAATATATTTATCCCAAAGAGGGAAAGGAATATCAGAAAACCTGGAATAAAGAAAGGATAAGAAAAAGGTCTTTCGACCAGAGATAGGGTACGGGAGTCGGTTACGCAAGGGGAAGGTACTAGCACCCCTCACGCCCATCGTACTCGATGGTATCCACCTATGTTTGTTGCTATCTAAAGGGTGTATAAATCTAAAGCTTAATTACTAAGGGAATGCATGCAAATGAAAGAAAAGAAACACAGGGAAAATAAGGTTTATAAATAATTGTGCTCGCTTAGGCCCCGCGACCCAATGCCTACGTATCCTTTTCAGGAATCAGAGCGCCGTAGTTCGGCTCTTTAGTTTTTGTTTGTTTTTGTGTTTTTTAGTGAACGACGTTACATTCGCACTCCGCTGCTCGACCTCTGGAGTCTTAAGCTGGGAATGGAGCGGAAATAACGTGTCCGATTAGGAGAAAGAATGCCCTGAAGGCAAGAGAAAGAATGCCTCGGAGGCAAGAGAGAGAAGAGAGAAAATTGGTTTGTGTCTTTTAGGTGTAATTCCATGATGGACGAAAACCCACTACAAGGCTTCGCATCACTTCCTTACTTTGTTTAGGTCCGAGCCTTTATTAGATATTTTGAAATGTTTTTGGTTGGGTGTTTTTTTAAGGGAAATTAATTTGTGACTTGAATCATGCCTTAAAAAGAGTTTTTTTTTGAATATTTAGAGAACGCACATCGAGGCCTACGCCACAATCGTTTCTCTAGATAGTGGTTAAGAAATACAAAGCTTTGGATATTTAGAGAATGCACATCGAGGCCCACGCCACAATCGTTTCTCTAAATAGCGGTTAAGAAATACACCGAGGCCTACGCCTCAATCATTTCTCTTCCGCTAAGTGGGAAAGAACATACATCGGAGCCTACGCCCCAATCATTTCCTTCACACTAAAAAAAGGTATTAGCATGATTCGCGTCGTCCTTTATTAATGTTTTAAAGTTGAAAAGAAAAAAGGAAAAGAACCTAATCTAATATGAACTAAAAGATGATTCTAAGTCCTAAATTGTCAAGTTAAAGTCTACCTAAATTATAGGATTTCAAAGGGAAGACTAACCTAAAAGTTATGGATTGTGGGTCCTAAAATTCTAAAGGAACACACAAGTGAAATTACAAAATTATAAGTCAAAAGAATCAATGTAAACAAATGATACAAAATAGCACAAAATGATTTAAAGATGACTTGAAATATTGTACAAAGCATGGAAGCAAAAGATGCAAAATATAGTACAAAAAATCGAAACTAAACAAGTCAAAATATAGCATGAAATGGATTAAAAGACTATTTATTTTTATGGTTTTTTATATGACAAACAAGCATTTAATCAAGCAAAAAGAAATGAAATAAAAGCCTGAAACTATTATTTTTTTATGTACATTTTTTATGTGTTTTTATTACCTAAAAATAACATGAAGAAACTATGTGAAAAGACCTAAATCTAACATGAACAGGGGGTGCAAATTGAAATAAAGTTGGTTCTGGAAATAGTAGGGCGCAGGGCCCAGCCAGAAGAGGCCCAAAGACTTATTGTTTTTGATGTGATTTTCCTAACAAAAATTTGTAACGATGGGCCTCAGGGGGTGGATTAAGCAATTCGTGGCCCAATTGTGATGATCCAACAGACTCATCATATGCAGATTTTGTTATCTTATGTTTTTAACAAAATGATTTAATCTCTTTTTACCAAATCTGATTAACGCTAATCATGCATTTTAAACCTCTAAAACTCAATTAATTCGTATTAATCTCAATTAATAATAAAAGAAAAAGGGGATAATTAGGATTCATTTTATGACTCTCCAACTTCTCCTCTCAGACTCAACTCTCCCTCGCGAACGGCGTTGACACTCTCTTTCACCTCCGATCAAAATCTCGCCGTTGCACCACCGTCCAATCGAAACGGATAACCACACCTACCCCTTTTTCAATCATAATCTCTCTTCAAACTCCTCAATCAACTGCCTAGTCTCTCTCAGGTAGAAAAGGGGAAAGTAAACCCTAAATGTTCATGAGGAGAAATCAAGGTAAAGTCTCGCCTAATACGCTAGGTTTCGAGCAAATCCGGATTCATACGAGCATTAACAAGCACAAATCAACAACAAAGAGTGCGATTGACGTCGGGAGCAAAAGGATTCAGGCTTACCTCTTGGAGGCGGACTCCGGCGATTCTCGGATTTGGAGATGAGGATAGAACGTAACTCCGAAGTTCAGGTACTAGCCTTCAATTCCTTTAATTTCCGCAACGAATCTTTTTCTTCTCCTTCTTGTTCACTTTCTGAGATTTTTTCCTTTTTTGTGTTGTTGTTGCGAGATTGGAAGATTACGAAGAATCCGTGAAGATGTTGTTCTTGCTGCGCTGGTGTTATAGTGAAGAAGATGAAGATCCGATGGAGATGGAGATGGAGTCGTTGAATTGGTGATGAAGATTAGTCTGGTTTCTGTTCTTGCAGAATAAGTGTGGATTGATGCTTGTAGATGATGAAGAATGGTGGAGGAGAAGATGGTGTGTAGATGAAGATTGAAGAAGATGAATTGGGGTTCTGTTGAAGGTGATTGAAAATGGTGAAGAAGCTGAGAAATTGGAAGAATCGTGGAGAGCCTTGAAGCTGGGTGAAAGTCCAGTTATATAGAGTTTCCAGGTTAGTTACTCTTCTCAATTTTTCTGTTATGATTCAGTTAGAATTCTGTTAGAGTTTTGTAACTGACTTGGAAGGTTAGTTATCTGATTCTAGGTTGTTACAAATCGGTTAGAGGGAGTTAGGTTTGGTAGTTAGTTCTGGATGTTGGGAAATCTGTTATAACTGTTATGAGGTGGTTATGGTTAGCTTTGCACATTGAATGAAGGGTGAGTTAACTGAATGCAGTAACATGATATAAATTCATTTTGTTTTCTTTTGTATGGAGTTCTGAATGACTTGTAAGCTGCCTGAATTGCTGAAATAGAGTGTATGCAGGGCTGTCTTGATGCTATTGGATGGCTGCTGTAAATATATGTTGCAGGGTATAACTTTTGCTTGAGCCACTTCTGAATTTTGAATTTACCCTTGTGTGAACTTTGGTTTTATGGCATTGTTTTGACGTTCTTTCGAATGGCTTTCGGTTCAGGTACTGCAGTTGAGGATTTTTCTGAGACATTTGACTACTGAAGTATGCAAGGGTGCAGCTCTGTTGTTGGGAGTGAGTTGGAGATTTACATGGAGGCATGAAGATTTAGGGACAGAATTAGGATGAGTTTATGATGATGATTCTTTCTTTGGTTGTAATCTTTCCTTTGCGATTTGTAGCGCCTTTGTAATAAGTTAGGATTGTTGTAATAAAATTTGGACCTTATTAGCTTGTAACTTCGATGTGGGAATACACTTGGACTTGTAATGTTAACTCTGAGGTTGACTTTCTGAATTTGAGTTTTGAATAAGAATTAAGATTATGAATATAGCATTATAACTTGAGTTTCAAGGAACTAATTATGAATGAATCTTGCTATTTGATAGAATCTTCTTGAAAATACGAATGATGTTCGTACGAATCTTGATGAAGACCTTTGAATCAAACTTGTATACTTTTCATAGTTCCATAATAATTAGATCCAAATTGGACACTCCTGATTGAATCTTAAATTCATAACAATTTGTACTTGAAGCAACCTTAATGTGCATGAGACCTTAACTTGATGTATCAAAAGATAAACAAACTCATCATCATCCTATTGCCCAAACCATGAGTCTTTTTTTAGTCATTTCTTGTATCTCAATTAACTTTAGGGGCCTCTTGAATGGGTGAACGATAGAATTGGAAAAATACGGCTAGAGAATATCACAACATTTGTTCAAATGATGACCACCAGTATGTGAATATATACAAAGAGCCACAAATGAATCCTTACATCCATGATCTTTGCTTTCATTTCCAGATTATTGAAAAATGCATGATTTTATGGGATGATGATGCAGATGAAATGGGATAACATAAGCCAATTAGAAATGGAATTAAATGGGCAAATTTTGGGGTACAACAGTCGTATGACCTTTTAATTATCGAGGCAACAGGCTGAGGTATCCTCGTATTTGAGGGACTGGCTATTCTGCAAAAAACACAAGGCAACAAGGCAACAGGCAACAAGGCAACAGGCAACAAGGCAACAGAGAGGTTACCCCAAAAGAGTGCATGTGTGCAACAATCACGTGGTTAATTCAGTTATGTTATCTTGTAAATTAGTGACTCTAATCCAGTTTAAATTTGCACTCCCTAAATTACTAACCACGCAGTAATATAAAGCAATAAAGGGGGCGGGAAATTGTAACCAGCGGATCCCTTATCAGGGTTTGACACAAGTAATAATAATAAAAGGCACAAAATAAAATGAGGTTTAGGGTTACCGACAACGTAGCTTTGGCAATTGATAAACCCTGAAAAGAAAAAGAGAAAGACAATACAGAAAACATATAGTGAGTGCATTATCAAATTCGGGGGCAAACCTCATTAACTAGAAAAGAAAATAGGATAATAAATTAAAAATAGAATAGGGAGAAGGTACTTAGCTTGGCATTTGCCTGACAGGGTTGAGGGCAAGGGTTTGCCAGAAGCATCGACTCTGACCATTAGGAATGAGCAAAGAAACAAATAAGGCGTGAGTGTATTATCAGATTCGAGGGCAAAGGGATTAACCCTAAAAATAAAGAATAAATAAATATAAAAATAATAGTTAAAAAAAAAGTGAGGATACTTAGCTCTGTATTTGATATGGTATGGTTGATAGGACGCTTTAAGGTTAACCCTGAAGAGAGACAAGGCAGAAGAAGATGAAGGCGAAACAAACCCTAATTTAAAATAAACCAAACAGAAAGTTAAATTAAATTAAGTAAAATACTTAACTTTGGTTTTTTGAATCAGGCGCGTATTCGGAGTGAACCATGTCGATAACCCTGAAAAGGCAAGGCACAAAAGGGAAAAAATATTTTCAGTGTATTGGGATGTTCATTTAAAGAGTCTGATTAAGTATATATCAAAATAAGAGAACATAAACGATTTAATTAATTATTGGTCTTACGACCTAATTAATTAAATCAGGATGAAACAATTTAATCGAGAATAAAAATATTTTTTGCGAAATTTTTAGAATTTTAATGAATTAAATATGAACTTTAAAAGATATATACATAAAATATTTAATTAACAAAAATAATATAAACCTAGTAATCATTATAAATAAATAAATAAACAAAATAAATGGTAAATATAATATAAGTAAACATATAATATTAAGAAAATATAATAAATATAAAAAGGGTTTTAGAAAATATATAGTTTTTTATAGAAATAAATAAAAAGAAAAGAAAAAAAAGAAATAAAAAAATAAATACGTAAAACATATATATAAAAAATATAAATGAAAAAAGATTGCATAATAAAAAATAAAAAAAATTAGAAACTTAGCTGAATGATCCTGTGTGGCTCATGCGCGTGGGTTCATGGTGCACCTGCGTTGCCTGGAGCATCGGATCTAGAGGAAGCATGATCTGATGGCTGATGGATGAGGGTGTATCACGCGTACGTAAGCCAAGAAGCACAGGATCTGCTTCATTCAAAACTCAAAGCGCGCGCGCGAATGGTCCAACGAACGAGCGACGCGTCATCGTCTTCAACCCTGGGATTTCTGAAGACGCGTTTTTTACAGCGCTTATTTGCAGATGCGTTGTAAAAGCTCCACTTTCCATACCTGTCATTTACGAATGCCACCAAAACAACAGAAAAATGTTTCGCGACCTATCTATTAGGATCGTCCAAGTCCCCTGATCCCAAATATGTCATTAATTTTCACTAATTTTGCTTCAATCAAAAAGCCCTAATTCAAAAAGCTAAGAACCCTAATACGGCAAACCGAGGCAATCGTACATAACAATGCAATTAAACATCTAGGATCGGTCAGAACATCACGATAACCATGAATATGCATCCAAAATACATTAAATATGCGTGTATGATCGAGTCCGATGCAAAGTTCAAAAGCTCAGAATTTCGACTTACAGTGGGGTGTTTTGGCGTTGTTGAATGCGTATGATGATCTGGATCGGTTCAGAATGCTTTCAGGAACGTGTTGGGATGAATTGCAAGCCTTGAATTGCCTTACACCACCAATTTGAAGTTTGACTTTTCTCCCCTTTTGTAACTCGGTTCTAGGGTTCTTCAGAGCCAAATTTCGTAACCCTAGAGGTCTGGAATGATCATGTATATATAGTGGAATAGTTTAGGTTAACAAAATAAGAACAAATCCTTTTGAATCTTTGAATACTTGTTTGGAAGATTTGATTGAAAATATGATTTTGAAATTTTCCAATTATGGCCAATATTGATTCAATCTTCTCCAATCCAATAGTGCACGAAATTTGATTTGTTTTGGAGAATATTTGCTGATCAAAATAGGTCCAAATCACATCTTTGATAAGATATTTGATTTTCTAGTAATTTATTTGATTTTAATTCTTTTTAATTAGAATAAAAAATCAAAATAAATCAAATTAATCACATATTTTCGTGGCAAAGAGATTTTGGGCTCTTGAATGCTTGGGGAACAAGATTGAAGCAAAATAATTTGGGCCCATTTGCAAAATAATCAAGTTTCTTCACATTTTTCTCTTCCAAAATAGCTCAACTTTGACGAGGCCTATCTCCCTCAATTTTTTAGTTATGGAGGTGTTCTAAGATATTTTGGAAACCTTAGAGAATCCTCTAACTAGTGTCTTTGGTCCCATATCAAAATTATTTTCCATTCTCATTTTATGCCCTTTTGAAAAAAGTGTCCTTTTGTTGACTTTTGAAAAGGACCTATAATGTATGAATCCATATCTCTTAAACCATTGACCTATGAGCTTTGATTCTTGGACCATTGGATAGAGGAATGAATTCCCTTCAAAATGAGCTTTGGTGGGAATTTTTCTGATGAAGTATGAATATTTGGTGAATTTTCAAAGTTTGGTTGACTTTTTTAGTTCATGCCCAAAATAGTAACTCTTGACTTTTGACTTCTCTGATCTTTCCTTGCATCATCATGATCAACCCTTGATCAAATGATGATTTTAGGGTTATGAGGATGTTGTTGACCAAATATCTTGAGTTTTGACTATATATTGACTTGAAATGACTGTTTTGCCCTTGAGAGTCGATTGTTGACCTAATCAGGATTTGAGGGACTAAATTTGCTCTGTTTGACTTGAAACTTTATATGGAGATTCTTTGGGATGTTGGTGACCCTATGGAATCATCTTGAGCCATTGATTCAGTGATTTTCCTTTGAATGAATCAAACCCTAACTCAGAGCCTTTGTATAGGAGAGTATGTTTTGGAGCATTATGTCTTGATTTTGAAATTGCATATGGGAAATGGTATGGGCAAATTTTGGGGTATGACACGATGTATGAATATGTTTATGATTTATGACGTATGACTATGATTTATGTTGTCTTGATTGAGAAAATAAATCTATATATCCTTGTGATCTTGTTGTCTGATCTTGTTTTGAAGATGCTCAGCTGGGGATTTATGATTTCTGCTTTGGGATGAGAGTCATTTGAATGATTGATCTTGATGTACCCTGACTGGGGATGAGAGATGTCGGAGAAAAGCAAGGTGTCGGGGAACCGACAATGTTGAAGATGTAAACTCTGTTGGGGAGATATGTCTTTGCTGGACGAGTAAGTTTGAAGATATCTTCTTGAGGATTGCTCTGTGGGGATATGATCTTGTGAAATCGGAGTTGTGGGAAAGCATGGATGCCTTGAACATTGCCCCCGGTATTATAGTAACTACCATTCCTGGATTTGATTAGGACACACCGCCGAGTATTGATCAAGATGTCAAACTGGACTTTCATAGATTTGCCCCTGCTAGTAGGAACTTGAAGAGATTCACCTCGCGAGGACTTTATGAAGTGTATATTGTAGGCGACATGCCCCTAGTAATCGTAAACTTAGGATGATGCCCCTGACTGTTTGGCTTTTGAGAGATTCTTGGAATCTTGACTTGATTGCCTCAGATTGATGGAGACATTGCTTCTTGGAGTAATCTTGTCTGTCGGGATAACTTTCAGTCGTTAGTTGTACCCTGTGCAAGTTCTTTCTGTTGCTAACATTTGAGATTATGTAGCAGAATATGTTTAATAATGAATTCATGAGATGCAATGCATACATTTGTCTTGAGTTTTGAAAAAACATTAAAACAAGAGATGTAAAAAGCGTGCTATTTGTAAAAACATGATATTTGTAACAATGTGATGTTTGTAAAAATGAAATACCAACTCAGCATTTGTGATGATCCTTAAGGAGTTAGGATACCTTTGTTACGACAGTATGCTTTCGAACTAACCAAGCTTCAGTTAGGACTTTCAAGGGTTGTAGCGTGGCTTGGTTCACGGTTTAAGAAACAAAGGATAAAGGCTCAAAATTTGATTGTACCCACCCCTCTTCGTGATGATCTTCAGTCCTAAACTCAGTTAATTTCAACTTATGCATTCAGGTTTCAAGAGACTTTTGGATTTGCACCTTTGATAATGATGATGGTTCACAAACAAAGAGAACTTTTGAGATGGCAGTCATTTCTTCCTTTTGGTAGCCACAACATTATGTTGTTAAGGAATTTATTGACTTCTCTTTTTATCTTTTTGATATCCCTAACTTTTGCCTAAACTGTCTATTTTGAGCTTACAGTCAGCGGGATGCCTTGACTTTTGCCTAAGTCTTTGATTTTTCACTTAGCAGGCTTTTCTTTGTATATATGTTTTCCATTCATTCGTTTTTTTTTAAAGATATTGACTGCCT
Organism: Vicia villosa; assembly: GCF_029867415.1. NCBI lineage: Eukaryota > Viridiplantae > Streptophyta > Magnoliopsida > Fabales > Fabaceae > Vicia > Vicia villosa. The sequence goes on from NC_081180.1 coordinate 141,861,158, forward strand.
TGCTTAATGATTGATGAGCCATTATTGGCTTTTGATTGACATCTCCAACACTGGATGAATGCTTGTGATTGAAACCTTTGTTGAAAGGTGTACTGAATGATTCTCTTAAAATAGAATGCACAGCCAAATTAACTGAGAACTACCCTGCCCCAGGTTATGATCAAGGGTTTTAATTAGTACAAGAAAGAAACTTCTACTTCTTTGGCTCAAAGGGGTTGACGAGGGATTAACATCCTTATATCTCCACTGTTTAGGAATTGAAACAATGCCTGTACATCGTCAGCATAGTCCGCTCAAAAGCATACTGTATGAGGTTGTGGTATCGTTTTCGTCATCCTCCCTCAAAAGGCATACAGCTTTAGTAGGAGTCGAGTATCACAAAACATATGCAAATTAGAGACATATTTTAAAATGAGTGATAGCGAAATAATTTATTCAAGACAAATATATGCAATGCACTAATGATGATTATTAAAATAGATAATGTCTATCATGAGTCAAATGTTTAAACAAACAGAAAAGAAACTTGCAAATGAAAGTAGATCTAATGATCCAAAAGTTTGTCCGTCTAGACGTCAATCAGTCTTGTCATGACTTAGGCATAGGAGCGGTGATCACCACAGGGGTTTTAGGAGGGTTGGATTTGATTTCTCCGTCATTGATCAGATCTTGAATCTTATTCTTTAATGTCCAGCAATTGTTTGTGTAATGTCCAAGAATGTTGGAATGGTACGCGCACCTCGCATTGGGATTATAGTCAGGAATGTAGGTGTTAGAATTCGTTGGCTCGATTGCCCTGAGCGTCTAGATCATATGAGTGAATTGATTGTTGTGACTCAGTTGTCGTGATTCCATTATCGTGACTCAGTTGTCATGACTTTGTTGTCGTGACTCAGTTGTCGTGATTCCATTATCGTGACTCAGTTGTCGTGACTTTGTCGTCGTGACTCAATTGTGGTGATTCCATTATCGTGACTCAGTTGTCATGATTCTATTATCGTGACTCAGTTGTCGTGACTTTGTTATCGTGACTCGGTTGTCATGACTTTGTTGTCGTGACTTCATTGTCGTGGTCTTTTCTGATTTGAGTGTCATGATTAAATCTTTAATCACACGCTTCAACGGTCTACCACCCTTTACACCATAACCAGGATTGTTCGAATAATTAGCGCATTTCGCATTGTAATTGTACCCCAAGAATAGGAGTGCCTTCAATTCTTCTTGCCCCTTGGCTGAGTTCAGAATCAAAGTTTGGAATCGGATGTTCTGAGCCTGAAGGTGTTTGACTGATTGCTCGAAATCCATTTGTGCTGAAGTAAACAGCAAGAGAGGATGAGATACCTGTTGTGAGAAACCTGTTATGCGATGTTATGAATGCAAATGCAATATTTTCAAGGATATATAGGAATTTAGTTAGCAACATTATAATGGTTTGGTCGCGTCTTTGTCTGAAGAATTCTGAATTTTGTCTTTGAACGTCTTTCTTTGAGAATCAAGCTCACCATATCGAGTGGGTCATCGCCTCTGATTCGGGATACCTATGAATTCGTAGGTACATGGCTAGAGGAAAATAAATCCTCTTGCCCCTTGATAGATACTGAATCTCTGAATTGGAAGGCATGTGACTAGAGGAAAATAAATCCTCTTGCCCCTAGATAGGAATTCAGTCCTTGATAAGAGCACCTGAAATTGCGCGCCCTAAATCCCTAAGATCCTTGAAAGGGTTAGTTAAATCATGTTATGCTTATGATGTCATGATGTCATGATGTTATGCGAATGCAATTCGTTAGACTTAGTGCGAGATGGTAAGGACAAAAAAGTCCTTTCAACAAAACCTGCAAGGAAATGAAGGTTAGTAGCAAACACAAACAAGTCACACAAGTCAGACAATTTTTGGCTTAAGGCTTGCATGGAGTCTGATCAGGTGTCCTTCCCAAGGGTATTTCTATGGATAAGAAGATTTCAGCAACGGGTTCTACAAGTTATCCAGAATTGTCAGCCCTTCTAAAGCACCCTCGGACATGATACATTCGCATCATGCAATGATACTTTGAGAAAGGACCTATCTGAATTGTAGCATCGGGTAGCGACTATTTCTTAACATTTGTCAAGAGTAGTCCCCCCACTACGTTCCTAAAGGCCAGGATGGGTTAAGGGTAACTAAAGGTCCTTGAGCTCCGGCGCACCCACAGACACATACATAGACCCCCCTCATTTGAGAAAGGTGTGCATATGCTATGGAGTCCTAACTCAAGCGTGAACTTCATATTGACTCATCTCCCGCATATGTGAAAGAGGTCGCCATGACTATGCCACTCCTAATCTTAAGTGTTCTTGAATCCGGGAATAGGATTCGTCCTTCATTTAATTCCCAAAACGCCCCTGAAAAATAAAACAAACAAAGCAAACAATAGAAAACATTTAAGTGATTCCTAAACTTTTAAGGTAACCCCTCTTTTATCGAAATAAATCCCCAGCAGAGTCGCCAGTTCTGTAATACGGTGAACTGACTTTTTATCGATCGAAATGTCGCGGTAAAGCATGAGTCGCCACCGACTTTTATTTTATCCAAATATTCGGAAAGGCTAAAAGAAACAGGAAAACACCTTTTAAAAAGATTTGAGTTCGGGGGGTAATTATGCAAAGGGAAGGTGTAAGGCACCCTTGGCATCCATGGTTTTCCATGGGCTCTTAATTGCTTTGCTCGTTTTGAAACCAAAAGTTTAGAAATGTATAGAAGATGAAGAAACAAGGACTTTAGCTCGTAAATGAGCGTAGCCTTGAAAGTGTTTAGAAAAAGTTGATAAAAGACATTTTAGCCAGAGCAAGGAAATTAGGGGCAATTACCTTATAATTTGAAAAAGAGGTTCTTTTAGCCTTTCAGGGTAAAAGGATCTATCCATACCATGGAGGGCAGGAAGCCTTTCATTTGGAGGTAAACGGGTCATCGAAATATCCTTCGCCATAAGACTGACCCATACCATAGAGAGGCAGGTAGTCTAAGGGAAAGACCAGAACAGCCTTATTCGTAGGCAACCAGAGGATACCTCAGCCTTTTCCGTAGGCAACTTCCGAGGGTCGAGGTCATATAGTGTATCGAAGGCAGCATCATTAGGGTCGTATGACCTTTATTTATCGAGGCAGCATGGCTGAGGTATCCTCGTATTCGAGGGACATGGCTTATTCTGCAAAAACACAAGGCAACAGGCAACAAGGGAACAGGCAACAAGGCAACAGAGAGGTTACCCCAAAAGTGTGCGTGTGTGTAACAATCACGTGGTCAATTTAATTAAATTATCTTGTAATTAGTTATTCTAATTCAATTAACAAGGCTTGCACTCCCTAAGATTACTAACCACGCAGTTTAACATAAAGCAGTAACAATAACAATATGGGGAAGGGGACAATGAAACCAGCGGATCCCTAATAGGGTTTGACATAAGTAATAATAAAAGACAGAAGATATGATGGTTAGGGTTTAGGGTTACCGATACTCGTAGCTTTGGCAGTCGACAAACCCTGAAAATTGGACAAGAAAGAATAAACAGAAGAGTGAGTGCATTATCGGTTCGGTGGTCAATTGGGGTTAACCCTAATAAAAATAAGAGATAAAGAAATTAAGAATAGATAAATAAAAGGGTACTTAGCTTTTGTATTTTGATTTGATCTGACATGGTTGACAGTCGGAGGAACTCTGAAGCATGCACAAACTATGAATTCTGCGAAGCAGTCCAATGCTCACGATGGTTGTACCTCGCAAAAACAAGAAAGTGGGCAAATCACAAGAAACAATTAAGTAGATGATACCCTGCAAGGCAATTAAGCAATAATAATAAAGGGGAAAAAAATACTTTGCGGAATAAAATCAATGTTAGAAAACAAGTTTAACAAAATAGTTAAAAAATTAATGGCTAAAAGGTTTATGATTAAGAAACCTAAACCTACGGTTAATGGACAATACCCCCTATGCCTATTATAGGTTCTCTATGATTTTTTAAAGTCAGGATCAAATCTAATTATAAACTTAAAATTTATTTAAGTTAGTTAAAATTATAAACCCAATTACCGTAATTAAAATTATAAACTCAATTTAAATAAAAATAATAATTAAACATGGTAAAATCCTAGTTAGCTAAAAAACATAAAAACTTAAAAAAAACCTAAGTTAATTTAATTATCCTAATTTGTTCAAATATCTAATCTAACTAATTATCCCTAAATTAATTTAACCTATTTTAAATTAATTAAGAAAAGATTAAACTAAAAAAACAAGGTGGGGCGGTGATTTCACGTACTCAGTCAGGGAGTAAATTTTGTTTGACTTTTCCACAATAACAATAGCCATTAGAACTAAGACACATGGCAATAAAAAAGGAAAAAAACTTTAGATAAAAAAAACCAATTCATCATATTTCCCTTTCTTCATCGTGAAACCTTCTCTTTTTCTCAAGACAATTTTCTTTAGATCCAAACAAAAAGCACAATTCTTCCATTCTCAGATTTAAAATTAAATCTCCAATCCAGAGAATAACAAGCAACATCCATAACTTAGAGGCATTAAAAAGAGTACCTGTATCGGCATCGGAGGACTCATGGTGGTGACAGTGGTGCGGAGGTTCGTCGGCTGCGTGGAGGCGCTCTGGTTGGTGGTTGGCTTATGCGATGCTGCGAAGTTCCGATCGGCTCCCCCAGGCGGCGTTCGCGGCGGTGACCGCTGAGAGATTTGCGGCTGAAGCTTGGCTGGAGGTGTCGGCTTCTCGCGTCGGCGTTGGCCTCCCATTCTTCTCCTTATTTTTCTCTGCAAAATAAATCAAAAGAAACTATATAGTCAGTTTATGTTGTATTATTAGTTGCGAGTTTTGTGATTGGGACACGCTCCGAATGCTTATCTGGTTTTTATGTTGTTGTGAGTGATGCAGAGCTGTTTCGACTTGATGGTGTTGCAATTGAGAGTGAAAAAGACGAAGAATTGAAAGAGAATAAGGGTTGATGTTGTACGTGAGTGTGAATTTGTTAGCGGCAAGGATTTGTGCGAGAGAGGGATAGAGAGTTTTGTTGGAATTGTATAAGGGTTTTTTGTTGTGAGAGAGTGAGAGAGAGGATGAAAAGTTAGGATTGGTGAAATTCTCCTAATAGATTAGAAATTTTTGGTTTATATAAGAAAAAAATTAGGTTAGAATGATTAAAAGAGAACAAAATCAATAATCAATTAAAATAATAAAAATCCAAAATCAAATATTGTTTAATTAGATTATTTTAACCAATTATATAAATTCTCTCCTAAAATAGAGATTACCATCTAAAAATAGAAAAAAGAGAACATAATCTTTCAAAAAAATTATTTTATGATTTTTTGGATATTTTTGTGAATAAAATGTGATTAAAGAAAAAAAATTTAATAAATAATAAATAATGAAAACGAAAATAATATTTAAATATTAAAAAAACAATTTTTTGTGAATTTTTGAATAAATGTGGATAAAGTTAGAAGTAAAATTAAAACCTATAAAAGGGAAGAAATGTTAGAAGTGGGATTCGAACTCGGGACTTCTCGCTCTTGTACCTTTTACCCGCAAATTCTTACCAACTGTGCTATGTCACTTAATCGAAATAAAATGACATTTGCGATTATATGAGGGCAAATTTTGAGGTATGACACAGCATAACCAGGGGCAACAGCCACTAGTCTCTTCTGAACTCCCATAGCTCCTACTTGAAAATCTTGGCGAAAGCTTCTCCAGAGGTTTCTTGTAGAAACATCATCAAGACCATTGAAGAAAGCATCCTTCAAAAAGTCCAGTCTACTCATCACTTCATTTCGGAACAACTCCAGGTAGATATGGGGTTCAGGTTCAGGAGGGTGGAAGGTGAATTGGTAGTCAGGGTAGAGAAGGCAGTATGGGTTGGATTTTCTGGTAGTTAGGGGATGGGATAGAGAAGGTGGAGGTGCAGTGTTTGAAGAAGATGGGATATCTGTGGGGATGATTGAGGAGGAAGGAATATCTGTGATTGGAGTGGGTGAAGATGGAATTATAATGATGGGGGTTGATGAGGATGGCTTATCAGAAAGAGTTGGGGGATGGATATTTAGTGGTGTAGGGTTTAAGACAGGAGTAGAAAGAGAAGGTGGAGGAGGATTTGGTATGGTGAAGGTGTTTTGTGGTTCAGAAGGAGGTGGTTGGGTAGAAGTTTGAGGTTCAGAAGGAGGAGTAAAAACATGCCTGGAGACACTAGCAGTTCTGGAAGCACGAAAAAAACTTCTTATTTTCTGCTGCTGATATTCTGGAGTGTTCACCTTGTCAGGATCATAGGTGACCCTCTGCTTCTTGGCTTTCTTGGCCTCATATTCTTGAGCCTTTCTTTTTAGCCTTGCTTCTTGTTTCTTCTGATCCTTCTTCTGAAGATCAGCCAGTGACAGAAGCACTCTACCATGAATCCACGCAGAATCAATATCAGATTGTTTCCTAACAGAATCTTCCAAGTGGTTCTTGACAGCCTTGTGAAGTTCTAAATGAAACAAAGTGGCAAAACCTTCAACAGGAACTCTCCTAGATAGAATATCTGGAAAGCTTGTACCAACAGAAGATACCTTCTGGATGAGATCAAGTCTGAACAGATCAACACCGTTGAAGACAGGACCTTGAACAACTCCAAGAAATTGGGACGCTCCAATGGTCCTAATAGAATCCAGCAAATTACTTTCAGTCAGAATATCAGAGATCATTCTGGCGAAAGGAATAGTGTTTCTTGGAATATGAGGATACTTCGCCCTTTCTTCCTCTCTAGACTCTACTATAGAAGTCTTCAGATTCTCAAACAGAATGTGAGAGATGTTGAGTTCCATCTTTCTGCCAATGCAGAAGAGAGTATACTTGTGATCAGGACTGATGTAGGCGGAGGAGGAGAATAATTGCTTCCTATGGTGAGGAGAATCTAGGATAATCTCAGCCCACACTTGATAAAACGGCCTTAAAGTACCAGTTTTATGAGATTCAATCCCGATAGCATGAGAGATTTGTTGTTCAACCTGAAACCAGTTAACCCTTCCAGGTTGAGGACCAGTGCAACCTTCTTCATCATCCAGGTTGTATAGCTTCCTGATTAGCTTTTCAGTGATAACTACTTCATGCCCTAGCACGAAGGAAATGATGGCAGTTGGGGTAACCGTTGCATGTACTCAGAAATCCTTCACCAGTTCAGGATAAATTGGTCCAACCAATCTATCAAGATAGTTTGACCATCCTTGTGCTAGGATCCTTGCATCAGACTGGAAGCCATTTGCTCTTAGATTATCGAAGTCCACAGCGGACTCACAAAGAACTTCCAGTACGTCAGTGGGTATCATGCAAGTCTTCAAGGGGGCACACCCATACTTTCTTAGGAGAATCTGAGTAGAAGTAAGTCTTTCTGCCGGGCTTGATGAACTTGATGATGAATACATGATGATTTTGCTTGGTTACAGATCACAAACTAGGGTTTGAAAGAACGAATGCAAAGAGAGAGACACACAAATGGAGAGAGAGCGAAAAAGATAAAATGAAGATGAAGCGGGTTATTTAAACGTTTTGAATAAAAGAAAATAATAATAAACAAAAACTGTTTAAAAGAAATGATTACAAAAAAAATGACATCAATATGCATTTAATGAGAAATAACGTTAGGAGAGATAAAGTGACAAAATGAAATGATTTGCACAGTTACCTAGGGCGGTGTCTCCTCAACTGCACGCATGCTTGTCCAAAAATGGTCAACACGTGTTCATTTTATGGAAAGACAGGTGAAAGCTGTTTTACTTTAAAAGAGCTTCTGAATCAACTTAGATAATGAAACGTTAGTAATAACAGAATCAGAACTTCTAATTGATCAGTATCAGAACTTCTTATAGCTGCCTAGTCCTAACACATTTCAGAAGTTATTCATACACAGATCTTCTCATCTTCTCATTCTGGGCATAAGTCCATACTGATATTCTTAAGAATGAACTTAAACCTATCTTCAGCAAGGGGTTTTGTAAAGATATCAGCCCATTGATGGTCTGTATCCACAAAGTTCAAAGAAAGAACACCCTTCTGAACATATTCCCTCATAAAATGATGTTTAATCTCAATATGTTTAGCTTTGGAATGTAAGATAGGATTCTTAGATAAACATATAGCAGAAGTATTATCACAGAAAATAGGAATGTTACTCTCATATATCTGATAATCTTCTAGCTGACTTTTCATCCATAGCATTTGTGTGCTACACCCAGCAGCAGCAACATATTCTGCTTCTGTTGTTGAGAGAGCTACGGTAGCTTGCTTCTTGCTGTACCAGGAGATCAGATGACTTCCAAGAAATTGACAGCTTCCTGAAGTACTCTTCCTTTCAATTCTATCTCCAGCATAGTCAGCATCACAGAATCCTACTAAGTTGTATTCTTTAGATCTTCTATAGACTAAACCAACGTTAGTAGTACCTTTCAGATACCTCAGAATTCTCTTAACAGCAGTTAAGTGAGATTCTCTAGGATCTGATTGGAATCTAGCACACAAACAAACACTGAATAGAATGTCGGGTCTAGAAGCAGTTAAGTATAGAAGAGATCTAATCATACCTATGTACAACTTCTGATCTACCTTCTTACTTACCTCATCCTTACCTAGAACACATGTTGGATGCATAGGAGTTTTGGCTTCTTTGCTTTCAGAAAGATTAAACTTCTTCAGAAGTTCTTTCACATACTTCGTTTGATGAACATAAGTTCCATCAGAAGTTTGGTTGATTTGAATTCCTAGGAAATACTTGAGTTCACCCATCATACTCATTTCAAATTCAGCCTGCATAGACTTAGAAAACTCCTTTCCAAGTGAAGCATTAGATGTTCCAAAGATAATATCATCAACATAAATTTGACAAATTAAAAAGTCCTTCTTAGACGTTTTACAGAAAAGAGTCGTGTCCACTTGTCCTCTAGTGAAACCATTGTTCAGAAGGAAAGAACTTAATCTTTCATACCAAGCTCTGGGAGCTTGCTTCAATCCATACAATGATTTCTTAAGTTTAAAAACATGTTCTGGAGACTTAAAGTCTTCAAAACCAGGAGGTTGGTGGACATAGACTTCCTCATCTATATAACCATTTAAGAATGCACTCTTAACATCCATCTGATACAGAGTGATGTTATGTTGAGTGGCAAAAGAAATCAATAGGCGAATAGATTCTAACCTGGCCACTGGTGCAAAGGTTTCTGTATAGTCAACCCCTTCTTGATGACTATATCCCTGAGCCACCAGTCTGGCTTTGTTTCTTACCACTTCTCTCTTCTCACTGAGCTTGTTTCTGAACACCCACTTTGTACCAATGATGTTGAATCCTTTTGGTCTAGGAACCAAATCCCATAGATCATTCCTTGTAAACTGATTTAGTTCTTCTTGCATGGCAATTATCCAGTCTGGATCTTCTAGAGCTTGATCAACAGAAGTTGGCTCGATTAAAGAAACAAGACCTAACTGACATTCTGCATTGTTCTTAAGGAATGCTCTTGTTCTGATGGGATCATCTTTCTTTCTAAGGATCACATCTTCTGAGTGAGCAGAGGTGAGTCTAGAAGATCTTCTGACTGTTGGCTCTTCAGAAATTCTGAGATTCTCTAAAGATGCAGCAACTTGATCTTCTGATTCTTTGCTTCTGAGACTTTCAGCTTCTGGAGCTTTGCTTCTTGGTTCTACAACTTCCGATATGTCAATATCTATATCTGCAAAATTCTCAAACTGCTTTGACTTTTCAAGACCAAGCTTATCATCAAACCTGATATTGATTGATTCTTCTACAACCAATGTTTCAGTATTGTATACTCTGCAGCCTTTAGAGCGTTCAGAATATCCCAGAAGAAAACATTTTTGTGCCTTAGAATCAAACTTACCAAGATGATCTTTAGTATTCAGAATAAAACACACACATCGAAAAGGATGAAAATATGAAATGTTGGGCTTTCTGTTCTTCCACAATTCATAAGGAGTCTTATTTAGAATAGGTCTTATAGAGATTGTAGTCTGAATATAACATGCAGTGTTTATTACTTCTGCCCAGAAGTGCTTAGCCATATTGGTCTCATTGATCATGGTTCTGGCCATTTCTTGTAGAGTCCTATTCTTTCGCTCTACAACTCCATTTTGCTGTGGAGTTCTAGGGCAACAGAAATCATGGGAAATACCATTTTCTTTGAAGAACTCCTCAAAGAATCTGTTCTCAAATTCACCACCATGATCACTTCTGACCTTTATGATTTTGCACTCCTTCTCAGATTGGATCTTAGTGTAGAATTCAAAGAACACTGAATGAGACTCATCCTTGTATTTTAAGAACTTTACCCATGTCCAGCAGCTATAATCATCTACGATGACTAATCCATATTTCTTCCCTCTGACAGATGCTGTTTTGACTGGTCCAAACAGATCAATGTGCAGAAGTTCTAACGGCCTTGAGGAAGAGACAACATTCTTAGATTTGAATGCAGGTTTGGAGAACTTGCCCTTCTGACATGCTTCACAAAGAGCATCTGATTTGTATTTCAGATTTGGGAGACCTCTGACCAGATTTAGTTTGTTAATCTGAGAAATCTTTCTCAAACTAGCATGTCCTAATCTTCTGTGCCAGACCCATTGCTCTTCAGAAACAGACATAAGACAAGTCACCTTCTGCTTCTCAAGATCAGAAAGATCAATCTTATAAATGTTGTTCTTTCTCTTGCCTGTAAATAGGATTGAGCCATCCTTCTGACTTACAGCCTTGCAAGACTTTTGATTGAAGATTATGTCATAACCATTGTCACTTAATTGACTTATGGACAATAAGTTATGTGCTAATCCTTCTACAAGAAGTACATTAGTTATGGAAGGAGAGTTACCAATGCTTATGGTTCCAGAGCCAATAATCTTGCCCTTCTGATCTCCTCCAAACTTGACTTCTCCACTAGACTTAAGCACCATGTCTTGGAACATAGACCTTCTTCCCGTCATGTGTCGCGAGCACCCAGAGTCCAGGTACCATGGCATTTTGTGCTTTGCCTTCTTTGCTGCTAAGGATATCTGCAACAGAAATTATCTTCTCCTTAGGTACCCACAATTTCTTGGGTCCTTTCTTGTTAGTTTTCCTCAAGTTCTGATTGAACTTGGGTTTAGCATGATAAGTAACAGGTGAAACAGCATGATATTCTTTGGGTTTGTCAGCATGATATCTTTTAGGTTGTGTCACATGCTTCTTGGTGTGTGTTGTGTTAAAACTCTGTGCATGTGATGTGAGCTTGATATCATGTGAATGGCCATATTTGAAGTGATCATACAATGGCTTGTATGTGATTTTCAAATCATCAACAGGTTCAAATTTATGTGAGGTATCACCCTCATAGCCAAAGCCAAACCTTTTGTTTCCAGAAACACCATATATCATAGAAGCAAGATGACTTCTGCCAATACTTCTAGATAGGAACTTTCTGAAGCTCGAGTCATATTCTTTCAGAATATGATTGAGACTAGGAATGGATTTTTCTGATTTAGAAGGAGATCCACTATCTTTGGATAATTTTAAAACTTTTTCCTTCAGTTCAAAATTTTCCACTTCCAGCTTCTTAGTTTCAAATTCAAATTTCTTTTTCAGCTTTTTGTATTTGATACTAAGATGAGCCTTGAGTTCCAGAAGTTCAGTTAAACTGGAAACTAACTCTTCTCTAGATAGTTTAGAAAATACCTCTTCAGAATCTGATTCTGATGTAGATTCTGATCCATCATCCACTGTAGCCATCAGTGCAAAGTTGGCTAGCTCTCCTTCAGAGTATGATTCTGATTCTGATTCAGAATCATCCCATGTTGCTGTTGAAAGTATTTTTGGGTAAATATTTTCGGTAATATATCGTATCCACAGGGATTGGTTAATATCACTGCCGTTCTATAGTTGTTTATTTTGAATTAGGAAAATTGAGTTTGGTTTGTTTTATACTTCTAATATCAAAAGCAAATAATAAAATAAAAGCAAGTAAAAGACTTTGTGTTAACAATTAAAGAAAGATGTTGAGCCTTTAGGGTTCATCAACCTAATCCTATACAATTATTAATTATTCACAATAGAACAATCCTTTGAATCATTATCTTCACTTATCCTCAAATAAGATTCCATGTCTGCAAATCAAATTAGATAACTTTCACCGGTATGAGATTCGATCTCTCCAAATCTCAATAACGATAATAGTAATTAAGAACGATAATTATGAAAACCCAATTACAATTCCATCTCTGCAAATTGCAATTGAATCAATATAGTAACCTAGGGCAAAAGTTAAATCCTTTCTTTCGATCAAAGATTCAACGATAATTTAAGAATAAAAACAAGGTTTCTTATTGATAATGAATTCAAATAATTGTTCACAGGAATTAATCAATGGTATTGTATATTCATAGGTTAACTACTACCTTAGACTCAACAAAAGGGATTTAGCTCTCCATAGACATGAAGAACACACAAAGATTAATGGAAGAATTCATCTTCATCAAAGGAATGTCTTCGCTTGATAGAGAATTGGTCTTCTATTGATGATTGTGGCTGCACCTTCAGATTCCTCTCCTAATTTCGCTCTTCACAAAAAGTTGTTTTTCTCTTGGAAGCTAGGGCTTTTAAATAGAAGTTTTGGGCTTTTAACGCCGAGGCCGCGGCGCGCTCACAAACAGAAACTTTGGCGCGGCGCTGACTAGAACTCCCGCGGCGCGCCCTTAAACAGAGATATTTTCGCGGCGCCTCACAAGACATCCGCGGCGCGCCCTTTGCAAATTCCATCTTTTTCTTTTGCCTTTGAGACTTCCAGCTTCCTTTCCTCCTCATGTTCTTCTCAAGCTTCAACTCAGCTCTAAACCTGCAACAATAACACCCACAAGTGATCCGATTTGCTTTACACATGAACTAAACTTGTTCAGTTCAATTCTTAATAAAAACCTATGGATTTATCACAATTTGCATTAGTTTAGAGAAGAAATCACTTATATTAACACATAAATTTACCATTAATTTACTCCTAACAAACTCTCCCCAACTTAGAGTTTTGTTTGTCCCTAAACAAAATTACTTACCTCCAGTAAAGTCTACCGACAATCATGCAACAGGTTTTTCAAAAAAAAGTTTTTCTCAAGTGGTTCAATACAGTAACTAAGTCAAATACTCCTCTTCTACCTGCAAACTCAGAAAATACACATGAAACAAACTTTGAAAGCAAATTACCTCCAGAAGTTCAAAACACTACACAATTGGAATTGAATCAGCACTAATCACTCTTATCAGAAAATATGATGACTCAAAGAGGGGTTAAACACTCATCCAAACAACTAAATCAACAAAAATCCATATCATACGTTCACCAAATTGCTCACATCAAGTCTTGTGGAATCTGAGAATCAGAAGGTCTTTCTATGGTTGTAATGTGGTTTAGATTCAAAGAAAAGAAGATAATCAAGGGTTGTTCCTAATATAGGGAAGCATCCAATTCATAACTTATTTCTTTTTTTTCTCTAAAACTCTAATTCTTTTACCTGTCCATCTTTTCTTTCATTCATTCGTAGCTTGATTCTTCTTTTTCACTTTGGTTTCAACAATCGTTATATTCAAACATTGTTACTTCTCTCTTTTTTTTTTCAAGCTACGACTTCTTTTATCTTTCACCGATTACCATAAGTACTTACTCTTCTTTTGAATGTGACTCTCCCCAACTTGGAGATCAACCTGTATTCAGATTATATGAATGCTCCCCTACTTTCTAAAAAGGTCAAAGAGAAAACACATCACCAAAATTTATGGTTGATGGTCCTGAACAAAACTTTTTATTGAGATCAAACCTCACCAGCTATTTTCTTGGTGCATATTATGATGCTTATCTTGACCTCAGGCTCAAAGAATGGTTAGCAAAAAGATCACACTCTCACAGAAGAAAATAAGTTTTACGTTAGAATAGGCTAAAAGAACTCTCAGATTCAAACAAGTGCCTAAATCACTTTCACAGATTTCCACAAACGATGCAACAACCGGTTTAGCATGATACAAACACGTCAAAATAATTGATGGTCTCCTGCATATAGTAAACAATGGAAAGCTTTCCTCACAATGGTTAAGGCTAAGCTGATCCAATAAACAATGTACCATAAAGAACTTCTGTTAAGAATTTACTAACAACCTAAATTTCATGCACACATTAGGAGTTTGAGTTCAAAAATTCATACCTGCTTTGTCACTTTATTAAAAAAGAGAGTGAAACTGAAAAATTTTGAACATTCACTTCCTACCACTTTCATACATGTTGCTTCATTGTTGATACTTCGCTTGAGATTCTCGTTTTGTTATGGGACTACTTACTCTAACTGGGAGTACATAATTAAAAAAAAACAGAAACTAGAAACTTTGAACAATTCAAAACTAAATAGCTCCACCCCCCAAACTTGAACTAAACGTTGACCTCAATGTTTCGTAACAAGTCCGAGAGGGTGACTTACAGAGAGTAACGCAATATCAATTGCTGCCTCCTAGCTTTCACCAGACGGGTTCCCTGATTTTTTCCTGAAATAGAAGCTAAGCAAAACAAAACATTAGAAGTGTGGGTTACCTCCCACGAAGTGCTTCGTTTATCGTCGCATGGCTCGACGGTTCATGGTTGAATCATCAACCATTGTCTCTTTTCCTTGGTACTTTTCTTACCAATGTGAAACCCCAAAAGTATTTCATGTTTGCTTGTTTGGTTTCTTCATCCTTAATTCGTACCACTTCAACTCGCGATCTCTCTTCCTTCATTCGTTTTGTCCTCTCCTCAAGATAGATAACCTCCTTATCTGTTAATTTCTTCTTCTGTGAGAACCTATCCTTGATGAATTTGACACATTTTGGCTTTAAATCTAAACCTTCTAAAAATGGGATGGTGATTTGCAAACGGCTAAACATTTCCATTGGTCGAAAGCAATGAATCTCCTTCCCTTCTTTATTAGGAACTTGTAGAGGAAGTAATTCCAATGAGAGTTTATGCTCCTTTGCATTACTACTCTTCTTTAACTCTAAGTCCACCATAGTCTCTTTTGAAAAAGTTTCAACTTTTGAAGTTTCTAACTCATTCACGACTTCTTTGATTATATCCTCCTTTTTTGTTCCTTCGACAAACACATCATCTCCTTTTTTTGGAGGTCTTGGATAAGGTAGCTTTATTGAGAGCTCATCCTCACTTTCTATATTTTTCTTGATGTTTACATGCTCTATATTATCCTTTTCAACAACATCTTCCTTGTCATCATCATTGTTTTCAACTTCCTCATCAATCACTTTTACACTCCTTATAGAAGTAGCATTGCAGGTTTCTACACAAGTCATAGGGTTTTGAAAAGTTGAGACTTGACTTACGTTTTGCTCGGTGAAGAATTTGGTAAGTTGAATATCTTGCGTTTCCCGGTTTTGTTGAATGGTTAAAGAGAATTGCATGAATTGATTCATGGTTTCCTCTAACTCAGTGGGTCCTCTTTGATAACCTTGATTATAGTGTGAAAGCCCTTGTTGTTGGTATTCATGGTTAGCCATCTGATACTCTATCGCATCTTCCGGTATGCCCCATTCGATATCATGAAACTCATTAACTTGAGGTGTGAACTGTGACACACTTTGAAGGAGATACTCCATTTGTCGAAAACGGATCTCGTTTTGAGCATGAATCGTGTCATTTATATTTGGGTCGAACATTCCGACAAACAAACATCTACAAAACTAGCAAACAAGTGAAATAACAAGAAAAAAAAATTTATATAAAAAAAAATCAAAATTAAAAGACTATTGCAATAACAAAATCTAAAATAAAGTAACTAACTAAAAATCTAAAATAAAGGAGCTAAATTAAAAAAAAAATCTAAAATAAAGGAATTAAACTAAAATCCTAAAATAAAGGAACTAAACTAAAAATCTAAAATAAAGGAATTAAACTAAAATCCTAAAATAAAGGAACTAAAAAAAAATCTAAAATTAAGTAAATAAACAAAAAAATCTAAAATTAAGTAAATAACTAAAAATAGTAGTGTATGTTCCTCTCCTAGCGGTCCTCTCGATCTCGGGATCAAAAAGAAGTTGATCGCTGGAAACTTTGCTGCGCATACACTAAATCTGCAAAACTAACAAACACGTGAAACAACCAGAAAAATAAAAATAACTCAAAATAAAAACTATTGCAATGCGTGCAATATTGACACCAATCCCCGGCAACGGCGCCAATTTGTTGAAAGTATTTTTGGGTAAATATTTTCGGTAATATATCGTATCCACAGGGATTGGTTAATATCACTGCCGTTCTATAGTTGTTTATTTTGAATTAGGAAAATTGAGTTTGGTTTGTTTTATACTTCTAATATCAAAAGCAAATAATAAAATAAAAGCAAGTAAAAGACTTTGTGTTAACAATTAAAGAAAGATGTTGAGCCTTTAGGGTTCATCAACCTAATCCTATACAATTATTAATTATTCACAATAGAACAATCCTTTGAATCATTATCTTCACTTATCCTCAAATAAGATTCCATGTCTGCAAATCAAATTAGATAACTTTCACCGGTATGAGATTCGATCTCTCCAAATCTCAATAACGATAATAGTAATTAAGAACGATAATTATGAAAACCCAATTACAATTCCATCTCTGCAAATTGCAATTGAATCAATATAGTAACCTAGGGCAAAAGTTAAATCCTTTCTTTCGATCAAAGATTCAACGATAATTTAAGAATAAAAACAAGGTTTCTTATTGATAATGAATTCAAATAATTGTTCACAGGAATTAATCAATGGTATTGTATATTCATAGGTTAACTACTACCTTAGACTCAACAAAAGGGATTTAGCTCTCCATAGACATGAAGAACACACAAAGATTAATGGAAGAATTCATCTTCATCAAAGGAATGTCTTCGCTTGATAGAGAATTGGTCTTCTATTGATGATTGTGGCTGCACCTTCAGATTCCTCTCCTAATTTCGCTCTTCACAAAAAGTTGTTTTTCTCTTGGAAGCTAGGGCTTTTAAATAGAAGTTTTGGGCTTTTAACGCCGAGGCCGCGGCGCGGCATCGGACTGGCGCGGCGCGCTCACAAACAGAAACTTTGGCGCGGCGCTGACTAGAACTCCCGCGGCGCGCCCTTAAACAGAGATATTTTCGCGGCGCCTCACAAGACATCCGCGGCGCGCCCTTTGCAAATTCCATCTTTTTCTTTTGCCTTTGAGACTTCCAGCTTCCTTTCCTCCTCATGTTCTTCTCAAGCTTCAATTCAGCTCTAAACCTGCAACAATAACACCCACAAGTGATCCGATTTGCTTTACACATGAACTAAACTTGTTCAGTTCAATTCTTAATAAAAACCTATGGATTTATCACAATTTGCATTAGTTTAGAGAAGAAATCACTTATATTAACACATAAATTTACCATTAATTTACTCCTAACATGTTGCCATAAGACCTTTCTTCTTATGAAACTTCTTCTTGGGATTCTCCTTCTGAAGTTTTGGACATTCATTCTTGAAGTGTCCTGGCTCATTGCACTCATAGCAGACGACCTTCTTCTTGTCAGATCTTCTGCCACCAGAAGATTCTCCTCGTTCAAACTTCTTTGAACTTCTGAAGCTTTTGAACTTCCTTTGTTTGCTCTTCCAGAGTTGGTTTACCCTTCTGGAGATCATGGACAGTTCATCTTCTTCTTCTGATTCTGATTCTTCAGAATCTACTTCTTCAGCCTGAAAAGCGTTAGTGCATTTTTTAATATTAGATTTTAATGCAATAGACTTACCTTTCTTATGAGGCTCATTTGCATCCAGCTCTATCTCATGGCTTCTCAAGGCACTGATTAGCTCTTCCAAAGAAACCTCATCAAGATTCTTTGCAATCTTGAATGCAGTCACCATTGGACCCCATCTTCTGGGTAAGCTTCTGATGATCTTCTTTACATGATCATCCTTGGTGTAGCCTTTGTCCAGAACTCTTAATCCAGCAGTTAGCGTTTGAAATCTTGAGAACATCTTCTCAATATCTTCATCGTCCTCCATCTTGAAGGCTTCATATTTCTGGATTAGAGCAAGAGCTTTAGTCTCCTTGACTTGAGCATTTCCCTCATGGGTCATTTTGAATGACTCATATATATCATAGACAGTTTCCCTGTTAGATATCTTCTCATACTCAGCATGAGAGATAGCATTCAGCAAAACAGTCCTACATTTATGATGATTTTTGAAAAGCTTCTTTTGATCATCATCCATTTCTTGTCTGGTAAGCCTTACGCCTGTAGCTTTTATTGGATGTTTGTAACCATCCTTCAGAAGATCCCATAATTCACCATCTAGACCAAGGAAGTAACTTTCCAGTATTCAAAGTTTTCACCATCAAATACTGGTGGTCTAGTATAACCATTGTTACCATTTCCATTGTATTGCTCAGCAGAGCCAGATGTAGATGTAGATGTGTTTGTTGGAATTTCACCAGCCATCTTTTACTGAAGCGTTTTTTCTTCCTGAATCTTTTCTAAACACGGTTAAGTGCTTGCACCTTAGAACCGGCGCTCTGATTCCAATTGAAGGATAGAAAAACACTTAGAAAGGGGGGGTTTGAATAAGTGTAGCTTTAAAACTTGTAAGATAAAAACTATTTGCACGATGATTTTTATCCTGGTTCGTTGTTAACTAAACTACTCCAGTCCACCCCCTTGGAGTGATTTACTTCACCTGAGGATTTAATCCACTAATCACACTTGATTACAATGGTTTTCCACTTAGACAACTGCTAAGTCTTCTAGAGTATCCTGATCACAACCTGATCACTCTAGGAACAAACTGCTTAGACAACTTCTAAGACTTGCTAGAGTATACTGATCAACAACCTGATCACTCTAGTTCTTACAACTTAATGTAAACAAATTCTTTTAAGAGTTACAATGCTTCTTATAAAGCTATTATCACAACTGTGATTTTCTCTTAAGTTTAAGCTTAAATCTCACTAAGATATTACAACAGCAATGTAGTGAGCTTGATGATGAAGTTTGAGAGCTTTTGAATTTGATAGCGTTTCTGTATAATGCGCAAGTGTTGTAATTCGTAAGTTGTAACCTTGCTTCTCATCAGAACTTCATATTTATAGGCACTTGAGAAGATGACCGTTGGGAGCATTTAATGCTTTGCGTATTCCGTACAGCATTGCATTTAATGTTTCACTCTTTTGTTAACTACCTCGAGCCTTGTTTTCGCTGTGTCTACTGACGTTGCCTTTAATAGCTTCTAACGTTCCTTTTGTCAGTCAGAGTAGCCTGCCAGTCTAGTACTTGCTTCTGATCTGATGTTTGTGTAAACAACGTTTGAATATCATCAGAGTCAAACAGCTTGGTGCAGAGCATCTTCTTGTCTTCTGACCTTGAAGTGCTTCTGAGCGTGATACCATGAGAACTTCAGTGCTTCTGCTTCTGGTCTCAAGTTCTTCTGATGCTTCCATAGACCCATGTTCTGATTCTGCTTGACCATCTTCTGATGTCTTGTCAGACCATGTTCTGATGTTGCATGCTGAACCTTCTGAGTCAGTGCTTCTTGCGCTGATTTAGTGTATACTCTTTATATAATTCCTGAAACGGAAATTGCATAGTATTAGAGTACCACATTATCTCATACAAAATTCATATGTTTGTTATCATCAAAACTAAGAATATTGATCAGAACAAATCTTGTTCTAACAATAAATACATGCCTCTTCCTTCACATTTTCAAATTCACAATCGTGAGCAACCTCACTCTCCTCACTCTCTCTCTAAAAATATTTTTCTACTTTCCCTACTAAAATTGAGTCATGGCGCTTTGAGAAAGTTTTAGTGTTTAAGCGGGTCTTTTTGTTCTGAAAAAGGTGATATTGTAAATTCTCCAAGAGCCATTTCAAAACTTCATTTTAGAGTACCACATTATCTCATACAAAATTCATATGTTTGTTATCATCAAAACTAAGAATATTGATCAGAACAAATCTTGTTCTAACAATAAATACATGCCTCTTCCTTCACTTTTTCAAATTCACAATCGTGAGCAACCTCACTCTCCTCACTCTCTCTCTAAAAATATTTTTCTACTTTCCCTACTAAAATTGAGTCATGGCGCTTTGAGAAAGTTTTAGTGTTTAAGCGAGTCTTTTTGTTCTGAAAAAGGTGATATTGTAAATTCTCCAAGAGCTATTTTTTGTTGCATATTTATTTTTAAGGGAATGTTTGTTTGGGTTCAAAGCTAAACCCGTTAAAAGCTTTGTTTAGGAATATAATATTAAGTCGTCAGTTTAGTTCATGAGCTCAGCCCGTGTAAAAGCTCAATTTTGTTTGAGATTATTCTCGTGTAAAATCTTAACCGGGTTTGTGGTGAGCCTGTGTAAAATCCTGGTTTGGTTCGAGATCAATCTGGTGTAAAATGTCGGTTCGGATCGTGGCCAGCCCGTGTAAAACCTCAGTTCGGTTCAAAGGATGGCCATTTCAAAACTTCATTTTGGTTTGAGATTAGCATGTTTAAAATCTCAAGGGTTCAAGCTTGGAGATTAACCGCATGAAGCTTCGTTCATATTTGGAAGGAAGACTAATTGCTTAAGTCCATTGTTCGTTGTTTGGTTGGAAGTTAACCTAAGACTTCATTTTTCTTGTATAAGGGGATTCATGAGTTTAACCTACTAAAAGTTCATAAGCATTACTCGACACTCTAAAGATCATGTCTTGGGGAGAGGATTAGATCACTTCATTTAGACCAAACCTCTATTAATTCTTGTGTAATCTCTTTTCCCTTATCCTTTTATTTTCCGCATATTTTTTTCAGCAACTATTATTCAAATGTTTTCTGAAAAATTATTTTTAAAATATGAAAATGAAAATATATATTTTTTAAACTATCATTTTTCAACTCCCTAGATTTTATCCCCCTTGCGCTTTTGTATGTGGAGTCATATGTCCGACAACTTGTATAAGCCTATTGTAAGAGCACTATAATATGTAACTCTCAGAAGACCCAACTATTTAATTTAGTATCAACAAGTCCTTTTGATTCATGGAAGCTCCTCTAACATCCCATTGATATTGTGTAGAAGAATTCTCCGATATCTTAATGGCACTTATGTACATGGTTTGACCTTATCGCCACTTGTTCCTAATAAGAAGTTCTCCTTTAAATTCTATAGTGAGTTTGATAGGGCTTGTGTCCTAGAACTCTAAGCACAGATACATATGGACAATACATCTCTTTTGGTCCAACCTTATGTCCTAGAACTCTAAGAAACAATTATTAGTAATTCAATCAAGTGTTGAATCGGAGTACAGAGCACTTGCATACGCAACATGTTGATGATATCAACTTGTTGTCTTGAGTCACTACAAATTGAGTTGTTAATACCTTTTCTTTCTTCAACCCTGCTCGGTGATAATCTAAGTGTTGTCCTATTGTCTCACAATCTCGTTTCACATGCCATAATTAAACATATTGAGTTGAACATCCACTTTAATAGGGAGAGAGTTGTGGCCAACAAACTGATCACCATACATGTGTTTACTTCTGCAACAATTACAAAACCTTTAGGCACACTTGCTTAATTTCACTAAACTGAGGAACAAGCTCAAGGTTATATCTTTGTTGTCACCATGATCTCGTGGGCATGTTAGAAGAAACAAAGCAAGAGACCACAAAAATATAATCTTCTGTTCTATGTTGATGCGTTTAGTTATATGTTACTAATATTAGAAGAAACAAAAGCAGAAGATCACAAAAATATAATCTACCATTTTTTTAAAGCATTGAGTTAAGGAAATAAAGTTGAAGAAATAATTGTGTATTTAAAAAAAAAAATAATGTAATAGTTAGTTAGAGAAATTTGTAACTATGTAACAAAGTCTCTACTAGTATAAACGACATGTTTGGTTCAACTTTAAAAAAATAGATTTTTTCTTTATATTTTTTAAAATAGACTTTACAAAATTGTTTTTTAAAATATTAAAAAAAATATATATTCGTTTCTTTTTTAAATTGAAACATTACTTTTCACATCCTAAAACGTAAACAAATATTATTGAAGACCAAAACATAATTAAAATCGCAATTTTTTTAAAAAGTGGTATTTCAAAAATAAATTTTATGAAAATTTATTTGAAATAGTTTCAAAATTAGTGATTTTTTAAATTTTTGATATCCAAAAATTCAATAAAAAGATAAAATATCCAATATAATATTTTAAAAATAATTATTCAAATCAAATTTTTATAAAAAAAATTAAATTAAAATTTTTTTACACAAAATTATATAATACAATAAAAATTATTTTAAAAAGAATCCAAACAAACGGGCCCTATATCTCGATAATAAAATATTGAATGTGTGAAAATGATAATGCACAATAAGTAAAAGTCTGGTGGCTACACAAATGTGTATAGTAGCAACAATGCATGATTTCCAATTCCAGTTAAAATTAATTGATCGTGTGTTATTTTTTACTTTATGATCACTAAAACGATCAAACATTTATTTTGATCAACTTCTTTATTCTATCAATTCAAAAACCAATATTTCTCTGTGTTGGGTTCTACCATATATATCAACACTTCGTCCTCACAATTCATTTTTAAACGATCTTAAACTCTTACGGATTTTTGAAATTTTTAAGATTCAAAATGTGCAATACTCACAGGTCTGTCTCGTCTTTGTTTTTTTTATGTGGTCAAAATTTTAGGAGTGCATTCTCAATAATATCGGTCGACCAAAACGGCCATCCCTGATTTTAATTGATATGCTTTATATAATAAGTTCATTCAAAATCCTAAAATTGTAGTATTGAAAATCGTTCACCCAAACTCAAATTACAAATGACTTTTGTAGTAAAATAGAGGACTAGCATCTTATGTCCAATTAAAACACCCTTTGATAACATGATCATAGAGTACTCCCAAATCTAGCAATCTTTGAAGGCCATGTGCATGTAAGCATGGGCAAGGGCTACAAGATCTGTTGCACACTTCAGGAACCCGTGAGATGTTTGCTGATTTCATTCTTATCAAAAAGGGAAAGGGGGCAAAACAGAACCAAAAAGTTGCAAGATGCTAATCCCTAAATAGGGGAAGAATTAATATTCAGCAATATGGGCCTTGATTGTCCCTTGATTTTGTACCATATGTCGTGTCAAAAATATTTATATCACATTATTTTAATGTGTGGAATTCGGATATAATTTCTTCACTCACTATCATGTTAGGATATGGGTCAAATTCTCATGTTACTATTTTTAGTTTGGCTTTAATATTATGTTAGCCTTGAATTCCACTCTTAAAAGTTAGTTTAATAAATTTTCAACAATTTTATCATGTTATGAGATAGAAATGGGCAGAGTGAGTTCAGATAGAAATGGGCAGAGTGAGTTCAGAGTTTACATAAATAAATTAATTCGAATTAATAAAATAAGAAAAAAATATAGAGAAAAGGATGATACATTGAACTGTAAATTATTTTCACACTGTCAATCAATGATAATCATTAATTCTACCAAATCAAACTGTAAATTTTAAAACACTTATATGATTTGAAACTTTAAAAATATTTTGATTGGATGAATGTGTAATAACTCTTTACATTATACCATTTAACTCAAAGTTTTATTATTATACACCAAATATTTTATTTATCTTACATTAATCAACGCAGTATTAGCACTATACATAATAGAGAAAATGATGGTGCACTAATAGTGTAAATTATTTTTACATTGTCAACTAATGACAATCATGTATTCCATTATAAAATTTAAAATATTTAGCACTTTGAAATATTTTAATTGAACGAATGTGTAATAATTCTTTACATGACAATGCACTACCATTAAACTCTACGCAATAACTAATAACTAATAACTATTGTATATTGATAAATACAAGTAGGGGTGTTCAAAACCAAATCAACCCAATAGGAAACCGCAAACCAAATAAAACCAAACCGAAACCGCAAAAAACCGCATTTCGTTCGGATTAGGTTGGGTCATCTTTTAACAAAACCGCACGGTTCGGTTTGCGGTTTGTATTTTATAAACCGAATCAAACCGCATTATGTTACAACCTAACTTTTACTTAACTCACATCCAACCCAAACTTAGATCTATAATACCTTAACCTTATGATTACGAACAATTTTCTCATCCTTACACATGATTTTAGTCCCGATCTTCTCAGAACCCTAATAGCATTATCGCGCCTTCTTTGCCACATACATCTTCCCTCTTTTTCTATAATCTCTACTCTCTTATATTCTTTCTTTTTAACCTTCTCATTTTTATGCAAATGTTCCCTATTTCACTTTCGTTTTTATCGCACATCTTCTTTCTCTAATCTCTCAACTCTTTTGTTTTTTCTTTTTCACCTTCACTAATCTCTTGTCTCTTCTATTTTTTTTTTTGTTTCATTCTAATAATTTTTATATTGTTTTATATTATGTTTATTATTCCACTTTTGTCTAATTTAATTTTTACAAATTAAATTGAAAGTTGTTGTCAAAATATGATGAGTTTTGTTGTTATTTGATAGTGTATGAATTTCTAAATACAAAGTAATATTTTCATCTATATGTATAGGTATGGTTCAATAAAATATTTGTAAAAAATTGAACCGAACCAAACCGCATTAATTTGGTTTGGTTTGGTTCGGATTTTTTTTAAAAGCCAACCAAACCAAATCAAACCAAACCGCACGATTTTTTCTCTTGCGGTTCGAATGATTTTTTTCGTCAAAACCATCCAAACTGCACCGCGAACACTCCTAAATACAAGCATGGTTCAATGGGTCTATAATATCCTCCCAATTGTACAATGCTGTTGTTACTCAATTTGCAAGGCTAGTGGTCTTATCCTCCCAATTGTCCAGGGTTCAAACCCTCTTTTAGTCTAAAATTTTGTTATTACATTTTGTTTTGGAAATTAAATATGTATTAATTCTTTAGTTTTATTATATATATAAATTTAAACTAATTGAAATGAAAATAAATATATATGTAGCCACAGCGTCACATTAAAAAAATGAAAATTATATAGGTAAGAATCATGACAAATGATTTAATGAAATTTAACAGAGTAATCAAGTAACTCAGAAACAACACAAAATTAACAATGACCATCACCTTCAACATCATCAATGTCATTTGAGAAGTTGTTGATAGATCTAATTGAATCTATAGATACAAATTATAGCATATTATAATATTATAGAGTATTCAAGAATAATTAGAACGGTGTACCTTTTGAATTGAGAGACCTTTTGAATTGAGACACCGTCGAAGAGAATGAGTATGAGAGGATTACTACCCTCATTGCCGTTTAGGTTTTCTACAGTATGTTAATCGTTTAATGTGGCAACGCTTAAATAACTAAACGGCTGAGGGCAGACACCTCTCATTGGGCTTAACTGAATAGTCCAACCCATCACGGTCCATTCAGGCACAAAGCCCAATCAAACAATTCATCAATAATTAGTGTTTAATAACAATTGACCATAATATAATATAATTAATAATTAATTATTTCAATCCATTTTTGATTAATTCAATAATTAATCTAACAGTTGTGTCTCACCGAACATGATTAAGTGATTGATTAATATGACATGCACTCGTTTTATTTGGACATTATTAGAATTTGACTTAACTTATCCTTACAAAACCGATTTGAAGATGATAGTGTCATTCTATATAAACTTTTTCAATGTTCTATCCCTAACTAATATGAGATTTTAGAATGTTTCTAATAAGTATGATGACTTAAATTTAGAAAATTTCTTTATCCACCTCCCTACTTTTTTTGTTACCCGCGGCGAAAAACCAAAAATACCTCTACTTCAGAAATGTATTTTTGAAATAATTTTTTTTCCAAAATTTTTCCAGAATTCGGAAATACACTTCCAAAAACATGAAATGGGAGTGTTTTCGGAGATGCATTTCCGAAAACCTCCATTTTTAAGGGTTTCGGAAGTATACTTCCGAAAAATGCATACCCAGAACAACAACTTCCACTGTGGCCAATGTGAGTGTGATGATAGACACAAAAGTGATGAACAAAGAACCTAAATAAAAACCTAAATCCGTATGCGTGTGACAGAATATATTAATTAGTCATCCTTTTTATTTTTTTGAACACTTCCTAACAGCTTCACTATCAGAAAACCTCCAATGCACCAAACAGGTTCAGGTAGCTTGGTAGCTTGAAATGCTGTAACTAGTTTTCTTGTACAATATGCCACCAGTGCATTTCAAAGTTCATAAATGTTGAAATAAAAGGGTTTTCAAAAAAGATGAGAGAAGAAGAAAGATAAAAGCTGTAAAATTGGGGTTTTTCTAAAGTTGTTGTTCTGGGTAAGATTTTATCGAAAGTATACTTTCGAAATCCAAAAAAATGGGTGTTTTTGGAAATGCATCTCCGAAAACACCTCCATTTGATGTTTTCGGAAGTGTATTTCCGAATTCTAAAAAAATTTTGAAAAAAAATTTACTTCGAAAATGCATTTCCGAAACAAGGGTATTTAAGAGTTTATGCTGGGGGTCACCCCATTAGGAGGTGGATAAAGAAATTTTCTAAATTTAAAGCATTTGTTTATGATATGCTCATAAAAAGATGATGAGATTAGTCGAACAATCATTCTGACTCAAACAACCCCTCTAAGGTATACATTTTGTTCTAATCTTATTTGGAAGGTGGACATATTTAAGTATTTTATGGGGAAAAAACTCTTGAAACTGCTATTTAAGAGTGTATTTGGATGAGGTAGTTGGAAATTTTAAAGAAATTAAAAATTCAAAGCAATTTAAATGATTCAATTGAAATCCATTATTTTTAAATTATTTTGTTTGGATGAAGTATTAAGATAATTAATTGTTAGAATTTTGGAGTCATTTTTATAAAATTTAAATTTTTTGGACCAAATAAAAAATTGAAAAGTAGGTACCAATGTGCAATTTTTAAAAATTTGAAGGACCAAATTGTAAAATTTCAAAATTATTAAGGACCAATTTGCAATTTTTAAAAAAAATTTGGGGTCAAATTTATAATTTTGAAAAATATGAGGACCAACTTGCAAATTTTAAAGAAATAATAGTAACAAATACATTCTTTGAAGTATGAGAGGAATTTCAAATTCTTTGATTTTTGGTGTCATTTTAAAATGATTAAATTTAACTTGGATAAAATACTCCATAAATTTCCATCATTTTAACAATTCGTTATTTTTGTATCCAAACAATAAATTTTGTGCAAATTATTTTAAATTCACTCAAAATATTACATTACCTCATTAAAATATTTCATCCAAACACACTTTAAATCTTGCTTGTAGTGTATAAACATGTATCATAATTTTTGAATAAACAAACAAAACTATTTTGTTATGTTAGTGATATATTTTAAAGGTTTAAGTACCAAAAATAAATTAACCAAGTTATTTGATAAAAGATTATAATATCGAATAACTTTTATGTAAGTTATCCAATGAATATATAATCCTACTAGAATATTTGATTATAAGTTATTCGATAAAAAAAATTACGTACGTGAATTCTTTTACACTGGTGAAGTGATAAAAAAATTTACTTTTAAAAAAATTAATAAATAAAGAAAGAGTAAAATTAAAATATTTTAAAAAATATAGGGGGGAATTGTTAATGGTTGGGATATAGAATAATTTTTTTTATATACACTTAGTCCATCATGTATGACTACCGGGCATGATACATTGTTTGGGCTAATAATCATATCTAGACTGTTATTTTCTTCTATGAAATATCAAATACAATATATCTACATAAATATTCATCTCCCGAAATATATTATTATTATTATTATTATTATTATTATTATTATTATTATTATTATTATTATTATTATTATTATTATTATTATTATTATTATTATTATTATTAAATTTATTTTATAAAAAATTGTACTAGATTATGTAAAACCAATTTATTTTCAACAAAGCATTTTTATTTGATAATAATACTAAGGTTTGAGCTAGTATTTTAGTGAGCATTATTAATAAAAACACATCATACTAAATTATAATCCTAGAACTTCTTCCCACCAAAATTTCCCTCCAAAAATTTATAACAAATAATAATAATAATTAAATATTAATAACTTTTTAATATTAATGTTAATAATAATTAAATAAATAACATTTTACACACGTTCCCAAGGATTTCATTAACATGGGTACTTTATTTGCTAAACTCTTCATTTTCGACAGTTTGTGTCTCTACAAATGCTCCATCATAGATTCTAACCTAGAGTGAGTTAGCGCCTCATCAGAATCCTTCAATGATGCTTCGAAGTTGAAATTATGGGATTCTTATGGTTCTTCAAAGTGGGTTAGCGTCGCATTGTGTGTTTACACAAAGCGCTCCGTCATCATAGATATTTTAGTGAAATTTTCCATTAATATTTCAAGGTCGGATTTATAGGTTTCTTGTGACTCCTCAAAATGTTGATTGTGGTGATTGTAGAGGGAATTCGGTTGAGGATAAGTTAGTGTCGAATTGAAATCCTCAATATGTTTCGAGGTTTGAAATATAGGATTCTTGCGACTCCTCTAAATGTTGGGATTGGTGGTTGAAGAGGTAGTTTGGGTGAGAATCAGGTAGTGACGCAGCATTAAAATTCTCCAATAGTATTTCGAGATCGGATTTATAGGATTCAGGTGATTCCTAGAAATACTAGGAATGGGGGCTGTAGAAAAAATTTGGGTGATACATAGTAATTGAAACTAGAATGCCTTATTCTATACAGTGCAACAACGGAATAACAATATTGACTGTTGGTCCCCGGCAACTGTAACACCCCATTTCTACCCGGCAATATTCAAGAATCAGAGTTTCAAAATTCTCAACAAACAAATGAGGCGTCACATATTCATTTCACAATAAATAACTTAATCGCATTTAGCGGATACATAGCACATTCTTTGATCAATTAAACAAATACTCAGCATATAATACTTTTCAAAACAAAGTAGCTTCTTTTATTATAGCATGACGGAATCATAGTTCTCAATCTTTGAATCAATAACATCTTATTCAGCTAAGATTAAACAATAAACAACAACAATCATAAACATCATAAATCATCCCCCCCCCCCCCCCGAGTGCTACGTATCAAAGCGACAACCGACTCGATTAACAGCAACTAAATCTTCATACTCGAACACCTGCACGTTACCAGTATAAGGGCAACGATGAACAAGAGAAAAGGGTGAGATATCAAATCATATAAGTGAGCGCATGATAAATTGTATATTAGGATTCAGACATATATAGATATTACATCGCAAGCATTAACATTGTTATACACTTCATGCTTTCACTAACTCACAAATCTCACATATTTTTCATCTCACCACAAGTCACAACACTTCATATTCACATCAATTATATATATATATATATATATATATATATATATATATATATATATATATATATATATATATATATATATATATATATATATCAATCATTTACTTTGCAAGCTAATTCACGCTACATCACAAGTATAAGTCACAATTATAGTCCCCAAAACATCACCGCATATAAATCATACATTTAGTCACGAAACATTATATATAAGTCACACATCTAGTCACCAAATGTCGAATATAAGTCACACAAGACATGTTCAGTTAATTGCATTCACAAGTATTGATATCATCATACTATTCATAAAATTATCAATTCACATTTTCACATACTTCCATCATTTAACAAGTCACAAAATACAATCACGATATAGTCACAAAACGTCACAACTATAAATCACATATGACACATGGGACATGACTCATGTATATGCATGTGGTACCAATCAGAGCTTCAGTCCCCGTCACCAATTTCCAATACAGGGCATAAGGCATAAGCCTTCAATTTTGCCAATCCAGGCCGTCACTAATTTTGCCAATCCAGGCCGTCACTGAGTATGCATATAAAATGTGACTCGGAAAACAAGACATACACAACATACTCATCACAATCACACATCATCACTAGGCATACACCTACGTCACTGATAATTACCAATTATTAGAGGTGATTCAACGTCACAATAATCATTCATCTTCACATAGAAATAAACTCATCACGACATCGTCATCATCATGTTTCGGTATATTACGACAAACATATAACTTCACATATTAACAAAATCATTTCAACAATCATCATGTTTCGGCATATCACGGCAAACATATAACTTCACATATATTCCAACGACTTCACATAAACAACAGGGCAATTCCAAGAATTCACAAAATCAACGGTCGATGCCATTAATAAATAATCACAAAGATATCCACAACAATTCATAAGGTATGATCACAATTTGATACCGGTTAATCGGACACAATTCAATTACTTCACCGATTGTCCAATTCATTCGATTAAATTCACTACTTACTATCATACCATAGTTCCTAAGTTATTTACTAAATCCCAAAGTATGATTACAGTCAAATTCTCAAGATACCGTTATTTACCGACCAACCGAACATTTAATCGGTGTTCAAGTCTATTCCAATTAAATAGGCTTATTGAACATTTATTCAACTATTAATTTAACCGACCGATTAATATCACAATTTCGAAAAAATAACACCACCACGTTAACGTACTAATTAAACTTAGCTACCACGTCAATTTTCATCCAATTCCGTACAATTAATTATACCGCTTAATTCGGCTATTTCGATCAATGGGACAGTTTATTAGTTCTATAATTACTACTGTTTCTAATCATGTAACTCCTGATAAATTCCTAATAACATCCATCATGTTACACCATTACATTGTCCTATTGTTTCTGTTTTTCTGTTAATTATTACTAAGTCATATAGTTTCATCACCAAAACCACTCTTATCCTAGTTCTGTATTATACAAGTAGCAACAAAAGAGAACAAAATGGATGGAACAGGGTAATGGTGAAATCATACAATAGTTAGAGTGGGGCGGCCATCTCCACATGGAGGCCCGCGTCCCCAAACAAGACATGAATAGGGATTATTACTTGAGACCAGTGTCTCAAAAGAAGGAAAAAGAAAGAGCAAGCTACAGGCACATGATATAATTGTAGCACATGATATAAGGGAAAAGATGGGGAAGTCCGTCTCATTGTGAGACGCCCATCACGCAGACGTGCCGACCGTCATAGGCTTGGGGACGGCGCCGGTCGTCATTGCCCATTCAATTCTCATTTCTCTTTTCAAATTCAATACAACAGCAACAACATTTTAGCGGTAACAGGAAGCAAAATTTAACGACAACCTATACTCTAATTTTCTTCAATCAAACAACCACAACAACAACAATTTACATAAACAGCATTGATAAATTTCCAATTTCCAGCAACAATTTAATACAGCAAGAGCAATAATCTACACAATTCCCCACATACAATTGTTTATGAGCCCCATTATAGGAAGAGAATCACACCCTTACCTTATCAATTGAAGCAACTCAACGGGTCTCCAATTTCATCTCCAATTTGACACCATGGATGGAAATCTCTAAGCTTCTAGTCTCCCCTTCAAGACATAGCATCCTTCTCTTCTACTCTTGTTTTCCCCAAAAATGACAACACTACTCTTCTATCTCTAAAACCCTAATTTATCATTTTCCAATGGGCTTAGTCTTTAGCACAATTTTCATAAACCAAATTATGCCCAATAACATAAATAACCCGAAATAATCAATACATCACTTTTAATAATAATTCGTCGATATAATAATCCATTTGCCGATATAAATACTTATTCTCCACAAAATAATTCTCAACCGATAAATTCCGAAAATAAAATAAGGATATTTTATTAAATAAATAATTAAATAATCGGGGCGTTACAGCAACGACGCCAAAAACTTGATGCGTCCGCAAGTGCACGGGAATATCAAAGTAGTATAAAAGATTGTCGAACCCACAGAGACCTATGTCAACCTACTGTAATATATCATCGTTTTGTAAAGCTAAGGCTAATGAATAATTAATTAAGGGGAAACTAAAGGTAAAACTAAACTAAATTAGAAATTAATACTAAAACGAGGTCGAGATATGATTTCCACGTTCCTGAAGGACTTATAGAAAACGGGTACTAATTACGACTATAACTTAGTTTTGTAGAATATACCAACTTAAAGACTCCGTCTCACGCTCTCGCGGTATTAACTAAAGCCATACTTCCTAATCCCAAGATTTTGCTCTCGCTCGCCCGGTAATTAAGAAATATATTTTGAAAGTGAATAATATCCTAAACGCATCTAAAGCACTCTCGCTGTATTTAGATTTGTTGCCTATTTTCCACTATTCGTTTCAATCCTCTCGCTCTCGCAGTGCCAGCTCTAACCTTAATTGATTTCTCACTCTCGTGAAAAAATCGTGTTAAATAACCTCTCACTCTCGTGACAAAGCTATTTAAATTAGACTTGGAATTTAAAACCAAAACAAAATTTTCATAAATACGCACCTATAATTTTTACGGAGTCCCGTCGGTAACAACGGTCCTCATAAACCAAACTCAAGAATATTTAGCGAGACATGGATAGGAAAATAAACATGCAATTACGGTAATAAAACATAATGAGAAACATGATTTAGCATTAAATTAGAAAACAATAGCAATGATTAAAAAATCTGGAATTAAATAGATGCCGAATTGCAATACGCCTGAATGCTTCGAATCAAAGTTCATAAATTAAATGCAGAAATAAAATCCTAAAACTAATTTGTAATAGCCCCCAAAAATCTGGAGAGCTATTACTTTTACAAGGTGAAAGAAAACTGCCTAAAAACTAAACAATAAAAATTTCGCCAAGAAAAAGAGAGAGTCGTTGGATGTGTTAACTGCCGTCTATTTATAACCTTCTGATAACTTGTTGTGGTGAGAGAAAATAGGAAGACGTGGTGTTGAGTCTTTTGCTTGTTGAGAGAAAATAAGAAGAGTTGGCTTCAAGTTTGCTGATCAGGTCCAGTTTAGTTGGAGAAAATATAGACGTGGAGAAGAATCAGGAGAGGAAGTTGTGGTAGGGGCCCCAAGAGCCAAGGGTGGGTGCCCCACCCCACTTTTCTTTCTTCTTTTTCTACGTAATGAGAGCTAAGGTGGGGGCCCCAAATGCAAGGGGCGGGCGCCCCACCTTCTATATTTATTTTCTTTTCTTTTTTTCTTTCCTCTCTTTTTCTCCTCTTTCATTTTCTCTCCTTCTTCTTTTCTTCTCATTTTCTTTTGTAGTCATTTTTTATAATTGAATACCTGAAACACGACAAAATACCGGAATAATAAAACATAAACAAATAAAAATTTAATAAACCTTGAAGGTCACATGGTGATCCCCGAGGACGCAAACACCAAAAGGCACTCGATGATCCCACATAGCACAAATCCCGAAGCGCACATGATATTCGTGGATGATACAAACCTCAAAAGGCACATGGTGACCCTTAATGGAGCGAATCCTAAAGGGAACATGGTGAATCATTAGGGCACAAGCTCCGAAGGGCGCGTGATGTCTCTGAATGATGCAAACCCCAAAGGTCCCCAGATGACCTCGAAGGGTACAAACCCATATGCGCATCCCTCTAATGTTGTACCCATATGCGCATCTGTGAAAATATTGAAGGATAGAAAAACACTTAGAAAGGGGGGGTTTGAATAAGTGTAGCTTTAAAAACTTGACCGATAAAAATAAATTGCACAGTTATTTTTATCCTGGTTCGTTGTTAACTAAACCACTCCAGTCCACCCCCGCAGAGATGATTTACCTCAACTGAGGATTTAATCCACTAATCGCACGGATTACAATGGTTCTCCACTTAGTCAGCAACTAAGTCTTCCAGAGTCTTCTGATCACACACTGATCACTCCAGGAACAACTGCTTAGATACCCTCTAAGACTTTCTAGAGTATTCTGATCCACACGATCACTCTAGTTACAACCTGCTTAGATAACCTCTAAGACTTCCTAGAGTATTCTGATCCACACGATCACTCTAGTTCCTTACAACTTAATGTAATCAATTCTAAGAGTATTACAATTGCTTCTTAAAAGCTATAATCACAAACTGTGATATTTCTCTTAACGTTTAAGCTTAATCTCACTAATATATTACAACAGCAATGTAGTGAGCTTTGATGAAGATGAAGATTCTGAGCTTTGAATAGAACAGAGTTTCAGCAAGTTAATATGAGTTGTTTTGTTCAGAATCGTTAACCTTGCTTCTCATCAGAACTTCATATATATAGGCGTTGGAGAAGATGACCGTTGAGTGCATTTAATGCTTTGCGTGTTCCGTACAGCATCGCATTTAATGTTATACGCTTTTGTCAACTACCTCGAGCCTTGTTCACGCTGTGTCTACTGACGTTGCCTTTAATAGCTTCTAACGTTCCTTTTGTCAGTCAGCGTAGCCTGCCACTTGTACTTCCTTCTGATCTGATGTTTGTGAATACAACGTTTGAATATCATCAGAGTCAAACAGCTTGGTGCAAAGCATCTTCTGATCTTCTGACCTTGAAGTGCTTCTGAGCGTGATACCATCAGAACTTCAGTGCTTCTGATCTCATGTTCTTCTGATGCTTCCATAGACCCATGTTCTGATTCTGCTTCGACCATCTTCTGATGTCTTGCCAGACCATGTTCTGATGTTGCATGCTGAACCCTTTGAGATAAAGCTTCTGAGCGCTGAATTATGCATACTCTTTATATATTTCCTGAAAAGGAAATTGCATTGGATTAGAGTACCATATTATCTTAAGCAAAATTCATATTATTGTTATCATCAAAACTAAGATAATTGATCAGAACAAATCTTGTTCTAACAATCTCCCCCTTTTTGATGATGACAAAAACATATATAAATGATATGAATTTGCGATCAGAAAGAGCAGACGGCAAAAGACAAATTACACAGCTATAGCATAAGCATGTGAATATGTCTCCCCCTGAGATTAACAATCTCCCCCTGAGATAAATAATCTCCCCCTGAAATAAATACTCGAAGAACTTTAATAAACGACTTCCCTGATTATTTCGGTAGAGACGATCACATAAGCTTCTGTCTTCAGAGAATTCATAGCTTCTGACTTCTGATTCCATTGGACAGCTTCAGAACTTGAATTTCTTTAGATCCCTAGAACACTCATAGCTTCTGATTCCTGCTTCCATTTAGGACAGCTTCAGAACTTGAATTTCTTTGATCTTCAGAACATTCACAGCTTCTGATTTCTGCTTCCATTTAGGACAGCTTCAGAACTTGAATTTCTTTGATCTTCAGAACATTCACAGCTTCTGATTTCTGCTTCCCTCGGATAGCTTCAGAGCTTTGATGTTCTACCAACATCACTTCATGCTAGATTTGTATCAGAACATTGTTGAATGTACCAGAGCATCATCAGAGCATCTCTACATCCTGAAATGTTACAGAACAAAAACTAAACGACAAAAGTCAGCATGAACGAGTCAGAACATAAAATGTATATTAGAACACATGATATGTATCAGAGCCATATAGGCTAAAATAATGTATCAGAGCAAATAGAATTTTGTCAGAGCAAATAGACAAATTTTGGATCAAATTCTATTATCAGAAATTATGATCATTCTTCTTTCTTGCTTCTGATTTCTGAAGCTTGACAGCACTCAGCTTGCTTCAGTTTCCATAAGCTTATTCTTTTTACAGAATAACGCTTCTTATGGTTTTGCTTCTTGTGTGCTTTGAAGATTCTCTTCACTTCTTTATACCTGCAAAACACTTAAACCATATAGAACTTGCAGTTCTTGTTAGTGAAAGCAACACGGATTAAATCAAATCATTTATCACATATTTCTCCCCCTTTTTGTCATATCATCAAAAAAACAGAAAAGATTCAGAGACAAACAAAAAGAAACACACGGAGGAAGAAGATGATTTCATTGAAGTTCAAACATCAGGTACAGAAGTACATGAAGATAAGTAAGATCAGATGCACAAAAACAGATGCAACGAAAAGAAAGAAACAACACAGACTCAATCTAAGATGGCCCTAGCCTTGACAGGATCTTGGCCAGCATCTCTTGAACCTCATTGTTGTGTCCATCTTGCCTCACCATGAAAGTTCTAAACTCAGCATTGAGTGAGCTTTGCTCATCCTGTCTCTTCTGAATTTCTTCCAGAGTCCTTGCAAGACGAGAAGATTTATCAGAAGAAGCTTCACCGCTTTCAACCACAGGAATAACAACTTGATCTGTAGCTTCCATGGATAGATCATTTGCAGGGATTTCCTCAACAGGATCTGATTCAGCAACATGATCTTCAACATCTGCTTCTTGCATAGAAGCATCTCCATATTCTGCAGCAGGAATTTCCGAGTCTCCATTCTCAAGTGCCTGAAGAATGGCAGCTAGATTCCTGGGAGCAGAAGGACCTTCAACTTCTGGTGGGTCAACAACTTCTGGAATGACCAAGCTTGGGTCTTTCTCAGAAGGGTTTTCCCTCAGATAGTTAAAGAGAGTCTTGAAGTCTCCGAGCAGAACAGGATAATCAGGAATAAAGATAACAATATCCCTGCATGGATTTGCTTCCATTTCAGCAGCCAGTCTTAATTGTTCCATCTCATCCAAGAAGGGCTTCTCTTCCAACAGATGTCTTCCTTTGAGACTAGCAAACCAGAAGTCTTCATAATTCCTCAGAATTCCACGAGG
Organism: Vicia villosa; assembly: GCF_029867415.1. Taxonomy (NCBI): domain Eukaryota; kingdom Viridiplantae; phylum Streptophyta; class Magnoliopsida; order Fabales; family Fabaceae; genus Vicia; species Vicia villosa. The sequence goes on from NC_081180.1 coordinate 141,897,912, forward strand.
CCGTGGGGCAGCAGCTACACAGGCTTCCTGAAGTTCTAAAAACAGAGCATCCGATTCTCTGCGAAAGATCCTCCAGAAGTTCCGCATAGCAACATCATTCAATCCAGAACTTTCAGCAATTCTGAGAGTATCAAAGATACTTCTGAGATTCCTCTTTATTTTTTCAAAAACTATACCAATAGGGTATACAGGGCGGAATTTTATTTGGGTTTTTGAAAAGGCAGGGTTGGAAGTGAAGTACGGATGAGGTTCTCTATCCAACCTATAAGAAGATTCTGCTTCAGTATCAGAATCTAACACTACCACTTCAGCTTCAGGACGAGGCTTGGGAGTGTAGTTGCAATCACGGAGCAGCTGCTCATGTGATGCAGAGGTTGGAAGAGGAGAATCACAAAGGTTGTTTTGAGAGGTGGAGGGAGTATGTTCAAAGGTGGCATTGGGAGAAGGTTGAGATGGAAAGAGAGTTTGAAGGGGTGGTATATCCAGAACAGGATTGATGGTAGGTGGAGAGGAAGGAATGGTTATAGGAGAAGATGGAGGTGTAAGAACATGGACAAAAACAGGTGATTCTGATGTGGCTTTTTCTGGTTCAGGTGTAGGGACAACCTCTATTGGTGCAACTTCTGAACGAACAGCAGGAGCAGAATCAGGTTCAGAAATGCATATACCTTTGGAACCTCTCAGAAAAGCTTTGGCCACATCCTCAGTCTTCTTTTGCTTCTTACTCTTCGGCTCTTCAATAATCTTTGCTTTGCCGCTAGAGATTTCTTTCCTTCTGACATATGCCAGAACTTCTGATTGATTCTCAGCCTCTTGAGAGACATTTTCTTCATCAGACTCTTGAAGAATCATCTTCCTTTTTCTTGTTTTCTTCTTCTCAACAGCTTCTTTCCCTTTCTTCTCAAACTCATCAGAGACAGACTTAGCAACTTTTGCAATGACCTCTTTAGAAACATCTTGTTTCTTAGAGACAGCAGAAGGATAATCATGCTTTCTTTTAGTCCTTTCTTCCTTCTTCTTATTTATTTTTATTGGAGCACCCTTCTCTTGATTTTTTAGATATTTATTTTCTTGTTGTGATAACAAATACCTAGTTCTGACTGCAGGTACCTCACAGTTGAAGAAAGTTTCAAACTCAGCAAGAACAGGTGCTCTTCTGATTCTTGTATCAGCAAGAGGTTGGGGAGTCTTACTGATGGCCTTAATTACTTTCATCTTCTTCAAAGTGAATGCATTCAGATAAGCCCCAGATGTGACAGCAAGGTCTTTCACAATACCTTCAGATTCCAAGCTTTCAACAATCTTTGAATGCACCAAAAGATTTGAAATAATCCTTCCAAAAGGAATGATTGTTCCACCTTTTTCTCTGAAAGCGTTTATGGAATCCTTTACTGCTTTCCACAAATGGTTGAAGATGATGTAGATCGCATCAACCTTCTTCTTAGTGGCAATGCAATAAAGAATATACCTTTGCTCATTATTGATGAAATCCGAGGCATGTGTTCCTTTCCTATGGTAGAAACACCCAAGAAGGATCTTTGTCCAGATTTTGTAGACATCTCTCAAATCCTTGACGCTTTTTGTTTCCTTGACATTTGGATAGAGAGTGGATAGAACATCTCCCCAATCTGCCCTTTTATCAATCTCAAAAGCCCCTTCAGGGTTTTTCAGATCAAACATCACTCTTAGGATGTTTTCAGTAATAACAACAAACTTTCCATGGACGAAAGAAAGTATTGATTTTGGAGCAACCACAGCATGTGCCCAGAACTCCTTGACAAGATCCGGATAAATTGGGCCAACGAACTCAGCAAACAACGAGGTCCATCCTTGAAAGATGATGTCTTCTTTAAGATGAAATTCATGTTCTTCAAGGTTGTCAAAATCAACAATAAGTTCACATAGAACTTCCAATTTGTCCTTGGGAATAGAGCATGCAACAACAGGAGTAAGTTGCAAATTTTCTTCTTGGAGATGGTGAGGAACAGATGTATCAACATTTTGGGATGAGAAGGCAGCCATGGATGCAGAATGAACAAAAGACGAACAAGAAAAGAAAACTGGGTTTTCGATTAGGGTTTTAGAAAACGGCTAAGAACTTTTCAAATGAGAGAATGCAAGAAGAAAGAGAGACAAGGGAGCGAAAAAGATATATGATATGATTTGAAAAGAATATAAGGAGACGAATATAAAATAGAGAATGAAAAAGAATAAATAAACAGAATGAATAGTTTCAGAATCAAAAGAAATCATTTTCATTAAATGACGAGTGACGTGAGGAGAGAGATCGTGGTAAAAGAAATGATTTAAAGCAGTTACCTAGGTCGGCGTCTTTTCAACTGCACGCTTTGTACACATCATACAGACACGTGTTCATCATCAGATAATGGATGACAGGTGTGAAATATTCAATAGGCTTTACGCCTTCTGATTCCGATCACTGCTTCTGAATTGATCAAGTTTCTCTTCTGGAAACACTCCTTCTGAAGTGTGCTGATGTAAATATGAATGATCTTCTGATCCATTACTTCTGATATACACAGCTTCTGGAGATTCACTTCTTTGTTCTGCAGCTTCTGATAAGACAAAACTGTATCTGCAGAAATTCTTAAGCTGCTTTGTTTCATCGGAACCAAGTTTATCATCAAACCAGATATTGATTGATTCTTCTACAATCAATGTTTCAATATTGTATATTTTGTAGCATTTAGAGCATTCAGAATAATCAAGAACGGAACACCATTGCTTTAGAAACAAACAAAACAGATGGTTCCAAGACTAATAAACTTTCTTTTCTGATCTCCTACAAACATAGCTTCTTCAACAGATTTAAGTACCAGAACTTGGAAGACAATCCTTCTTCCCTTCAAGTGTTGAGACCAACTTGAGTCGAGGTGACATGACATGTTGACTTTTATCTTCTTTGTCGCCAAGAGAATCTGCAAAAGAAATAGTCTTTTTCTTTGGTACCCACATCTTCTTGGGTCCTTTCTTGTTAGTTCTCCTCAAGTTCTGATTGAACTTGGGTTTAACATTGTAAGCAGAAGGAGGAACAGCGTGATAATTCTTAATATGAGTTTCATGATATTTCCTAGGTTGTGTCACATGCTTTTTGGTGTGTGTAATGTGAAAACTTTGAGCATGTGAAGTGTGCCTAATATCATGTGAGTGGCCATACTTGAACTGATCATACAATGGCTTGTATGTGATTTTCATCTTATCAACAGGTTCAAGTTTGTATGGGGTTTCACCCTCAAAACCAATGCCGACTCTTTTGTTTCCAGACACAGCATATATCATAGAAGCTAGCTGACTTCTGCCAATACTTCTAGATAAGAACTTCCTGAAACTTAAATCATATTCTTTCAGAATATGGTTTAGACTAGGAGTGGATTTTTCTGAATCAGAAGGAGATCCAACATTATTGGATAATTTTAAAAGTTTTTCTTTTAATTCAGAATTCTCCAACTCAAGCTTCTTTGTTTCAAATTCAAATAGCTTTTTCAGCTTTTTGTATTTGAGACTAATCTGAGACTTGAATTCCAGAAGTTCTGTTAGACTGGAAACTAACTCATCTCTAGTAAGTTCAGAAAATACCTCTTCAGAATCTGATTCTGATGTAGATTCTGATCCGTCATCTTCTGTTGCCATCAGCGCACAGTTAGCCTGCTCATCTTCAGAGTCTGAATCATCTTCTGACTCATCCCAGGTTGCCATAAGACCTTTCTTCTTATGAAACTTCTTCTTAGGATTTTCTTTCAGAAGTTTTGGACATTCATTCTTGAAGTGTCCAGGCTCATTGCATTCATAGCACATGACCTTCTTCTTGTCAAATCTTCTGTCATCAGAAGATTCTCCACGTTCAAATTTCTTTGAACTTCTGACGCCTCTGAACTTCCTTTGCTTGTTCTTCCAGAGTTGATTTAGCCTTCTGGAGATCAAGGACAGTTCATCTTCTTCTTCGGATTCTGATTCTTCAGAATCTTCTTCTCTAGCCTGAAAAGCGTTAGTGCATTTCTTGATATTGGATTTTAATGCAATAGACTTACCTTTCTTTTGAGGCTCGTTTGCATCCAGTTCAATTTCATGACTCCTCAGGGCACTGATCAGCTCTTCCAAAGAGACTTCATTTAGATTCTTCGCAATCTTAAATGCAGTCACCATAGGACCCCATCTTCTGGGTAAGCTTCTGATGATCTTCTTTACGTGATCAGCCTTGGTGTATCCCTTGTCAAGAACTCTCAATCCAGCAGTAAGAGTTTGAAATCTTGAAAACATCTTTTCAATGTCTTCATCATCCTCCATCTTGAAGGCTTCATACTTCTGGATTAAAGCGAGAGCTTTAGTCTCCTTGACTTGAGCATTTCCTTCATGAGTCATTTTCAAGGACTCATATATGTCATAGGCCGTTTCCCTGTTAGATATCTTCTCATACTCAGCATGAGAGATAGCATTCAGCAAAACAGTTCTGCATTTATGATGATTCCTGAAAAAGCTTCTTCTGATCATCACTCATTTCTTGCCTTGTCAGCTTTACGCCACTGGCATTTATCGGATGTTTGTAACCATCCATCAGAAGATCCCATAGATCACCATCTAGACCAAGAAAGTAACTTTCCAGTTTATCTTTCCAGTATTCAAAGTTTTCACCATCAAATACCGGCGGTCTAGTATAACCATTGTTACCGTTGTGTTGCTCAGCAGAGCCAGATGTAGATGTAGACTTTGTAGTTTCATCAGCCATCTTTTACTGAAGCGTTTTTCTCTTCCTGAATCTTTTCTAAACACGGTTAAGTGCTTGCACCTTAGAACCGGCGCTCTGATACCAATTGAAGGATAGAAAAACACTTAGAAAGGGGGGGGTTTGAATAAGTGTAGCTTTAAAAACTTGACCGATAAAAATAAATTGCACAGTTATTTTTATCCTGGTTCGTTGTTAACTAAACTACTCCAGTCCACCCCCGCAGAGATGATTTACCTCAACTGAGGATTTAATCCACTAATCGCACGGATTACAATGGTTCTCCACTTAGTCAGCAACTAAGTCTTCCAGAGTCTTCTGATCACACACTGATCACTCCAGGAACAACTGCTTAGATACCCTCTAAGACTTTCTAGAGTATTCTGATCCACACGATCACTCTAGTTACAACCTGCTTAGATAACCTCTAAGACTTCCTAGAGTATTCTGATCCACACGATCACTCTAGTTCCTTACAACTTAATGTAATCAATTCTAAGAGTATTACAATTGCTTCTTAAAAGCTATAATCACAAACTGTGATATTTCTCTTAACGTTTAAGCTTAATCTCACTAATATATTACAACAACAATGTAGTGAGCTTTGATGAAGATGAAGATTCTGAGCTTTGAATAGAACAGAGTTTCAGCAAGTTAATATGAGTTGTTTTGTCCAGAATCGTTAACCTTGCTTCTCATCAGAACTTCATATATATAGGCGTTGGAGAAGATGACCGTTGAGTGCATTTAATGCTTTGCGTGTTCCGTACAACATCGCATTTAATGTTATACGCTTTTGTCAACTACCTCGAGCCTTGTTCACGCTGTGTCTACTGACGTTGCCTTTAATAGCTTCTAACGTTCCTTTTGTCAGTCAGCGTAGCCTGCCACTTGTACTTCCTTCTGATCTGATGTTTGTGAATACAACGTTTGAATATCATCAGAGTCAAACAGCTTGGTGCAAAGCATCTTCTGATCTTCTGACCTTGAAGTGCTTCTGAGCGTGATACCATCAGAACTTCAGTGCTTCTGATCTCATGTTCTTCTGATGCTTCCATAGACCCATGTTCTGATTCTGCTTCGACCATCTTCTGATGTCTTGCCAGACCATGTTTTGATGTTGCATGCTGAACCCTTTGAGATAAAGCTTCTGAGCGCTGAATTATGCATACTCTTTATATATTTCCTGAAAAGGAAATTGCATTGGATTAGAGTACCATATTATCTTAAGCAAAATTCATATTATTGTTATCATCAAAACTAAGATAATTGATCAGAACAAATCTTGTTCTAACAAATATAAGCGATTTTTTTAATTTAATTTTGAAAAACACACAATATAAATTAATAGTAAAGAGTAACGTGGAAGTTAATAATAGTAATTTTATTGAAAGTTATTTTGTAAATTACACAATATTGTAAAAATAGACTATGCTAAAACAAAAAATTCTCTTTGGGTCTGTTTGGTAAAAATAGCGGTTGACTGATAAGTTAGCTGATAGCTTATAGCTTATGACTGATGGCTGTTGACGGATGACTTATAGCTTATAGCGGATGGTTGAGACTGATAGCTTATAAGCTCATTAAAGTGTTTGGTAAAATTAGCGGTTCAATTAACTTATAAATGTAAAATGACATAAAAGATATTTAATATATAATTATTTTATTTTAAATTAAAATAAATTATAAGGGTTAAAAATGAATTTTAATTGAAATAATAAGGATAAAAAAGGAAGAAAAAGTAATAAGCTATAAGACATAAGCTAAAACGCTATTTGAAATAGCGTCTGGAAAATAAGCTATAAGCTAGTAAAATAAGCTATAAGCTCGTGATGAAAAGATTGTTATCAAACGGGTCTAAATTATCATATGAGCTTATAAGACATAAGACATAAGCTATAAGCTCTTACCAAACAGAGCCTTTATATATTGTTACAGATTTTAGTCTATCTGTGTATAATTTTTTTCTCTTTAAAAAATGAACAAAAATGTCCGCACAAGAAAAAAAAATTTCATGTAATAAATAATATGTCTACTATACTGCAAAAGTGAGTTGGTTGGCCAATGCATGGATAGAGACGAAAGAAATGCTTCGTGTCATGTACAAGTAAGCTCTTAATCACAAAGGATAGAGATTGAAATATGCAAATCCCCTGCACCAAAACTCTATTTTATCAATAATCAATTAAATAAATTGTTTAAAATAATCAATTTCTTTCAATTTTCAATATAGTGCATTTTTTTTTCTCATAAACCCATTGTTTTTTTTTTCATACTTCACAGAGCAAATTCCACAGCAACCACCACCAACACCCATCAACAAGATGAAGATAATGGTAGCCATCAAACGAGTCGTCGATTACGCCGTCAAAATCAGAGTCAAACCCGACAAGGTAACCACAAACAACCCATTTTGTGTTCACTGTAAATTTTCAATCTTTAGATGAAAAAGACACGATTTTTATTGTTTTTGCAGACAGGGGTGGTGACCCAGAATGTGAAAATGTCGATGAATCCATTTTGTGAGATTGCCCTTGAAGAAGCTCTTAGAATTAGGGAAGCTGGGTTGGCATCTGAGGTTGTGGCTGTTAGCATGGGACCTTCTCAGTGTGTTGACACTCTTAGGACTGGGCTTGCTATGGGAGCTGATAGAGGGATTCATGTGGAGGTTGGTGATTCGCTTTATCCGCTATCTGTTGCTAAGATTTTGAAGAAGCTTGTTGAGATTGAGAAGCCTGGGCTTTTGATTCTTGGTAAACAGGTAATCTGTGTTTTTGAGGGTGTGTGGAAATTGAGGTTTGTGTTTGTTGGTGATGTTTTATTGTGATGGTTTGTGAATTAGTTGTTTTGTTATTTGATCTTTTTGGAGTTATTAGTTTATAGTGATGATGAGGTAAATTCTGGATTTTGATTATGTTTTCTTGTACAAGTGATCTCAATCCCCATTTTTCCATGAATGAATAGGACACTCTCTGCATGGTAGGTTCCATGAGGCAAAATTGATTTGTGATGTGTAGAATTGATTTTGATATGTTTGCATGATCTCAAGTAGAGTTGATTTGACTTAGAGAATTGATACTCTTTGCCCCCGCAGTATGGTTCAGAGCTATTGTTGTAATCTGGATCGTTGTATTTATATGAGTTGTAACATTGTAAAGCCTAATTTTTTTCACTATCAATAAGACTGAACTACAATTGCTATGTAGTCGTAAACATAGGCATACTTGACTGAACTTCTTAACCAAACATCGTGTTTCATTGTTGGCACTTTACCGTTTCGTTTCTTTTATCTTCTATTACGAGTTGTGAAGAACAATATACAATTTGAAACTCGACTATTGAGAACATTTGGACGATCATCATTGTCTAATCTATTAAGTTTATTTTCTTGTTTTAATTATTTCCAGGCCATTGATGACGATTGCAATCAAGCAGGGCAGATGGTAGCAGGACTCCTCAACTGGCCACAAGGAACTTTTGCTTCAAAGGTTAGTCCATCATCTACATCCTCAATAAATAGTGTCTTATTCATTTCGGTGGCTAGCTATCTACGATATTCATAAGTTAGATACCATGTTAGCACAATGTAGTTGATTGAGTTTTTGAATAGCGAATGAATATTCCAAACTACTAAGTAGTTGATTGAGTTTTCTTCCCTCTTTCTAGAGTCTATATTTGCGTGCTGTTATGCCTCTGCGTATACTGACGCCTTCGCGAAAGTAGGAAACCATTAAACATGATTCATGGAATATGTTTCATTCATTGTATTTTGGATCAAGGAGATAAACATAAAACGTTTAGTTTGATTAATACATGACAAAAATTCATTGTATATATGGTCCTGTAACAAAAATTCATTGTATATATGGTCCTGTCTTTAGACTGTAGAGTTTGCAAAGGCTCCAACCTTGTTGAAGTAAACTCTTGCCAAGTCTAAATTTATGAATTCCCAAAGCCAAAGGCTAGTTAGGTTAGAATTAGACACAAAGAAAACAATAAGGGGATTCTGAAGCTTTGATGGTTATGGATATATGTATATATATATATGCTTGAATCATTTCCATCATGGGGCATAAACTGTACTGGCTCAGCGTTTTATTTACCCAGGCATCATCATTGACAGTTGGAATTTTTTCATCTTTAGAAAGACTGGAGTTTTCTGAAATATGTTTCTCATTATTTCTTCAATATTATCGGTTTTGGGATGGTCAAAATAGTCCCTCATTGCTTGGGAATCGAGGCTAAGGGTAGTTTATACACAACACTCATACACGTCAACCAAATGAGGCGCCTTTTCTAAAGGGCAGAGCCATGAGAGTTCTCACATCCAAAGCAGACAATACCTCGTAGCCGCACTGGTGCAGACTTGAGATCGACCTGAACATTGACGCCGTATATTATACGGCGTCAATAAAATGGTCCGGGTTGGCCAAACCATGAGCCAATATTTGACATCCATATTTCTTTCAAAATGCAGTATGCTGCTTACCTGTGAGAAGATGCACTAAAAATATTCCAGTTCAATTAAGATTTTGAATAATCATTTTAAGCTAAACATGAAATTATTTCTTTTCTTTGAATTGTTTCATAACTAACTGCTTCTTTCCGGTAGGTTGTCCTTGATAAAGAGAAACAAGTAGCCACCGTGGACAGAGAGGTTGATGATGGTATTGAGACTATCTCTTTGAACTTACCAGCGGTAATAACGTAAGTATCACATTCATTTGAGCATTCTGTATCGTACTATAACGCAAAATGTAGTAGGCGTAGTTAGAATCTGTTTCATAGTGCTACATTTTATCGCTAAATATGAACTATAATATTGTCCCTAACCCTTGACCTTACCAGCTTTCTTGATATGCAAGTTTTGTGCTTTTTCTTGTTACAGTACTGACCTGAGACTGAACCAACCGAGGTACGCCACACTTCCAAACATAATGAAAGCAAAAAAGAAGCCAATAAAGAAGTTCACTCCAGAGGAGTTGAGTGTGGAAATCAAACCCGATTTGGAGATTGTCGAAGTGACAGAACCTCCAAAGAGAAAATCAGGTGTTATTGTTTCTTCCGTGGACGAGCTTATTGACAAACTAAAACACGAAGCCAATGTCATCTGATTATTCCCTCATTTGTTCATTATTTCAAAGGATAAACAGCATTGCACTATGATTCTGTTGTATTCTCAAATGAGCCAATAAAATGTTATTCCTTTTCATGTATCATATCCTGCATATTTAGTTTCATGTGCGTAAAAATGGTTTTGTATCATCTTTAAAATAAAAAGAGAGTTGATGTAATTTGCATATATTTGAAGAAACAATAGTGTAATTTATCTACCCAGTTAACATTACTGTGTTAATTTTCCTATGTTCCACTTTAGCGCGGGTTTGAAATAATAGTGAGTTTGGTGAAAGCCGTGTCACAGTGATTTTGGCAAACAATTTCAATCATTTGTAGTGCAGGTAGGACTGTATTCGAGGGCGTGCAAGGCGGCGGGCGGCCTACTGCACATGGTTTAAAATTTGTCACAATTAAACTTTGGCTAAATATGGTCTCATAAAATGTTTGTCGTGTTTAGATTGTGGTTAAATATAGCCTTAATATATTTTGTCATAGTTGAACTGTGAATCTCTATTGGATCTCTAAAAACTTGAGACGTAAATGAGTGTATGTATAAATTGCTGGTGATTCAAGTCTTACTTATTGATCAAGCAGCTTCATGTTAGAGACAAATAAAACAAACCATTTCAGAATGGGACTGCTTGTGGTGCAGTTGAAAAACCAAACATAGAGAATCCAATTCCCATCTATACTTTTTTCATTCACTATTTTAGAGAATGTCCTCTTTGCAAATAAACATGTGGATTCTTGTTGCTTCAAACTATTGATTAGTGCTTTGTACAGTAACTTTTACTTTTTGTCAACATTTGTACACTGTTTTGAATGCTTGTGTTTTCTAGAGGCATTTTTTTTCTTAACTACTATTGTTTCCATCTCTAAATATTATGTCTAATTTCATATAATTCAAAATTAGCTTATAAGATAAAGATTGCCTCTATTTATAAACAGTGGCGGAGCCACGTAGGGACAGGGAAAGGCCATGGCCACCCGTTTATTTTTTTAAAAAAAAAATTCATACAAAGGAAAATACTAAAATGCCTTTGTTTAATATTAAAATTCCTACTTCATCTTTCATATCTTCTCCATAGTGTAAATGATTTTACAGAGCAAAATTTTAAAACTCTTTTATTCATCTGTAGAGCACTGTAAATCACTTCTCTTCGCCGCCGTCGTTGTGATTGTTTCCGAAATCCTTGCAATTTTAACAGTTCAAAAAGGTCTTCTTCTTCCTTTAAGTATTTTTTTATTTTTAGGGTTTTCTAAATGTTACTTTTATGATTTAGGGGTGTTAGAGTTTTATATTTTCTGAATTTCTAAATGTTAGATTTATGAGTTAGGGGTGTTAGATTGATGGTGAAGTTGCTAAAACAATGATAAAGTTTGTATGTTGATATGTTTGAATCATTCGATTTTATGTGAAGAAAATTAGATTGATCAATGAGATTGTGAAATAGCTTATGATATGTTATAGAAATGAGATTATGAAATAGGTTGTTTATGAAACTCTTCATGTAGCTGGTAAGTTGTTCTTCAATTCTGTTTGTGGAAAAATTGTTACAGTAACAGCTATGTATCATTGGATAAATTGTAAACAATTGTTATAGTAATAGTTTTGCTTAATATGTTTGAGATTTAACTGTTACAGTAACAATTATGTCATTTGGATAAATTGTAAAGAATTTTTCTTCTAAATGTGATCAATTTTGCCTTCTAGTGTAATAAATTAAAAAATAATTTTTGCTTTTAAGTAAAAAATTGTTGCCTTCAAGTATGATGAAATTTTGATTTTAGGTTCAAATTTAATTATTATAACTATTAGGCAAAATTGTTGTTTCACATTCTATTATGTTTTTTTTTTCTTCAAAAAAGAAAAGATGAATAAGAGATAGCATGACAATTTATATTGAAAGGGAGATTAGTGCAAACATTAGTTCTGAGTCAATTATTGATGATTTCAAGTCACTTGAAACACGTAAAGCATTATTATAAGGTAGTTTAAGTCATATAATTTAATATTTTGATAATCAACTTTATATTTATTGAACTTACATGCTTTCAATAAATTATAATTTATATTTTTATTTATAATTTTTATTTTACTTTAGCGGTCATCCCAAAAACATTTTTCTGGCTCCGCCACTGTTTATAAATATATTTATAAATATATGTTCGTGATTTTTTATTTATGTAAAACATATGAAAACAAAGAAAATGTATAGTCATTATAAAAAAAATAATAAAGTTTATATAAAAAAGATAAAAGTAAAAATAATGTTGATTTGAAGAAAAATCGAAGCAATCATGATTATAACTTATGAGATTAACTTAATCAATGAGTAAACTTCTATCTGCAAACAAAAACTCCAACATGAAAAAATTGATAGAAAACCGAAATTTTAAATATTTTTTAGATATATTATGATTTTTATAAAAAAAACATTAGCTAATTTTGTCATAAAATAAACTCTATTTTAGCATGTCTTCCCTCCCTTTACCTTTCCAAAAAAAAAAAAAATCCAATTCGGAGGAAAAAAAAATCGATTCGGAGGAAATATCAGTATTTTGATCCCCTCCTCTTCCTTCCACTTTCCTCCCGAAATATTAAACCAAATAGTTTTCATTTAAAATATTATCTCCCCCTCTGTTTTGTCCAAAAGTCTTTATCCAAACTATTAAATGTGTTGGGCTTTTTTTTACTATGATATAAAGGTTACACCTCTTCTTTTCTTTTGGTAAGCAAAAAACTCTTTTTATAATAATGAGAAGGTTTAAATAGTTCATTGGTCCCTGTAAATTAGAGAGTTTTTGAATTTAGTTCTTATATTTTTTTTGTCTGAGTCCCTATATTTCACTTTTGCGTTCGTTTTAGGGACTAAACCGCAAACAAAAAGTAAGATATAGGGACTTAGACCAAAAAAAAGACTTACAGGGACAAAAATAAAAAACTCACTAACTTACAGGAAGCAAAAGTGCGTTTAAGCCTAATGAGAATGAGTTTCATCATTTATCATTCTTCTGTGTGCAATATTAACATTGTATCAGTAACATACATGCTCTGGTAGGCATTTTTAACCTTCTTCAATCTTTATCATTATCTTCCTCTTTTCTCAATGGATAACCCAAGCTATTATGATTTTACAACAAATTCCATAAATCCTTATCACCTTCATCCGAATGAAAATCCAGCTCTTGTTCTTGTTTCACCTCTTCTTGATGCCAAGAATTACACATGGTCGAGATCAATATAAATTGCCCTCATTTCAAAGAATAAAAAACACTTCATTGACGAAACCATCCCAAAACCACAACCCACTAATCCTCTCCATGCACTGTGAACAAGATGCAACACGATGGTTCTTGCTTGGATTTTACAATCAATCACTGAATTAATTGCCATATTTGTTCTTTGGATCCATACTACTACTATATTTTGGGAAAATTTGCGCACACGATTCTCTCAAAGCAATGTTTTTCGAATCTTTGACATCCAAGAAGATCTCTACAAGTTTTGGCAAGGTACTTTAACTGTTTCTAATTACTTCACTCAACTCAAAGTTTTCAGGGATGAATTGGAATCATATTGACCAATTCCCTCTTGTTCTTGCTCAATCCCTTGTCTGCGTGGAGCGATTGCATCCATAAAAGGTTATCGCGAGCAAGACTATGTGGTTAGCTTTTTAAAAGGCCTCAATAAGAAATACTCCTCCTCAAAATTACAAATCATGATGATGAATCCTTTACCAGATATTGACTGAGCTTTCTCTTTATTTATCCAAGAAGAATGGGAAATGAATCCTCCTTCATCTACTGATTTTCCTTTCATTTATACAACGTTTCGTAATTCTGCATTGCAAGTCAACTCAAATTCATCTCAAGGTGGGAAAAAAATTTGGAACCCTAATTTCAAAGGAAAACCCCTTTTTCAAAGCCTATTTGTGTACTCACTCACTGTATTCGTACCAATTGCACAATTGTGACCTATTTTGTTAGACACGACTACCCACCTGGATTCAAGAGCAAGCCAAAGATTGCTTCTTTGGCTAACGATGTCTCTGAGCAAGCACCTACCACTTCAAAAAGCCCAACTCTTGGTTTCACACAAGAGTAGTACAACACCATCATAAAACTGCTCCAATAATTAAGATCCCAATCTACTCCCATGACCAACTCAATCACCAATACATCTCTTGTCATGACCACAAATTCTTCTCTACCCACTAGTAAGGCTTCCACCTTTTGGATTCTTGACACAAATGCAATTAAACACATCACTTATGATTTTGCATTATTTATCACATATCACACCATTAACCTTATTCTCGTAACTCTGCCTAATGGCTCCCAAACTAGTGCGTGCATATCTAGTAGCGTTTCCCTTTCTTCATCTATTACCATACACAATATATTATATATACCTACATTCAATGCCAATCTTATCTCAGTAGCTAACTTAATTACTAATCTTAGTTGTCATATGTTTTTCTTTGCTAATGCATGTCATATTATGCAGAATCATTCTAAGAAAATGATTGATATAGCTAACATACAAAAAGGCCTATACATCTTAGAATCTCCTAGCTACCCAGCACTTTGTAATTTTGCTGATAGTAATTCTCATGAACTTTGGAATTCTATGTTAGGGTATGTCTCTGATATAAGCTTAAAGGTTATTCCTAGAATTTTTCCCTTTATATCTTGTAAGCCTAATTTGGCCCCTTGTGATACATGTCCTTATACAAAATAGAAAATATTATCCTTTCCATCTAGTAATATTTATATTGTTGTTCCTTTTAACTTATTACATGCTGATTCGTAGGAACCTTACTTAACCATTTCCATTTTAGGTCAACAATATTTTCTAACTTTAGTTGATTACTACACTAGATATACATGGGTCATTTTCCTAAAAACTAAAGATCAAACATATGTTAGCATTACCAATTTTATTTCCTTCATTAATCAATTCCACACAATCCTAAAGTGTTTAAGATCAGACAATGACACCGAGTTTCTCACCTTACCACCTTTCCCTATGTCTAAAGGTATATTAAATAATAAGTATTGCTCTGAAACTTCTTGACAAAATGGAGTGGTGGAAAGAAAACACCAACACATTCTTAATGTAGCTAGGTCCCTTCATTTTCATTCTAATACACCTTTATCCATGTGAAATTTTTGTGTGTAACATGTTATCCATATCATTAATAGGTTTCCTACCCCTCTCCTAAACTCACAAAGTTCATATGAACTTCTTTTTAAAATTCCCCCTCTTACATGCATCTAAAAGTCTTTGGCAGCTTATGTTATGCAACCTCTTTGCAAGTTCATTGGACAAAGTTTGACTCTAGGGCTAGAAAATCTATATGCATAGGATATGAGGAAGGCACAAAAGGTTTCATCCTGTATGATTTGTCAAATAATGAAATATCCCTCTCTAGAAATGTCATTTCCTATGAGTCCTTTTTTCCTTTTAAATACTCTTCTAAGTCTACATCATCACAAATTATCCTCTCCAACCTATCTAACCTTACCCACACTCTTGATGACATACCTCATGATCAACAACCTACTACTCTCAACCAACCGACCTGCCTATTGTACCTCTCCAAACTAACATATTTGTACCTCCATCTACTGACATGTCCATGCCAACTAATAAATATGATAAACATAACCTGTCTGAAACATCAGATGCAGACTTAATTTCTGCCAACACTCAACATGACCTGTCCCTGTCTGATTCACTTATCCCTAACATTTTTATTGCAACTTCTGACCTTGAACCACCTTTACCTATAAGACATTTTACAAGAATCTATCATCCACCCTCTTACTTGGCAGGTTATCACTACCTGCAAACCTACAACCTCACCATATTTCCCCCTACAACCCCATATCAACTATCATATATTTTATCATATGATAATTGTTCACCCTCATACAAAAAATTATTTTATTCTATTTCTTCAAATCATGAACCAAAAATCCTTGACTAAGACAACAAACTTGACTGTTGGAAACAAACCATGGTTGTTGAACTACAAGCTCTTATTGACAACACCATTTGGTGACTTATTGACTTACCACTTGGCAAGATCCCAATTGGATGTAAGTGGGTCTATAAAATCAAATATAGTTCTGATGGTTGTATTGACATATACAAGGCAAGTTTGGTTGTCAAGGTTTATACACAACTTGAAGGCATTGACTACTTTGACACTTTTCACATGTGGAAAATATTACAACCATTAGAGTCCTCCTTTCTTTGGGTGCAATCAAAGGTTGGCATCTAGCATAGTTAGATGTCAATAATTCTTTTCTACATGGTGACCTCAAAGTATAAGTCTACATGGCCTTCCTCTAGGCCATTTTACATCAGCTTCCTCTCAAGTATACAAGCTCCATAAATCCATTTATGGCTTGAAAAAAGGCAAGCATACAATTGTACTCGAAGCTCTCTTTCTTTTTCTCCCTATTGGTTTTACATATTCTTAAGTTGATCATTCACTCTACACTAATGTCACTTCATCCAATTTCACTAAAATCAACTTTGTGAAACAAGCCTTGGATACCATGTTCAAAATAAAATATTTGGATCAATTAATGTACTTCTTAGGGTTTGAAATTTTGAGAAAAAACTAAGGGATATTTTTCAATCAGAGACACTACACACTTGAACTTTTGCAAGACACAAGACATCTTACTTCCAAACCTTCTTTCATTTTTTTTATCCTTCCCTCAAACTCTCTGTATTAGAAATTACTCTTATCCATGACCCTACAACCTATATAAGTCTTATTGGTAGATTAATTTATCTAACAAATAACAGACCATATATCTCCTATGTAGTATAACAACTTAGCCCATTTTTTCCAAACCTCTCCTACCCTACTACAATGTCTCCATACGACTTTTAAGATATTTGAAATCCTCTCCTTCTAGTGACATGTTTTTCTATGCTCATAAGTCCCTTAAGCTTTATGCCTTTGCATATTCTGGCTAGGCTAGATGCCTTAACACAAGAAAGTCCATCACATAATTATGTGTCTTGCTTCGTTCCTCTTTGATAGGCTGGAAATCAATGAAAAAAATATTATATTTATATCTTCTATTGAAGTAGACTACATGTCATTGACATCCATTTCATATGAGATACAATGGCTTTAAAACTTATTCAGAGATCTTCAAATCCAATTCTCCATGAAAGGATCATGCATATTGAACTTGATTTCCATGTGATCCGTAAGAATATCAATTTCAAGCTCATCTACCTTCTTCCAGTTTCAAGCACTAATCAGTTAGCATATATCTTTACCAGGCCCTTTCATCAAGCGACTTTTGTTTCAATTTTATCCAAGTTAAGACTTTGTGCTATACACAGTCCAACTCGAGGGGAGTGTAAAATGTATTTAGCAATTTCTATAATTAGATTTAGTCTATTTTCTAGGCCCATTAACCATTCCAATTTTGATTATGAGTTTATTAGAGAATTAGTTAGGCTAATTGTACTTTAAAGCCTATTGATATAAATGCTACACCTATTCTTTCCTTTTTGTAAACCAAGAATTTTTTTTATAATAATGAGAAGGAGTTTCATCATTTATGCTTACTTTTTGTGTGCAATATCAACACTTAAAGACCTTAAAGTTAGATGTCCAGAATGTGATCTATAACTATAATAGAACAATTATACTCAGTGTTTTAATACCAGACTGGACGGGCTAGTCGAATTGGTTGAATCAGAAATCAGAGAGGTCATTGTTAGAACAATATTTAGTTTTGCATTTAATCTCTAGTTTTGATGATAACAATACATTATTTTATATGTAAAAAATTTGTACTCTAATAGTTTCTCAAATGTGAAGATATAATATTTTGGTTGATTATGGATAGTTATCTGAAAATATCATCAGAGTCAACGTTGGCACACCTCAGAAGAACTATTGCATCTGTTTCTAGAGAAATATCAGCAGTTTTGAAGAATGTTGAATGTTCGCTAGAAAAGGATCACCATGTGTTTCTCAGATAAGCTACTCATCCAAATCAAAAGTCAAGATTTCCATCTCAAATAAGTTTTTGCTTCCAGCTCAGAAATCAAGATTTATTATTCAGATAAGCTTTTGTGTTTAACTCTGAAGGCAAGACTCTGACTTTGAAGACTCTGATACTCTTGGATTATTCATGAAACATGATATATTTTATACTCTCACTACTTCAGATCAGAAGTATATCATTTAAAAGGAAATATTAGAAACTTACATAAGAAGATAAATGGTACAAAAATACAATACCTACTCCACTACTACGAGGACGTATGTATGATCAAAGGAATTATGTGCTCTTTGTCTTCCACGATCTCATAGGAGTCGTTATGTCAGCTGGCATAGAAAAAGACGTTGTGTCCTTCTCAAAGGTCAACTTTTTAGGACTATATATAGAATGACTACGTCCATTGATAAGTAGAACATTTTTTTGCTGAACAACATGATATACATCAACGTGAAAGAAAACCAAGAAAAAAGAAACTTAAGAGTTATTGTTCTAAACACTCACATAGAGAAATATTTATTTTCAAGATAATCTCAAGAACAAAAGCAGTTGTTGCTCATTATTTATGTGTAAACATTTATTCTCGAACTTTGTTTCATTTGCTTAACTAGAAACACTATTTGTAAACACTTTCTATTATAAATCTTTTGAGATTTGTTTTCCTCAAGTGACTAGGTTGTTAGTCTGTATACTTGAGAGGGCTAAGGTGTCTTTCTAGACTCTTAGACGTTTGTTTGTAAGCTTTCAAGATTAGTGGATTAAGTCCTTTTTTAAGGCGGAATCACCTTGGCGGGTGGACAAGATTAGCCTTCTTTAAGGTGAACTTGTATAAACCGAAAGTGTTATTCTTCCTTCTCATCTTGTCTATCTCATTTGTTTGAGTGAATAGCTTTTCTAAAAGAAAAAAAGTTTTTGAAAATCCAATTCAAACCCCTATTTCTTGTATTTTTCTCAACCTTTAGTCACAAGTCTTGTCTATTACTGGATCGGGTAAGCTAGTGAACCAGTGTGAACTAGCCAAAACTAGTAAACACCAGTAGTTTTGTTTTTTTCTAAAACAAAAGGACGTCATTTTGATTTTTTAAAAATGAAATTAAAATATAAGTAGATTGTGTTCAAATCTTATTTGAAACAACTTTCTCTCAGTGGAATTAAATGTATTAGACACTGCAGTTATTTTGTTATTTAGTTTATGTTGCAATTAGACTTTGTTTAAATTTATTTTGATGTGTATTTTCTACTATTTTGTTATGTGTGATGACTATTCTTATAATTTGAATTTAAATAATGAATTTGTGAAATTATGATATTTTGAAAATTTGTAGGTGTGGTGATTTTTATAGAGACAGAGTCATCCAATTTAATCAGTTTAATAAGTATATAATTTTGTTAAAGAGACTGATTTATTCAACTTAGCTATCCAATTTAATTTTATTTAATTATGCGGTTTGATTAGTGACTTAGTGATTCGACTAGTAAATAAATAACTCAATACTCTCACCAGTTTAATGACCGGTCTAATTTTTAAAACACGAATTCTATTTATGAACTCACAACTTCTTTAATCTTTTGGTATTTGAACAATGATTATCAAATTGATATTCAAATTGTGGCTTGTAAGCATATTTTTTAATGGTGAATTGAATTTTATTGATAATATAGTGTAAGATGTATTACTGATAAGATGAACTTTTATATCTCACCAGTTTAATGATCGGTCTAATTTTTAAAACACGAATTCTATTTATGAACTCACAACTTCTTTAATCTTTTGGTATTTGAACAATGATTATCAAATTGATATTCAAATTGTGGTTTGTAAGCATATTTTTTAATGGTGAATTGAATTTTATTGATAATATAGTGTAAGATGTATTACTGATAAGATGAACTTTTATATATCATATTTCAAATTCAAAATAATTTAAGATTCAACTTATAATAAAATTGTACTCGTAAAACGTATAATAGTTCATGAATCTTCCAAGCCTCAAGGTTGGAATATTTACAAGTCTTTTTTGGCCGAATCAAGAGGAGGGAAATGGTTTTCTCCTAATTTCTCAGTGAAAGTGCGAAAATAGAGAAAGATTGGTTCTCCCTCATATCGTGGGGAGACCATTTTTCCCCTTTGACTGTAACCATTCAAGCTGATATTTGTGGAACACCCCAATTGCCACATGTGGGTAGTGGACGAGGCAGTGATCCTAAAATAGGTGGGGCGACCCAGGCCCAGTCATACAACATGGTGCACATCCGTTCAATGTTGTCGGATTTGCCATGGGCAAATCCCTTTTTGTGTTGGGTTGATAGATAAGAATTCATCTAAAATTATTCCAAATCTTGGAAGGATGAAGTAATTATCCTAAAACAAGAGGCGCTTTCATTAACATAATCTTGAGAATCGCTACTAGTGAATCTCTTGAGCATTGTTTAGGGCGAGATTCTCAACCATTCCATTGCTTGAATTTTTTTTGGCGGTATAGATTATTATAGATAATAGTAAAAAAAATTCTTCTAAAACAGGAAGCTGAAAATGAACTTTGCACAAAACATATATAGCCAGAATAAACCTAAAAAATCCTCATTCTAATGTACACATTTTATTCTATTCTATTCTCACTTAGATGTAAACCTCTCTCAACTACCTTTCCACCTAAAGTTATTAACTAAATTTTGCATTCTTCAATGTCTTCAATATTGTACCGCAATTTATCTTTGGCCTTGAAATCAACCTCATTGTCACCTTCTTTACCCCACAGCAACAAGTACAAACCCGTGATCACAATAATTGCCCCTATGATACTGAAAATATAATGACAACCAAATTTCAGTATTATTCATAATTATGCTAAAAAACAATGGCACATAAGTAAGTTTTATAAAGTGTAAAAAAAAGTACCTGCCCAAATAAAGTTTTTCACCAACGACAAAATATGCTAGAATTGTCACAAATATAGTACATAGAGGGTTAAATACTGTCACAAAAACTGGTCCTTTTATCTCAGTGCACCATAGGTTAACGTATATGAACAAACCACCAACAATAATCCCCTGTAATTCATAATCATTAAATATAACGTTAGAATTTTGTACATATTTGCTAGTACTTTTTTACAAACACATTGTACTATGTACTAACCCCATATATTGTTGACCAAAAGTCAAATTTGAATCCTATAATCCATGCTGAAGGGTTATTGCGTTCTGCTATCATTGTGAAAACAGCTGATTGTGCTCCTCCAATAAAACACAACCATGTTGTGAGTGATAGTTGTGCTGGATATCTTTTCAAAGTGGAAGCCTAATAAGAAATATTCTTAAGATATTATTTATGCAAATTAAAAACTAGCAGAGCCGTCTTAAGTTTTTTAAGACTCAGTGTAGGTTAGTCATGGTTCAACTGTGAAAAAAATACTAATGAACCCTATTTTGCTATGACAAATAGCGGGGCCATGTACGCCATGTATTATAGTCAGTTTTGCACGTCCTAAGAGACAGACGGCCCTGAAAACTAGTACTAATAAGTTAAGATGGGAATTACCTGCATGATGTAGGACATAGAAAACAAAACACAACAAGAAACTGTAAGAAGTGAGCCCTTTAAGCTACTCTCATCAATAGAAGCACTTTTTGGTGGAATATGAATTAGAGGATGCCACAAATTTCTGATGATAGGTCCTTTGTATAGTGTCATGGTCATAACTCCAGCCAAGGACACTATAGTTCCAAGTACTTTCGCTATGCCACGTGGATTATGAATATCAACAACCTCAAACCTTAGTACTACTGCAATAATGAAGGTGAGAGAAGATATGGTGTTGTACATGGAAGAAAGAAAGGTTGGAGAAGTATACTTCAAGCTTGCAAAGTACAAGTTTATAGATAAACTCATCCTGCAATATTTTTATTTATACAAATTATTATTTTTCCATACTTTCTATAAAGAGAAATAGCACAAAAAAAATATAAAAATAAAAAATATTTGTTCTTACCCTAACACTGAAAGCAGAAAAAACTCCATAAATAGAGCAATTGTCAACTTTGGTCTTACTTTTCTGCAAAAAAATTTTATTGAGTTACTAAATTTTCATATGAAATTGCTATATATGTATATTATATTACTAAGCAAAATATTATCTCTACATGCATTGTGCATGTTAAAATTAACCAATAACTTTTACAAAATCAAGTTCATTCGAAATCTTCGTTACGATGAGTTTGGCTTAACATAAACCAAAAACTCGACCGCATTTTAAGAGAAATGTATGTACCTTTCGAGAAAATACGCGAAAGGAAGCATGACAACCCCGGCGATAGCATGGCGATAAGTAACATAAACATAAGGACTCATTCCATGATTGAAGGAAGCTTCAGTGATGAAATATAAGAAAGTATAAGAAATTTGGGCTAAGATCATGAGCATGTGTGGTTTGAACTCTGTGAAAAGATGAAGAGAAGAAACTATTTTTTGCTCCATAATGAGTTTATGATTTGATGAGATGTTTATTTTTTGAAGTAATTTAGAAGCTTAACACATGCACATTATATATAACTTAGGTAGAAGTTGATGGGTCGATTAATTTACAATTTTATATTTTTTTATCTGAAGTTAATTAATTGAATGTGATTCCTAAATGCATTATAAAGGTATCCTGTTCTTTATTAAATTCCAATTAGTTGTAAGATGTATTCAAATTCTTGACTAGGACTAGTTTAGAATAAGACATGTAAAGAAGAATCCAAAATAATATGTACCATTGATTAAAAAAAATGTTTTACTATTTTTGTCTATTAAATTTATTACTTAAAAAATATATTTTCTGTATTGTGTTACCTTCAACATTTTATTTGAAATGAAATTATGGTAAAAAACAATTTTTTCTATTGGTTGAAAATTACAATTTAATAATTTAATTAAATAATTATGATTTTGAAATTTAGAATTGAGTTCTTCTCTCACATTTGTTTATTCTTTCTTGCAAATCTTTGTTTCACAAAAGCATTTGTCGCCTAATTGAATCCATATGGTGCGTAGTTTTCCTTTAAAAGATTTGATTTGATAGATTCTTCTCCAAGGGAATCTCTGGAGATTTTGTTTTCCAATAGCCAATAATCAATTAGTCAAAATATAATATTAAAATATAACTGTTTTATTTTGAAAATTAATTTTAATTTGATACTATAATATATATTTTATGAATTTAAATATAATTTTTTACATTAAATTTTATTATTAACTCATTTTTACATAAATATATCTTGACATAAATCAATTTATTTTTACTTTATATAAATAAAATAAACTCTACAAAATTAATTTATTTCAAATTAATTTTATCATGTAGAAAAATGCATTAAAATCCACAGACAGACACTAAAATTAATATTTTATAAATCCATTGAAGTTTGCCTTAATTGGAGATGTTATATGTGTGACATACCCTCGGGGAACTTGCAATTCTCCTTTTCAATTATAGAAAGTTGAATACTCTAAATATATATATCAATTGCTTCTTTCTTTCTATTTTATCAAACCTTATATGCCCACTTTTCGATCGAACCAACAAACACTTGGTGATTCTAGTGATACATTGAATGATATTTTACTATAACATAACACTCTTTTATATATTATTTTTCTTATGCTAATTTAATTTAATAATATACAAGATTAATATTAATATGTTAATTCATGTGAATAAATTGGCCCCTCTTGACAAATAATTCAAGGATCATATTGAAATTCCAATTAGTATGATTTGATATTGAATTGGTGGAGATTTTTGTATGGCTCATAATTCATCCAGAGGCATTTTTACTATTACAGTTAACTTTTTTCTATTAAATTTTTTTTAAAGCAAGTATACAAGGGAGAACTAAGAATTCTCCAATCTGTTTACACAAAAACGAGAAATCCTGACAAAAAGAGAAATTACAAATCAAATAGTATTACGAAAGAAATAACAAATGGTCTTTGTTAAATTCGCAAAAATTACAATTGAAGTGAGTAATATCTCCACTGGATACTCGATCCAATAAAAAAAACTTTAGCATATCTTTGCTATACAAGACAAATGATTTATCTCCAAGTTAGAATCACCAAATCCGCTAAACTTTTCAATAACCCATTTTCAAGAGAGAAGCTTAGCATAATCAAGCATTTTCACCACATCTTTAATAAGAACGTCGCAACTACTTTCACTATCATTGTTTTTATTACATTAAATTTACATGTCAGGACATTGCATTTAAGATGGATTATTGTTATGACATTCACGTTATAATTGACTAGCGAAGGTTTCACGTGGATTATTGATTTTTCATGTGGATTGATGATTTGACAATATCTTGATCATTGTTATTTTATATATGGACGACAATAATTTATTACTTAATTAAAAGGCGCTAAAATAATACAAGACGCTACTTTTCCCCTCGGTTTCCAAAATAACCGAGGTGATAGGTTTTTTAAAAAATTTAAAAATTTGCTAAACTACAATTGTTGAGATTCAAATAAGGGAGTTTATCAAAACCCAATTTTTTCTTCGGTTGCCAAAATATTTGAGGTAATAGGTAGGGGTGACAAAACGGGCCCGACACATTGGCATGCCTGTTTTGCCTGCATTTTTCCATAATGCGGGCCAACATTTTGGACTCGCAACCTCTAATATGTCAGGCCCGCCCCCATTCCATTTTTTTGCGGGCACGGACATTTACATAAAGTTTTATATTTTTAGGCCTAAAAGGTGCAAAGCCCGCTGGCATTCTCCGCATCGCCCTCATTTTTTTGCAGGACAGGCCAAGATTTTAAACTCGCATCCTTATCTATGTCCGCCCCGCTCCACCCTATTTTTTGGAGGGCTTTTGTGGTCGGGCCTATGGTTTACACCTCGGTTATTTGTGATCTGAGGTGAAAGCTTTGTCATAAAAAGTATTATTTATAGTAGTGTCATATTGAGAAAGTCTCTATTAGAGTGATTGGTAGGAAGGACACCATTTGGTGGAGGAACCTAAAGCTGCTATGTTCATCTCAATTTGAAGATCCTATTTGGTTAGTTTGTTAATTGTTTTAAAGGTAGAGTGGGGAATGGAAGCTCATTTGGTTTATTGAGGTCTAACTGGTTAGGGAATGATGCCTTGTGCATATTTTTTGTTGACATTTTCAATCGTGTTGAGAGGCAAAATGTTAAGATTTCTGAAAGAGGCCATTGAAGTACTAATAACTGGATTTGGGACATTAATATTAGTGGAAAATAGTCCATCTGTTGTAGAAAGATTGCAGTTGGAAGAGTTGAGTATTATTCCGCAGGGTGTGGCCTTAAAGAATCAAAAGAAAGATGTTTATTTGTGGAGGAGGGATCTGATGGGTTACTCAGTAAAATCTCGTTGTTTGTTGCTAGCTGATATTGCAAATGTAGGGCTTAATATTTTAGTCAACATCCAAGAGGAATTAGAAAAGTTTTGGAAGTTGAAAGCTCATAGCAAGCTTCTCTTGTTCGCATAGAGGGTTTTGCTAAATGTCTTGCCAACTAGAGCGGAGCTTGCTAGAAGGAATGTGATCATTGATAGACATGATATGAGCTTCACTCATTGCTTTGAAGTAGAAGAATCTTGTCATCGTTATATTTTTAAATTGCTTTGTAGCCAACCAACTGTGGAGTTTGGTGTACATGTAGATTGGAATGGACCTTGTAGGAACTGAAGTCTCTATGACAACTAATTTCAAGTATTTTTGAAGGAAGCCCAAAGGTAAGATTAAGCAAGGGGTGAGTGGTTTATTTTGGTTATCTGTGTCTTAGTCCCTTTGGCTTTGTAGAAATGATGATTTATTCAATGAAGTACAACACCATTCTCTAGGATGAACTTCAAGAAAAGGAAAATGTTTCAAGGTTGATTCTTTAATATAATATCTTATCTTGTAATTGCTTGTTAAAAATATTTAAAGTTAGTTCATAAAACATGTATGTAATTTAGTAATGTTAGCTATCATTGTTGGGTCAAGTAAATATTTAATGTTGTTGTTGTTGAGATTTAATGTTTAAAGGTTCTATTGATTTTGTTGTTGTTATTGTTGTTGTTGTTGTTGTTTTGTTAAGATTTAATTTTAAACGATTGTATTGATTTAGTTTTGTGTTGTTGTTGTTGAAATTTAATGTTTAAAGATTATATTGATTTTATTGTTATTGTTGTTGTCGTTGATGATGGGGAGGAAGATTCAAAGTTTTCCAACAAGTTAGATGTTTTGCAGATTGGAAGGAAAAAATAAGTTAAAATAAAAAAATAAAAAACATTAAATTTTCCCTCGGGTATTATTAAAAATCGAGGTGAAAAGTGGCGTGCTTTTTTCAATTTTAAAAATCCAAAAAATATAGTTTTGGGGATTGAACTCACGACCAGTGCCATTTTCCCCTCGGTTATTTAAAAATTGAGGGGTAAAGTTGCAGGTTTTTATGTCACTGTTCGTTACTTCGCTTGTGTAACCGAAGTTATTTCTCTTTCGCATCTGAGGAGAAATGAAGTTGTTTGTAGTAGTATGACATTTAGTTTCCATATACCTATAAATAAGAAAAACCATGCTAAATTTCCTCCTCCTCGTTGATAATTCTCCATTTCCATTCACTAAAGAGCTATGTTAAAAAATACAAAATATTTAATTCTTATTTGAAATTTTCCGTTTTCATTCACTAAAGAGAGCTATGTTAAAAAGAAAAAAATATTTAATTCCTAAACCACCATCTATCTTATCAAGAAACTCCTTATTCAAACTTAATCAATTAATCCTCCGTCTTACCTCATCACCATCCCACAAGAAAGCCCTTTGCAGTTTTATCATCTCATTAATCACCATTTTAGGAGCCTTAAATAATGAAAAGAAATGGATAAGAAGACTACTCAAAACATAGTTCATCAACATAACCCTTCCACCAATTGAAATCTTCCTTTCTCTCCACACAAATAGCTTACAGTGAAACTTATTCAAAATATTGTTTCAAGTATATTTTCTCCTGGGGTACGCTCCAATGGGAATTCCTAAGAAGAGGAAAAGAAATTAACCAATGCAACAAGACATAAAAGAAGAAGATGCCTAAAGGAAAGACTCCTTCAAGTTTATCCCATAAAATTTACTCTTATGAAAATTCACACCCAACATTACTAATTCAAAACCCGTCATAATTCATTTGATACTCCACAAATTTAACCAAGACCCTTCCTCAATAATCACAACATCATCAACAAACTGTCGTATTTGAAATTTAATGGCTTTATTGACTTTGAAAAGATGGAAGTATCCATTTTGAATAACATTCTTCACCAAATCTGTCAAACCTTCAACTACCAACAAAAAAAAGAATGGAGATAAGGGATCTCTTGCCTTAAACCTATGTAGGCTTGGAACTCCTTGGTAGGACTACCATTGACTAAAATTGAAAAGATACTAGAGAACACACCAACTTCCACTCACCTCATCTACCTAACACCAAACCCCATTAAACCCATAACACTTTTAAGACAGTTCTAAGACACACTATAATAAGCCTTCTTAAAGTCAATTTTGAGAAACATACTCTTCATCCCAAGTCTCTTGGTAGGGTTCACAAGTTCATCAATAACTAGAACACCATCAAGAATTTCTCTATTTTGGACATAAATTGATTGGTTTCTCGATACCGATGAAGACATCACCTTCTTTAATCTAGTTGCAAATAAATTTGCCACAATTCTATATAAGCTATAAAACAAACATATAGAACGAACGTCACTTACCTCTTGAGGATTTTTCTAGCTCAGGTATCAAATTAATAAATCTAGCAGTGATTGGTTTAGGAAGCTTTGCATTTACAAAAATTTATTCACAAAGGAAACAAGATCGTATTTGATAGTATTCCAACAATTTTTAAAGAAACCCAAGTTGAACCCGTCTAACTATGAGTTTTTATCACCCTCATTCAACCCAATTGCATCTTTGATTTCCTCCAAGAAAAATGGATATTCCAACTTAGCACCCTTATCCCCAATTAAAATATTGAACACAACTCCCCAAGCACTGGTCTACCCTCTAAAGGCTCTATAAAATTGTCATGAAAGTGATCCTTTATTTTCTTCTTGATATCATCAACTTGACTAAGTCTTCCTCTTGTATAATTGAGAACTGTAATATCATTCCTTTCACTATTACGAAATACTTATCTTATCACAGTTAGGAAAAAGATTCTACTATGGACGGTGGTCCGTAGTAAAGTAGGGTGTGGTTGTATGTGCCCTCCTTACCGCCACGAGCTACTAGCCATGGTAAAAACATAATAGTGTTCAATATACCACTATGGTTATATAAAATAAATGTAGTAAAAGGTTGAGGTCAGGGTTTTGATACTCTACACTAGGATTTTTGCAAATTTCAATGCATTTCATCACAGTTCTAGATCCCAACCATAGTGAAAGACTTAGCGCACAATATTTCACTACGGTCCTAGATTCCAACCATGATGATATAGCTTACTTGAGTTTATTATAAGTTATGTGCAATGCTTATTTTCCCAACTCCTTACTAAACACCAAACTTTTCAATTTGATATAAAAATCAATAATATGTCAAATTAAGTTATGTTAGAAGAACAAGTTACACTAATTAATGTTGTATGATATTTGTATAACCCATTATTCGTATTTTACTCGTTAACAATTAGAACTTGTTTCAATGCTTCCAATTCTTTAGCTGACACTTCCTTCACCTCTAGCTCATTTTGAAAAATATTATTTACTTTGTAGACAAAATTAGAGTGAAGGAAGTAATAGCTGAAGAACTAGAAGCATTGAATCAAGTTCTAACAGTTAAAGAGAAAAATACGAATAATAGGTTGCAAAATGCTCGTTAAATATTGATAAGTGTAAGTTGTTTTCTAATATAAATTAATATCTAATATTATAATTTTCTAGTTTAATTTAAAAGGTTATATATATTTGGTAAGGGGTTGGAAAAACACTCAAACTAGATAAAATATAATAAACACATCTTCTATGACATGTTGAATGAACATAATGAAAGTTGCAATGTACAAGATATATTATTAAAAATAACAAGAACATCAACAATAATACATACAACTTTTATCAACAAAAACAAAATAAACAATAACATAGAACTTTTATCAACAACAACATACCTTAACAATAACATACAACTTTTATCAACAAAAAAATTCATCAACAACATATAACTTTTATCAACAACAACATACCTTAATAACATACAACTTTTATCAATAAAAAAAATCACCAACAACATACAACTTTTATCAACAACAACATACAACTTTTATCAACAAAAACAAAATCATTAACACATAACTTTTATCAACAGCAAAAACATAGCTCAACAAAAATAAAATCCTACGTAGCCTACGTGACTTTCAACTTTATATATCAGATTCTATAACATAAGTAGCCTACGTGACTTTCAACTTTATATATCTAAGATCAGAGATATTAGAATGCTTTTTGCAAAGCTTAGGTAAGCCTTATTCATATTGGCCAGTATTTCTTACTCCTTATAACTTGCCTCCTTCAATGTGTATGAAATAAGAGTATCTATTTTTGACATTAATCAATCTTGGGCCTAATAACTCTAAGGAAAAAATAGATTTGTTCTTGCAACCATTGATAAATGAGCTTAAATTGCTATTGGATACGAGTGTTACAATATATGATGTCTCGAGATCCCAAAATTTCCAAATGAAGGCCGCATTAATGTGGACAATCAATGAATTTCCAGCTTATGGAATGTTGTCAGGTTGGTCTACTGTAAGTAGGTTATCATGTCCTTATTGTATGGACCAATCACATGCAAATATTCTAAATCATGGTGGGAAGCCATCGTTTTTTTATTGCCACCGAATATTTTTGCCAATGGACAATCCATATAGAAGGAATAAGACACTACTACGGAATACACCTTCGGTGACACTATATTACCACGGTCATATATTCACCGTAGTCATATCACATTTTTTCTCGCACATGTTTTTTTATTAAAAAACTTTTCATCACGGATCCTATAAAGAACCGTTGTCATATAAATTGGGTGACAAGCTTCGAATCTCAACATCAACATTTTTCCACTTTTATAGTAAAAATAAGCGCGTTTCCCTTAACATTTTTTTATTTAAAGATTGGAAGTATAATTACTACGGTTGTTTTATATAATCTTGGTTATAAGTTTCATATATCACTATGGTTGAAGCTCGCAACCATTGTGAAATTTTTTCCCATAAAATTAAAACATAGCAGGTACTTTATTTTGTTCATAAAACACAAGAGTGCCCTAGCGATTAAGATGACAACGATAGCAAAATCTTCACCATCCTCTTCGAATATCATTTCTGGAAGCGAAATCTTCACCATCCTCTTCGAATATCATTTCTAGAAGTGAAATCTTCACCATCCTCTTCGAATATCATTTTTTGTGTGTCATCATTCTCTCTCTCTCTCTCTGGCGCTTATGAATGTTTAGGGTTACCGCATACATTTATGTTCTTATTAGTGTTTATTGTTCATGTTTTAGATTTTGTGACATTTACATTTCTTTTATTTCCGTTTTGCTGCAACTGTGTTTTGGTTTTATTCAGATTTTGTTGCAACTGCTGCGCTTATGAATGTTTAGGATTAAAGTTGATAGATTATTATGTTTGAGAAAGGAGTTCTTGAATTCCTTGAAACCATAGGATGAAAGCCCTAGATAAAAAAACTTTATAATTCCTTAAGGTGGTAGAATATTAGTTGCAACCTTAAGATTACAGATAAAAAATTACAGAATTCCTTGAATACAACTTTTATTAAATAAACCTTCAGCTGAAAACTTACAAAAAGATCAGTCATTTTTTATTAATCATATCTAAATGTTATGTTTGAGAGAAAGTTTGACCAAATATAGTCTTCATCATCATCATCATCATCACCATCATCAAAATTGATGATGACTGGCCTTTTCACCATTCTTCTTCTTGATCTCCTCTTCATGATAGCTCTCTTGGTTCTCAAAGGTTCTTGGCCTCTTCTTTATTTTGAGGAGGGTTTTGGACATGAGCTCTAGTCTCTACAGCCACATCAGCTTCTGTTCTCTCAACATTGTTAGAAGTTTCAGGAGAAGTACTCATTTTTTATTCTTCCTATTCTTTGATTCCTTTGGATGATCAGGTTCTTTTTGTGTTTTGGTTCAAAGAGGAATTTCGCTTTTATATTGGTTCTTCTGATTCTTCATATTTTGTGAACTTTGAAAGTGTAAAAGCCAAAATATTTCACGCATGTCAAGTTTTCCCATTATTTCTTCTTTAATGTCTATCTTTTCTTCTCTTGGAAGTTGGAAATTAACCTCAAGTTGTTGAATGATTACATCTTTGTAGGTTGTTTGGTTCCAAATGGAATTGTGTCATTAATGTAATATAAGTTTCAATTCAAAAATGGGTGTGTTGATATTTCTAGCATAATATGATTGAGAATTGTTTAGAAATAATATCACAACAACTGCTTCCATAAGTCGTAGTTATAAGTAGCGCGTTATTCAATTTATAACAACGGTCACACGCCCGTTGTAGTAACCAGCATACATACAATAACACATTACCAAACAACGGACGTTCTACCATCATTATATGTGTTTCAAAAGCGTCATTATTTGTGCTTTTCGTAGTAGTGAGAAAAACTTTACTAAAAATAAGCAAGAATATGCACCGCCTCCACAAGTTTTGCTTGGTCATTGTAACACCCATATATAAAAACATACATCAAAGCATATAGTTATATATGAATCCAATTATTTGGTACTGAAAATACTTATAAGTTCCTAGTCAACACATTATACATATTAATGCCCTAAATACAAAGTTCTAATCAACGGCATAATACATACAAGATGTTCAAAACAAAATACTAAGAACTAGATCAACAATGATCACAAAGGAAAATCCACAACGGAAGCTTCGCCATATCCAAAATAAGCATAAGGAATAAGGAAATCAAACTGCTTTCTCCTTACCCTTCGCGGAACATGTAGTACCTGAAATCAATATATAATGGGGTGAGATACAAAATCTCAGTGAGTTCTCTAACCTATGGATCCTCTCGGCTTTACAAGGTTCTAATCTATAAGTCTCAAGTCATAAAAGGAACTAGACCTTGAGTCCTCATACTAACATTATATGGAATCATACTTAGAGTCCAACAACTCAAAGACAAGATTACTAATCGGAAACCAATACCAAGGCATCCTTATATTCCCGTCCCCTTCTACGTCTAGGAGGTGGCACGAGTCATGGATCCTTTGGAAAATCTTGACATACGAAATGGATTCGGACTCATGAGCCTTTCCCCATGAATCGTCACTTCACATGGCCCGTACACCATCACAAGTCTCTACCCGTAGGTTCCATTCGTACACAAAAGCGGGAATCAAACCTGCCAAGATTATTAGTGCCTCTCTGCACAGTGCCTCTCTGCACGAAGAATGCCTGTTAGCATTCAAAAGAAAAATAAAGGAATAAAGAAATACAATGGTTCCGATTAATACATCATACAATGGTGATCGCTCACGCAAACCACTAGGCCTGTTAGCCTTTCCTCATAAGATTCCAAACACGTATGTTCCATATAATGTCTCATCCTAGGTTTCTTTGTTAAGCTACATAACCTAACGATTCCTAGTTTCCTCACTTAACCTTTATTCACATAACAATGAAGTTATTCAAACCTCTCTGATATATATATATATATGTATATATATATATATATATATATATATATATATATATATATATATATATATATATATATATAACAAAGGTATACCAATCCACCTGCAATAGAACTCAACCAACAATTATAGAGTACACAAGCATCATACCAAAAGCATAACGTTCACATGATTCCAAACGATAACCAACCCAAGAAATCAAGCAAATTCCCGACTCTCGATTAAATAATTCTCTTTTTGTTCCCAAAACCTACACTACTAGAAAGTACACGCTTCTAGCCTACTACTGCTTCGATCGGCGATTAAATCAGAGTTACGGTTCAAAAGTTACGATCGAAACAATTTATCTCATTAAACTAAAGAATTGGCTAAGAGAGCTTCAGTTCGCGCCGCGCAACAGCTAGGTCGCGCCGCGAACCTCAGGCAGTGGCAACCTCATAAAATTCTCAGGGTATTCGCGCCGCGAACCCTCGTACGCGCCGCGTACTGATAGCAGAACCAAAACCTCCTAACAACCTGCTTAGTTCGCGCCGCGAAGCGCGCGAGAACTGAGTTCTCAGCTCTGCTTCACACACAAAACCCATGGTTCAAATCCATCTATAACCATCCTAACCTGTTCCAGATCATATTAAAGCATAGAAACAACCTATAGATGATATATTTATGGATTATAAGCACTTATTCACGAACATTGATGAATTTGGTCCAAAACCTAGGTTTCCATAAAAACCCCAATCCAAACTAAGATTCTCATCCATAAACAAACTATAAGTTTCTAACTAGAACCCACCTCGATTATGAGTCGTTGATGTCGAAGATGAGTTGATTCGGCGGAGAAATGATGAAGATCCAAGCTTCTCCTCTTTGCTCCTCTTGCTCTTCCTTCTCTCTACTCTTCTCTCTAACTTTGTCTTGTTTTTGGAAAATGAAGAAGAAAAGCAAGGAAGAAAGATATAAGAAAAATATCTTAAGTTACACTACTAACTCAAATGTCCAAAAGTATCTCTAATGTATCAATTAATAAAACCTCGGTGTCAGCTAATAACATTAGAGCATTTAATTTAATACGGGGTATTACATCCTCCCCCCTTAAATAGAAATTCGTCCTCGAATTTAAGAATTACCTGAAAAGGTGAGGGTAAGCATCCCGCATTTCCGATTCAAGCTCCCATGTAGCATCACCCGGATGTGTCACATCCCACTGAACCTTGACAAGAGGAATCTCCTTGTTTCGTAACACTTTAGTCTCTCTTCCCACGATACGGCTCGGTAAGGGTTCAAAAGTCAAATCTGATTCTATCTCAATTGCATCTGGTAATACCGGCTGAAGAGGATCGGGGATAAACTTCCGTAGTTGAGACACGTGAAAAACATCATGCATTTCTGATAGAGAAGGTGGTAAGGCTAAACGGTAAGCTACTTCACCAATCCTTTCTAGAATCTCATACGGTCCCACGTATCTCGGACTTAACTTCCTCGACTTAAACGGTCCTTTCAACCTCAATCTCGGAGTAACCTTCAAGAATACATGGTCACCTTCCATAAACTCCAAAGGCCTCCTACGGTTATCCGCATAACTCTTCTGACGATCTTGTGCTTGCTTAACCTTCTCACGAATCATTCTAATCTTGTCTGTGGTCTCTTGAATAATTTCGGGTCCCAAAATTCTATCCTCACCAACTTCTGACCAACACAATGGTGTTTTACATTTTCTCCCATACAATGCCTCATAAGGTGCCATACCGATACTCGCGTGATAACTGTTATTGTAAGCAAATTCAATCAATGGTAAAAGCTCCTTCCAATTTCCTCTACTTTCAAGCACACAAGCTCTTAACATATCTTCCAAGGTTTGTATCGTTCGTTCCGTTTGACCATCCGTTTAAGGGTGGTTCGACGTGCTTAAACATAATTTAGATCCCATCGCTTAATGAAAAGCTCTCCAAAACCTCGAAGTGAATTTTGGATCTCTATCCGACACAATACTAGAGGGTACACCGTGCAACTTCACAATCTCTGCGACAAATAACCGTGCAAGATGACTTGCCTTGTAAGTAGTCTTCACGGCTAAGAAATGTGCAGATTTCGTCAACCGATCTACAATCACCCAAATAGAATCATATCCACCTTGAGTACGAGGTAAACTAACCGCAAAATCCATTGAAATACTATCCCACTTCCATATTGGAATCTCTAGTGGTTGTAACAATCCACCTGGTCTTTGATGTTCAATCTTTACTTGTTGGCATATAGCACACTCCGATACGTACACTGCGACATCTCTTTTCATTCCGGACCACCAATAATCTCTTTTCAAATCTTGATACATTTTTGAAGAACCCGGATGTATAGTGAAAGCACCCTTGTGAGCTTCATCCAAAATCCTTCTTTTCAACAACGCATCGTCCGGAACACAAATCCTCTGATTAAACATAATCACTCCATCCGTAGCTCGAGTAAACCCTGGTTGAACCAACACCTCTTGTAACTTAGCATCTGACACTTGTGCTTGTTGAACGTCATTTCTCAAAATAGAATTAACATTCAAGTTTCCCATCAATACTCCATTTTGGGTCCAAACAAATTGAAGGTTGAGATCTCAAAATTTTTCCAATAATGCATACTCTAACATCATCAATTCGGCCCTCTTTAACACCTTCCGACTCAAAGCATCCGCCACTTTATTTGCCTTGCCTGGATGATACTTCAAGTCAAAATCATAATCCTTCAAGTATTCCATCCACCGCCTCTGACGCATATTTAACTCTTTTTGATCGAAAAGGTACTTTAAACTCTTGTGGTCACTGAACATTTCAAAATGAACTCCATACAAGTAATGACGCCACACCTTCATGGTAAAAACAACCGCAGCCAATTCTAAATCATGAGTTGGATAATTCTCTTCGTGAACTTTTAACTGTCGAGATGTGTATGCTACCACCTGACCATCCTGCATCAATACTCCTCCTAATCCTTTCTTGGAAGCATCGCAAAATACTTCATAGGACTTATTTGGATCAGGAACGATTAAAACAGGAGCAGTCGTCAATCTTTCCTTCAAGCCCATGAAACTCTGTTCACATCCCGAATCCCAATCATAAGGACACTCCTTCCGAGTAAGTCTAGTCATTGGTAAAGCCAATTGAGAAAATCCTTTTATAAATCTTCTGTAGTAGCCGGCTAAGCCCAAGAAACTTCGGACTTCTGAGACATTGCTCGGTCTCTCCCAATTAATTACCGCTTCAATTTTTGACGGGTCCATTGCCACACCTCCTTGAGATATGACATGACCAAGAAATCTTACCTCCGTCATCCAAAACTCACACTTGCTTAACTTAGCAAACAATTTATTTTCTAGCAATACCGACAGAACAATCCTCAGGTGTTCTTCGTGCTCTTGTGGAGTACGAGAATAAATAAGAATGTCATCAATAAAGACTACCACAAATTGATCTAAGTAAGGCTGGAATATCCGATTCATATAATCCATGAAAACAGCTGGAGCATTCGTCACACCGAAAGGCATTACCAAGAATTCATAATGACCATAACGGGTTCTAAATGCAGTCTTTGGCACATCTGAGCTCTTCACACGGATTTGGTGATAACCTGACCGCAAATCAATCTTCGAGAACACACAGGCTCCTTTCAATTGATCTAACAAGTCGTTTATCCTTGGCAAGGGGTATTTGTTCTTGATGGTGGCCTTATTCAACCGACGGTAATCAATACACAGCCTCATCCCACCATCCTTCTTCCTTAGTAATAATACTGGAGCTCCCCACGGTGAGACACTAGGTCGCACAAAATGTTTAGCTATCAGCTCCTCCAATTGCCCCTTCAATTCTCTTAATTCAAGCGGTGCCATCCGATACGGAGAAACGGATATAGGAGCCGTTCCCGGTATCAGGTCAATAGAGAATTCCACTTCCCTTTCCGGAGGAAGAGAAGTGACATCCTCGGGAAAAACATCAGGAAATTCTCTAACAACAGCAATTTGCGAAACCTCTAACTTGTCACCCGTCTCCTCAGTAAGAACTAACTAAACAGACTTCTCTTTCTCGAACAAGAAATTAATCATACCTACCGTACCTTCTAGTATAGTAGTCAACACATCCTTCGGAGTAGCTTCTTCAGATGGAATAATGATTAACTTCTCTTCACACCCAATGAATACCGAATTAGCAGAAAGCCAATCCATTCCCAAAACAACATCTACCTTCTTAAGTGGTAAGCAAACAAGGTCAATCTGGAAATTCCTACCACCCACAGATAACACACAATTTTCACACACCAACGGTGTTTCAACCATTTCATCCATAGTAGTAGTAACCGCCATAGGAGGAAATAAAGGAGTAGCTTGCAACCCAAGTCGCTTCATACATTGCAATGACACAAAAGAGTGTGTTGCTCCACAATCAAATAGAACAAAACAAGAATGCCCATTAATGAAACACGTACCCGCAATCAAAGAGTTATCACTCTTGGTCTTCTTAGCATCCAAGGTGTAAACCCTACCAGTACCCCTTCCTTTTACTTGATTCCTATTCTGAGGACAACTCCTAGCCATATGCCCTTCTTGCTGACAATGAAAACATTTCACCCCTTCAAAGCTACACCTTCCATGGTGATTCTTACCACAGCTACGACACACCGGAGGTGCACTAGACCGAGAACCTTGCACTTGCTTCCCTTTGAAAGCTTGTGGCCTAGGTCGAAATTGTTGGCTTGGCCTCCCCCTCTCATGTTGATTCTTCTTCTTCAAATCTTCCTCAGCTTGAACTTTCTTCAAACTGGTCTCAGCCACATAACATTGTCGCAACAACTCCGTATAAGTAGTGAACTCCCTCTGGGACACACTATGTGAGATATCAGCCCTTAAACCAAACAGAAACTGGTCCACCTTCCAACCCTCATCAGGAGCATACGCGGCCTGCCTAGAGTAAGCAGCCAAAATTTCAAACTTCTCCGCATAAGTAGCCACTGACATATTGTCCTGCCTTAACTGTTGGAACTCCAACTCCTTCTTAGTCCTCAGTGAACTAGGAAAGTATTTCTCCATAAAAGTGGTCTTGAAATTTTCCCATTCCTTAGGTACTTCCTGAGTAGTCATCAAAGCAGAAGCACCCTTCCACCACCTCATAGCTGGACCTTTCAGCGAATGAGAAGCAAACACCACCTTGTCCTCTTCACTACAATGCACGATCTCAAAGATTCCTTCTACATTGGCCACCCACTCATGCGCCTTTATAGGATCTAATCCACCATGAAATTCCGGAGGATTCATGCGAATGAAATCCCTATAAGTCCCACCTACAGCTTCGGGCACAACCACTGGAACATTATGACCGCCATTCATCTGTTGCATCATCTGCAGCATGAACTGATTCTGCTGCTGTTGCATCTGTTGCATGAACTGGGGCCATGGAACATTCGCACCGCCATCCGGTGGATTCACCTGTGGAGGTCGTGTGGGGGGTCGACCACGAGTCCTGCGTCCGTCCGCCATGTTCCTGGAGGTCATCAAAATGGGATTAAGTTGATCAGGCTCAATACCATAGTCATAACACAACAAAACTCATGGGAACACAACACATCTTGGACAGAAGAAACACTTATAATATCTCATGGCTAGGTCGAGGATACGACCTGCTCTGATACCAACTGTAACACCCATATATAAAAACATACATCAAAGCATATAATTATATATGAATCCAAGTATTTGGTACTGAAAATACTTATAAGTTCCTAGTCAACACATTATACATATTAATGCCATAAATACAAAGTTCTAATTAACGGCATAATACATACAAGATGTTCAAAACAAAATACTAAGAACTATATCAACAATGATCACAAAGGAAAATCCACAACGGAAGCTTCGCCATATCCAAAATAAGCATAAGGAATAAGGAAATCAAACTGCTTTCTCCTTACCCTTCGCGGAACCTGTAGTACCTGAAATCAATATATAATGGGGTGAGATACAAAATCTCAGTGAGTTCTCTAACCTATGGATCCTCTCGGCTTTACAAGGTTCTAACCTATAAGTCTCAAGTCATAAAAGGAACTAGACCTTGAGTCCTCATACTAACATTATATGGAATCATACTTAGAGTCCAACAACTCAAAGACAAGATTACTAATCGGAAACCAATACCAAGGCATCCCTATATTCCCGTCCCCTTCTACGTCTAGGAGGTGGCACGAGTCATGGATCCTTTGGAAAATCTTGACATACGAAATGGATTCGGACTCATGAGCCTTTCCCCATGAATCGTCACTTCACATGGCCCGTACACCATCACAAGTCTCTACCCGTAGGTTCCATTCGTACACAAAAGCGGGAATCAAACCTGCCAAGATTATTAGTGCCTCTCTGCACAGTGCCTCTCTGCACGAAGAATGCCTGTTAGCATTCAAAAGAAAAATAAAGGAATAAAGAAATACAATGGTTCCGATTAATACATCATACAATGGTGATCGCTCACGCAAACCACTAGGCCTGTTAGCCTTTCCTCATAAGATTCCAAACACGTATGTTCCATATAATGTCTCATCCTAGGTTTCTTTGTTAAGCTACATAACCTAACGATTCCTAGTTTCCTCACTTAACCTTTATTCACATAACAATGAAGTTATTCAAACCTCTCTGATATATATATATATAACAAAGGTATACCAATCCACCTGCAATAGAACTCAACCAACAATTATAGAGTACACAAGCATCATACCAAAAGCATAACGTTCACATGATTCCGAACGATAACCAACCCAAGAAATCAAGCAAATTCCCGACTCTCGATTAAATAATTCTCCTTTTGTTCCCAAAACCTACACTACTAGAAAGTACACGCTTCTAGCCTACTACTGCTTCGAACGGCGATTAAAACAGAGTTACGGTTCAAAAGTTACGATCGAAACAATTTATCTCATTAAACTAAAGAATTGGCTAAGAGAGCTTCAGTTCGCGCCGCGCAACAGCTAGGTCGCGCCGCGAACCTCAGGCAGTGGCAACCTCATAAAATTCTCAGGGTATTCGCGCCGCGAACCCTCGTACGCGCCGCGTACTGATAGCAGAACCAAAACCTCCTAACAACCTGCTTAGTTCGCGCCGCGCAGCCTATCGTTCGCGCCGCGAAGCGCGCGAGAACTGAGTTCTCAGCTCTGCTTCACACACAAAACCCATGGTTCAAATCCATCTAAAACCATCCTAACCTGTTCCAGATCATATTAAAGCATAGAAACAACCTATAGATGATATATTTATGGATTATAAGCACTTATTCATGAACATTGATGAATTTGGTCCAAAACCTAGGTTTCCATAAAAACCCCAATCCAAACTAAGATTCTCATCCATAAACAAACTATAAGTTTCTAACTAGAACCCACCTCGATTATGAGTCGTTGATGTCGAAGATGAGTTGATTCGGCGGAGAAATGATGAAGATCCAAGCTTCTCCTCTTTGCTCCTCTTGCTCTTCCTTCTCTCTACTCTTCTCTCTAACTTTGTCTTGTTTTTGGAAAATGAAGAAGAAAAGAAAGGAAGAAAGATATAAGAAAAATATCTTAAGTTACACTACTAACTCAAATGTCCAAAAGTATCTCTAATGTACCAATTAATAAAACCTCGGTGTCAGCTAATAACATTAGAGCATTTAGTTTAATACGGGGTATTACAGTCATCAAGTTTGGGAACGCGTTTCCATGATGCCTAAGGTTCCTAAAAATGAACTTAGACGCCCATATGGTTATGGAGATAAACATCACTAAAACAAGAAGAGCATATTTTGGGAATTGCCATACTGATGAACAAATCTCATTCGACACAACCTAGATGTATTGCATATTGAGAAGGACATTATTGATAATGTTTTCAACACTGTTAGGGACATAAATGGAAAAACAAAAGATAATGTAAAGGCAAGAAAAGATATATCTGAACTCTGTAGGCATTGATAACTAGAGCTTATTGACTTGGGAAATGGTAAATTCAAAGAAAAGTTGTATGTGAGTGGGTTTTACAATTGAAACTATCGGATGGATATGCTTTAAACATTCGAAGATGTGTGGACTGAAGAGCAAGAAAGCTACTCGAGATGAAGAGTCATGACTCTCGTATTTTCATGGCGTAATTACTTCATATTGCAATTAGGTCATTGTCAGAGAAGGTTTGGAATCCTCTAGTTGAGTTGAGTAATTCTTTAGAGATCTTTGTTCAACTACATTGAAGGTTGATAACTTGGAACAAATGGCAATAAATATAACAGTCATAGTATGCAAGTTAGAACAAATATTTCCTCTGAGTTTCTTCGATTCAATGGCACACCTACCAATTCACTTAGCATTAGAAGCAAAGATGGATGGGCCCGTGCATTATCATTGGATGTACCCATTGAAAAGGTAAAAATATATCATTATACATAGTATTTTTTATTGTTTCATAACATGCAAATTTTAAATTCAATATTATGTTGAAGCAGGTTCCTCCATACTTTAAAGGACAAAGTTGGAAATAAAGCACATCCATAAGGAAGCATTTGTGAAAATTATATCATACAAGAGACATCTACATTTACTTCATACTATTTTGAATCTCATTTCCAGTCTAAAAGCACTAGAGTGCCATGAAATGATAAAGGTTGTGAAGATCAATTAGTTCAGCCTATATCCATTTTTCATCAATTTGGTCGAGAAGCAGGACGAAAAAAGTACATAACATTTGCATGTACTTTTAAACTGTGGAGAGGTTGATCCATTAGTAATGTTGATGTTGATCGGTATATTGAAAATAAATTTTCAGAGTGGTTCAAACATCATGTAAGTCTAATGTGATTCTAAATATATTTTGATATTATTTAGAGTATGGGTGAACTTTAATCTTAACTTTTTAATAAATAGTTGGACGAATCAAACAACACAATTCCTAGCTAACTTATTCATGACATTGCTTGGGGGCCACTGAATATAGAACAAAGGAATATTTTAAAGTACATAACTCCATCTATTAGAACATCATATCCATCACCTAGTAATCATGTGTTCCTCTTGGTACTTCCCATGTTTCATCTCCTCTTACTACTACTACTACTACTACTGAAAGAACAACAAGTCCTCAAATATACAACTTATCTACGTTTTATCTCCTACTACTGAAAGAACAACAATTCCCCAAAATACACAACCACAAACACATACCGAATTTGATATTGTACCACAAATAAAAGAAGAAAATGACCACAATAGTCAATCTCAATATTTTATTCCATTTGGAGACCTACCTTACCCGATCCTCATAACCCGCATCTACCATGGGGAAATTCAGATAACAAAGTATGGATTTATACTCTAAAAGGAAAGTAAGTCGAATTGTTTTTTAATTTAATATGTATGTATAGTTAATGAATTTATTATTTGAAAATTATGAATAATTTGTTTTGAATTTGTTCATGTAATCCATTTGTTAAATTTCACAACTTCTATCCCAATGATAATAGGACTAAAGATATATCAAAGAAATTAAATCTATGTTTGATGGTCTCTACAACAAATGGAAATTTTATAACTCCAAAATCAAAGAAATGTGGTTTAAAGAGTTGGCGGTAATGTATCTTGGTTATTTTCTATCATTTCATATATTATTATAATTTTAAATTTAATTTTCTATTGTTATTCTCAATAATTTCATAAAGGCTACAAATGGATTGGTGAACAAGAGATAACTATTAAGGCTTTATGGACATCAAAAGCTAAAGATCTACTAAGAAAGATAATGTCAAGAGCACATGAAAAAATGCCACAAAATCCACATGAATCCCAAAAACCGTGTGGGCACAATTGCTTGTAAAGTGGGAAGATGAAGATTATCAAACATTACAATGTGCGGCAGTTGCTAATCGTGATTAAGATATTTGTGGTTCATTGCATACTCAAGGATCTAAGAATCAACTAAAGCATGAACTTGAATTGGTAAATTTTATTTTATATTTCATTATATTTTTTACTAATGATATATATACTTATTATGTGTGTATCTCTAAATAAATGCAGAATAAAAGTTTAGAAAGGATTCCACACAAGGGTGAACTATTCAAGAAGTGTCACACAAGCAAGGGTACACAAAATTTTGTGGATAAGATATCAAGTGATGCATACGTGAGTATCAATTTTAATTATCTTTTTATTCAACTAGTTATTTTTGCATAATTTCTTTTAAAT
The DNA here is from genome assembly GCF_029867415.1 of Vicia villosa. Lineage (NCBI taxonomy): Eukaryota > Viridiplantae > Streptophyta > Magnoliopsida > Fabales > Fabaceae > Vicia > Vicia villosa. Next base: position 141,940,793 of record NC_081180.1, read on the forward strand.
CTCTATCTCATTGCGTTCATCAAATGTATTGTTAGGATAATAACAACCTATTAAGAACTTCATTACTCTCCCCTTTAATTTATGGATGAACATCCTACATAATATATAGAAATAAACACAACAATAAACAACCCTTTGATCATAACAACCTGTTATATGACAATGATATATAATATATGACATTGATTAACTGTAACTTTTATTGACATATGTTGTGATAAAAATGCATACGGCGTTGAATGATTGAAAAGTCACATTATAATTTGTCTCTATAACATAGAAAAAGGATTGTGCATAATCTAACACCACCTTTCTTTTATTCAAGTTATCATTGTTTGCACTTTTTTATTCAAACAACATCATATATATGAAAAGACAGTGCATAATCTAGCCTGTTAGAACTTTGAAAAAAAATAAAGGTATTCTTGTTATCCAATAGATAAAAAATAGATGGTATGAAGTGTACTAAATTGTTTTGGGGGGATGGGACTGTTCAACTAAAGTGTAGAATACATATAAGAATGCATGTCAAACAATCTTATATTTAAAGGTAGATATACTGACAGATATTATCATATATTTTCTTAAAAGTTGGTCTGGCTCACTTGCTCTAAAATAGAAGTTGTGCATGATGAATATATTTTTGAAAATTTACATGCATATGTGGCTTGATGGATTCTGGATTCTCTTTCCTAGCAAGAAAAATGAAAAAAAAAACTAAAATGATTGAAATTATCTAATTTTTGTTCCATAGTATCTTTTGAAGTGGACCCCTCTTTACTATATATATTTTTATAAATGTATTGTTGTTTATTTTTCTATGGAATATTATCATTCTTTGAGAATATTACTTATCATCTTTTTTTTCTTTTTTAGAAAAATTTTGTGAATTTATGTTCACAAGTTGAGGCTAATCCTCAATCTTCAGAATCTTGTATTGTTAAGGGTGATACTCAACCAAAACCTTGTAATGTTGTTAAGACTTTGATATTTATATGTTATGATGGAATTGATATTTACATGTGAATTTTTAGTTTGATTGGATTTTTGAATTGTTACGATAGATTAACGTGTGATGAATATAATTTATAACAATATTTTAAACAAAATTGTCATACAAAACTTGTTTGTGACAAAAAATATGATTCTATCCAAATTCGTCATAACATTGGGACAAAATGTTGAAAATTCTGTCAATATTTGGGGTTGAAATATTAAAATTTTATGGCTAAAAATTTGGACAGAGTGTAAGAAATTTGTCACGATAATGGGACAAAATGGTTTAATTCAGTCGCGATCTTGGGACAGAATATTAACATTTTGTCATGATATTGAGACAGAATGCTTTGAATTATGTCGAGATATTAGGACAGAATAATATAATTCAGTCGCAACATTGGGACAGAAAATAGGATTTCTCTCACGATATTGAGACGGAAAATACATATTTAGTTGCGATATCGGGACAGAATAAACAAATAATTTAAAAAATTTATTACATTTTGTCCCTATCGTGCGACAAAAGTAAAATTTTCGTCCCCAAGCAATTGCGACAGGAGAAATGCGACAAAATTATTTTGTCGCGAATTTTGTCCTCAAATACAATTTGAACAAAAATTTATATTATTGTGCGACAGAAATTTCTGTCCCAAATTATTTTTTTTCCTTGTAATAATTATAAAAAACATAGAACTTTTATCATCAATAACTTACCTTAAACAATAACATACAACTTTTATCAACAAAAACAAAATCATCAACACCATACAACTTTTATCAACAAAAGCAAAATCATCAACAACATATACAACTTTTATCAACAAAAATAAAATCATCAACAGCATACAATATTTATCAATAACAATAAAATCATATGAAGAACATGGAACTTTTATCAATAAACATACCTTAACACCAACATACATAGAACTTTTATCAACAAAATCATCAACAACAACATAAAACATAAATCAACAAAAATATTAACATATTCCAAAAAATATATAAAAAAATATTACAACTCATAACATAAAAGGTGGAAACGTCTTACGTACCTGAAATGTGAAGAGGAAGTGAAAGCAATACGTTTTGTGTAACACCTTTCCTTGATCCATAAGAGTTGAAGAAGATATATTGGAGTTTTGTGAAGAAGTGGTATGCAACCGTTCATGAAGTAAGGAGAAGGCTTGAGGAAGATGTTAGAGTTTTGTTTTATGAGAGTGATGGTTGTTTTGTCCTGAAAGGGTGAACTTTCCCTTAAATATAGGTTATAATTTTCACCACAGTTGATCAAAACGATTATGATTAAATGTAGGTACATTTCACAACGGTTGATATTTTAGAATGTGGTGAAACATATTTTAATATAAATATTAAGATTATAAGTGACACGTCCATTTTGTAAACAAAAAAAAAAATGTAGAAAACAGTTGGTACTAGGATTCGAAGTCTGTAAGCCTTAACATATCACTATGGTTATTAGTATGGATAGTAGTAAAATGTCTTTTCATAAAAGAAGTAAAAAATTCAAGTGCCTAAATAAGAGTTATTACTTCGGTTGGCTTAATAGCGGAAATAATAACATGTTACGTTAGGTGTATTATGTAGTAGTGTTTTGAATCTATCCTTAATAGAAGAGTGGAAAAACCTAGAATTTGCATCTCCTTCTCTAATCCATCTAAATCTAGATTTTTATCTTAGCATACTTTCCTTGCGTCGCAAGTTAAGCTAAACCTTGCTAGTATTCTCCACCATCCTCTTAGCTAAACTCCCACTTGCATTTGAAGATGTTATGCAGCTAACACATCGCGATCACTAAGCTCTTTTATTGCCTTTTCCACCTCCAAGTTGAGTTTTCCAAACACTTCCACATTCCATCTCCTTAACTTCTCTTTCAAGAATTTTAGTATTTCCTTCATCACAAGGGCACATTCTCCTTACACTTGACTAGACTTCCAAACATCTCCAACAAAAGACTCAAATTCAGGATGTTCAAACCAACAATTGAAAATCTTAAAAAGTTTTGTGCCCTAATTGACATTGTTAGGATGTTCAAACCAACAATTGAAAATCTTAAAAAGTTTTGTGCCCTAATTGACATTGTTAGATTGAATCCAAATAAGACTGTAATCAAATACATTAAAACATAATTAGTACTATTAACTTTAAAAAATTAAAATTTTAAGATATATTAAATGATTTTTGCATTATGAAAAATCGTCTACAAAATTATATAATGTCATTTTTAAGGATGTACAAGACGGACAACCGTATGAGACTCAAAATTTATTATAGTTAAATCAAAATTATATATAACTTTATAAAATATTTGCTACAACTAAATTTTAGTTAAATAAAATATTTATTTATTTTATCATAGTTAAACTACGATTAATTCACGTAGAGTCTCGAAAAACTTAAAATGTCCTTGAATTGTATGGCGGTTGGTTGTGATTAAACACCGAAAGAGCTACACATGCTATATGCACCAATCTAAATTTTTAGAATAACTATATTTTATTTTAATAGTAAATTAAAAAAATTCTTAAAAAATACACCCGATTTTCAAATCAAGTCACCCATCAAACACAAGAACAAATTAACTTTGAATGTGATTCTGGCTTAACTGCATTAAGAATAATCCATAATTCAGATTGAATAACTGAGCAAGACCCCAAGTTGTTGATCCTGTTGGAAAACATAAACTATTTTTGAAGGTTTGATATGACCATGCATCAAATGAGATATTGTATTAAATTAAAATCTCATTTGATGCATATACACTTCCATATCTATACACTTCATTTGTTGAGATTAAAAGTGACACTACTTTTTTACTTATAATTAAAAAACGCATTACTTCAAAACAGTTAATATTTAGTGCAGGATTAGTGTGAAGCACTCGAACAATAATAATGGCATATGCATCATATCATTATATATACTATAATTTTTATCCAATCCAAACCTTATAGCATAGTCTGGTATTGGTATAATAAGACCAGACAAGAGCAATAATTCTATTCCATTAATTTGGAATACTTATTTCAACCTATTGATGAAAATTTTAAATGAATAGAATATGTGATTATGATAACCAAATAATTGAGGTCAACGTTAATGAATAACCCTTAGGACGAATTGTTCAAGAGAACTCGAGTTCGATTGTAACATCCGAAATCGAAGAAGACGAGACTGGTTGCACCGTATATAACACTCGAGGCCGAAAATGGCAAGGATGGCAAGGAGTGGTCGCCACTTCGGAATGAGAGGAATCCTGAGGCCGTGCAGTTATGAGACTGCATGGTTGAAAAAAATCTTATAAAGATTGATGGTCGATAACTCGTTATTGACTTGGAGAAAAACTCTTGATCAAATTAGAATTACTAGTTATAGTCTCATCGAGCTATACAGTACTTAACTTTCTTGTTTGAAACACTAAGAGGAAATTAGAATTGTTTTCTATTTTCCAATATGTGATGCCAAATGGCTTTAGTCTCAAAAATGACACAATACATGAATTTAATTATTTGAAAAGTTGGTTAATATACCATACTGAATAGAACAATAGCATATTCCAAAAGCAGCAGCTACTTAAATATTTCTAAATCGACACGGAAATAAGATGTGCAGAATAATCCGTAGAGATTTTCTCACTATTTGAGATTAGAGGATTTAAATAACATATTAATTAAATTCATTTTAAATAACTCTTATCATTAGAGATTAAATGTAGTGCACTTTCAGTATAAATTAGTTTTACATAGGGTGGCCCTGAACACGGGCTCGTGGGGCGGGAGCTCAGGGCCCCATAATTTTAGGGGCACCAAAAATTATTTTCTTACCCCTATATATATTAAAAGAGAATTTTCTATTATAAAAATACTTCCTAGAATTTTTTTTAAAAAAATATTGGTTAACAAAATTATAGAGGCACTACAAAGTCAAAATCAATAAAAGAATGTAATTTCTCATAAATAAAATATAGAGAAGAATAAAATCAATTAATTCCGTTAAAATAAAATTAATTAATATATCCATAATTTTAGCAACTACAAAGTTTAATTGAGACACTAAAATTAAAATAATGATTTAGAAAATATTTTATATTATTGATCTCAAAGTTAAGAGTGACACACTGCTTCAACTAGATGAACAAGATAATGATCCCAAAATTAAGAGCGAAGCCGAATCTTTAGCAACTCATGGAATTGGAAACTTTGAATTTTCCGTAGCTATGATTATTTGATTTGAATTATTAAGTGTTGTTAATGAAATTAGCAAAATTTTGAAGAAAAAAAACATGTGTATTGATGTGGCTATAGAACCATTAAAAGGTTTGATCAAGTATTTGAAAAAATATAGAGAATTTGGATTTCTAAATGCTAAGGCTAGTGCTGAAAAGATTGGGAATGAAATGGAGATTGAATGTGTGTTTATTCAAAAACGTAAAATTAGTAGAAAACAACACTATAATGAAAATTCATCTCAACTCACACAACTGAATCTTGAGGCTGCTGAAGATTCTTTTCGAAATCATTATTTCTTATATATTGTAGATCAAACAATTGAATCACTTGATAGACGATTTGAGAAGTATAGCACATATGAAAATATTTTTGAATTCTTGTTTAGTATTGAAAGGCTTAGATCATTATCTGATAGGGACTTGAAAGCATGTTATAAATATCTTGAAACTTGTTAAAAACATGACGATTCTCTTGATCTTGATAGTGAATTTTTTTTGAAGAATTGAAAGTTATTCGAGAAGTTTTAACACTTGAATCAAAATCAAGCTATATGATATTGAGTTCTTTAAATACTTTTAATTGTTTTCCTAATGCATGCATATATTATAGAGTAATATTGACTATTCCTAACAGTGTTGTATCTGTTGAAAAATATTTTTTTTAAATTAAACCTATTAAAATCTTATTTGAGATCTACTATGTCACAAGATAGATTAAATCGCCTTGCGTTGATTTCAATTGAAAATAATTTTTTGAAGAACCTTGATTATAAACAAATTTTTAACGATTTTGCAACAAAAAATGCTAAGAGGATGATATTTAAATATTTTTAAAGGTTTGGTCAATTTTTTTATAGGAAAAAAGATCGGATCAAGAAGAAGAAGAAGAAGTTTCTTTATAGTGGTTTATGTTTTGATGTAGTATAAATATTGATTCAAAGATCCATATTTCTATTCTTTTATCCTTATGTATTTATTGTTAAAAAAATTATAGGGGCACCACTCTTTTGATTCGCCCAGGGCACCCAAATTCAAAGGACCGGCCCTGATTTTACACCATCATTCAATAGAATTATAACATTTAATTACAGGACCGTCTTTGGGGGCGTGCAAGACGGACTACCGCATAGGGTCTCAAATTTTTCACGGTTAAACAGTAATTAAATAGGGTCTCATAATTTTTTGTCAATATTAAAATGTAGTTAAATAAGGCTTCTAATTATTTTGTCATGGTTGAACCATGACAGCTCTGTTCAATTATATGATAGGAATATTTTAAAATTAAAAGTGTGATTTAGCTGAATATACCCTTTAATGTTAATGCATGCTTTTTTTTTCTTTTACCATTAATTTAGTTTCTTTGTGATTAATTAAAAACTCTACAATCAAGTAATTTAAGCTATCTAATTTTCATCTTACACTTAACAAAACATGGAAATTTAGATCATTATTTTTTAATTTAAATAAGAAATAATAAGTTTAAAATTTCAAATATTTTATTTAGATTTAAAAACTCTTAATACAATTAATTACTGCATTTATGCACAAAATATTCATTGAGAAAATATTTTGATTGGATTAGACTCCACCTAACTTTTATAATTTAGTGGATGGTTGGATTGGATTTCCCTTGTATTATATAATTTTGATTAGATGGGTGGTTTAAAATACTTTTGTATTCTCTCACATTGATTTGAAGTTGAAATTCCACCTAAAAAACTTGTGGTTGATCATTTTTCAAACTAAATAAATGATAATAAAGTTTTTAATTTAGTGGTATTCCTTTAAGCATGCACCAAACTAAGGATCTTAGAGATATGGTATAATTGACAATTGTGATTAAATGTGATAATATGATTTTGTGTGAGTTGTTAGTATTCATTATTTTTTAGTAGTCATTATTGAAAATGTAGGAAGAAAGCCCCACATTCTATAAGATGGATGTAGAGTAAGGAGAAAGAGACAATTCATAGTCACCACTTCTAACAAATATAGAAGGGAAGGTCAAGCAAGTCATGAGTCTTTATCCACTCAAGGAAGAATCCAAATATAGCGTCTGTAGAGCGTTAAGGTTTTAAGAAAGGGATAGATTTATAACTCACACAATATGGTTCCAAGAGAACCAAAATGCAATGAATAAACTTTACTCTCTTTTTTTTAAGTGGTGTCTTTCTTTTATTTTATTTTTATTTGTAATTTAAATAATTTTTTTTGTTTTTGAATAATTAAGAGGTTAGATAATTAAATTTGAAAATTTCTTCACCCACTTCCTAACCTTCTTGGCTACCTATGGTGAATTTATCACAATACCCCTATTTTCGGAAGTTCATTTCCGAAAACGTACTTTTTTTGAAAAAAAATGTGTTTTCGGAAATGTATCTCCGAAAAAGTGTTTTTTTTAATATAAAATATTGATTTCGGAGATGCATCTCCGAAATAAAGTTATTTTTCAGAAAATGTGGTGTTTTCGGAAGTTCATCTCCGAATTCACCCCCTTTGGAGATTCGGATATACACTTCCGAAATATTCCAAGACCAAATTGGTCTTGGAATGTTTCGGATATACACTTCCGAAAGAATTCAATAATTATTAAAAAATTAAAATCAAGGTGAATCAATACAATTAATAGGTATAAAATCAAGGTGAATCAATAAAATCAAGGTGAATCAAAATTTCCTAAACAATTTTAAAATTAAAAATTATTTTACTAACTTATATAAATCAAAAACATCTTAATTTCATAAGTAAATTTTGAATTATTTAAAATTAAATATAATATAATATATAAATATAATATATATATTATAAATTAAAACACTCATTGTTTTAATTTTTATAATTATTATATAAATGGATAAATATATTTATAATTAATATATAATAATTATTATATAAATATATAATAATTTTTATAAATATATAATAATTATTATAATTATTATATAAATATATAAATATATAAATATATAAATTAAAACACTCATTTTTTTAATTATTTTTGTAAATATATAAATATATAATAATTATTATAAATATATAAATATATAAATAAAAAATTATAACTCATTTTGTAAGTGAAATTATTTTAATTTTTTAATTAAAATTATTTTAAATTTTAAAATATGAATCAAAATAGAAATATATAATAATTATTATTCATAACTCATAAATTATATCAAAATATATAATTATTATTATTCATTACTCATAAATTATATCAAATTTATGATATGTGAATTAATTAATATCCTAAAATTAATTTTTGGGATTTTTTTAGATTTTTTTTGTTGTTTCGGAGATGCATCTCCGAATTAGTCAAAATCCCAATTTTTGGGATTTTTTCGGAAATGCACTTCCGAAGTCTGGAAAAATTTAGAAAAAAAAAAATATTTCGGAAATGCATTTCCGAAGCGGGGTAAAATGGGGTTTTCGCTGGGGGTGACCCCCATAGGGAGGTGGGTAAAGAAAAAATCTTAAATTTTACTATAAAAATATTCGTTAATAAAATTTTATCCTAAACTTAACTTATAAGTAGCCGCTCCAAACTCGTATCCATTATTCTTTAGAATGGATTGCATTGCAGAAAAATTCTTCAATGTTCTATGTTGTATGTTGTTCTTCTATCTTGAATAAGATATATTTTTTCTCCCCTTACGATCTATCTTACATAATGGTGTTGATGTTGTTGTATTTTAGAATAACCTTCTTATTCTCAAACATGTTATAAATTGCAAACAATTGCAGTACATAATCTTGTTAACTTTTCAATTTTTGTATCATTTATAATTTTTTGCAAGTAAAATATTATTTCGGTTTTTTATAAAATCAAGGAGAAAGTCCTTATTTTATTTTTTAATTAAAAAAGAAAAATATTTCCTCAAATTAAAAAAGAACCGAGAGGTTTAGTTACTCAGCTACAACAATAAATTTATACCATACATTCATAAACTAACAACACTCAATATATTGTCAACACATCAATCCACAAGAAACTCTCTACATCCACCACTATATATCTTGTTCTCTTTCTTGTCAGAGCATTTACCATGAAAGTATTTGCTCAAAAAAAATTTTCATGGCTGAAACAGATAACTTATAAGAAAATTGATACATGAAACCCATTGAACTTAAAAAGAATATGCACAAGAACTTGGGATGAATTGGATTTCTCAAAGTCTGGATTTCTTTTAAACAATGTATTTTAATATTGTAAACAATGTAATTTTAAAAAAAAAAAAAACTTTTTTCCTTTAGTTTTTAACAGAAATCGAGAGGTATTTTATTGTATTTTTACCTCGATTTTGAGTTATAACCGAGGGGAAATATAAGTGTGTTTATTGAGTTTCTTCACCGTCCTTAAACAAATATTTGTCATCCATTTAATGAGTATTAATGCTCAAGACATTGTCATTAGTGATCCGTGTGAAACCTAAAAGACATCCATTATAAAGGCATTCTAAATATCAAAAATTGATAATAAAACATTTGACATTAAAATTTTGAAACTTAAAGAAGCTAGGAAAAGTTCTCTATGATGGATTGCAAGAGCAAAAGGTCATTTGGATTCAAGGTTGGTGTTCTTATATAATCATATAACTGAATATTTATTTTATTGATCTAACTCTTTTTTGTTATATATGAGAAACAAATATAAGCAATATCCAATATTGGATCTTTCCCAAGATTCAATGATTTGAAGATCTAGCATCTGATCTTCTTGACAGTGACGACGATGAATCAAATTCAAATTTTGTTATATATTTTTACTTTAACATTATGTGTAAATAATGTAATATTTTGTGTAAATAATTTAGTTTGTAAAAAATTAATTTATCAATATTCTATGTAAACAATGTAATTTATATTTTTTTTAATTAAAAAATATATATTTCTTTCCCCTCGGATTTGGTCATAAACCGAGAGGTGTGTGGTGCTAGTTTTAAAAATATTAAAAATTTATTGTTGGGGATCGAACCAATGACCATTTCAACTATCCCCTCGGTTATTCTAAAACTGAGGGATAAAGTGGTAAGTTTTCATGACTCCCTTCGTTATCTCAACTCTATAACGAGGTTAAATCAACTTTGCATCCGAGGTTAAATCCCTTTTTTATGGTAGTGTAAGAAAATTGTATGCATGGAAAAAATGCACTGCATAGATAAGCCAGAGTGGCACATTATGACCGTTATTCACTTAAAATGGCGTGTAAACAGTATAACATGGAATGATAAGCCCCCGTTATAGAGTCGTTAGAAATGACTCTTGCCAAAAGATAACACGACGCGACAAGTTCCAGTGCAGCGCATTTTTGCGCGGGTCTATAAATATTTTGGCGTTTCAACTTTTTTTCTCCACTTGTTCTCTTGTATTGTTCTTACACTTATTTTTACCTTTAAACTAAGTCATTCTGATTCATATATATTCTTCTAAATCCAAATCAAATGGAACCTAAACATCATAAGAGGGGTGATCAATCTACATAAGGAGCTCAAGTTTCACAATCACCCACCTATCAAAGATTTAAAAGCCTTAAAGCAGCTAACTGGTGGGAAGAGATTAAGTTTGTTAGTCCCATGGTTTTTTGATTGACATAATTTTGCTAATACATGGTTCTTAACTGATGTTGAGCAAGATGTTGAAACATCTTGACTTACTGTCATAGCAGGTTCAAATGTTATGTGTTTTGACAGATGTTCTGTTAGATGTTGTGACATCCTACACCAAAATATCCTGACGGCTCAGACTGTTTTTTAATCCTTGAATATTTGATAGAAAAATATTAGATTAGGAAGATTCAGACTCTCATACAGGTGCAACCAATCAAGAAAATGCATATTTGTTTTACTTTCAGAAAAAAGGATCTTTGAGGTTTTTTTTAGAAAACTAAGATTTGATTTGATTTGATTTGATTTGTTCCTATTTTGTGTGAAGGTCTTGCAACTGATTCAGAAAGGAGAAGATTGGATTTATTTCAGAGTCCAAGCCCATATTGCAAGAGTCTATAAATAAGGACTTGTTAAACCTAGTTTTGCAAGCATTCACAAAAGGGAAATCGTGGGTGCAATAAGGGTTAGTGTTTTGAGGGGAGTTAAAGTCTTTCGTGTGTTTTTGTTCTTTGTGTCACTCATGTGTCTTCTAATACATTGAGGAGGACATGTGTTCTCACTCTTTAAGCTTTTAAGCATGGAGTTGGGTATTGTTCTTGATTGAAGCTTTTAAGAAAGATCAAGTATTGTTTTTATTTAAGGTTCTTGACTAAGTATTGTTTATTGGAAAGTGTTAATCTTTCTATTTGGTTCCTCTGGTCACAAGGTGTGTGACTGTGTATTTATCAAAATCAAGGGTAAACACGCTGGTACATTCTTCACTGGTTCTCATTTTACCCAGGTGACAGCGCTAGCACAGGTTGTAGAGGATCTGGAGGTTGACGAGGGTGTAGTGCTTTAGGATTTTGCCTTTAACAGAGGCTTCCACCTTCGGATGTTTTTCCTGAGGGATAGGTACGATGAGCACATCTAGGCCTAGAGGTATGAGGTTACCGTTATGGTGTACATGCTACATCTAATGACATGTACTCTCTTTGCATACAAGTCAGATGTTTATATAGATGTTCGCTACCTTTGGTTGTTCAGTAGCCTAGACACTCCAAATTGGGCTTGGGGAGTGATGGCACTAACTATCTTCTACACGAGACTTGGAGTTGCTTCCTAGCCTGAGACCAAATAGCTAGCTAGTTATTTGAGCCTATTACATGTAAACTAACATTTCTTTTTTGATTTATAATTTGTTATTTGAGTCTATTAGTTATTTGTTGGATGTCATATTAATCATTTTTATTTATTCAGTGCTAGATATATGAGCATTTCCCTGGCATCTGTGCTATGAGACTGTAGCGAGTGCTCCACTGACGAGGAGATAGAAGGGTGGACAGGCGATTCATGGTGGTGTTATGGAGTACAAGAGGAGGCTTGATGTTTTGACAGTAGATGATGTCGTCTGGACACCATACTCAACGCACTATCCCCATCGGCCATTTGACGATGCAACATTGTATTAAGGGCATATGAGGTGGGAGAACCACGTGGCTAGACACCTGCCTGAGAGGTGTCTGCGATAGTTTAGTTTTGTCTAGGGCATCCCACGTCTAGTTCCTAAGGCTCCGACTGATGGGATTGAAAGATGGTTTTAGAGCCACATCATCAGCTCTGCCCGTGAGATTAGAGCTAGCGTAGTTCTAGTACACTATCCTTCAGAGGGCGAGGATGGTTACTTGGAGTGGTATCACAATATATCACACCATCGCCTCATACCACCGACTACAAGGTCTTTTAATGTTTCGGGGCCTTCTGGTGCTAGGGCACAGGCTGACGACGTGCCGCCACCACCACCTCCTGCAAGGGACCAGGATAGCCGCCTCCAATTGATTGACGTTCTTGCATATGACCTCACGGGTTTGGTAAACCCGAATTGTGAGGTTTTTATCAGATTATCTAGGATATCCGACATAGCCCGTGGGGGCCTATGTAGGTGTATTATATTTTTCTTGTATTATATTTTGCCTATGTATATGTATATTTTGTGACACAGACTTCTTATCACCGTACTTATTTATTGCATAATATTTTGGGTATTACATGATTCAAAGATGAACACATCATAAAACAGTACAACAAACATAAATTAAAAAACACTAAACATGAAAACATAGGTACTACTAGATGATTCTGGATGTTTCAACATCTTCATTATGTCGTCAACGGATCTTGTTATCTATGCATCCAACTCGATCGAACCTTTATTTTCCTACAAGGAAATGATTTCCACATGGCCTTGACATCTTCGTCGGTCTTCAACTCAATCAAGTTGTATTTCACTCTTCCATTATTATCAATCTGATCTTCACGAAACTCAATCCTCTTCGCCCTTCTGTTATCAGTATCAGACAATAATTCATTCAACTTGTCTGTCAAATTGACGAGAGATGCGGCGCCATCCGGGAGCTTGAATTCAATAGGAGGGTTGTTTTCGTTGAAATACACTTCCGCCTTAATCAGAAATTAAGGAAGAGGCATTTTTTTAGATGTATTTTTCTATAACATATGCCCCTATTTATACAAATGACGATTCATTCTAGACCACACAAATTTGTCGGTGCAATCAGAACCCTCCAAATATGTCAGTAAAATCCATATCGTTGAAAATTTTTGAATGAGTACACTATCGAAATGGTAAATTTGAAATTGCCGATAAAAATTTAACCATTCAAATGCACTACCGAAAATTTAGTATGTACCAGAAATTTTATTTCCTTTATCGAAAATTTCGTTCGAAAAAATTATTCTTTTTTCCTAAAGACATTTCTAAAATAATGAAAAATGGGGGTGTAAGATAAAATTTTGGGAGTAGGTAGGTAAAATTCTCTTCATACAAGAATTTGACACCCACATGTGTCAGAAGCCTAGTCCTTAACACCTAATTCTAAAGGTATATATACTTCATAGCTTCAAAGAAATCTAGTGGAAAAATCAATCCAATCAATTTGGACAGGGATTCTAAACTTCAAAGCATCTTCACGAGCATGATAAATGCTATCTGTCACTAGTTTGAGTTCATTTCAAAAGAACATTGTTTAATATAAAAATAAAATAAAAAATAAGAAAGAACATTGGTTAATTAAACCTCCTTTTACCTATATGGGATGCCAAAGGCATGATGATGCCTTCGCTTCATGTAACACAACTCACAAGGGCAAAAGACATAATCAAGAGATTTAGAGTCCAACTTGATACACCATATTTTCAAAAAGAAATATGGTGGATCAAAATGCAGGTCATGCTCACAATATTTCCACTTTAGCTGCAAAGGTATTCAATACACATCTTACATTCTCACCTAATCTTTTCTACACAAACATTATTAGATTACATTTGTCGTAACTTACACATGAAGCACGGACACCCCGAACACGATCCCGACACAGGCACACATTTTTTCAAAGGTCTGCACTTTATAGTGCAAAATCTTGTTTAAAACAACATGGTACAGTTCTAGGATTATTTCATATGTAACTTTTGTGTAGCAGAAAACATCTAATGCTTCACTACAGGAAATATACTTATCTTAGTCCCACGTATGGATATGGATATCACTGCATAGTGCGTTCGGTTTTTATCATCCGGACCTCGCGAAAAGGATGATTTAGGAAATTCAAAGAGTTTGAGAGAAATACTAAGGGTGTAATAAACAATTCCTTTAAATAAAACCGCGCATGATTTCGAAAACACACTTTACAAAAGGCCCTAGTGCATAAAACTAGTCACATATAGTATACATTCTTCAATAAAAATGACAGTTCACCAGTCCTTAATGCAATTCACAGTGCACTTTACATCAAAGGACCAACAAGTCCTTTTCAAAAGACAATTCCAATATCAAATCAACAATCTCTTTGAAATTACATCTTACCAATTGCAACAACTTTTGGTAGACTAGTTTCTTTGGTAAGGAAAAATAAAATACATTTTTCTCTGTCTCTTTACTATCTCCTGCTATCACAACAATTCCAGTTGAAATGAAGGAATCAATTTGAATGAGTATAAACCTAATCTATTTCCTTTCCTATTGACACTTTCAAAGAAATTTATGAACAATATAAACGTGTTTTCGATGAGAAAATTTTGGTGGAGTCAACATGTTGTCTCTGCTACCCTGCGGCTAATAGCCAAAGCATTATTAAGGACGATATTGAAATCGGTATCCAGCTTAAGAAGGCGCATGCAACTGAAATCTGATATTTTCGACATTCCTTTCCAAAATGGCAGTGTCCTAGATCGTTAAAGTACAAAACTGTGATGCCTGCTGAGGAACACGCCGCAGCTAGAGATAGTGTGGCTGTTACCTGTCGACAGTGGTCAAGAAAATTATTCAAAATTCGCTAAGCAATAGCACAGCTATAGCCGCAATTTGTCAACACTAATGTATGTAATAAATTAGTCGTAGTCAAGGTTTTTGCTGAGACTAACCCAATCTCCGACCAGATAGAGGCTAACTAGTACTGGGTTATGGAGGACTTTCTTTCTCGCCACGGCGTATGCGTCCAATAAAGCGAGCACAAAACTCCATATGGTTTGTAAACCCATTGCAGCTATCAGGTAACTGCAATGCAAATGGAACAGTCAGCATTAATCATTAAATTTATGGATCACAATATTGATGGTAAAACTGTTGATCGTGTACATATCTTCATCACTATATGAGGAAAACAGTAGCATATACATGACACAAAATAAAATTGATAGTATGCGATTAACTAACACTCCACCAGTGTTTCGCCAGAGGATATTTGTCCAACATAGCAGGAGGATCATAAATGATGAAAGCTAAAAAAATCATGAATGGGACAAGGATATGACATGTAGTGCAATATATACTTTTTAGAATTAGAATTTGTTTTAGGCCTAAATCAACTCCAAAATCTAGCTCAAGTGGTGAGGATAAAGTCATATCTTTGGTCAATATGAGATCTCAACAACCTCCTCACCACTATGGTCAAGATCGAGTGTTGGATTGTAAGATCGTTTTCGTCGCCGATGTGGTCAAGATCGATCTTTTTGAAGCAAGATCGTAAAAAGAAATGTGTTGGGTCTTTTTTGGGGCTTGTAATATGATTTTCATGTTTTTATGTATGTGAGTGTATATATATTATATGTATCAAATTACCCTTTTTCCTTCGGTAGGATCTTACATTCCATGCTAACAATCCGAGTTTTTACGATCTTTCACAAGCCGACCGATCCTACTTAAGATCTCGTGCTTGACTACATTGCTCCTCACCTCAGCAAGACATGACATCGGAAGTGTAGAGTGTATACAAATGTGAGTGGCCTAATAATATATCTAGAAGAAGCTTTGATATCATTTTAGAATTTTGACTAGAACTAACACAAACCCAAAAGCTAGCCCAAGTAACGAAAGTTGTCCTAGCTTTATAAAAACTAATCTATTGAATAGTAATGTCTATAGAAGATGTGGGATTTCAACGTATACCTTCAGTGGCAATAATAAGCAAGTCAGCGAGAGATTTAGGTAGCTTGGGAGTAGGCTGAATAAGAAGATTATGGAACAGTAACAGATTACGAGGGTGACGATGATGAGTAAAAAGTGCAGTGCAGAGAGAAAGTGGCGATGATTGGGAAGAAGTTGTTACTTGGTGGGGAATTGGAAATTGAGGAACATATGCCAAATTACTCAAGTAAAATGCTATGTTTTGCCCCATTGAGTTTGAAAATGCACAGGAAATAAGACCTTTCTGAGGCTTGAAAGAGTCAAAGTTTGGTTCAAGATCCATAGTAATTTGTAATTACTTTACTCGTTGTAGTGATTAGGAAGCACCTGAAATACACAAACAGATACAAACAGCAGCATCGAGCGCAAAAGAAGACCGAAATTGAACATTAGTAAGAACAAAAGACCATTATTATAAGGGAAGTAGCTTGTGACTACTTAAACAGGATTAAGAAGAATCGATGAGCAGGCTGCAACTGACAGTGGCAAAATTTGACACCCGAATGGTGGCACGTGGCTAACGCACATGAACATAATCATAAAGATGGCTGCAAGAGCGTGACGGAATTCCAGCAATAGCACTCTTAGACACAGCAAGATCGGTGTGTCCTCAGGATCCTCTACTTCCAATGCTACTTGAATACAATGCAATAACTAGTACCAGTAGCATGTGAGCTCCTACAATGTTGAGTGGTCCTTAAGGGCGGGATGAACTATGAAGAGTATTAGATAAGTAGTTTGTTGATAATCT
This sequence comes from Vicia villosa, assembly GCF_029867415.1. Taxonomy (NCBI): domain Eukaryota; kingdom Viridiplantae; phylum Streptophyta; class Magnoliopsida; order Fabales; family Fabaceae; genus Vicia; species Vicia villosa. The sequence goes on from NC_081180.1 coordinate 141,957,856, forward strand.
CTTCTCCTTATCCTTCATCAGTTACTGAAGTTAGTGTTATTTCTGTTATAGTTTGCTAAGTTTGTTAAGGGATATCAAGAGTTAATCTATTCATCCTATAAACAATCCCCAACAACTATGAATATCCTTCGATTACACAACTAGAACCGATTTCCCAAATCAAACAAATCCGACAAATAAATTTGATTCAGTCATGTCAATACTATGATTCCCTATATTGTATTGTAATATTAAAAAATTATACCCAAAGAGATAAATGCATAAAAATAAGGAAAAAGTATTAAGCAAAATGTTGAATTACCAAAAGGCTGTAATATTAAAGAAACTTGGTGTGGTAGCCATGGAAGCAATAGACCCAGCAGCAAAAACAAACTGTGACATCCTCAGAGCCAAACCAAACAAAGTACCAGGTGTCCCAGGAAAATCCTTCATCTTTTTCTCCAAAAGAATCAAACTTTCAGATTCTCCACAACTAATAACAAACACCCATCTCTAGATTTAAGCCAAAAAAGCAAAACAAGAACCCAAACGCAAGACCTTGAAAAACCACTTCCCAATCTAAAACAGGAAAACAAGACAAATTTGAAATGATAAGAGAAAATTGGAATCTGGGGTGAACATAAAAACAAAAATAATCAACCAAAGAGAATCAAAAGGTAAAGTGTCAAAGGATGATAGAGTCAAAACTGTGACCAAACAAAACAGAAACACAAAAATCTTACCTTGGTTGGTTGTTGCTTAGAATTGCACGATTCTTGTATTGTTCTTGACAAAATCAAACTCACTCACCAACATGGGTCCACTACAATGGCGTAGAGATTCCTATTCCATGAATAAAACTGTGCCAGCATTTTTTTTTTTTACAATTTACGTCAATTCATTTTTGGAAAATACTAAGAAATGTCTTGTATTTTAAGAAATTTCTTAAATGTATTAATAATTTATTGTATTGTTAATTCTTTTTAAAAAATTAGAAATGTTATTTTCAATGCAAGAACTTCATTTCCTGCAATTGGGGTATATGATATATATGCATCTTGTTGACTTTTGATTTTTCTTTAAATTGTATAATTTTGGGGTTAACCTGAGTTTTTTAAAAGACTTTCTAGAATATATGTTAATGTTGAGTTATATAGAAAAAATTAATGAATCATGATTTTGTTTTTTAAACTACTTCTATTCTTTATTCATAAAACCCCAATCTTATATTTTTTCTTGATAAAAATTATTACTTATAAGTCTAAACAACCAATCTTATATGTTAAAAATTGCTTATACTCTCCCAAAAAAAAAATTATAAGGTATTAGGGGTACTCTAACCCTTAAACTCAGAATAAGAGAAATTACTAATCAACTGAAATTTAAGCTAAATAATACATCAAATCTTTGCAAAATTCGTAAAAATTACACTTGGTATTAGAAATCTCTCCAATAAAAGACCATTTTCACGCCTTCATTTTGATATTCTAAATGAGATCAGAAACATTACATGTTCCACTCAACTATCGAAAATAATATAATTCCTCAAATTCCAAATTCCCCACATTGCCGCCATCCAAATTAAACACTCTTTATTATCCTTCACTCTCTTCTTCCCACAACCTATGTGCCATTCGAGAAAGTTTCTCTAAATAACCACCACTGATTCCAAATACAGCCCAGACCAACTCTCAATCTCTTTCTAAACTAACTTAGATATAGAACAGTTAAGGAATAGATGTTCCAACGAGATGTCTTTACATAGCGAGTCTTCCCCTGTAAAATCCTCCATCTCCATTTAAAAAGTAAGGCAACATTGAAGTCTTCAATTCTCTTTAAACTTAAACCATACTTCTTCAATGGTAAACAAACCTGCTCCCACCCTACCTAATGAATCCTCCTCTTATTGAGTGTATCGCCCAAAAGAAAATTGTTCTGGATATTTTAAATATCTTTGCAAATCTTCACTAGAGCTGTATAGAAAGATAGATGAAAAATATATATACTAGATAAAATTGATTTTAGCAAAGTGATTCTACCTCCAAAATTGATAAATCTCCCTTTACAATTATCTAGTCGAGCCTTCAACTTGAATAACAATGGTTTCCACGACCAAATCCTCCTAGGATTGGATCCGATAGGAATCCCAAGAAAGGCAAACGCTTTATCTTCGATCCTGCACGACTGAAAATTTGCAGCAACAATAGCAAGAAAGTGGACACTAAGGTTAATACCGATTAATATACTTTTAAAGAAATTGACACCAAGACCCGAAACAACTTTGAACCCCCTTAACACCACTTTAAGAGCCCATATCTGTTTCCAATTTTCATCCCTAATTATCAAAGTGTCATCCACAAATTGTAAAATATCCACCTCACACATCTCCTTCATCGAAAAGCATAAAAACTCCCTTATAGCATACACTTTTCTCACTAAACATGTAAGACCTTCAAGAGCTAACACAAACAGAAAAGAGGATAACGTGTCACCCTACCTAAGGACCCTACCTGCCGCAAACTCTTTGGTAGGCCTCGCATTAACCAACACTGACATCTAACTCAAAAAGACCGTTACGCTCATCCATTTCAACCATAACTAACCAAGTCTTATTTTTCTTTCCTTTTTTGTCAAGAGACATCTATTTTGGGACTTTGAGACATTTTGGAACTGTCTTTGATGGCCCTTGAAGTCTAGGATTTCCATGTTTTTATAATTTTGGCTATTTAATTAGTTTTAGGAAAGAGAACAAGGACAGAGTTTTATCGTAGAATTATTTTAAAGCTTTTGGAATACCCTTGTAAAAGTCTCCCTTGGAGCAAGTGATTCTCTTCATCTATTGCAGTTTGATTCAGGTTATCACCATTGTTACTCTATTCCTTACAGTTATTATTATTATTATTATTATTATTATTATTATTATAATCATGTTCATACAAATTGCAATGTCGATTCTATTTCTCACCATGAATGAGTAGTTTTATAAGGATGAAGGGTCATGAGACCTAACTCTAAATTATCCATATATTTGATTTATCACTTATGAGAATTTGAACTGCGTTTATTTTGCAAGCCTGAGTTTTTAATGATACACACTTGTTACGAAAGTAAAAGGGTTCTTAAGTATCGATAATGATTCGAAAGAACTTGTATTGATACTCGGCAACAGGTTTATAAACAAACAAATTCGATGATACGAAAGTACTCTAATACAATTGAGAAATGTCCCATATTTCTAATTGTGTAAAATTAATGACCATCGGTAAATAACAATGTGCGAGAGAAAGCCGGCGAGCGTCTTGTTTATCGAAAGTATGATAACGCGTTGGCGAAAGCAAGTGTTGTCTACATTTATCTATTTTCTATAAATCACGCAAGAATTCTCATAAAAAAATAAGTCAATTATGAGGAAATGTTAGAGTAAGGAATCATGACCCTAAGTCCTGTTTGTTTTTGAATTAATTCCAAGTTTAACTCATTTAAGCAATTTTTAAAAGTGCTTTTCAAATTAAGTTGTTTTGACTTAAGTGGTTTTTCACTTAAGTTTTCCTATTCCTAATTGATTCTATTGCTCTAAATTTATATAGATAAGATAGAAGTCGGTACTTAACCATTGGTCTTTTAGGTTCGATATTTTACTACTCTAAAAATTGTCCTACGCTTGCGGCGTGTCAAGTTTTTGTTATTCCCAAATGGAGCAGAATAAGAATTAGCTTTGCTATTCACCAGCTCGGCAAAAGATATTTTTCCCACCTTGCCTGCTCTCCCCGAACTCTTATCTAGTGTCGCTCCAAAAGATCTTTATGGAAATCCCTAGGTTTTTCCCCTCCCCCTCCTACATTACTCGAAACAAAATCATTCATATTGAAACGTGACAAGTTTGCATGTATCTTCTTCCCATCGATGATCACATTATCCAACTTAACTGCAAAAATCCTCTCATCTTCAACCTCTTTAAATCTCGCAAATTGAAAATGTTTCTCAGTTCCTTTTCGGCAAAATAACAACCTCCACAATGTCCCCAATGCAACTGAAAAGATCAAAGATCTCCAATGCATTGATCATGTCCAGAATTTTTGAAAAGAAGAACGACAATAACTTATGCGCCTCCTCCTAAATCTTGCTTCCAGCTAGAAGCATGTCCCATTTGGGGACCAAGTTTCTAAGTTATTTTCTTCTAACCTCTACAATCCATTGTTGCATTGTAGATGAATCACCTATAACGACATTCCATTGCTCACCGTGTGTATTTTCTTATGGTAAGTAAGATAGTTTTTTCTAACCACAACTTATTTTTGGCAAAAAGACGTGTGATTAACATATCAATGGAAATCTTATGAATATGAATCCTTACATGTAGTTTCTCTTCTTCTTTTTTTACATCAAAGTTTAACGCAAGAATCGTGTATATCCAATTCATCTTACATATTTAGTCGATGTAGTATGTTATAGTAAAATTGCATCTTACTTATATTTGTATAAACATGTATTTAATACATTAATCATACTAATTTTTTGAAAATATATTATTTAATTTATATAATATCATCGAATATATTATTTAGTAAGTTTCATCACTTAGAAGCCACAAGAAAAATGGCATATGTAACACCTCAATTCTACCCACGAAATTTAAATAAAACCAGAGTATAAAAATTCACAAACGAAACAATTGAGGTATCACATATTCATTCTCAAAAACAAATCACCTCGTCGCATTAAGCGGATACATAGCATTCACAAAAATACAGAAGAACCGACAACATCAAATAGTAGTCTTTAACATGAATCAACTTCCATGGAAGTGCAACAGAAACTCAACAATTAGTTCAAAGATTCATAGCATCATAATTCAACAATTAACACAATTAAAGTGACAATCTCCAAAAGACAACTCAAGTATTTTCCAAAACATAATAAATCAAAAAACAAGTAAATTAACGTGTTCGTCCCCCTGAGTGCTACGTATCAGAGCAACAACGACTCAAGACTAACTCGACTAACCTTCTCTCAATGCGGATCACCTACACGTTACCAATATAAAGACAACGGCGAAACAAAGAAAGGGTGAGATATCAATTCATATAATTGAGTGCATGATAAATTATATATCATAAATTAGACATATTCGGTTAATCGCATTCACAAGTATTAATATCCTCATATTATTCACAAGGTCATTAATTCACAATTCTCATACTTCCGTCATATAACAAGTCACAAACATACAATCACCATATAGTCACAAACGTCACACTATGAGTCGCATAAAATGTATGGGACATGACTCATATATATGCATGTGGTACGAATCGGAGCTTCAGCCCCCGTCACTAATTGCCCAATTCAGAGGCACAAGGCATAAGCCTTCGTCACTAATTTGCCAATCCAGGTCGTCACAATATATATGCAAATGTATGCGACTCAATGAACCGAACATCACACAACATCATCATCATCATTTACTTCACAAAATATTCGTCACAAGGCACACGCCCATATCATAATTATTACCGATTATTAAAGGTAATAATACTTCACACATAATACAACAACTTCTTATAACAACGGAACAATTCCGACAATTCATCAAATCAACGGTCGATACCATTAGCAAAAGAATCACAAAGATATTCACAACAATCACAATTACGGTCAAATTCACAAGATACCGTAATTTACCGATAAACCGAATAGTTAATCTAAGTCTAATTTTATTTCAATCAAATAGGCTTATTAAAAAAATTAATTCAACTATTAATTTAATCGACCGATTAATATCACAATTTCGACAAAATAACACCACCACGATAATATACTAATTAAACTTAACTACCACGTCAATTTTCATCAAATTTCGGACAACTAATTATACCGCTTAATTCGACTTTTTCGATCAAACGAGACTGTTTTATATTTTATTAGTCCTGCTACTGTTCCTAACCAAGTGGTTCCATTCCTAACATGCACTGCTATTGTTCCTTCTATTTAATTACCATTAAGTTATGTAATTATTTACTAGAATTACTCTAATCCGCATTCTTTAACACATGCCCAGGTTGAAGAATGATTATTCAATGTAATGCTACATACATTCTATATATCTCATTTAGGTATCAGTAGCACATTAAAAAGAAACAATGGATCATGAACACTAATAATAACAAACGCATGGAAATGAAATAGGCTGGGTTGCAAGACACTTATTTCTTGTTTTGTACCGTATCAATAGCATATACATTTCAGGCTCACATTTAATAACACAACCATAGCAATTTTGAATCATAAAAACCAGTACCAAAACAACAACAACAAAATTTCAGAGGCAAAATTAAATGGATTTTCAATTTCCAGAAACAAGTTAACACAACAATTGCAATAACCTAAATCCCTAAACCCCAACATACAATTGTTCATAAGCCCCATTATAGGAAAAGAACCCCACCCTTACCTTGTTTGGATTGAAGAAAACTCTACAAATCCTAGCACTTAGGTTGGAATCTCTCTAAGCTTGCTTCTCATCTTCAAGACCTAGCCTCCACTCTTCCAAAATGGTTTTTATTTTCTGGTTTCTCTACACTTCCTTAAACCCCATTCTACACTAAAAACCTATTTTTGTTATAAAATTGGGCTTGATAAATAACACCACATTTCTATTCTTCATTTAATCAAAATAGGCCCAATTTAATTTCTACACTAAAGGTAAAAATAATACTTACACTTATATTTCATTGAAATAAAAAAAATCCGATCATTTAATATACCGACTTATTACTCAATACCTTATATTTTTGGTCTAATCTTAATTACTCGGAAAATTCTCAAAACGCTAAATATTAGCTCATTAATATTTCTAATACTAAAAATATTAAAATTTTGATTAAACATTGATCCGCTATCCCGAACTAATACCGACTAAATCGCCCCAAAACGCGAAAAATTTCAATAAACATCACAAATGTCTAAAATAAGCGAATAATTATTTTTCCAAACGTTACAACTCTCCCCCACTAGAATATTTTCGTCCTCGAAAATAGAAAATTTACCTGATTCGAATAACTCAGGATAGGAATCTCGCATCTTGCTCTCCAATTCCCAGGTCAAGCTTTCACCAGCAGCTCCTAACCATACAACTTTCACCAATGCAATCTCTTTGCCTCTTAGAACCTTCATCTTGCAATCCACAGTTCGCACAGGCATCGTCTCTACTGTGAGATTATCACACACTTGCACATTGTCCATCTAAATCACATGAGACGGATCTGAAACATACTTCCGGAGTTGTGACACATGAAACACATCATGCAAATTAGCAAGATTTAGCGGTAACGCCACACGGTAAGCAACCTTCCCAATCTGATCTAATATCTGATACGGACCAATAAAGCGAGGAGTGAGCTTCCTAGACTTCAGAGCTCGCCCAACACCAGTCACAGGTGTGACTCTCAAAAACACATGATCACCAACTTGGAACTCCAAATCATTCCTTCTCTTGTCATGGTAACTTTTCTGCCTACTCTGAGAAGCTTTCATCTTATCCCAAATAAGCTTCACTTTCTCCGTAGTCTCCTTAAAAATCTCGGGTCCAAGTACCACACTTTCACCCAACTCATGCAAACATAACAGAGTCCTATGAAGGATAGAAAAACACTTAGAAAGGGGGGGTTTGAATAAGTGTAGCTTTAAAAACTTGACAGATAAAAATAAATTGCACAGATATTTTTATCCTGGTTCGTTGTTAACTAAACTACTCCAGTCCACCCCCGCAGAGATGATTTACCTCAACTGAGGATTTAATCCACTAATCGCACGGATTACAATGGTTCTCCACTTAGTCAGCAACTAAGTCTTTCAGAGTCTACTGATCACACACTGATCACTCCAGGAACACTGCTTAGATACCCTCTAAGACTTTTCTAGAGTCTACTGATCCACACGATCACTCTAGTTACAATCTGCTTAGTTCACTCCTAAGACTTCCTAGAGTATTCTGATCCACACGATCACTCTAGTTCCTTACAACTTAATGTAATCAATTCTAAGAGTATTACAAATGCTTCTTAAAAGCGTTAATCACAAACTGTGATATTTCTCTTAACGTTTAAGCTTAATCTCACTAAAATATTACAACAGCAATGTAGTGAGCTTTGATGAAGATGAAGATTCTGATCTTTGAATTTGAACAGCGTTTCAGCAAGTTAATATGCGTTTTTTATGTTCAGGATCGTTAACCTTGCTTCTCATCAGAACTTCATATTTATAGGCGTTGGAGAAGATGACCGTTGAATGCATTTAATGCTTTGCGTGTTCCGTACAGCATCGCATTTAATGTTATACGCTTTTGTCAACTACCTCGAGCCTTGTTCACGCTGTGTCTACTGACGTAGCCTTTAGTAGCTTTTAACGTTCCTTTTGTCAGTCAGCGTAGCCTGCCACTTGTACTTCCTTCTGATCTGATGTTTGTGAATACAACGTTTGAATATCATCAGAGTCAAACAGCTTGGTGCATAGCATCTTCTGATCTTCTGACCTTGAAGTGCTTCTGAGCGTGATACCATCAGAACTTCAGTGCTTCTGTTCTCTTGTTCTTCTGATGCTTCCATAGACCCATGTTCTGATTCTGCTTCGACCATCTTCTGATGTCTTGCCAGACCATGTTCTGATGTTGCATGCTGAACCCTTTGAGACAAAGCTTCTGAGCGCTGAATTATGCGTACTCTTTATATATTTCTTGAAAGGGAAATTGCATTGGATTAGAGTACCATATTATCTTAAGCAAAATTCATATTATTGTTATCATCAAAACTAAGATAATTGATCAGAACAAATCTTGTTCTAACAATCTCCCCCTTTTTGATGATGACAAAAACATATATAAATGATATGAATTTGCGATCAGAAAGAACAGACGGCAAAAGACAAATTACACAGCTATAGCATAAGCATATGAATATGTCTCCCCCTGAGATTAACAATCTCCCCCTGAGATAAATAATCTCCCCCTGAAATAAATACTCGAAGAACTTTAATAAAAGACTTCCCTGATTATTTCGGTAGAGACGATCATATAAGCTTCTGTCTTTAGAGAATTCATAGCTTCTGACTTCTGCTTCCATAGGACAGCTTCAGAACTAGAATTTCCTTAGATCCCTAGAACAGTCACAGCTTCTGATTCCTGCTTCCATCTAGGACAGCTTCAGAACTTGAATTTCTTTGATCTTCTGAACATTCACAGCTTCTGATTTCTGCTTCCATTCAGGACAGCTTCAGAACTTGAATTTCTTTGATCTTCTGAACATTCACAGCTTCTGATTTCTGCTTCCATTTAGGACAGCTTCAGAACTTGAGTTTTCTGGATCTTTAGAACATTCGCAGCTTCTGATTTCTGCTTCCCTCGGATAGCTTCAGAGCTTTGAATTTCTACCAACATCACTTCATGCTAGATTTGTATCAGAACATTGTTGAATGTACCAGAGCATCATCAGAGCATCTCTACATCCTGAAATGTTACAGAACAAAAAACTAAACGACAAAAGTCAGCATGAACGAGTTAGAACATAAAATATATGTTTGAACACATTATATGTATCAGAGCCATATCATTATATGTATCAGAGCAAACAATATATCAGAGCAAATAGAATTTTGTCAAATCAAATAGACAAATATGGATCAAATTCTATTATCAGTGCTTCTGATTCATTCTTCTTTCTTGCTTCTGATTTCTGAAGCTTGACAGCACTCAGCTTGCTTCAGTTTCCATGGTTTTGCTTCTTGTGTTTGCTTTGAAGATTTTCTTCACTTCTTTATACCTGCAAAACACTTAAACCATATAGAACTTGCAGTTCTTGTTAGTAAATGTGTGGGAGCTTTACCCAGCAACTGATAGATTTAATCAAATCATTTATCATTTAGAACTTTGCAGTTCTTGTTAGTAAATGTGTGGGAGCTTTACCCAGCAACTGATAGATTTAATCAAATCATTTATCATTTATCTTCTCCCCCTTTTTGTCATAACATCAAAAAGAATATTTCAAAAGATTCAGATGTATAAAACGACAAATAAAATCACTGGAATGTAAATACAAAGAAAGTTTTTCATTGATAATTAAAAAGGATTACAAGAAGATGTTTAACAAGCAGATGCAACAAGGAAAATAAAACTACTAAGACCAAATCCTAAGACCCTAGCTAAGACAACGTCTGTGCCAGCATGCCATGAAGGAGTGAAACGCCTCATTGACTGCTTCTTGGGCTTCCAGGCGAGGGATCAGGGAGACTTGGTCCTGATGCAGATCTTCCATCATCTTTACCAGAGACAACATTCTCAGCGGGTGAAGATGAAGAGATTTCTTCGGAATGGATTAAGGGAGAGGAAAGGTTAGATGAAGAGGAAGCTGAGTCTTGAAGGTCGAAAGATGAGGAAGAAGATGGAGATGATGGAGGGCTTTCACCAGGGGGATGAAACACACGTCTAGAATAGTTTCCAGACAACATTGCTTCGAATGGATTCACCTTGAGAGGATCATAGGTGATTTTGATCTTTTTGGGTTTGGAAGGTGATGTTTCAACAGCTTTTCTTTTGTTGTTTTGATCATTTTCATGATTTCCTGGGCTTGATGAAGAGTTCATGATGGATTTGCAGAAAATGAACAGGTAGGGTTTGATATGAATGCAAAAAGATAGAGTGAATAGAGAAAATATGAGAGGGAAGGAGAAGTGTTTGAAGAGTATTTAAAAAGAAATAAAATGAAACGAATGATGACTAGCATTTAATGTTACGTGACGTGAGGAGAGATAATAAAGACAAATGAGGTGACTAGCACAGTTACCTATGGTCGGCGTCCCTTCAACTGCACGCACGTTTATCCATGAATAGTAACGACAGGTTTACCATCCCGAGATAAAAACGTAACAGCTGTTTTGCTTTAAAAGAGGTTCTGAATCAACTTAGACAATGAAACGTTAGTAATAACCTAAACATAATTTCTAAAAGATTTCAATCAGAACTTCTGATATATAAAAAAAATAATCCATTTTCATTTTAGAAGATACTCATACATAAGAACTTCTCATCTTCTCATTCTGGGCATAAATCCATACTGATGTTCTTCAGAATGAACTTAAACCTATCTTCAGCCAGGGGTTTTGTAAAGATATCAGCCCATTGATGGTCTGTATCAACAAAGTTTAAGGATATAACACCCTTCTGAACATAGTCCCTTATGAAATGATGTTTAATCTCAATATGTTTAGCTTTTGAATGAAGAATAGGATTCTTAGATAAACATATAGCAGAAGTATTATCACAGAATATAGGAATGTTACTCTCAAATATCTGATAATCTTCTAACTGACTCTTCATCCAGAGCATCTGTGTACTACAACCAGCAGCAGCGACATATTCTGCTTCTGTTGTTGATAGAGCAATAGTTGCTTGCTTCTTGCTATACCAAGAGATCAAATGACTTCCAAGAAATTGGCAACTTCCTGAAGTACTTTTTCTTTCAATTCTGTCTCCAGCATAGTCAGCATCGCAGAATCCTACTAAGTTGTATTCTTTAGATTTTCTGTAAACTAAGCCAACATTAGTAGTACCTTTCAGATACCTTAGAATTCTCTTAACAGCAGTTAAATGAGATTCTCTAGGATCTGATTGGAATCTAGCACACAAACAAACACTGAACAGAATGTCAGGTCTAGAAGCAGTCAAATATAGAAGAGATCCAATCATACCTCTGTATAACTTCTGATCTACCTTCTTACTTACCTCATCCTTACCTAGAATGCATGTTGGATGCATAGGAGTTTTGGCTTCTTTGCAGTCTAGAAGATTAAACTTCTTCAGAAGTTCCTTCACATACTTGGTTTGGTGAACATACGTTCCTTCTGATGTTTGATTTATTTGTATTCCAAGGAAATACTTGAGTTCTCCCATCATGCTCATTTCAAACTCAGCCTGCATAGACTCAGCAAACTCCTTTCCAAGTGTAGCATTAGATGTTCCAAAAATAATATCATCTACATATATTTGACAAATTAAAATATCCTTTTTAAAGGTTTTACAAAAGAGAGTAGTGTCCACTTTTCCTCTAGTGAAACCATTATCCAGAAGGAAAGAACTTAAGCGTTCATACCAAGCTCTGGGAGCCTGTTTCAACCCATACAATGATTTCTTAAGTTTAAAAACATGATTAGGAGACATAGAGTCTTCAAAACCAGGAGGTTGATGGACATAAACTTCTTCATCTATATAACCATTTAAGAAGGCACTCTTAACATCCATTTGATAGAGAGTGATGTTATGTTGAGTAGCAAATGAAATTAATAGACGAATAGATTCTAACCTGGCCACTGGTGCAAAGGTTTCTGTATAGTCAATCCCTTCTTGCTGACTATAACCCTGAGCCACCAGTCTGGCTTTGTTCCTTACCACTTCACCTTTCTCACTGAGCTTGTTTCTGAAGACCCATTTTGTGCCGATTATATTGAATCCATCTGGTCTAGGAACAAGATCCCAAACATCATTCCTTGTAAACTGATTCAGTTCTTCTTGCATAGCAATTATCCAGTCTGGATCTTCTAGAGCATGATCAACAGAAGTTGGCTCGATCAAAGATACAAGACCTAATTGACAGTCTGCATTGTTCTTAAGGAATGCTCTTGTTCTGATTGGATCATCCTTCTTTCCAAGAATGACATCTTCTGAATGACCAGAGATGAGTCTGGATGATCTTATGACAGATGGTTCTTCAGAAATACTTAGATCCTCCAGAGAAGCTGATACTTGATCTTCAGATTCTTTGCTTCTGAGAAGCTCTGCTTCTGATGCGTTGCTTCTTGGCTCAACAACTTCTGATATATCAATATCACAATCTGCAAAATTATCAAACTGCTTTGGTTTTTCAGAACCAAGCTTATCATCAAACCTGATATTGATTGATTCTTCTACAATCAATGTTTCAGTATTGTATACTCTGTAGCCTTTTGAGCGTTCAGAATAAACAAGAACGAAACATCAATGCTTTAGAGACAAACAAAACAGATGGTTCCAAGACTAATAAGCTTTCTTCTCTGATTTCTTACAAACATAGTTTCTTCAACAGATTTAAGAACCAGAACTTGGAAGACAATCTTTCTTCCCTTCAAGTGTTGAGATCAACTTGAGTCCAGGAGACATGTCATGTTGACTTTTATCTTCTTTGTCACCAAGAGAATCTGCAAAAGAAATAGTCTTTTTCTTTGGTACCCACATTTTCTTGGGTCCTTTCTTGTTAGTTCTCCTCAAGTTCTGATTGAACTTAGGTTTAACATTGTAAGCAGAAGGAGGAACAGCATGATAATTCTTAATGTGAGTTTCATGATATTTCCTAGGTTGTGTCACATGCTTTTTGGTGTGTGTTATGTGAAAACTTTGAGCATGTGAAGTGTGCCTAATATCATGAGAGTGGCCATACTTGAACTGATCATACAATGGCTTGTATGTGAGTTTCATTTCATCAACAGGTTCAAGTTTGTATGGGGTTTCACCCTCAAAACCAATGCCAACTCTTTTGTTTCCAGACACAGCATATATCATAGAAGCTAGCTGACTTCTGCCAATACTTCTAGATAAGAACTTCCTGAAACTTAAATCATATTCTTTCAGAATATGGTTTAGACTAGGAGTGGATTTTTCTGAATCAGAAGGAGATCCAACATTATTGGATAATTTTAAAAGTTTTTCTTTTAATTCAGAATTTTCCAACTCAAGCTTCTTTGTTTCAAATTCAAATAGCTTTTTCAGCTTTTTGTATTTGAGACTAATCTGAGACTTGAGTTCCAGAAGTTCAGTTAGACCGGAAACTAACTCATCTCTAGTAAGTTCAGAAAATACCTCTTCAGAATCTGATTCTGATGTAGATTCTGATTCGTCATCTTCTGTCGCCATCAGCGCACAGTTGGCCTGCTCGTCTTCAGAGTCTGAATCATCTTCTGACTCATCCCAGGTTGCCATAAGACCTTTCTTCTTATGAAACTTCTTCTTGGGATTTTCCTTCTGAAGATTTGGACATTCATTCTTGTAGTGTCCAGGCTCATTGCATTCATAGCACATGACCTTCTTCTTGTCAAATCTCCTGTCATCAGAAGATTCTCCACGTTCAAATTTCTTTGAACTTCTGAAACCTCTGAACTTCCTTTGCTTGGTCTTCCAGAGTTGATTTAGCCTTCTGGAGATCAGGGACAGTTCATCTTCTTCTTCAGATTCTGATTCTTCAGGATCTTCTTCTCTAGCCTGAAAAGCGTTAGTGCATTTCTTGATATTGGATTTTAATGCAATAGACTTACCTTTCTTTTGAGGCTCATTTGCGTCCAGCTCTATTTCATGACTTCTCAAGGCACTGATGAGCTCTTCCAGAGAAACTTCATTCAGATTCTTTGCAATCTTGAATGCAGTCACCATAGGACCCCATCTTCTGGGTAAGCTTCTGATGATCTTCTTTACGTGATCAGCCTTGGTGTATCCCTTGTCAAGAACTCTCAATCCAGCAGTAAGAGTTTGAAATCTTGAAAACATCTTTTCAATGTCTTCATCATCCTCCATCTTGAAGGCTTCATACTTCTGGATTAAAGCTAGAGCTTTAGTCTCCTTGACTTGAGCATTTCCTTCATGAGTCATTTTCAAGGACTCATATATGTCATAGGCCGTTTCCCTGTTAGATATCTTCTCATACTCAGCATGAGAGATAGCATTCAGCAAAACAGTTCTGCATTTATGATGATTCCTGAAAAGCTTCTTCTGATCATCATTCATTTCTTGCCTTGACAGCTTTACGCCACTGGCATTTACTGGATGTTTGTAACCATCCATCAGAAGATCCCATAGATCACCATCTAGACCAAGTAAGTAACTTTCCATTTTATCTTTCCAGTATTCAAAGTTTTCACCATCAAATACCGGCGGTCTAGTATAACCATTGTTACCGTTGTATTGCTCAGCAGAGCCAGATGTAGATGCAGGTGTAGGTGTAGACTTTTCACTTTCATCAACCATCTTTTACTGAAGCGTTTTTCTCTTCCTGAATCTTTTCTAAACACGGTTAAGTGCTTGCACCTTAGAACCGGCGCTCTGATGCCAATTGAAGGATAGAAAAACACTTAGAAAGGGGGGGTTTGAATAAGTGTAGCTTTAAAAACTTGACAGATAAAAATAAATTGCACAGATATTTTTATCCTGGTTCGTTGTTAACTAAACTACTCCAGTCCACCCCCGCAGAGATGATTTACCTCAACCGAGGATTTAATCCACTAATCGCACGGATTACAATGGTTCTCCACTTAGTCAGCAACTAAGTCTTCCAGAGTCTACTGATCACACACTGATCACTCCAGGAACACTGCTTAAATACCCTCTAAGACTTTTCTAGAGTCTACTGATCCACACGATCACTCTAGTTACAATCTGCTTAGTTCACTCCTAAGACTTCCTAGAGTATTCTGATCCACACGATCACTCTAGTTCCTTACAACTTAATGTAATCAATTCTAAGAGTATTACAAATGCTTCTTAAAAGCGTTAATCACAAACTGTGATATTTCTCTTAACGTTTAAGCTTAATCTCACTAAAATATTACAACAGCAATGTAGTGAGCTTTGATGAAGATGAAGATTCTGAGCTTTGAATTTGAACAGCGTTTCAGCAAGTTAATATGCGTTTTTTATGTTCAGGATCGTTAACCTTGCTTCTCATCAGAACTTCATATTTATAGGCGTTGGAGAAGATGACCGTTGAATGCATTTAATGCTTTGCGTGTTCCGTACAGCATCGCATTTAATGTTATACGCTTTTGTCAACTACCTCGAGCCTTGTTCACGCTGTGTCTACTAACGTAGCCTTTAGTAGCTTTTAACGTTCCTTTTGTCAGTCAGCGTAGCCTGCCACTTGTACTTCCTTCTGATCTGATGTTTGTGAATACAACGTTTGAATATCATCAGAGTCAAACAGCTTGGTGCATAGCATCTTCTGATCTTCTGACCTTGAAGTGCTTCTGAGCGTGATACCATCAGAACTTCAGTGCTTCTGTTCTCTTGTTCTTCTGATGCTTCCATAGACCCATGTTCTGATTCTGCTTCGACCATCTTCTGATGTCTTGCCAGACCATGTTCTGATGTTGCATGCTGAACCCTTTGAGACAAAGCTTCTGAGCGCTGAATTATGCGTACTCTTTATATATTTCCTGAAAGGGAAATTGCATTGGATTAGAGTACCATATTATCTTAAGCAAAATTCATATTATTGTTATCATCAAAACTAAGATAATTGATCAGAACAAATCTTGTTCTAACATCCTACACCTCCGACCATACAACGCCTCAAAAGGTGCCATCCCAATACTAGAATGGTAATTGTTATTGTAGGTGAACTCAATCAACGGAAGATAAGTATCCCACGAACCTCGTTGCTCAAGAACACATGCTCTTAATAAATCCTCTAATGAGTGAATAATCCTCTCCGTCTGACCATCTGTCTGTGGATGATACGCCGTACTCAATCTCAACTTGGAACCCAACGCCTCTTGCAAACCCTTCCAGAAATCGGAAGTAAACCTCAGATCTCTATCCGACACAATACACAAAGGTACACCATGCAACTTCACGATCACCCTGACATATATCTCTGCTAACTTCGCAATCGGAAATGTGATGTTAATAGGTATAAAGTGTGTCGACTTTGTAAGCCTATCAACAATCACCCAAATCGAATCAAATCCTCTCAAGGTATTAGGTAATCCTGTTACGAAGTCCATCGAAATACTATCCCATTTCCATTCTGGAACTTCTAACGGTTGCACCAATCCTGCAGGCTTCTGATGTTCGATCTTCGACTTCTGACAAGTCAAACAAGCATACACAAACTGTGCCACATCACGTTTCATACTAGGCCACCAAAACAAACCCTTCAAGTCCTAATACATATTTGTAGCTCCTGGATGAATACTCAAATTGCTTCTATGACTCTCTTCAAGAATCACTTTCTTAATCTCTTCATTATCAGGAATGCAAATACGATCTCAGAATCTCAACACACCACGTGCATCTAACTTGAAATCACCATTCTCAAGTCGATCGATTCCTACCATCAAATCCACCAACTTCACATCTAGCTTCTGAGCCTCTCTAATATTGTTAAGAAAGTCATTGTTAATCTTTAACATTCCCAACATAACACTATGCGGTGTCACATCGTAAACCAAACTCAAGTCTCGGAATTGCTCGATCAACTTCAACTCTTTAACCATCATTGTCGACATATGCAAAGTCTTTCGGCTTAAAGCATCGACCACAACATTAGCTTTTCCAGGATGATAGTTCAAACCGAAATCATAATCCTTCAACAATTCAAGCCACCTTCGTTGCCTCATATTCAACTCTTTCTGGTCAAAAAGGTACTTCAAACTCTTATGATCGCTAAACACTTCGAATCTAGAACCATAAAGATAATGTCTCCAAATTTTTAACACAAAGACCACTGCAGCCAACTCAAGATCATGCGTAGGATAATTCTTTTCATGGGTCCTCAACTTCCTATACGCATAAGCAACCACTTTAACGTTTTGCATAAGCACACCACCCAACCCCATCAAGCAAGCATCACAGTACACAACAAAAGGCTCTCCTAAATGAGGCGAAGTCAAAACTGGAGCCGACGTCAACCTCTTCTTCAACTTATTGAAACTTTCTTCACATTGAACATACCACATGTCGCACGCTCGCGAAAATGAACAGAGTCGCCACCAATATATTTATCCCAAAGAGGGAAAGGAATATCAGAAAACCTAGAATAAGGATAAGAGAAGGTCTTGCGACCAGAGATAGGGTACGGGAGTCGGTTACGCGAGGGGAAGGTACTAGCACCCCTCACGCCCATCGTACTCGATGGTATCCACCTATGTTTGTTCTATTCTAAGGGTGTATAAATCTAAAGCTTAATTACTAAGGGAATGCATGCAAATGAAAGAAAAGAAACACGGGGAAAATAAGGTTTATAAATAGTTGTGCTCGTTCAAGCCCCGCGACTTGATGCCTACGTATCCCTTTCGGGAATCAGAGCGCCGTAGTTCGGCTTTTTAGTTTTGTTTGTTTTTGTGTTTTTTAGTGGACGGCGTTACATTCGCACTCCGCTGCTCGACCTCTGGAGTCTTAAGCTGGGGATGGAGCGGAAATAACGTGTCCGATTAAAGAATGCCTCGGAGGCAAGGGAGAAAAGAGATTGGTTTGTGTCTTTTATGTGTGATTCCATGATGGACGAAAACCTACTACAAGGCATCGCATCACTTCCTCACTTTGATTAACTCTGAGCCTTTATTAGATATTTTGAAGTGTTTTTTGATTGTGTGTCTTTTAAGGGAAATTAATTTGTGACTTAGATCATACCAAAAAGAGTTTTGTTTTGCATATTTAGAGAAAGCACATCGAGGCCTACGCCACAATCGTTTCTCTAAATAACGGTTAAGAAATACATCGAGGTTTCACACCTCAATCATTTCTTCTCCGCTAAGTAAAGGAGATACAAAAAAGAGTTCTTTTGTGAATATTTAGAGAATGCACATCGAGGCCTACACCACGATCGTTTCTCTAAACAACGGTTAAGAAATACATCGAGGCTTCACACCTCAATCATTTCTTCTCCGCTAAGTAGGAAAGAACATACATCAAGGCCTACGCCTCAATCATTTCTCTCTTACTATGAAATATAGTAACGGTATGATCTTCATCGATATTTATTAAGTATTTTAAAAGTTGAAAAGAAAAGAAACAAAACTAGCCTAAGATGAAAACTAGCCTAATATGATGGGAGCCTCTAAATCCTAAAGTTGTCATGGTTTCTACCTAATGGTTAGGAGCAAAAAAGCGGCATGAAAGTATAAGCATAGGCGGAGATCGAAATTACAAGTAAAAATTGCAAGTAAATAACGATACAAAAATTAGTGTAAAATGGCTAACATAAACACTTGAAAATATGGTACAAGACATGAAAGTGAACAATGCAAAATAGTACAAAAATCGAATTTAAAATACTATTATTTTTATGGTTTTTTATGTGCCAAAAAGACAAGAATTTGATCAAGCAAGCGAATTAAAAATACAAGCCTAAACTAATATTTTTGTTGATTATTTTTTATGTCAAAAATTATGCATTAAAAGTCTAAAATGATAGTAGAAAAATTAGCAATTTAATTACTCAAAGAAATGGTAAAAAATCTAATTAAACCTAAATTAAAACTAATGGAAACAGGGAGGTGTAATTCTGAATTACATAGTGGTGAATAGCAAGGGCGCCGGGCCCAGCAGGGAGAGGCCCAAGAGATTATTTTTCTTACAGAATTTCTATGCCAAAAATGCCATGGGCTCAGGGGTGTAGCTAGCAATTCGCACAGGGCATTGATTTTGATCCATATGTTCAGATTACCAAAAAAAGTAACGGGCTTAATTCGTGTGGCCCAAAGATCTCTGTGTTTGATCCATTTTCTTTTGTTATTTTCAGAATTTAATTGTTCAAATTAATAAAACAAAAAAAGAAAAAAGCATAATTGGGAATTTAGGGTTAAGTGTGAACCTTAGAGCTTGAAGAAATCCACCTCCGTGAAACGCACGAAACGGCGCCGGTGCTCCTTGCCACTCATCTTCTCCGACGTAAATCCCTGGCCACCGTCGTAGACACGACGGAATGAATTCAACCTCGCCTCGGTTCCCCTTCCCTCATCGCTCCTCTCTGATACAGTGTTGTTGTTGTTGCGGCTAGAGATGAGGCGAAGATGATGATGCTGTTTGAAGGAATTTGTTGAAGATGAACGAATGGAGTTGGTGGATGGGAGCGTTTCTTTGGGAGATTGAAGGTGAAGAGTAAGAGTGACGCCGATGGTTGTGATGCTGAGATGAACGTTGGATGAGGCTCGTTCTTGGAGAATTTGCAGTGATGTCGAGGCGATACGAAAGCGAAGTTGTGAGGAAGATTGAGGTTTGCGGACTTATGTATGGATTGACGATGATGAAATCTTCAGGTGTTGACCCTTTTCTTCTCCTTCTTCAATTTTCTTCTTCAATTCTGTTATGTGTGGATTTAGGATTTGGCTTGTGATAGTGATGATGGTGAGGTGCAGGTTTGGAGTTAATTCGATGAAGATGAAGGTTGAGGTTGCAGAGTTTGAAGATGGGTGAGTATGGAAGAGAGTGAAAGCGTGGAGTTTGTGATGTGGAACTGAGAGAATGAATGGAGTGAAAATGGTGGAGAGGCTCAAGAATGATTGAAGTCTCTGTTATATAGGGATGAAAGGTTGGTTCTCTTCTGAAGTTTCTGTTAATTCAGTTAGAATTCTGTTAGCTTTTCTATTGGCTATAACTGAATTAGTTAGGTTTTTAAGTTTGTTATGAGTTGGTTTAGGAATCTGTTAGGTGTTTTAGAAGTTAGTTACAAGGGAAGTTACAATTCTGTTATAACTGTTAGGATGAGTTAGCTTTCTGTTGGAAGGTTAGTTGGTGGTTTGAAACTGGTTAGAGGTGAGTTATGCAGTGTTTGTTAGTACTGGCTGAAACTGGTTTTTGATATGGATGTGGCTGCTGTTTGATATTGGTGTATATGACATTTTTCTGGTTTGATTTGCAGGTACAGGCTCAGTTTTGAAGATGGAATATGGGGCTGAAGTGAATTTATCATGCAGCGGGCTCGGTTCGACTTCAAGTGCAGGCTGCAGAGCATGAAGAAAAAGGAAGAGGAACTTGGGATTAGTTTTAGGTTTAGAAGTGAGCATATGATGTTTCTTTTTTCTTTCTGTTCCATGTTCCAAAAGTAGACAAACAGTAGGGTATTGGTATGGTTTGTAAATAATGGATTTCATTTGTAAATTTGAACTTGAATGAATATATTTGGAATAATGTTGGTTTTGAATGATGTGATATTGAGAATGGATGACGAATACATTTGTTGTTGAAATTGTGGTGATCTTTGAAAGAGCTTTGAATAAAGAATTCCAATTACTCTTACACTCCATATTAGCCCGCACGAATTTTCTCTCCAAACTCAACATGTTTACAACCCACTCTAATCAAGTTATTTGAACATACATTTAAATTCATGACATTGAATAATTCCAAACAAGGGATCCCTATGATCAAACTAAATTAGTCTTGCGCTAAAACTCTTATCTTCAACCATCAGATTTAATCCAGGTTAATTGCTCTCGGCCTTAAAATATCTTGCTTTGGTGAACACACGATGGGGATTCCTTGAAATAAATGATGGTGGAAGCATCAAGGAACACCTTGGCATGAAATCTCATGAGAATTTAGATGAAGAAGAGATTCATACTGCCCAAAAATTAAAGCTTTAATCTTATAATCCAACACCCGAAGTAACATTTACTGAATCATACTTGAATGAAGTAGAAACCCCAATCTCCAAGATCCTTGAACCCAAGACAACTTTATTGATTTAATGATGCATGAGTTATGACGACCTAAGATGTAAATGAATGAGAAACATAAGCCAATTAGAAATAAAATTAGGAGGGCAAATTTTGGGGTGCAACAGCTGCCCCTATTTAATCGCCTCAAACTTGAAGGCGAGATTGGCGCTAGCCTTTCGAGCAATCAAGGTAGAAGAAGATTAAATACCAAGTAAACCCGAAAATTTGCCTGATGAGAGATGTTATCCACTGGGGAAAAGATGGTGTCAACTCCACTTAGGTAGAATGTATCAATTCTGGATTGATCAAATTGACTCTGAGTCAAAAATGAAATACACATCAACTCTGGGTTGAAAAGGAAAGGTGGGTTGACTCTGGGTCGAAGAATAAAGGGAGGTCAACTCTGGGTTGGATAAGAGGTAAACATCAATTCTGGATTGAGAACGGAAAGTGAAATTAGTATTAATGGGACAAGATATAGGCATCAACTTTGGGTTGAGAAAGAAGGAAAGAAAATCAACTCTGGGTTGAAAACAAGAGATAGACATCAACTCTGGGTTGAGAGAAAGTAAATCAACTCTGGGTTAGAAATGAAATAAACGTCCACTCTGGGTTGAAAAAGAAACGTGGGTCGACTCTGGGTTGAAGGATGAAGGGAAATCAACTCTGGGTTGAGGACAATAGGTAGACATCAACTCTGGGTTGAGAGAAGGTAATTCAACTCTGGGTTGAAAGAGGAAAGATGATCAATTAGGAATAACCATCAACTCTGGGTTGAATGAGAGAGAGAAATCAATTCTGGATTGAATAAGGGATAACCATCAACTCTGGGTTGAGAGGGAAAGGAATCAATTCTGGATTGAATAAAGGGTAACCGTCAACTCTGGGTTGAGCGGGAAAAAGGATAAAGGATAACCATCAACTCTGGGTTGAGTGAAAAAAGATAAGGGTCAACTCTGGGTTGAATAGAAGACAACCGTCAACTCTGGGTGAGTGGGAAAGCAAGGATCAACTCTGGATTGAATAAAGGATAGCCGTCAACTCTGAGTGAGTGGGAAAGAGAGATAGTCAATTCTGGATTGAACAAATGATAACCGTCAACTCTGGGTTGAGTGGGAAAGAGATCCCTAACTCGGGGTTAAAAAAAAATGGAGGGAAAGTCAACTCTGGGTTGAACTCAAAAACATCAACTCTGGGTCGAAGAAAGATGAACAAGATTGACTTTAGGAGATGACACCACAATGGTAACTCTGAGTGATCCAGTGGACTATCAATGGAATGCTTGTAGGGACCTCATCTGATGAGTAACTTGGCTTATGCTTCATATGCAAATGTTTGATTTATTTGTGCACTTCTGGAGATGCAATGCTATGAACTCTATATGCAATGTACTGATTGATTGATCAGGGCTTCTGCTTCGATGTGGAATAGATTAGGTGGAGTTCTGAACTCTGCTTGATTCAAGATAGGGTGGATGGCCCTGCTTTGTTGATGATTGGATCATGCGGGAGAAATGATAATGAGAATGCAATGATATGCATGATAATTGTATGATTATGACTGGGATGATTGTCTCCAAGATACCAGGAGTGGATGGAGAATGCCTTTGTGGAAGGTTGTTGCTTGAAGAATAGAACTTGTGAAGGTGAGGTGTTGACTTGACTCCTCGACACTTGTATCCATATCTGACACTTGCTTGGGGATAAAAAAAAATGACTTGTTACTAGCTTGCCCCAGCTTGTATGACCTTTTGAGATAGAATTTTGACATGCTTGAATCATGGAGATGTGCAATGGTCTGCCCCAGTGTGGATGAAGGGATGAATGCCCCAGATTGAAGGGAACTCTTCCACCAGATGGGTGCTTCAGAGATTTGCTTTGTGGATGACCAACCTTTGCCTTTGTAAGATTACTTGACTGACTTTCGATGTTAAACTTTCCTTGGTATCAAGTACTTACTTTCTGATTAGAGGCAATTCTGTTTTGAAAAGATAATGAGAATGCAATGCACATGTTAATCTCAAAGAAGAGTTTTATTTGTCAAAATGTTGTATTGATACTAACACAATTGACATAGCAACGTTAGGAGTCAGTTTGACATGATTTTACAGTTTGTATGCTTTCGGAACGAACCCTACTTCAATTAGGACTTTCGAGGGTTGTAACGGGGCCGGGTTCGCGGTTTGAGAAAAAAAAGGATAAAGGCTCAAGTTCTACTTAACCCACCCCTCTTCGTGATGTTCTCCAGTCCTACGTTCAGTTAGTTTGACACGAGTTCACCTTTCAGGAAGAATTGTGATGGATGAGGATCCTTTGCAACTTTGATGGAGGTGGCAGCCACCCTTTGGTGCTTTCGTCGATGATCACGACAACTTGTCCCTTGGAGGATTTTTGCTCTTTTGCTTTGTCTTTTGCTTTCCCTAATTTTTGCCTGGACAAAAAGTTTCTTTTGATTTTGGTTTTCGTTGTCCAGCGGGATATGCCCTAATTTTTGCCTAAGTCATTTGCTTCAAAGCTTTTCTTTCTTTTTTTTTTTGACTTAGCGGGCTATTGTTTTCCTTATTTTCTTTTCAACTTTTTTCGTCTCATTCGGGAACAAGTTGTATGACTTTTGTGATTGACTTGATGAAAAAGTTGTGACTGCCTTTTTCTCAATGAATGAGAGACATCCATTGTGGATTGTGCTCTTCTTCTTTTGTTGTGAGATATGATTGATCCTTTGATGGAATACCTGAAAGATGAGCGCTCGGTCGCACTAACTGAAGACTACCCTGCCCCTGGTTAAGATTGAGGGTTTTGTATTTTTTTGAAAAGAACTACTACTCCTTAGGCTCAAAGGGGTTAACGAAGGTTTCACTCCCTTATAACTCCAGTGTTTAGGAATTGAAACAATGCCTGTACATCATCAGCAGGATCTTTATTCCAAAAGCATACGGTTAGTAGTTCATGTGTTTTTTTGATTTTCATCATTCTCCTTTTTTTAGTTGCTTAAGACAAATGAGTGAAGTATCAATGAACATAATGACAAAGATGAAATGATTTGAGAAAAACATGTATATTACATTATTTTTATTTATTCAAACAGAATGAGTTTCTTACAATGAGAAGTACTTGATAACAACAAAAGTAATACAATTGAAAATACTAAAGAAATCTATACAATGGCAAGCTTGGCCTTATTATGATGCAAGTGCAATGTTCTCTGACAAACACAAAGTTTTTAGGCTCCTTTGGTGGAAGGTACCCTCACGAGGAGGCGTGGGGTCCTTAGATAGTAGCTTGATTTTTTTGTAATTCCCCATGATTCTTCTTTTGTGAGCTCTTGTCAGATATCGGTGTGGAGGAATCGTCTTGACTGATCTGATGGAGAGAAATAGGTAAGAGTATTGGTAACCATGAATGCACAGGCATGAATGCAAAATGTTAATGATGATGCAAATGCAACATAAATCAGGATCAAGGATCAAGGCCTCTTGGATAACAACTTCTCATGGTCAATAAGATATGGTCGAATCCTCCAGATTCAGAGGTTCGACGTTGCTTTCTGGATAAACAACTTGTGCATAAGTCAAAGATGGTCGAACCCTCCAGATTCAGAGGTTCGACGTTGATTCTGATAGATAACCTTTGCAAAAGTCACATAAAGTCAAACCTCCAGATTCAGAGGTTCGACGTTGATTATGATAGATAGTCTGAATGGCTTAGGGTAGGATGGAGGCATGTTTTCCTGCAAAACAAAATTTCCCAACCCCTCTTACAGGTGTGATCTAGTATATGGTAGGTCAAAAAGCCAACAGAGGATTGAAAGTAGGCGCAATCATACGATATTGCCTCGTTCAACCAAGCTCTGCCCGTGGATACATGATCGGATCAATCAGACATACGTCTTCTGTCCGTCATGGCCACTCTATTCCTAGTTCCTAAGGTATCACTCATGGCCTGGGCATTGGGCCTTTTACCTCATAGAACATCCCACCCAACCTGCAAACAGAGAAAATATGTGGTCCCCACGGGGACCCATAATATAGTCCAGATGCATGCGGAAAGTAAATATGACATGCAAACAGGAATAAACATGATATACAAACATATATACACAGGATGTAAGCATATAAACAAATAAAGAAAAACACCCAAAGAAAAGAAACAAACAAAGGCTAGGATCGACTTGCTAAGAACGGACCAGCACAGGTCTATCACGTCCCCAGCAGAGTCGCCAGCTGTCGCACGCTCGCGAAAATGAACAGAGTCGCCACCAATATATTTATCCCAAAGAGGGAAAGGAATATCAGAAAACCTAGAATAAGGATAAGAGAAGGTCTTGCGACCAGAGATAGGGTACGGGAGTCGGTTACGCGAGGGGAAGGTACTAGCACCCCTCACGCCCATCGTACTCGATGGTATCCACCTATGTTTGTTCTATTCTAAGGGTGTATAAATCTAAAGCTTAATTACTAAGGGAATGCATGCAAATGAAAGAAAAGAAACACGGGGAAAATAAGGTTTATAAATAGTTGTGCTCGTTCAAGCCCCGCGACTTGATGCCTACGTATCCCTTTCGGGAATCAGAGCGCCGTAGTTCGGCTTTTTAGTTTTGTTTGTTTTTGTGTTTTTTAGTGGACGGCGTTACATTCGCACTCCGCTGCTCGACCTCTGGAGTCTTAAGCTGGGGATGGAGCGGAAATAACGTGTCCGATTAAAGAATGCCTCGGAGGCAAGGGAGAAAAGAGATTGGTTTGTGTCTTTTATGTGTGATTCCATGATGGACGAAAACCTACTACAAGGCATCGCATCACTTCCTCACTTTGATTAACTCTGAGCCTTTATTAGATATTTTGAAGTGTTTTTTGATTGTGTGTCTTTTAAGGGAAATTAATTTGTGACTTAGATCATACCAAAAAGAGTTTTGTTTTGCATATTTAGAGAAAGCACATCGAGGCCTACGCCACAATCGTTTCTCTAAATAACGGTTAAGAAATACATCGAGGTTTCACACCTCAATCATTTCTTCTCCGCTAAGTAAAGGAGATACAAAAAAGAGTTCTTTTGTGAATATTTAGAGAATGCACATCGAGGCCTACACCACGATCGTTTCTCTAAACAACGGTTAAGAAATACATCGAGGCTTCACACCTCAATCATTTCTTCTCCGCTAAGTAGGAAAGAACATACATCAAGGCCTACGCCTCAATCATTTCTCTCTTACTATGAAATATAGTAACGGTATGATCTTCATCGATATTTATTAAGTATTTTAAAAGTTGAAAAGAAAAGAAACAAAACTAGCCTAAGATGAAAACTAGCCTAATATGATGGGAGCCTCTAAATCCTAAAGTTGTCATGGTTTCTACCTAATGGTTAGGAGCAAAAAAGCGGCATGAAAGTATAAGCATAGGCGGAGATCGAAATTACAAGTAAAAATTGCAAGTAAATAACGATACAAAAATTAGTGTAAAATGGCTAACATAAACACTTGAAAATATGGTACAAGACATGAAAGTGAACAATGCAAAATAGTACAAAAATCGAATTTAAAATACTATTATTTTTATGGTTTTTTATGTGCCAAAAAGACAAGAATTTGATCAAGCAAGCGAATTAAAAATACAAGCCTAAACTAATATTTTTGTTGATTATTTTTTATGTCAAAAATTATGCATTAAAAGTCTAAAATGATAGTAGAAAAATTAGCAATTTAATTACTCAAAGAAATGGTAAAAAATCTAATTAAACCTAAATTAAAACTAATGGAAACAGGGAGGTGTAATTCTGAATTACATAGTGGTGAATAGCAAGGGCGCCGGGCCCAGCAGGGAGAGGCCCAAGAGATTATTTTTCTTACAGAATTTCTATGCCAAAAATGCCATGGGCTCAGGGGTGTAGCTAGCAATTCGCACAGGGCATTGATTTTGATCCATATGTTCAGATTACCAAAAAAAGTAACGGGCTTAATTCGTGTGGCCCAAAGATCTCTGTGTTTGATCCATTTTCTTTTGTTATTTTCAGAATTTAATTGTTCAAATTAATAAAACAAAAAAAGAAAAAAGCATAATTGGGAATTTAGGGTTAAGTGTGAACCTTAGAGCTTGAAGAAATCCACCTCCGTGAAACGCACGAAACGGCGCCGGTGCTCCTTGCCACTCATCTTCTCCGACGTAAATCCCTGGCCACCGTCGTAGACACGACGGAATGAATTCAACCTCGCCTCGGTTCCCCTTCCCTCATCGCTCCTCTCTGATACAGTGTTGTTGTTGTTGCGGCTAGAGATGAGGCGAAGATGATGATGCTGTTTGAAGGAATTTGTTGAAGATGAACGAATGGAGTTGGTGGATGGGAGCGTTTCTTTGGGAGATTGAAGGTGAAGAGTAAGAGTGACGCCGATGGTTGTGACGCTGAGATGAACGTTGGATGAGGCTCGTTCTTGGAGAATTTGCAGTGATGTCGAGGCGATACGAAAGCGAAGTTGTGAGGAAGATTGAGGTTTGCGGACTTATGTATGGATTGACGATGATGAAATCTTCAGGTGTTGACCCTTTTCTTCTCCTTCTTCAATTTTCTTCTTCAATTCTGTTATGTGTGGATTTAGGATTTGGCTTGTGATAGTGATGATGGTGAGGTGCAGGTTTGGAGTTAATTCGATGAAGATGAAGGTTGAGGTTGCAGAGTTTGAAGATGGGTGAGTATGGAAGAGAGTGAAAGCGTGGAGTTTGTGATGTGGAACTGAGAGAATGAATGGAGTGAAAATGGTGGAGAGGCTCAAGAATGATTGAAGTCTCTGTTATATAGGGATGAAAGGTTGGTTCTCTTCTGAAGTTTCTGTTAATTCAGTTAGAATTCTGTTAGCTTTTCTATTGGCTATAACTGAATTAGTTAGGTTTTTAAGTTTGTTATGAGTTGGTTTAGGAATCTGTTAGGTGTTTTAGAAGTTAGTTACAAGGGAAGTTACAATTCTGTTATAACTGTTAGGATGAGTTAGCTTTCTGTTGGAAGGTTAGTTGGTGGTTTGAAACTGGTTAGAGGTGAGTTATGCAGTGTTTGTTAGTACTGGCTGAAACTGGTTTTTGATATGGATGTGGCTGCTGTTTGATATTGGTGTATATGACATTTTTCTGGTTTGATTTGCAGGTACAGGCTCAGTTTTGAAGATGGAATATGGGGCTGAAGTGAATTTATCATGCAGCGGGCTCGGTTCGACTTCAAGTGCAGGCTGCAGAGCATGAAGAAAAAGGAAGAGGAACTTGGGATTAGTTTTAGGTTTAGAAGTGAGCATATGATGTTTCTTTTTTCTTTCTGTTCCATGTTCCAAAAGTAGACAAACAGTAGGGTATTGGTATGGTTTGTAAATAATGGATTTCATTTGTAAATTTGAACTTGAATGAATATATTTGGAATAATGTTGGTTTTGAATGATGTGATATTGAGAATGGATGACGAATACATTTGTTGTTGAAATTGTGGTGATCTTTGAAAGAGCTTTGAATAAAGAATTCCAATTACTCTTACACTCCATATTAGCCCGCACGAATTTTCTCTCCAAACTCAACATGTTTACAACCCACTCTAATCAAGTTATTTGAACATACATTTAAATTCATGACATTGAATAATTCCAAACAAGGGATCCCTATGATCAAACTAAATTAGTCTTGCGCTAAAACTCTTATCTTCAACCATCAGATTTAATCCAGGTTAATTGCTCTCGGCCTTAAAATATCTTGCTTTGGTGAACACACGATGGGGATTCCTTGAAATAAATGATGGTGGAAGCATCAAGGAACACCTTGGCATGAAATCTCATGAGAATTTAGATGAAGAAGAGATTCATACTGCCCAAAAATTAAAGCTTTAATCTTATAATCCAACACCCGAAGTAACATTTACTGAATCATACTTGAATGAAGTAGAAACCCCAATCTCCAAGATCCTTGAACCCAAGACAACTTTATTGATTTAATGATGCATGAGTTATGACGACCTAAGATGTAAATGAATGAGAAACATAAGCCAATTAGAAATAAAATTAGGAGGGCAAATTTTGGGGTGCAACACCACACAAAAGCCTTTCCTTTTCAAGTCAATCTTGTCAATGGAAGTGCCAACTTAGAAAATCCTTCGATAAACCGTCTATAGTAACCGGCTAAACCCAAGAAACTTCTAATCTCAGTAGTTGACTTCAGAGTCTCCCATTGTAACACAACATCAACTTTAGAAGGATCCACGACAATACCATTACCAGAAATGATGTGACCAAGGAAACTAACTTCATGCAACCAGAATTCACACTTAGACAACTTGGCATACAACTGCTTCTCTCTCAGAACTTGCAACACAATTCTCATATGCTCTTCATGCTCTTCTTCGGACTTAGAGTAAATAAGAATGTCGTCAATGAATACCACCACAAACTGATCCAAGTAAGTATGAAAAATATGGTTCATGTACTCCATGAATACTCCTGGCGCATTAGTGACACCAAAGGGCATCACCGAATACTCGTAGTGTCCATACCGAGTCCTGAACGCGGTCTTCTGAATGTCATCTTCTTTTACTCTAATCTGGTGATATCCGGACCTCAAATCAATTTTAGAAAACACACTAACACCTACCAATTGATCCATCAAGTCATCAATTCTTGGAAGTGGATACTTGTTCTTTATCGTCACTTTATTCAATTGCCGATAATCAACACAAAGTCTCATACTTCCATCTTTTTTCTTTACAAGCAATACGGGCGCTCCCCATGGTGATACACTTGGTCTTACAAACTTCTTCTCAAGCAATTCTTCTAATTGCTTCTTTAATTCAGATAACTCTGATGCAGACATCCTGTACGGTACGATAGAAACAGGTCTGGTTCTCGGTATAAGATCAATCACAAGTTCAACTTCTCTTTCTGGAGGCACATCAGGAATGTCATCAGGAAACACTTCAGGAAATTCTCGCACCACCTTTAACTCATCAATTCTAAATCGATTCTCAAAAGACAAGGACGCCATCAATGAGAACATTTGTGCTTCGTCTTGCATCAATCGCCTTAACTACTTACGAGTCAACAAACCAACTTCTTCTTCAAGAGAGAAGAAAATCTCACTGTGTTGTTAAAATAATTGATATGAACGTAGTTGCGTTTCAACCAATTCATACCCAAAACCACATCCAAACCAACAAGCAGTAAACACATAAAGTCAACAACAAAGTCCCTATCAAAGATTGACAAAGGAAAATTCAAACACCCTAGAGAAGTAGTCAACATTCCCTTAGCGGGGAGTTCGACAACCGGTATCAATAATAGTAATTAAAGGAATGTTATTAATGAAACAAGTACCTATAACAAGGCCATCCTCACTAGGTGTATGAGTTCCTGACAAAGCGAACACTTTACCACCTACAACTATTTTCTTTGGCTTCTGACACTGGCTATCTATATGCCCCTCCGCACCACAGTTAAAGCAAACAACATCCTTATGCTTACAATCAGAAGACATGTGTCCCGTCTTACCACAACGGTAACACCTTTTCACATCAGCAGTACAAGCATTGCTCTTATGACCAGGTTGACCATACTTGAAGCATACAATTCTAGCAGGGCATCTCCCTCACTAGTCTTATGACCACAAGCAACTCTTTGCTTCCCTTAACCAGCATCATATGGTTTCTCACAGCTTTGCTGATTCTTGTCCCTCTTCTCATTAATAACACGATAATGAGCATTGTTGTCCTCCTCATAAATCTGACAACTATCAACCAAGTCAACAAAAATACGAATCTTCTGGTAACTAACCGCATTCTTGATTTCTGGATGTAGCCCATTCTCAAACTTGATACACTTGGAAAACTCACCATTCGCCCCATCATAGTATTGGTAAAACTTAGCCAACTCACCAAACTTAGCAGCATACTCCACAACAGACTTGTTCCCTTATCTCAGCTCAAGGAATTCAATCTCCTTCTTACCACGGACATCCTCCGGAAAGTACTTCCTTAAGAATTCCATGCGAAATGCAATCCAAGTGATCTCCTCACCATTAGCCTCCAACCTCCTACGGGTCTCTAGCCACCAATCATCTGCTTCCTTAGCCAGCATATGAGTGCAATATCTAACCTTTTGTGCATGAGTGCAATCCATAACACGGAAGATTCGTTCGATCTCTTTCAACCATTCAAGAGCACCATCGGGGTCATGCGTACCCTTGAACACTGGCGGGTTCACCCTTTGGAAAGTCGCCAAACTACGAGATCCAGCATTCTCGTCAGCATTCGGTTGGTTCTGCATAGCCTGAGCCATCGCTTCCAAAGCAGCAGCTATTGCAGCATCATTCCTCCCATCCATAACGTCACTACAACACAAAAACAATCAGCACAAACAACAATACACAATTATTAGACCACACTACGACTCGACACTTGACCGGGCAAGATCGACCTACTCTGATACCACTAATATAACACCCCAATTCTACCCACGGAATTTAAATAAAATCAGAGTATAGAAATTCACAAACGAAACAATTGAGGTATCACATATTCATTCTCAAAAACAAATTACCTCGTCGCATTAGGCGGATACATAGCATTCACAAAAATACTGAAGAACCGACAACATCAAATAATAGTCTTTAACATGAATCAACTTCCATAGAAGTGCAACGGAAACTCAACAATTAGTTCAAAGATTCATAGTATCATAATTCAACAATTAACACAATTAAAGTGGCAATCTCCAAAAGACAACTCAACTATTTTCCAAAACATAATAAAACAAAAGCAAGTAAATTAACGCGTTCGTCCCCCCGAGTGCTACGTATCAGAGCGACAACGAATCAAGACCAACTCGGCTAATCTCCTCTCAATGCAGATCCCCTGTACGTTATCAATATAAAGGTAACGGTGAAACAAAGAAAGGGTGAGATATCAATTCATATAATTGAGCGCATGATAAATTATATATCAGAAATTAGACATATTCGGTTAATCGCATTCACAAGTATTGATATCCTCATATTACTCACAAGGTCATTAGTTCATAATTCACATACTTCCGTTATATAGCAAGTCACAAACATACAATCACCATATAGTCACAAACGTCAGACTATGAATCACATAAAATGTATGGGACATGACTCATGTATATGCATGTGGTACCAATCGGAGCTGTAGCCCTCGTCACCAATTGTCCAATTCAGAGGCACAAGGCATAAGCCTTCGTAACTAATTTGCCAATCCAGGCCGTCACAATATATATGCAAATGTATGCGACTCAATGAACCGATCATCACACAACATCATCATCATCATTTACTTCACAAAATATTCGTCACAAGGCACACGCCCATATCACAATTATTACCGATTATTAAAAGTAATAACACTTCACACATAATACAACAACTTCATATAAAAACGGAACAATTCCGACAATTCATCAAATCAACGGTCGATACCATTAGCAAAAGAATCACAAAGATATTCACAACAATCACAGTTACGGTCAAATTCACAAGATACAGTAATTTACCGATAAACCGAATAGTTAATCTAAGTTCAAGTTTATTCCAATCAAATAGGCTTATTAAAAAAATTAATTCAACTATTAATTTAATCGACCGATTAATATCACAATTTTGACAAAATAACACCACCACGATAATATATTAATTAAACTTAACTACCACGTCAATTTTCATCAAATTCCGGACAACTAATTATACCGCTTAATTCGGCTTTTTCGATCAAACGGGACTGTTTTACATTTTATTAGTCTTGCTACTGTTACTAACCAAGTGGTTCCATTCCTAACATGCACTGCTATTGTTCCTTCTGTTTAATTACCATTAAGTTATGTAATTATTTACTAGAATCACTCTAATCCTCACTCTTTAACACATGCCTAGGTTGAAGAATGGTTATTCAATGTAATGCTACCTACATTCTATGTGTCTCATTTAGGTATCAGTAGCACATTAAAAAGAAACAATGGATCATGTACACTAATAATAACTAACACATGGAAATGAAATAGGCTGCGTCGCAAGGCACTTATTTCTTGTTTCGTACCGTATCAATAGCATATACATTTCAGGCTCACATTTAATAACACAACCATAGCAGTTTTGAATCATACGTTTAGTAACACAACAACAACAACAACAAAATTTCAGAGGCAGAATTAAATGGATTTTCAATTTCCAGAAACAAGTTAACACAACAATTGCAATAACCTAAATCCCTAAACCCCAACATACAATTGTTAATAAGCCCCATTATAGGAAGAGAACCCCACCCTTACCTTGTTTGGATTGAAGAAAACTCTACAAATCCTAGCACTTAGGTTGGAATCTCTCTAAACTTGATTCTCCTCTTCAAGACCTAGCCTCCACTCTTCCAAAATGGTTTTTATTTTCTGGTTTCTCTACACTTCCTTAAACCCATTTTTTACACTAAAAACCTATTTTTGTTATAAAATTGGGCTTGATAAATAACACCACGTTTCTATTCTTCATTTAATCAAAATAGGCCCAATTTAATTTCTACACTAAAGGTAAAAATAATACTTACACTTATATTTCATTGAAATAAAAAAATCTGATCATTTAATATACCGACTTATTACTCAATACCTCATATTTCCGGTCTAATCTTAATTACTCAGAAAATTCCCAAAACGCTAAACATTAGCTCGTTAATATTTTTAATACTAAAAATATTAAAATTTCCGATTAAATATTGATCCGCTATCCCGAACTAATACCGACTAAATCGCCCCAAAACGCGAAAATTTCAATAAACATCACAAATGTCTAAAATAAGCGAATAATTATTTTTCTGGACGTTACAGCATACGCCGACTACTACTATTAAAAAGACATTTTATTTCAGTTGAAAAATAACTTTTATCTTGGTTGGGTTGACGAGGTGAATAATGGTTCTCATGTCATCGACCGAAGGAAAAAACTATGTGTGTCACTTTTCCCCTCTGTTGATTACTGCATTGAGGTGAAATCCTTCATTTGTTTCTTCTGTTGAACTAGCTACTGAGGTGAAAACCCATCTCTTTCCTTTTGATTAGTTCTATTACCCGAAGTGATTGGTGTTAAGGAAAGAGTTTTTACCTCGATTGGTAGTTCCAACCGAGGGGAAAACTGAAAAAAATGTATCACTTTTCCCCTTTGCTGGTTACTACACCAAGGTAAAATCCTCCCTTTTTTTCCTTGGTTAGACTTACAATCGAGGTGAAAAACCCCCCATTTTCTTCTTGGTTAGTTCTATTATCCGAAGTGATAGGTGTTAGGGGAAGGTTTTTACCTCGATTGGTAGTTCCAACTAAGGGAAAATCTTTTGTTTTCTTAAAAGATAAATTTTTTTAATTGCACATAATTTTTGTTTTAACTTGTACTTTTAAACAAAATCTAAATTTCACATTTTGTGAAACACAACTAAATGGCACATTTGTGGAACAAAATTGTATATACTTTATGTACCAAAATGACACATATTTTGTATCAAAACTATACATTATTTACATTAAAATTAAAATGGCAGAAATATTCTTTTTTTACAACAAAACTAAAACATATACAAATGGTTAACCAACCACTACAAGAAATATGTTCTCCTGCGACATATATTAGCGGCGTGTTTTCCACGTGTGTAGTTGCGACGTGTTTCCCACGTCACAACAAACTTTCATAATAAAAAAATCAATCCAACGTTATAATCAGACGTGTCAGCGGTTGCTTTTTTTTAAAAAAAAAACAGTTGCGACGTGTGAGTCACGTCGCTACTAAAAAGTAAAAAATAAAAAAATACAAACTTTAACGTTGTAGCTGGAGGGAGATTTGAAATTTTTTGAATTTTAGTAGTGACGTTAAGCCCACGTCGCAACCTATTACTTGGGAAAATAACTCTGCCACTTTTACAGATGTGGTAGAGTGTGTCATTATTATTATAACCGTTTGAGTGTAGCGACGTGGAAACCACGTGGCAAAGTAGCGACGTGAAGACCACGTCGCTGATGTCCTTATATATTTTATCAAAAAACCAAAACACTTGCGTTTCAGAAATAAAACCAAAAACAGTTTCACTTCTTCTTCTCCAACGCCCCTTTCTTCCTCCATCCTTTGCTCCAACTCCCACTCCCCTGTTCTTCCCCATTGTTGTCTCAACTCTCTCTCAAATATCAATCAAAGGTAACTAATTTTATTTTTTATTTGTATAATTTTATTTTTTAAGAACTTTTAAATTTCTGAATTTAATTTAGGGTTTTTTTTGAAGAATTGAAGATTGAAGAATTGTGAAGAGGAGGTACTACAAGAGTGAAGGAGATTTGAAGAAGAGGTATTTTAGTAATTTTTTAATTTTAGTTTTATTGTGATATACTGAAATAAATTTATTTAGTTGTGAAAATGAATTTTTATATACAAAAATGTGTGGATGTGAGTTTATAAATTTAGTATATAAATTTCAATATATATAAATTTATTCTGTATATTTGTTAATTTATATGTGTGGATGTGAGTTTATTCTGTATAAATTAATGTATATTTGTTAGTTAGGTTTTAATTTATATGTGTGGATGTGAGTTTATTCTGTATATTTATTTCAGAATATCTAAGTTTAATATATATATATATTCTGTTTTTCATAACTAAATAAATTTATTTAGTCTAAGTTTAATATAAATTTTTATATATTCTGTTTTTTGTATAAGTTTAATTTTATATACTTAAGTATTATCTTTTGATCATGTATAAATATATATACGAAAATGTATAAATATATAAATAAAAAACAGAATTATGAAAATTATGAAAATATTTTTAAAGCAGAATTATTTTTGCATATATAGAAATTAAATTTTTTATGTTTATAATAAAAAGATAATATTTTTATATTATGAATTATGAAAATAAAATATTAAAAAGAGAATATTTTTATACATATAAGTTATGAATTTTTTATGTTTATATAAAATAAGTTATTTTTTTGAAAAATAGAAATATAAACAAACTATAATTAAAAATACATCATTTTTGTATATATTTGATAAAAATAGTTTTATTAAAAAAATTCTAATAGAATATGTTTTATATGTAATATATATTATTGTTTTTAAAAATAGAAATTATTATTAAAAATAATATACATATTAATCTTAATGAATGTAGAAGTTATGTTTACAAAATATTATTAATATTTAAAAGTTAAAAATAAAATATTATAAATTTACATTTTGTATATAGAATATATTATATATTTAATAAAAAATTATATTTATTATCTTTATGAACTATGGTGTTATATGAGTAGTACGTTTTAATATATATAGTATTTATTTATATGGTACATGTTTAATAGTTGAATAAAAAATAATATTTTTAATGATAGTAAATATTTATTATGAGTAGGGTTATGAGTACTATTCGTGGGTAGTGAGGAATTAAAATAACAGGAGCATACATAGAGAACATGTAGTGATCTATATGTTGGAATTAGAATCTAGTGGATGTAAGGATGTCGTGCCGAAGGATTAGAACTCTTTTGAATAATTGCCGAGATGATGAATATGTTATTGTGGTTGTACATGGTTGACGAGTATGTATTCGGCGAAGTTAAGACGATGAGTTGATATTATATGATGCTATAATAATTTTGTGTTGTTGTTATGGTGTTATTGTAGATTCCAGAGATAATGAGGGATTATACTCTATGAAAAACGAAGATGATTTAATTCTTAGAGAAGAGCGGAACTCAGTTTGGGCTATTTTGTAAGCGGTGGTACTTTAAGGCTGATGAGTATGATTATAATTACTTGTGTGTACTCGTTCTGATGGTTGGAATGTTTTAATGGATGAAGTAAATCTGGAATTTGTTTTTGGATATGAGTAAGCATTGCTAAGTGGTAAATTAGTACCATGGATGGTAAAGAATGATTCTTGAATGAATGAGTAGAGAGATCCATAATTGGGTAAAACTCAGAAACCTAATTTGTAATGATGGTTGTAACGAGTAATCAGAATAGTGCAGCAAAAGCGGAATGTAAATGTGTTGGGTAATTGCTAGTGTGACTTGAGAGGAGTTAGATAATTGAAATTCAATGGTATAGTAATATCATTATTTAGTTTCTTGAAGGAAGCAGTTGGTGAGAAGTGTAAGTATTATTTTATCGCTCAGATGGAAAAGTGTGTCTAAGGGTGGTGTGTTCAGTAGATGGAATGCATTACTGCAGTGTTGATCACGTGTGATCATACCATGGTTTTGTAATTATATTATTCGTTAATTGGGTGCATTGTAGGGGTTGTACCTCAATATTCTATTATTGTTAACCTTTTTGGAGATATAGTGAGTGGTATACCTTTGGATTGGTCGAATGTGACGTAAGGGCAGAGATTGAATGCATGAGGCATGCTTTATGTTGGTTATGTCAAATGAATTTTGAGGATCGACTAGGAAAATGTTACTTGGGAACTGGAGAGTCAGATGAAGGACTCATATCCGTAACTTTTCACTGGGAGTATGTTTTCGAGGACGAAAACTCTTTTAGTGGGGGAGAGTTGTAACACCCCATATTTTACATTTATTAATTTAATTGGAGTTTAAATTAATTCTTGGATTATTGGTATTTTATTGGAATTATTGGGAAATTATAAAATGTTAGTCGTTGGGCCAAATGGTGGTGTTAGTAATGTGGGGGTGCTAAGTGAGTGAGCCCATTACTAATTTATTTTATGTTTTCATAAAATAAAGGAATTGTGAAAAAGGGCAAAGTCTGAGAAACAAAGAAGATACGTGAAAAGGAGAAGAAGAGGAAGAAGAGGACCTTCAAAGATTCAAATCAAAGGTAAGGGGGGACTCTTCGGGTTAGTGATTATTATATAATCAAGGGTAGTGAACTGATTAGGATTGTTGTTTGGTTCGATGGCATGTGTTGGTTTTTGGGGTTTTTGGGGAATTTAGGTTGTTTATGTTGATTTGATGCAATTGATGAATTTGATGAATGGTTTGATGTTATATGACTTCTAAAATGTGTTATGCTTGTATTATAATATGTTATTTGATGAGTTTTTGGTATGAGACTGTTTTGGTGCGATTTGGATGAGAATGGGAGAAGAAACATGTTAAAATCGCAGAAAAATGCTGCATCTGCGAAGAATGCGTCGACCTAAGTGTCAGATGCGTCGACCTAAGTATCATTTTGCGTCGACCTGCGTGACAGCATGCGTTGACCTATAGGGTCAGCATGCGCATACCCGAGGGGGACAGGAAATCCAATGCGTCGACCTGAAGGGGGTTTTGCATCGACGCATAGCTTCCAATTTTTGAGAAATTTTCTGAGGGGCATAACTTTCAAACCGTAAATCCGTTTTGAGTGCCGTTTTGAGCGTTGCGAAGCTAATTTAAAGCTTTATGTGATGAATTGATGAAATGGGCAGTGGCCCTATTTTATTTTAAATGTTTATTTAATTTAATGAATGGACTAATGCATTGTGTACATATATGTGGGAATGTAACAATGTGTTGTTGAGGTGGTGTAGCCACTTGGATTTCATTTTGATTTGGGTGTTGTTTTGACATGAATATATGTGATGTAATTGAATAATGATGATGATAGAATTGAATACATGTCGATATAATTATGTGTGATATAATTGTGGATGGTGTTGAAATCGAATATATCATTCGGTGTTGCTTTTGGTGAGTTATTGATGATGACATTGTTCACTTTGGTCCAGTGGTGATGTTGTGACAACATGATTATAATGTTGATAATGTGTGTATAACATGAACATGTGGTGATTGTTTGATCGTATGATGATGATTGATTTGTTTTGAATGATGCATAATACATGTACATACTTGTTGGAGATAACTATGTGGAGTTATGTGAGACGATGTTATTCATCGGATGGTGATGTTGTAAGTATGTCATATGTGTGCATTCATTCATACGCATTTTGGTGATGAATCC
This sequence comes from Vicia villosa, assembly GCF_029867415.1. NCBI lineage: Eukaryota > Viridiplantae > Streptophyta > Magnoliopsida > Fabales > Fabaceae > Vicia > Vicia villosa. The sequence continues at coordinate 141,997,246 of NC_081180.1, forward strand.
CGGTGATGTTGTGGATCAAATGGTGGACATAGTTCCCATTGTGCGGAATTTGTGTCGGTTGGACTGTATCTTGATGAGGAAAAGATCAGTTGGATGGGTTTAGCCCATGTATGGTACCACATGCATAGTGTCAGTTCATTCATGTGCATGATAATATTGTATGACCAAACGATTGTGTATTATACTTGGTGATGTGTTTGTTTTTGGTGCTTGATCAGTTGTTATAAATCTGAATACATGTTGTGATTGGGTGAATGATAATGCCATGATGTTTATTACTTATGACTGTATAATACTTATTAATTCGAATGAGACTCACCCTTATATGTCGACATTTCAGATTTGGAGATAGCAGCTTTTGGCTTTGGTGAGGATAGCTCATAGGCCAGTTTGTTTAAGTATAGCGTCGGTGTCATGCTCTGATATTGTAACACTGGGGAACGCTAGTTAGAGTCTAAGATGATACTCTGTTGTGTTGTTATCGGATTAATTTTGTGAGATGTTGCATAGATGATGTTATGCTTATCCGTTGTTTAATGTTCCGCTGTGTAGAAACATGATTTTGTTAATGGATGATTCGTTCCTAAGTGAAGCATGACAATTGATTTATGATAATTTGTTTTAATTTGAATTGTGGCACCCTTGTTTTCATGTTTACTCTGAATCATTTTATTTAATTTCCGCGGGGTTTAGAAGGGTGTTACAACATGGTTGAGGATGCTTTTGGTGTGAACGTGACCTATGATGAACCTGAAGATTTTGGTGGGGAAGAGTTGCCGAATGAGGAAGCGCAGAAATTTTATCAGTTGCTGAATGAGATGAATATGTCGTTGTTTGATGGATCGTCTGACTCAAAGTTATCAATGTGTGTGAGATTGTTGGCCGCCAAGTCAAATTAGAATGTTCCTGATCAGTGTTTGGAATTCTTCATAAACATGATGTTGGACTCAACTGCAATGAAAGACAACTTGCCTACAACATTTTATGAAGCAAAGAAGTTGGTGTCGAAGTTGAGCTTAAGAGTAAGAAAGATTGATTGTTGCATTAATGGTTGTATGTTGTTTTACGACAATGAGTTTGGTACTCAAGATGGGTTATTGGAGGAATGTAAGTTTTGTATGAGTCCAAGATATAAAGTTCGCAGTAGAGTCGTTAACACTAATCAAGACCGTGTAGCAGTAAAGTCCATGTTTTATCTTCCGATAATACCAAGATTAAAAAGAATGTTTGCTTCAATGCACAGTGCAAGTCAAATGACATGGCATCACACAAATAAAACAAGTCCAGGCACTATGCGGCATCCATCTGATGGCGAGGCATGGAAGCATTTTGATCGAATACATCCTGATTTTGCCGCAGAACCTAGAAATGTCAGGCTTGGATTATGCTCATATGGTTTTACTCCTTATGTTCAAGCGTCGGGAAGTATGTATTCTTGTTGGCCAGTTATTGTAACCCCTTACAACCTCCCTCCTGAGATGTGCATGACAAAACCATACATGTTTTTGACGTGCGTCATTCCAGGACCTTCGAGTCCAAAAGCAAGAATTGATGTGTATTTACTACCTTTAATTGATGATTTGAAGAGATTGTGGATTGGAGAATGGACTTATGATGTATCATGTAAAGAAAACTTTACAATGCGAGCTTCCTTGATGTGGACCATCAACGACTTTCCAGCATATGACATGCTGTCTGGTTGGGGTACGCATGGCAAAATGGGTTGTCTGCATTGCATGGGAAACAACAAAGGGTTCACGTTGGATAAAGGTGGGAAAAGCTCGTGGTTTCACTGTCACCGCAAATTCCTACCACGAAATCACTCCTATAGAAGAAACATGACAAACTTTAAAAAAGATGTACGAGTGAAAGATTTGCCTCCGCCTCGATTGCCACCATGGGCTATATGGGAACAGGTTAGTGAGCTACCAAAATTTACAGATACTGGCAAAGCATGCCGAATTAAAGGATATGGAGTCACGCACAATTGGACAAAAAGAAGTATATTTTGGGACCTCCCGTATTGGAAAGATAACTTGTTGCGCCACAATCTAGATGTTATGCATATTGAGAAGAATTTTTTTGATAATGTATTTAACACAGTGATGGATTTGAAAGGCAAAACAAAAGATAATGAAAAGGCCAGACAAGACATGGAAAAATGGTGTAACAGAAGAGAGTTGGAGTTGAAGCCTCTACCCAATGGAAAGTTATTAAAACCCAAGGCTTGTTTCACTCTGACTTCCCAAGAAGCTAAAGCTGTTTGTCGATGGCTAAAAGATTTGAGAATGCCCGATGGGTATTCATTGAATTCATCAAGGTGTGTTGACCCTAACACTAGGAAGTTGCATGGAATGAAAAGTCACGATTGTCACATTTTTATGGAACAATTGTTACCAATAGCATTTGGCTCGCAACCCAAACATGTTCTTGATCCACTAACTGAAATTAGTCAGTTTTTTAGAGATATTTGTGCGTCAGCTTTAAAAGTGGAAGACATCATGAAGTTGGACCAAAACATTGCAATCATTCTTTGTAAGTTGGAACAAGTATTTCCGCCTGGTTTCTTTGACTCCATGGAACATTTACCTGTGCATCTTGTTGCACCCCAAAATTTGCCCTCTTAATTTGAGCTATAAGTTATTAGAGACGTTTATTTCGTCGTTCGAAAAGTGGAAAAAATAACAATAAGGAGTTCTTGTGGTTTTAAAGAGATGCGATGTAAAAGATGGTTTAAACAGTGTAATTACAAGAAAATTCACAAGTCTTGTTCGGAAAGTGATATGAGCTGAATTCACGCGTAGTCCAGACCATTTCGACGATATCTACGACTTTTGTGTTCGGCTCGGAAGCCAGTTCTTTGAGGAAAGTGGTCGAAATTGGAAAATTACTTGGATTTTTATAAAGAAAAGAGTGCTGGATGTAGAGTTTCGGATCTCAAAAAATTCATATCTCCTAATCTGCTAGTCGGATTCACTTGAAAATTTAACTGGAGCTCCGTACCATTATTACCAAGATTTCATATGTTCGGACCGTCGACTGATTGTGCACCGAAAATTCCCTGCATTTTAAGGATCATCATGTTCTTTCGGTAAAAAGTGTGTTTTCGAGTATGTCGCGCCGAGTTTGAAAATTCACAACTTCTTCGATTTTTATCGTATGAATCCCATTCTGGCGGCATTCTTTCGGAAATTTCGTTCGCTTCGATTCTTCGTCACACATGCTTGTTCAGATTTTGAGCCGAAGATGGAGTTTTATTGAGTTCTTTGAGCGGTACGCACAAAATTCTGCACAGTCGCGCCAGATGAATCGACGTTTCTCGTCATTCAAACACGCGTAATTTCTTCGTCGCTTATCCGATTGAGACGATTCTCGCGGCTACGATCCACTTTTTTAGTCATCTTCGAGTTGACGGTGGTCTCGCTCTCAAAATTCGCACCGGTTCGCGTTTCCTCGAAAACGAGCAAAAAAGAGATAATTACGGGCGTTTTGGACATTTCGCTACCTCCACTATATAAGTCATTTTTCTTCACAAACTCTCATAACTTCAATTTCACCCAAAAGATCAAAAACGCTTTCTCTCAATCCTCTCTCAATTTTTTTGGATCAAAATCACAAAAACTCACAAAACCTTCATCAATCTTCATCAATTCAAGATCAAATCTCAAGAACAAATGAAGATCGAAGCACGAATCAAGATCTTCTCCTCCGATTGAAGTACCGTGCATCTCTCTCCCTCTCCTAGTGCCTTGCGCCACACTCTCTCCCTCACATCTCTCGGATTTCGTTCGTGTTCGCGTCGTGTTCGCGTTCGTGTTCAACTGATCTCATTCTCTTCGTTAGATCTGGTAAATTCATTACAAGCCTTGCTAGATCATCGATTTTGTTGCTTAATTCGACCTTGATCATGATGATTTTTGATTATGGATGATAGATCTATGATAATTGATGATGATAATTGCTTGTTGATTGAATGATTTGTGTTGATCTTGATTATTTGATTGAATTCGAGATTTATCGGTGAATTATCGTTGATGATACATACATGTTGCTTATGATGCAAGAAATCGCATGCTAAGTGTTTAATTATTTGAGTGTTTGAAGCATATGTGCTTAATTTTGAGTTTTTTTTTGCATGATAAGTGTTTGTTGAAATGCTTAATTGAGATCTTTGAGTGAGAATTCATGGAGCATTGTGGTTATTGAGCCTTATTTTTTGCTACTTGTTGATAATGATCAAGTCCGGAATCGGTTGAAATCTCTCTTCATCACTTGCACCATACTTGTTCATGTCTTGTAGTATGTCGCATGTCGACTCGTTGCTTTTGTTTACATTTGCCAAAGCATGAAATGTTTGTTAACAAGGTGTTTAAATTGTGCACTCATTGATATGTGAAGTCATCGTTAATCGTGAATGCTTGATCTTGCTTTCGATGCTCATACTTGCTAATTCATGCTCTTGGTGCGACACCGACGCGTCGATTGTTTGTGTATCATTTGATGTTAATTTTCATGCATGAATTGAATCTCATTCGTTGCACAAAGTGAAGGATTTTGGCCCTTAATTGTATCTTTTATCATTGCTCGCATGACGGTCGTTTGTGGTGGTTTGTACTCCGATTGCTCGGACGCGAATTTGGTTTTTTTTTGCTGTTTTTGCCTGTGTAGGTCGACCTATGGCCCTAGTAGGTCGACCTATTTCCTTCGTGTGACCCTCGGGTATGCGCACGCTGACCCTGTAGGTCGACTTAAGCCCTGTTCAGGTCGACGCATGCTTTCTGCAGGTCGACGCATAGTTTCCTGTAGGTCGGCGCATGCTTTCTGCAGGTCGACGCATAGCCTTCTTGCCTGTCTCGGGTATGCGCACGCCGACCCAGTAGGTCGACGCATTCCCTGTTCAGGTCGACGCATGCTATCTGCAGGTCGACGCATAGCTGTGTTTTTGCTTGTTTTGCTTCCTAACTTCAATCTTTCATATCTTTTCACTCGTAACTCCGATTTGCACGTTCTTTATATCGTTGGAAAGCTTGTGAAATATGCTATCTCATGAGATGATTGATATTGATTGATTTTATTTTATTCATTATTGGTTTTCCCTTTAACATTTGTTTTCCATTTCGTATTTGTGTTAATCGTTCATTTTCTCTTAGCTTATAATGCAATAACGCAATTCCGATTGCGATGTTTGTTATCTCTAACTTGTGTGCTAGTGTGCAAGGAATTTGGATAGTCACTGATCGACGCTTATCACTTGAGTGTTCCGCTTCATTTGCGGGACACAATTTCATTCACTCGCTTCGTGTTCTCATCTTGGAGACACGTTCCTATTACTTTATATCTGCTTGTTTGGTTTGCTTGTTCCTCTTGCAGGTGTATTGTGATTATGCTCGACGCGCATTTCGAACTTTGTGTGCTTTCATGGCTAATCGGTGTGCTGACCATTTGCTTTTGCTTTGCTAGCTCGCTCGCGGGATCCTTAGTTTCCTTGCTCTCGTCGCTATAGTTTACGGATCATCATCCGTTTGGTATTGATCCTGTTTCATTTTATTTTTCTCGCACTTTATCGCTTTCTCGCATCATCCTTTAACATGAGAAGTAGGACCTAGACATTCATCTAGCCAAGTCCTCGAAAGAGGCTCTGTTTTTGTTGGTGTGTTTACATTTGTGCTTTGCGGCAGGGAGTCACGGTGTAATAAGTCCTATATGGCACTCCGTTAAGTCCTCATGGAAGGCATGCGGAAAGGGTTAGCAATCAACCCCCACCTAGTCTCATCGATTCCGTTCAGTATGCGCACGCTATGCGTCACTCGCTTCTGAACCTACACAAGATCTTGTTATCGAGTATGTCAGGAAAAGGGTTCATGCAACCGGACCCCCGCATTTCCTATAGCTCGCATCGCTCGACGTTGATGCTCGGTGTACGCACGCACCGTTTTCCTTTACGATCCGTAACGACTTGGTTGCTGAGAGGGAATCGCTCTTCTTGTCTATGGCCCGATCATTTTCGCGAGGTCTAATGCTTGGTTGACTTGGGTGAGCTGCTCCCCTTGGCTATGGCGGGACCGCTTTTCTACTACTTGGCCAGTGCTAGTAGTTTTGTTTTCTTTACGAGCGGAGCTCGTTTGTGTGATACTCTTGTTTGCTTTCCCCCTCCTTCGTAGGTTGATAGGCTAGTTTAGACTTGTACCCTTTGTATGATAACATTAGGTAGCAAGCTTTCCCCCATAGTTTAGGTTTTCCTCATGCATTCTTTAAAACACAAACCACACTCTTTGATTTTCTTTTCTTAAGAGCTTGTTATTTCCGCTCCAGTCCCAAGCATAAGTCTCCAAAGGTCGAGCATCGGAGTGCGAATGTAACTCGTTCACCTAAAAAACACAAAACAAACAGAAATTAGTTAGTCGAGCTACGGTACCTCTGATTCCTCAAAAAGGATACGTAGGCAGCGGGGTAGGGCCCGTGCGAGTATAACTCTTTCTTTTCCCTACATTCTGCATTCATTTTAGTCCAGATTAGCGCAGTTTACTTACACACCTATAGTTTTAGACACAAGCGTGGATACCATCGAGTACGATGGGCGCGAGGGGTGCTAACACCTTCCCCTCGCGTAACCGACTCCCTTACCCTTTTTCTCTGGTCGTGAGACCGTTGTTTTGTTTTGTGGTTTGCTGGCATTCCCTTCCTTTTCAGGATAAATATGTTAGTGGCGACTCTGTTAATTTTCGCGGTAGCGACACATCTTGCATATGAAGCTTTTCTTGGTGGACCAGTTCAATATAAATGGATGTATCCGTTTGAAAGGTTCATGGGTGATTCAAAGCGATCAGTGAATAATAAAGCAAGAGTTGAAGGTTCTATATGTGCACATTACCTGCATCGAGAAACATCACATTTTTGCAGTCATTATTTCAATCACTTGATGTTAACTCCTAGAACCATACAAAATCCAGTAAATGTCAATCAGAGGAGTCAATTCACCTTATCAGTATTCTGTCTTTCAGGTCAACCTTCTGGAAAGAAGAGTGTGCATTGGTTGACCCAGAAAGAAATGCAATCCGCACATGTCCATGTCTTGATCAACTGCGTTGAAGTTAAACAAAATCTTGAGTAAGTTTACCCAAATTTTTTTACCTTTGTTGACAATGTCTGTATACCAAACTTATTAAACTTATGGTGTATGTTTTGTAGGGAATTTAACAATGCCTATTTTCATAGTACCGGTGTACAGTCAACATCCGACGTCATTCATGCTCAATTTCCCTTATGGTTCAAGCAAAGATTGTCTAGCGTGTTTCCACCAACTCCAGAAATACTCCATTTGAGAAACTAGGCAGAAGGCCCTATCCAAAGCGCAAATGATTGGCACACATACTTCGTGAACGGATATAAGTTTCACACTGAGGCATGGACCGAAGGGAAAAAAACCATAAACAGTGTATTTGTAAAAGGAGTTACAGATGACGGTGAAGACGACTTTTACGGAGTTATTAAACATATCTACGAGTTGGTATACCATTACTTGGATTCAGAAAATAAAGTTGTCTTGTTTTATTGTGAGTGGTATGATCCAAGTAGAGGCACAAAAATAGACAAGTCATATGGTACTGTTGAGATTCAGATGAACCGGAAATACAAAGAGTATGACCCTTTCATAATGTTAAATATTGTTAGGCAAGTTTATTATGTACCTTATCCTTCATTTGTAACACGTAAAAGAGGATGGTGTGTTGTAATAAAAACAAAACCGCAAGGTCATATTGAAAATGGCGATCAAGTAGAAGATGTTGCCTATCAAGTTGTTGATGTTGATCAAATTAATAAAGTGGTTGCAACTGAAGACATTACAAGTTTGTCTGATACAACTGTTGAGGGACATCAAGTTGATGCATCTATATTGTTGGTTGAAAATGATGTGGATGAAGAGAATGATGAAGAGTTTGAATCCGATAATAATGAAGAGAATGACAAAGAGAATGATGAAGATTTTGAAATCGATGACAATAATGAAGAGAATGACGAAGAGAATGATGAAGTGAATGATATGGATAACGAAGATGAAGAATAACTAAACATTGAATGTAATATCTATTAAATATCTATTTATGTGTTAATGAATATCTATTAAATATATATTTATGTGTTAATGAATATCTATTTATGTGTTAATGAATATCTATTAAATATCTATTTGTGTGTTAATGAATATCTATTTATTTGTTAATGAATATATATTGATCTTAATGAATTTATTATCTTTGTTGATGAATAATAAAATAGGTAAAATGCCACCTAAGAGTAAAGATAGTGGTAAGAAGTCCCAACGTCCGAGGATAGTAGTATGTGACGCACCTCACTCGGCCGTGTGTCCCCGCCCTCAGAGTCATGTTGATCCTATGTCTTTAGCCAGTACTCAGGCTTTTACCCCATTACTCTCCTCCCACACATTCCCGTCTAGGGTACCTGCATCTTTCTAGTACTCAGCGGTACCGCCATCCTTCCAGCATACTGGTGTGCCCTCGTCCTTCCAGCAGGCGGGAGGACCTAGCTTTCCATTCACACCTACTGGTGTGCCCTCGCCCAGCTTTCCATTCGCCCATACTGGCATGCCTTCATCATTCCAGCAGACTAGAGGATCCGGTTTTTCATATCCCATCCAGATGACTTCATCCTTCCAGCAGACGGGAGGATCCAGCAGTACACGTCCGTCACAGGCTGGACAATCTCCTAGTCCACGCCCCACACAGGCTGGACGATCTCCCCGTCCACGTCCAACACAGGCTGGACGATCTCCCAGTCCACGCCCCACACATGCTGGAGGCTCACGCACCCCACATCCCACACATGTACCAGCACGTGAGGTTGATGAGGCAGTTGATGAGATAGATGGAGCTGATCTTCGTGGGAGGGATGATCCCGATGAGATTCATGTCGTTGATGGTAGATTTTGGATTCAGCCCGAAGGAAGCAAGTAAGTTTCCTATTTAAAAACTTTTATAGTATGTATACATTTTCATTTTTTGTATAAATTTATATCTAACATTTTCATTTTTTGTTTCAGTTTTGCGCCGAGTCGGACTGCCGCTAGGATTGTTAACTATATAATTCAGCAGATGTATAAATCAGCTTTTAAGAGCTATGGGGATGTCAAAAATAAAGATGGATGGTTTAGAATGTTTAAGGTATTGTTATTTATTTAAGTTGTGCATTTAATTTATTTTTTTAGTTATAGTTATTCAAATGAAATTCTCATTATAATTACTTAACATTTTATTTTAATGTCATACAACATTGCAGGAGAAATGTGTGTGGGATCCATTGAGTGAAAAAATGGTTCAGAAAGTTTTCAATACCAGATGCTCTAAAAGAATGTCTGATATGCTGCGGCGAGTAAGGGAGAATTATGAGCTTCACGACATCCGTCCTAGCTGGATAGGCGAGGAGGTTTTTCAGGAGCTTGTAATATATTGGAGGACTCTAGAATTCCAGGCTAAATCAGAAACTTTTAAGAAGATTAGGGCATCTGAAAAGGGCGGTTGTGTCAATACAGTTGAAAGTATTAGCACCGCGGAGCATGCCCGACGATTGGTAAAAATTTTAAAATTTTTAAGTTACATCTTTATTCATAATATATTTTACTAATTATTTTTAATTATATTATTTAGGCTAAGGAGTTGGGGAGAAGACCATTGATGCCTGAGCTGATTTCGAGGACCCGGACAAGGAGATCGGGAGATTTTGTCGACGAGCACACGAGGATGTATCTTGTAAGTGAGATTTACGTTGTTTATTTTTTTTAAATTAATAAAAAATTTGTGACGTGAATTTCATGTGGCAATTGATAAATTGCCACGTGAAAAACGTGGCAAATCATAAGTTGTGGCGTGAAAATCACGTGGCAACTTTTTAATATATTTTAATTTATAGTATGTACATATTTATTTAGTATAATTAAATATGCATGTAAATATTTAACTTAAATTTTTTTTATTGAATATGTGTGCAGGAAGAATATGATAGATTGCTTGCCATTTTTCTGGAAAATAATCCTCAATACATGCCAGCAGAAGGGGAGCCGCTTAACGCGGATGTTGATCACTATATTTGGTGTGAGGTTATTAAAGAAAAAAGGCCTAATGGTTGCTTTTTAGGGTTGGAAATTTGGCGTCCAACTATAGAGCTGGTGATCGCAATCTGTTTCAAAGAGTTCAGGATGGAGAGGGTGGATCGCGTCAACCAAATCTGACACAGGAACAAACTGAATTAATAAGGCAATTGGCGAGACGCGGAAATGAGGCCCAGATGGAGATGATGCGGAAGAAGCAATCTGATATGGAGGAGCAGCATGCGCGGCAGATAGAGGGCATTCTAAAGAAGCAAGCTGAGATGGAGGAGCAGATGAGACGATTTATACAAGGAGGTGGAAATTACAGTAATGTTCCTCCTCAAGAGCGGGAGGATGACGGAGTGGGTGATGATTTTAATCCGGATAATTATTTTCCGGATGATGATGCCTCTTAAAAACATTTTGTATTTTATTTGTTTTTAATTTATATTTATGTAACTTATTCTACATTTTAATTCATTAAAATATTAGTTTTAAATTTTTAGTTTTATTTAATTGAATTTATTATATAAAGTTTATTATATGAATTTATTTTATAAAATTTTATTATATAAATTATATTTTATAGATTTTATTATATAAATTTTATTTTATAGATTTTATTATATAAATTTTAATATATATACAAATGTTTTTAAAGAACTACATCAGTTAAACCTCAAGTGTCCATACCTTCAATATATACAAATGTTCTTAAAGAACTACATCAGTTAAACCTCAAGTGTCCATACCTTCTTATCTTTCATCATGACAAGACTATGGAATTTATGTAGAGTCTACACTATAAGTATTATAGGAAATCTAAGTCGGAGGGTGAATTAAACCTGATGGATTTTTCTTTTTTTACGCAAAATTTCTTTTCTTGTACTTTTGCTGGAAATGAATGGTTGTGTTTATCTTGAAATTGAATGTAAATGATAGAAAATAAACAAAAAACGAAGGTCTTCATAGCACTGTTCGGACTCGAGGCCTGAAGATAAATCATAGCCGACAAAATTTGTGAAAGAATTCTGCAGGGATGATCTCGATCTGATAAAAATTGAAGAAGTTATGCCATTTTAAATCCCGTCAGACAGTGCCCAAAAACGTATTTCGATTGTAAAATCATAATGCTTTTGCAATATTCTGGAATTTCTGGTGCATGTTTGGCCTTAAGCTCCAACATACAAAATGTCGAGGACATCAAGATGGAATTCCTGTTAAAATTTCAGCCTAATCGGATTATCAGTGTGAGAGTTATGAATTTTTTAGCATCTAGAAGACAACAGTTTTACACATTTTTTTAGCGTAAAACTCAGGTAAATTGCTAATCTGGGGACCTTCCTCAAAGAAACAATTGTCGACCCCAACACATGGAATATAGTAGACCTCGACACGGAACGTTTGGCATATGGCTCGCTTTGAAACAATACCCCGATCATAAGTTATGAATCTTCAAATGTTTAATTCCCGCCATTTTCCTTGATGAATTGACCTCCGGATCAAACAAAAAAGATGTAGAAAATGTCGAAATAGTCCTAATGTCGCGGGAACTGAGCCCGTATAACCTTCCAGTCGGAAGTTATGAATTTTGCCCTTGCACCGTAAAAATAGACTTTCACACCAAACCGTCTTGAACCGCAAACACTTTATTATTTTTCCTAATTTTCGAGTGACGGAATAAACGTATCACATAACTTATAGCACAGATAAGAGGGCAAATTTTGGGGTGCAACATTCATAACTTGAAGTCCTTTCATTTTTGGAAAAATCTTCACACAGACAAAGTTGTAGATAATGACTTCCTCTTCAATTCAGGCTTTGGAGCACAAAAAATGGTTACTTATTGAAGAAGTTATGAACTTTCAAAGTTAAGCATAAAACATGTGATTTCTTTATTATAAAGTCAAAACCCTAAATTTGACTTTTGATTCCTTGGTTGATTTTTCTTGATCAAATGATTTCAATAATCTTATATTCACGATTTGATCTTCAAAAGTCCATGGTTGACCAAATTTCCCAAAAGTCAAAGGTGATCTTGGACAGTTGACTTTTTCCAATTGAATTGCCTTCTTCCAAGTATCAATTGAATCAAGCTCTTCTAGATAAATGAATATTATGATTGGATTATGATGAGTCATTGGAGATCCTTGAATCATTCCTTGAGCCATAAGACATTGCTTTGACCAAAAGTCAACTTTCTAGAGAATTAGGTCAAAAACCCTAATTGTGTGCCAAATGAATTTGAAAGTTGTTGATCTTGATTTGAACCACACTTGGGCTTGGATATAGATGAGGGAAATCATTTGAGCATATGAGAAATCTTGAGCCACCTTGTGAGCCACAAAACCCTAATTTGCATAAGCTCATTGACCAATCACCGTGAATCATAATTGACAAATACTACTTCGTTATTTTCCTTTCTATCTAACAGTATATCGTCTGTGTGATTCAATTTATGATCCTTATCATTTCCACGAATTCAAGTTCTCTCTCAAACTTCTTAGTCTACAACTTCCTTTGATCACAGAAACGAGCGAGTTCACGAACAAACGTAAGGAACCATAGCATCTTGATTCATCCAGGCGTAATCTCGATCCTAAACTCCTCATATTTCCAAATCTTGAAAAACCGGAAATTAAACCACTTACCCATCCGAGAAATATCTCAGACAGATAAATCAAAATATTATCACTTTCACAAAAGCCAAAACCATAAAACTGGTGATTGCATCCAATTGAAAAATGCCATCAAAAAACTGTTAAAGAGGGGTTGACTAGTTGAATATGTTAAGGGGGCAGGTGAGATAGAGAGGAGTCGACTAAAGGTACATCTCCTCGAAGATCGCGATGGTGGGTTAAGTGGAGAAAGCAAGGAGGCAAGTAAAGGCAAACACCCACATACCATCGTCATAATCGGAGGAGCACCTTGGGCAAACCTTCATTCCAAAGATACTAAGAAGAGGAAGATCGCATAGATGATGGTTGTATATCATAAGGAAGAAAGTACGTCGATTAAAATCCCCGAACGTCCGATGTCAGGATTTCGGGACTCAGAGAAAGTCGGAGGCATTTCCAACATATTTTTTTTACCTTGTGAACATTGCTACAAGGTGTGTGAGTGTTGTAAGTATGTGCTTACATGGCAAATCAATTCCATTTGTGAAGCATCATATATTGCTATCTGGCTCTCATGGAATACCGACATCTTCACTTCATCAATTTGAAATTGAACTTTAGTCTCACCAGCAAGTGCATTTCCACATCCTACCGTTTGGATTGACACTGATTTCTTCTTAACCCATATTGGACCATGAGAAAGGCTACAAATACATCAAACATATATTCTTTTGATGATCATACTTCACAGTTTTCTTAATAATATAGTTGAAATCCAATATGTTATAGTGTTGTTCTTTGATTACACTGATTAATATTTTTACAGAAGTCATAGTTAAACACACCTAAGCATCAATGCTTGAAGAAACCATTGTATTCAGTCAGGGAGAAAAAACTATACCACTAATGTACTTTTGATGACCCTTCAATAATGATGTAAGCTAAAAGACAAAGTGGTTTAAATTATTTTATATATGTTTATTGAAGGATCATTTTAAATGATTATTGAAGAGATTTAAAACATAGTTTAACGTTTGGATATGAAAATGACAAGTCGTTAACACTACCATCATGAGCATCAATATGTATCAATGAAACAAAGACACCATTGAACATGAATTACAAATAAATAGATTCATATAATAACATAGTGAAAATTCTAGTAATTTTTGTAATACATTAAATTTTTGTTAAGAGTATTCATTGAAGACACATGCATGGTCTATATGCAATTATAAAGTCAAATAATTCAAAATAAACCAAAAATTTGACCGAACAATTAGAAATGTTCCATATTTTGAAACTTTGATATCTATCGGCCTCTCTTTCAAACTTGCTTCATAAAGTGAAACTTCACCATTTGCATTACCAACAGTTTCAATAAAATTATCTAGATCAGTTGAAAGATTAATTAATTAAGTCTCTGCGAAATAAAGTTCAAGCCATTGAATTAGCATCGACTGCTTCTTAAAGCTCTTGTCGTGTAAAACTATCTTACATCGACACAGTGTATTTGTAATAAACTTTATGCGGCAAAGTTTTCCAAGGATCAGAGTTTAAAAAATTATCCCGCCATTTTGTTTTCACCTCGATTAAGTATTCAACCGATGTGAAAATTCGTTATGAATTGTAGCGATTTAAAACTAAAAGATAGTTCAATTTTTTAAGAAAATAATATTTTATATCTTTAGTTAGTGGATAGTAAAAAATTGAAACTAAATTTGCAATATTATTTTGTTTAGTTGTCCCTTGGATTCAATATTATTATTTATGATTCTCTTATGTTAATAAATAGAATTGTATTAGCATAAATTAGTAAAATGTTAAACTAATAATAAGTTATATTAAATGAAAATGAATAGCATTGAGAATTAAATTTGAAATGAGTTGTCGAATAAATATTTGTTGGGAGAGAGGCATTGACATATATATTGTTTTACCAAGGAGACAAAGCTTTGAATAAAAGGACATGGATGGTTTAAAATTGAAGACTTAAACTAAAGTTAGTGTACCGTATACACATGTTTCTTCTTCATTTCGTTTGTCCAATCACTCCTCACACCATATATATATATAGAAAGACATAGATGGTTTAAAAAAAGAAGGGTTTGGAAAAACAAGTATGATAAAGAATGTGGAAGCAAGCAAGTATATAAGTTGAAGAGTGATGTAGTCAAGTGTAATTGTTGTTAGCTTCCTGAATGATAAAGAATGGTGCTGCATTAGAAAGAAAACATATGTAGGAGACATTAGTTGCTGCATAAGAATGAAGAAAGTTGAACTGTTGTTGCATGGTGCATATATAAGATGAAGAATGTTGAATTGTTGTTACATGCATGGTGCATATATAAGATGAAGAATGTTGAATTGTTGTTACATGCATGGTGCATATATAAGATGAAGAATGTTGTTTTATTCTACCATATAATAAATAACATGTGAGAGAAGATAATATTAAGTAAATTTGAAATACAGGAGGAGTTATAACATAATATGTGGGAGAGTAAATAAAGAAAGCATAAAGGCATAAATAAAATCCAAGCAGTAAAGTAAAGATAGAATAAGGTTATTTTGATGCATGGTTATAGGAGGAAGAAATGAAGCAGGGGATGATGTTAGAGGAATTGAAAGAAAGAAAAAGGTGAGTTAGTTTGAGGAATAAGAGAAGTGTTGGTAATATACTTGGGACTTCCTCAATGATAATGAAGCACAGTTAGATTGATGAGGAAGAAGTGAAGCACGGTAAAGATTGCTGAAGCAGTAACAAATTCAAAGAAAAAGGTGAAGAGAAGTGTGTTGTTGTCGTAATAAGAGAAAAGGAACAAGTGATTTACAAAATGGAAGGAAGCCAGGCAAGTTTTGTGCAGTGCTGTAAGTCCCACATCTGGCAAGCCAGAATGAAACAGAGTAAACGTGTAATATAAAAAAAAAAGCCAGAGAGAGGAATAAGCATACCTTTCTCGGCCTTTTGGCTAAGATCAAGTGTAGTATCTGTTCTTATCAGTTTAATATCTGATATGTGGGTCAATGGTCCACACGATATTAAATTTATTTCTTGAGGGGGAGAGTCCACCACAATAGCTTGCTATTGGGCCTCTCGCGTGTCGCTCTTGCGTTGCACTATAGCAATTGCTGGCGCACCCCACCAATTCAAGTTCAATAATTTCTTATATTACAATTATTTGTTGGTTTGTTAATTTCTCCCTCTGTTCCATTTTATTCTCTTGATTATACAAAAATTATATTCTCATTAACCAACTCGTTATTCACTTACTAAATGCAAATTACACAATTATGATAATTTCATTGAATGTGTTCGATGTGGGACTTTAATACTAAGGTAGTTCCTTGCAAAATCTAATTACACAATTCTGATTTTTTCATTGAAATTGTTCGATGTGGACTCTAATACTAGGGTTGTTCTTTGTGTAGGTATATCTCCCTCCTACAAGAGCTCTGATGGATGTTTGGTGGTATTGGAACAAGATCTTATAAGATATAACTTTAAAGCACTAATGATAGCCCTCTTTCTTTCTTGTTCACATTTTACATCATCTCTAAATATTTATCAACTTTAAAGCACTAATGATATTTCTCTTTCTTTCTTGTTCACATTTTACATTATCTCTAAATATTCTCTTTCTTTCTTTCTTGTTCACATTTTACATTATCTCTAAATATTTATCAACTTTAAAGCACTAATGATAGCTTTTCCAATATAAATTTCTTTAGTTTTTTCGAATATTTATTTTGAACTTTAACTATACCAAAGATTATAATCGAAAACTGCCAAAGATCGAGTTTGGACGACAAATACACAACTCACATTTCCTATTGTGTTCATGACAATGATGTAATAAACTTTTCACATAAATTCTTTAATTTTTTTTCCGCTTGTTAAATGGGCAATTTAGATATTTTCCTATAACACTTGACATGCTTTCAAACTCTTATAGTAATGGTAGTGCTCTGCTGCCAATTGAAGTATAATTATAGTCACATGAAAACTTATGGTTTTCCATTTTTTTTGTAAATAATATTTTAAGGAACAAGTTTCATGTCTCTCGGAACTTCCTTATCTTCAAATATGCAAACATAAAAAATCCAATCAACAATGATCTCATTAAATAATATTGTGGAAAATCATTAATCATAAATGAGCAATATAAATTGTTACTTTTGTAGAAAATGATATTGACTTTCTAGTTTCCCTAAAATCTTATGTTCTCTCTATTTTTCATTGTCAGGCTTTAGAACAAACACCTTTTTCCCGTCATGTGTCGTGAACAACCACTACCTAGGTAACCATGACTATGGTTTTAACCCTTTTTCTAAGCATATTTACAATATCGACAATTTTATCTTTAGGTACCCATATGTTTTAGTTTGTCTGAAGTTATTTTTGGGAGGTTTGATATCTTTCCGTGTTTTTAGCATACGCCAAGAGTTATGATTATGGTATATTTTTAGATAATAAAGTCGTAGAGCACTAAAATCATGAGATTTTGTGATTGGCTCACCAACGTATCTTTTGTCACTCCCGTTGTTCCCAGTAACCCCCAAAAATCATGGAATTCATCTTGAATTTGTCTATGTTCTTAGTTAAAAATTCTTGAAATGCATCTTCGTTCTTATCATAATTACGTTCACATAGCCCTACATGAATGCGATGCTTGTTTTTTTATTTTTTAAAATAACATTCTCCCTGTCCAAGCTTTCATGAAGTTATAATAAATATTATAGATATTTTTAAGACCTTTATATTTATTAAACATTTTCTTTATTTTTCAATTAGTTTGTTTAAAGACTTAATATTCATCACTTGACGAATGCGAGAGTATCTCATTGTCATAATTATTGTTTTTTGAGTCATCAAGACAGACGCTAGAGGATATCTTGGCCATTAGAGAAAAATTATAAATATATTCCTTCTTTTTCTATAAATGGCTCGAGATCCACAACCTCTTTATATATCCCTTATCTCTATTATCCCACTTATCTCTTTATCTTTTTATCTCAGAATTTAGTTTAAACATTTTTTCAAATTCTTTATATTGTTTATTTCAATTTCGTATAGTCTCACCTTAATCCCCATCCCCTTTTTCTTGCATCTGAGCACTACCTCTAAAGGTTTTAAAACCTAACAAGTGTTACGGGAAAATATTCAAAGTACCCCTTTACAAATCGGCACCATTTTCACATCAAAGATTAATAGTTAGAGAGATGGCATATTTTGCTTCAAATAATGAGAAATCGGTATTTTGTCGCCGTCTTGAAAGTTAGAGAGCCATAAAGGTGATTTTTACAGTCCTTAAATCCTTTCGGTGTTCGTAATTAGATATCTTAAAACAAGTATAATTTCCTTGAAAAAAACACCTTTAAACAAACATGAGTGGAGATCTGTAAAACAAGAAGAAAAGAAAAAGTTGAGAGTGTAATTTGAACATGGCTAACATTACCCAAAACTTTGTTAATATAACAAAAGTAAGTACTTGTTTGTATGGTCTCCACATCGAGTGGTGTGATTATCAAAATACATTCAATAATTTATATGATTCTAAGTAAAGTTGTTTGAACAGTTTGATTGTTTGGTAATTAAGTTGAAAATAACAACAAATAAAGATAACATTTTGTTTATCATTTGTGTATATTATTATCCATCAATTAATATAAACACCATCACTATACAACTGTTGTTTATGTCTAAACAACAACGTGAAATGAGTAATATTACCTAACTGACAATTTTTCAGTCTATTAACCAATACGGCCACATTAAGATTCAAAAGTATAAGTGAATGTTAAACCTATATTCGTGTCCAAAGTATAGAATCTAATCGATGGAAATCTTTGATTTAGTAGAGAAAAGTATTTCTCAATATCGTTTCAAAATAATTATAACAAGTTATAAGTAGCTAATTCACAACAAGCATTAAGAACGAAGATAATCATCAATAAATGTGACACCTTTTTTTTAAACATAAAATAAATTGCATTTCATCTCGATAAGACATCTGACAGAAGGGAAAAGTGGAACTAATCAAGGGCTTGACTTTCAGCGCCATTAATTTTGTGTTTTATTTATTCTAAAAGTGGCAACATCATTTTTTAATATTTAAATAAAAAATAAACTACATTTCACCTTGATTGGATATTCAACCGACGGGTAGGGGTGACAAAGCGGGTGACCCTCCCCGCTCCATCATATGCCTGCCAAAAAAAGTAAAGCGGGGCGGGCAAGCCTGCCAAATTGAAATGGGCATAAAAACCTAGCCCTCCATGCCAAGGTGGCGGGCGGACGACAGGTTTTTCCGTCTATTTTTTATTTTTTTAATAGATTAATAGACTTTTTTATTTTTTTACATTTTAATTAGATTTTTCACAAAGTTTTTAGAATAATTTTTTATAAAGCACTAGTAACAAACCCGTGGATATGCACGGGTTCTGTTAGGTTACACGCATTTAGAAACATCATTTGTATATAAAAATATTTAGATCAGTAACAGATTTTTTTTCTCGTATACCATTTTTGGATCAAAAATATTTGATCATAAATATCATTTCTCGCATATAAAAATATTTAGATCAATAATAATTTTTTTCTGTATACACACTTCATTTTTGTTTAGGTATCATTTAGAAAAATATTTGGATCAATAGTAAATTTCGTATATAAAAATATTTAGATCAATAATAGATTTCTTTCCCGTATACCATTTTTGAATAAAAAATATTTGGGTCATAATTACCATTTTTCGTAAATAGTAGATATTTTTCTGTATACAAATATTATTTTTCTCTACTAGACACGAATATAGGTTTAACATTCACTTAAACGTCGTTGTGGTTGGGCAATTGGTTTGAAATTTTCTTCCATCATAATGCTATGCATATAATACGACGGACTGATTCCATTCAAGTCGAACATCACCCAACCAATTGCGTTCTGATTTTTCTTTAGGACTTGAACCAACTCTTTTCTTCCGGGATGGTCAGAAATTTGCTGATTATCATTGGTTTTGAACCTTCCTCGTCGAGCAACACATATTTCAAATGGTCCTCCAATAACTTTAATTCCACTTTGGTGTCTTTTCTCACGGCATCCTCTTCCAAATTTTCAATTTTTTCTTCTTTTGGTGGTATTTCTCTGGCTGATTCCAGATTGGTTAAGCATTGCTGGATTTTTTTTTCTTCTTTAGGATTGAGGATTTCACAAACATCCATGAGGGTTTTCTCCAATGGTGTTGTCAAGTGTGCTTGTTCTTGTACTTTCATAATTTCCTCATCAATTGTGTCAATTATAAAATAAGCTCTCTTGTCTTTAGAATGTTTCATTGCGTCAAAGAGATTGAAGCTGACTTCTTCATCTTGAACACGCATTTTCACTAAACTGTCATCAATATCGATCATCATACAGGAAGTTTTCATGAAGGACGCCCCAAAATCAGTGGCACGTTATCATCCTCTTCAATGTCCATGACAACAAAATCAATCAGAAAAAGAAATTTGTCTACCTTGACCAGAACATCTTCGGCAATACCACATGGATTTGTAACTGATTTGTCGGCTAGCTGCAACGTCATCCTTGTATTCTTAATATCCAAGTCACCAATTCTTTTTATCACGGGGAGTGGAATAATATTGATACTTGAGCCAAGATCGATTAAAGCTTTTCCAACATTTACATTTCCAATAGTCACCGGTAGCGTAACTCTTCCAGGATCTTTTTCCTTTTGTGGAAGTGTTTGTTGTATGATTGCACTGCAGTTTGTGTCAAGATGAATTCACCGGTAGCGTAACTTATCCATTTTGATCTGAATATTTTTTTCTATTCATTTTGGACTTTTGACAGACTTATCTGCTAGCTGTACGATCATCTCTGTTGCTGTCAAGTTAAGACCACCAATCTTCTTAATATTGATAAAGGTATCAAGTTTATACTAGCACCCAAATCAATGAGTTCATTTTCAAATTTTTACATCACCTATTTTGATAGGTAATGTATATCCACCAAGATATTCTTCTTTTTGTGGTATGGGATGATATCCTGGTTCCACCAGTATACATGTTCTTTGTCAACGCCTTCTTAGAAAAGGTAGGAATTTTCTTCAAGGCTTCAGATAATGTTGTATTTACCTAAAATGTCTTTAAAATGTTAACTAATCTTGAGTATTCCCTTTTCGTTTTTGCTTAGACTTGGGTCTTGGAGATGAGGTAGATTTTGAATAAGTTGGTCCTCGTTTATTGCTTGATCTTCAAGCTTATTTTCTTATTCTGGTTGTCCTTATGTTTCTTCTTTTATGCTTTCAAGAATAATTTATTTTGTTTCCTCAATGTCACTAACTTTTCTGCTTATGGTTGTGATTGCGATGCAATGTTCCTTTGGGTTTGTCTGAGTATTTACATTGAATGCTTCAGACTATTGATCTGCTATCTGGTGGGCAGTCTAACCAACTTGTGTTTCAAGATTTTCAATTGAAGATTTTGTATATTTCTGATTCCCCATGGACAACGACATCAATTGGTATAGGGTTTCCTCCAACTTTGATGTTATGCCTTGTTATTAAGGAGCCTATTGTAACTTTGATATGGTTGTTATCTATTTGATAGGTCGAACATTGGTCTCCAAACTTGGTTATAGTTATTTCCTCTTTGAAAGTTGTTATTATGCTATTTCCATTGCCTTTGTTTATTCCCTACGAATTTGACTTCTTCATTTGATGGTGGGAAGAAGCATGTTGGGTGATCTTTGTTGCACAATTTACAATAAGAAATTTGTTGATGTTTTAGAATTTTGTGCATTTCTTAGAGTTTTGGAGAGAGTTTTGAAAATTTCTTTGCAAGTTCATCCAAGGTTTGGGTTAATAACTTGTTTTGAGCCAAAATTGCATCATTTGCATTCAACTCAAATGTCTCTGTTGATCCTTGAGATAACACGACAATGGTAGTATTTTCTTCCATAAACTTATTGTGTGGGAAAAACCTGTTAAGAATTTTTCCTCGACAATATTACAATTGTTCATTACCTACATGGATCGATCCAAGATCCATTCTTTGGCTTTTTCAATCAATGAGTGAGGAAATGACCGCATGAATACCCGTTTCCTTTTCTTTTTCAACCGTTCCAAGAGTTTCGAAAAAATTCATAGAATTTGATGAGATGTGTGTATGGATCCTCGTGGTCCAGAAATGCAAAAGGATTAGCATACAAATTTTTTAGTAAACCATATCTCCTTTTAGCTTGCATGCCACTATGTGAGTCATCCTTATGGGACTATTGTGGCAGGGCATGCCACTAGCAGCATTATTGGCATGATTCTAGTTATTGTTGTCATTTTAATTATCTACCATTTCTCTTGTTTGAAAAGTTTGATTATTTGGTAACTAAGTTAATAATAACAGCGAACGAAAATAACATTTAACAGATGGAATCGAGATTGTTGGGGTTAGATTTCATTATCCTATCCTCAGACATTTTCTTGATCAATTATGTGTATTCTTATCCATCAATTAATATAATCAACTATTTCTTTGTGTATGTTCTTTTTGCCTAAACAACAATGTGAAATCGGTCGTATTGCCTAAAAGATGATTTCTTATCCGATTAACCAATACAACAATATTAAGATTCAAAAGTATATGTGAATTTTAAACCTAAGTCTGTGTCCAGAGTTTAGCATCTAACAAATGAAAATCTTTGATCCAATTAAGAAAGGTATTTTCAATATCATTTCAAAACCATTATAAAAATTTATGCGTAGCTAATTTCATCCTGTATAAAAAAGTAGTTAATTCATCACAAGCATTAAAAAATAAGATAATCATCAATATTAATAAATAAATAGAACACACATAACTCCATAATGAATACATGAGTATTTGGATAACTCATCAATAATACTAAATAACTAGAACACACAGAACATGCTTAGATGTAACTATAGTTGGAGGGTATTTCAAGGAAGGGGAATCTAGCTCCTCATGTAGGAGATAAGTAGGCCAAGTCATGCTGGTAGAAGACTCGCCCACTAAGCCTACGGAGAAATCAGAGGAAGATCCATAATAGAGGCTAACTTTTTAGATTTGGACCCCTCGAAAGAGTTTGGGAAGGATAGGATCTCACTCACACCTATTGAAGATCTGAAAGAGGTTCAGATCGGGCCCAAAAAATTCCACACCACCAAACTGGGCACTTTCGTGACAAAAGTCGAGGAAAAAGATTTGGATGCTCTACTCAGAAGAAACATTGACATCTTAATTAGGGAAGCCCTCAGATACGTAGAGTCAACAATATGGTTTCCCCGTCCTATACTTCATTGATATATCCTTTTTTGGCGTACAAAATTGTCCCCCGACAAGTACAACCATGTAGGTCTCATCCAAACGGTTGAACGTTCCACCAGAGAATTTTCGTTATGGTGTGGGAACTATTAATCTCCTTCTAAATCAATATACACTCCCCTCTATTGAGACATATTACAACACAAAAGCACAATGCCTGAAGCTATACAATATTGCAAATGTTGAATTGTTTTTATATGCTCTAAATCGCAGCACACTCATTATTTTGTGCGATACATATTTGCTCAAAATTGCAATTTCGCTTTTCTTCTGTTTCTTCTGTGCAAGTCATCTCCTTCCCCCTCATAATAATTTCCATTTTAAAATACCACATAGTATGCTGGGTTAGGATGCTTTTGGCAAAACGGGTCGTGGACGGTCGGGCCGACCCTCTCACCCGCCAAAAAATGGCGGGTTGGGTTGAGATTTTAGGCTCGTCGTTCACCTAAGCTCGCCCGGCCAAAACTTGCTGCCTGCCATAGCCCGACCCGCCAAAGTCCGCTACTCCATCAAAATCCGCTCTTTTTTAGTTAGTTCTACTAATTCTAATTCTTTATGGTTTTATTTAATACATTTATCGGTGAATATATGCAATATTTGAGTAAAATTTGTTAAAAAATTGTTGTATAAAAAATTGTTCTAAAAACTATGTGAAAAATATAATTAAAATTTTAAAAAAAAAGTCGATTAAACTATTGAAAAAATAAAAAATAGACGGAGAAACCTTCCGTCCGCTCGCCACCTTGGCATGGCGGACTAGGTTTCTATGCCCATTTCAATTTATCGGGCTAGCCCGCCCCGCTTTACTTTTGTTTCGCAGGCATATGATGGGGCGGGGCGGGCCGCCCGCTTTGCCACCCCTTCCCCTCGGTTGGATATCCAATCAAGGTGAAACGTAATTTATTTTTTATTTAAATATTAAAAAATGAAGTTGCCACTTTTAGAATAAATAAAACACAAAATTAATGGCGGTGAGAGTCAAGCCCTTTATTAGTTTCAATTTTCCCCTCTGTCAGATGTCATATAGAGGTGAAATGCAATTTATTTTATATTTAAAAAAAAAGTGTCACATTTATTGATGATTATCTTCGTTCTTAATGCTTGTTGTGAATTAGCTACTTATAACTTGTTGTAATTATTTTGAAACGATACTGAGAAATACTTTTCTCTACTAGATCAAAGATTTCCATCGGTTAGATTCTAAACTTTGGACACGAATATAGGTTTAACATGCACTTATACTTTTGAATCTTAATGTGGTCGTATTGGTTATAGACTGAAAAATCGTCAGTTAGGTAATATTACTCATTTCACGTTGTTGTTTAGACATAAACAACAGTTGTAGAGTGATGGTGTTTATATTAATTGATGGATAATAATATACACAAATGATAAACAAAATGCCCGAAAATAGGATAATGAAATCTAACCATAACAATCTCAATTTCATCTGTTAAATGTTATCTTTATTTGTTGTTATTTTCAACTTAATTACGAAACAATCAAACTGTTCAAACAACTTTACTTAGAATCATATAAATTATAGAATGTATTTTGATAATCACACCACTCGATGTGGAGACCATACAAACAAGTACTTACTTTTGTTATTTTAAAAAATAAAAAAACAAGCATCACATTCATGTAGGGCTATGTGAACGTAATTATGATAAGAACGAAGATGCATTTCAAGAATTTTTAACTAAGAACATAGACAAATTCAAGATGAATTCCATGATTTTTGGGGGTTAGTGGGAACAACGGGAGTGACAAAAGATACGTTGGTGAGCCAATCACAAAATCTCATGATTTTAGTGCTCTACGACTTTATTATCTAAAAATATACCATAATTATAACTCTTGGCGTATGCTAAAAACACGGAAAGATAACAAACCTCCCAAAAATAACTTCAGACAACCTAAAACATATGGGTACCTAAAGATAAAATTGTCGATATTGTAAATATGCTTAGAAAAAGGGTTAAAACCATAGTCATGGTTACCTAGGTAGTGGTTGTTCACGACACATGACGGAAAAAAGGTGTTTGTTCTAAAGCACATAATTGTCGAGGTTAGTTGTTGAACCCATAATAAGTGCCCATTTTCTCCTTGGTAGGGGTGACAAAATGGGTCGTGGTCCGTCGGGCCGGCCCGTTCACCTGCCAAAAAATGGCGGATTAAGATTTTAGGCCCATCGTTCACCTAAGTTCGCCCCGCCAAAACCTGTCGCCGACCATAGCCTGCCCCGCCAAAGTCCGCCGCTCCGTCAAAATCCGCTCTTTTTTAGTTAATTATACTTATTCTAATTCTTGATGGTTTTATTTTATATTCATTTATGAATATATGTAATATTTTTAAGTAAAATTTGTTTAAAAAATGATTTATAAAAAATTGTTCTAAAAACTATCTGAAAAATCTAATTAAAATGTAAAAAAAATAAAAAGTCGATTAATCTATTAAAAAATGAAAAAAATAGGCGGACAAAACTGCCGCCCGCCACCTTGGCACGGCAGGCTAGGTTTTTATGCCCATTTCAATTTGGCGGGCTTGCCCGCCCCTTTTTTTGTTTGTTTGGCAGGCATATGATGGGGCGAGGTGGGCCACCCGCTTTGCCACCCCTTCCCCTCGGTTGGATATCCAATCAAGGTGAAACGTAATTTATTTTTTATTTAAATATTAAAAAATGAAGTTGCCACTTTTAGATTAAATAAAACACAAAATTAATGGCGGTGAGAGTCAAGCCCTTGATTACATTCATGTAGGTCTATGTGAACGTAATTATGATAAGAACGAAGATGCATTTCAAGAATTTTTAACTAAGAACATAGACAAATTCAAGATGAATTCCATGATTTTTGGGGGTTACTGGGAACAACGGGAGTGACAAAAGATACGTTGGTGAGCCAATCACAAAATCTCATGATTTTAGTGCTCTACGACTTTATTATCTAAAAATATACCATAATCATAACTCTTGGCGTATGCTAAAAACACGGAAAGATATCAAACCTCCCAAAAATAACTTCAGACAACCTAAAACATATGGGTACCTAAAGGTAAAATTGTCGATATTGTAAATATGCTTAGAAAAAGGGTTAAAACCATAGTCATGGTTACCTAGGTAGTGGTTGTTCACGACACATGACGGGAAAAAGGAGTTTGTTCTAAAGCCTGACAATGAAGAATAGAGAGAACATAAGATTTTAGGGAAACTAGAAAGTCAATATCATTTTCTACAAAAGTAACAATTTATATTGCTCATTTATGATTATTGATTTTCCACAATATTATTTAATGAGATCATTGTTGATTGGATTTTTTATGTTTGCATATTTGAAGATAAGGAAGTTCCGAGAGACATGAAACTTGTTCCTTAAAATATTATTTACAAAAAAAATGGAAAACCATAAGTTTTCATGTGACTATAATTATACTTCAATTGGCAGCAGAGCACTACCATTACTATAAGAGTTTGAAAGCATGTCAAGTGTTATAGGAAAATATCTAAATTGCCCATTTAACAAGCGGAAAAAAAATTAAAGAATTTATGTGAAAAGTTTATTACATCATTGTCATGAACACAATAGGAAATGTGAGTTGTGTATTTGTCGTCCAAACTCGATCTTTGGCAGTTTTCGATTATAATCTTTGGTATAGTTAAAGTTCAAAATAAATATTCGAAAAAACTAAAGAAATTTATATTGGAAAAGCTATCATTAGTGCTTTAAAGTTGATAAATATTTAGAGATAATGTAAAATGTGAACAAGAAAGAAAGAAAGAGAATATTTAGAGATAATGTAAAATGTGAACAAGAAAGAAAGAGAAATATCATTAGTGCTTTAAAGTTGATAAATATTTAGAGATGATGTAAAATGTGAACAAGAAAGAAAGAGGGCTATCATTAGTGCTTTAAAGTTATATCTTATAAGATCTTGTTCCAATACCACCAAACATCCATCAGAGCTCTTGTAGGAGGGAGATATACCTACACAAAGAACAACCCTAGTATTAGAGTCCACATCGAACACTTTCAATGAAAAAATCAGAATTGTGTAATTAGATTTTGCAAGGAACTACCTTAGTATTAAAGTCCCACATCGAACACATTCAATGAAATTATCATAATTGTGTAATTTGCATTTAGTAAGTGAATAACGAGTTGGTTAATGAGAATATAATTTTTGTATAATCAAGAGAATAAAATGGAACAGAGGGAGAAATTAACAAACCAACAAATAATTGTAATATAAGAAATTATTGAACTTGAATTGGTGGGGTGCGCCAGCAATTGCTATAGTGCAACGCAAGAGCGACACGCGAGAGGCCCAATAGCAAGCTATTGTGGTGGACTCTCCCCCTCAAGAAATAAATTTAATATCGTGTGGACCATTGACCCACATATCAGATATTAAACTGATAAGAACAGATACTACACTTGATCTTAGCCAAAAGGCCGAGAAAGGTATGCTTATTCCTCTCTCTGGCTTTTTTTTTTATATTACACGTTTACTCTGTTTCATTCTGGCTTGCCAGATGTGGGACTTACAGCACTGCACAAAACTTGCCTGGCTTCCTTCCATTTTGTAAATCACTTGTTCCTTTTCTCTTATTACGACAACAACACACTTCTCTTCACCTTTTTCTTTGAATTTGTTACTGCTTCAGCAATCTTTACCGTGCTTCACTTCTTCCTCATCAATCTAACTGTGCTTCATTATCATTGAGGAAGTCCCAAGTATATTACCAACACTTCTCTTATTCCTCAAACTAACTCACCTTTTTCTTTCTTTCAATTCCTCTAACATCATCCCCTGCTTCATTTCTTCCTCCTATAACCATGCATCAAAATAACCTTATTCTATCTTTACTTTACTGCTTGGATTTTATTTATGCCTTTATGCTTTCTTTATTTACTCTCCCACATATTATGTTATAACTCCTCCTGTATTTCAAATTTACTTAATATTATCTTCTCTCACATGTTATTTATTATATGGTAGAATAAAACAACATTCTTCATCTTATATATGCACCATGCATGTAACAACAATTCAACATTCTTCATCTTATATATGCACCATGCATGTAACAACAATTCAACATTCTTCATCTTATATATGCACCATGCATGTAACAACAATTCAACATTCTTCATCTTATATATGCACCATGCATGTAACAACAATTCAACATTCTTCATCTTATATATGCACCATGCATGTAACAACAATTCAACATTCTTCATCTTATATATGCACCATGCATGTAACAACAATTCAACATTCTTCATCTTATATATGCACCATGCAACAACAGTTCAACTTTCTTCATTCTTATGCAGCAACTAATGTCTCCTACATATGTTTTCTTTCTAATGCAGCACCATTCTTTATCATTCAGGAAGCTAACAACAATTACACTTGACTACATCACTCTTCAACTTATATACTTGCTTGCTTCCACATTCTTTATCATACTTGTTTTTCCAAACCCTTCTTTTTTTAAACCATCTATGTCTTTCTATATATATATATATGGTGTGAGGAGTGATTGGACAAACGAAATGAAGAAGAAACATGTGTATACGGTACACTAACTTTAGTTTAAGTCTTCAATTTTAAACCATCCATGTCCTTTTATTCAAAGCTTTGTCTCCTTGGTAAAACAATATATATGTCAATGCCTCTCTCCCAACAAATATTTATTCGACAACTCATTTCAAATTTAATTCTCAATGCTATTCATTTTCATTTAATATAACTTATTATTAGTTTAACATTTTACTAATTTATGCTAATACAATTCTATTTATTAACATAAGAGAATCATAAATAATAATATTGAATCCAAGGGACAACTAAACAAAATAATATTGCAAATTTAGTTTCAATTTTTTACTATCCACTAACTAAAGATATAAAATATTATTTTCTTAAAAAATTGAACTATCTTTTAGTTTTAAATCGCTACAATTCATAACGAATTTTCACATCGGTTGAATACTTAATCGAGGTGAAAACAAAATGGGGTGAAATTTTTTAAACTCTGATCCTTGGAAAACTTTGCCGCATAAAGTTTATTACAAATACACTGTGTCGATGTAAGATAGTTTTACACGACAAGAGCTTTAAGAAGCAGTCGATGCTAATACAATGGCTTGAACTTTATTTCGCAGAAAATTAATTAATTAGTCTTTCAATTGATCTAGATAATTTTATTGAAACTGTTGGTAATGCAAATAGAATTGTATTAGCATAAATTAGTAAAATTTATGCTATTCAGTTTCAATAATTTTATTCAGGACAATGTTAATAAATTAGTAAATCTTAAACTAATAATAAGTTATATTAATTTAAAATGAATAGCATTTAGAACTGAATTTATGCTATTCAGTTTCAATAATTTTACTCAGGAATTCCGTCTTGCTGCCCCCGACATTTCGTATGTTGGAGCCTAAGGCAAACATGCACCTGAAATTTCAGAATATTGCAAAAGCATTCTGATTTTACAATCGAAATATGTTTTTGGGCACTGTCTGACGAGATTCAAAATGGCATAACTTTTTCAATTTTTATCAGATCGAGCCCATCCCAACGGAATTCTTTCACAAATTTTGTCGGCTACGATTTATCTTTATACCTCGAGTCTTGACGGTGCTATAAAGACCTTCGTTTTTGGCTTATTTTCTATCATTTACATTCAATTTCAAGATAAACACAACCATTCATTTCCGGCAAAAGTAAAAGAAAAGAAACTTTGTATAAAAAAAGAAAAATCCATCAAATTCAATTCACCCTCCGACTTATATTTCCTATAATACTTACAGAGCAGACTCTAGAGAAATTCTCCAGTCTCGTCATGATGGAAGATAAGAAGGTAGAAGCACTTGAGATTTAACTGTTAAGTCAATAGCCCATGATGTAGTTCTTTAAGAACATTTGTATATATTGAATGTTGTTGATGAAGTTCAACCTAACTTATACTCTCACAAAAGGCGTATCAAGAAAATTTTATTTGGATGAATGAAAAAAGGTTGATGATAGAGCATAACAAGAGTTTCATACATTGGTTTAATAAAAGGGTTTCTAAAGATAGGAGTGCATATGAGGCAGTTAAATGGATATCACATATGCCTAAATTTAATGTAATAACTTGGACTGCATACGACATTAGTAAATTTCCATTCTCTATAAAATCAAGAATGATAGTAGTACCATGAAAAATAGTGGGGTTATGGTTGAGGTTGAATAAGTGTACTTCTCTAATTCCAAAGATAAGAATCATGTAATGGAATCTAGAACATACTTTGGTGCCATTGAATAGATCTGGATGATTTATTATGTTATATTTAAAGTGACATTATTTAAATACAAGTGGATTGATAGTAACATTGGTGTACAAGTCGATGAATTAGGACTCACATGAGTTAACCTTCAAAAGATAGATCATGGCATACCAAGCAAAACAAGTGTTTCATGTCACTGATCCTTCTAACAATAGATCATCAATTGTTATACAAGGAAAACACATTCCTACTAGTGATGAAAATCAAGATTTAACTCTTGATATTTTTGAGACCCATTTGTTTGGAA
Source organism: Vicia villosa (assembly GCF_029867415.1). NCBI lineage: Eukaryota > Viridiplantae > Streptophyta > Magnoliopsida > Fabales > Fabaceae > Vicia > Vicia villosa. The sequence continues at coordinate 142,027,900 of NC_081180.1, forward strand.
CACATGTGCTTACCTCATATGAAAAAATGATTTAGATGATGTGCATATTGTTATGATCATTATGAAGGGATATGATAAAACTAACAAGTAAATATTTTATGTGACTTAGTAATTGTAGTTCCTTTTGGATTGGCTCTTTCGATTGGCTGTATTTTGCAAAATAATAACATGGTGAAGTGTTCACAGTGTTCAAGATTAATCTAGCTTGCTTAAGCTGTATAGAGGTGCATAAGGAGCACATGATGGACACGATGTCTTAGCATGCTAATACGATATTTGGGCCTTGCGCAACAGGTTAATGTTGTTGTATTTTGCAAGAGTTTATGGTCAAATATTGGATCAGATTTTATTGCTATTGATTTAGAAATATGATTTGGTGATTTGCTTGACAGTTAGAGGAAGATAAATTTAGATTTAAATGGATATTTAAATTTGAATTTGAATTTGAATTATAAAAAATTATGTCTTGTTGGAGAGACTTATGGAACAAATAATATCCAACAAATTCTGCATTATTTTTGGACGAATTCAAATTATATATATATATATATATATATATATATATATATATATATATATATATATATGTGTGTGTGTGTGTGTGTGTGTGTGTGTGTGAAGAAAAACCCATAATCATTATGAATAAGGAGCTCAAAACCTACATTGGAAAGCAAGCATTCACATTGAAGATTTTAGGTTTACAAGAGTCCTTATTACTTTATTTACACCACACTATGTTTCAGTAACTTGGCATAGTTGTAAATTCCACATCATTCATATTGTTAACTAAAGTTAATCACTAGGGTTTAGTGATTGAAAATACTAAGGGGTTAGTGTTTGAGAAAAAAGAGAGTGAAAGGGTGTCTCATATTTAGGGGAGTCCTAAATAGAAAATCATTGAGTAGTTTTAGGAAGAGACATTGATCAACATAGGGTTTATTGTTGCTTATAAAATAAATTGTACTAAACTACTAATAAGTGAATTTCCTTTCTTGGTTGGAAGCCAATCCTCCAGATGTAGGTGTTGTTTGCATCAAACTTGGTTACCAATTAGTTGTGTTATTTATTGCTTTTATATATGTTTCATCATCTTATACTATTTAGACCATGTTAATTATGGTGATTCTTGTTTAACATATCGAGCCAGCTGCCAGGACATTGTGTTACACATCTATCCCCTAAGGAACAGAATTTCAGTAATATATATTTATAATACTAAAGTATGTGGTATTGTTTGTGACACTCATTTGTATCTAGGGTTAAATACAATTCACCCCCTGCCATTAGGGCGAGATTCGGTTTTGCCCCCCTGAAGTTTTTTTTTTACGAAAGCCCCCTTATAAAAGTTATAAGCAAGTTTTACCACACCCTTTTACTTCAAATGCTGACTGGATTTTGGCCAATTGGCTTATGTGGCAATTCCAATGACAATTAAAACAGTAAGGTCCATACACCCTTAGATGCCTACACCAACAGACGTTCTCACTCCACACCAAGTGATTTCATTTTTAATCAATGCCAATGGTTATATCAGAGTAAAAAAAAAAAGATTTCCTCAGGTAAACACAAATTAACCATTACTTGGCGTTATATGGAACTAAATCAATCAAGTATATTGTTTTCTCCATAACTAAAACAGCATCCATGAACATCATTCCATTGAAGGCCAACCTTATCTGACAGAAATTCAATAAATAAAGTTTTCCATAAAAAAGGATGCTTGGGTATGGGCAAAAACTATTCAAAAGGATCCTACCCAATCAAAAGGACTCCAAATATATGGTATGGCAAGAGTTGTAAGCAAATTCTCCAGAACCTTCATAAGAACTGCAAGAGCCTCACCATATGAATATTCAATTATCACACCTTACCTATCACTTCAAAAATAAATCTATCACCTGAAAGATTTTGCTTATGGTAGTCCTATAAACTCTCCAGTTTCCAATCATCAAAATTGTACTCCATTGATCATAAAGTATATTGTACATTAATAAAGCATCCTCATAATCAAGTCCCAGATCATATCATACCTAAGTCCGTGAGGAAATCTAGTCCAATCCATATAAATCTTGTAAATATACTTCTCTCCCAAGACCCGAGAGACAACCTATCCCACACAGTTAAATACCTTAGTCTATACCACCTATATGATCTAATAGATAAATAGAAACAAAACAGATGGACTAGGAATAAGGTAGAAATGCATATAAAATTAAAAATGCAACTTTAAAATTGTATAATCGAGAGGCCGCATGCTCATAATTGAAGACGCTGATCTGTCTGTTCCAGATCCACCTAAACATGATTGAAGTGCAACAAAACATTAAGAAAAAAATAATATACTGCAGCAAATTTAAATATAAATTTAAATTCATGAAAAAGATCCTCACCAAAAGGTTCTTCGCGCTAATAATAGTACCTGTCTTCATGTTGGCCATCGCCCCCATAGAAAGATGAGTATGGACCTCTGCCATGCTGTAACATGAATATCATAACACATCATTAATAATAAAATTATATAATGTGAGAGATAAAAATAAGCTCAAAAATATTCACTCACATGAGAACTATAATAGTCATGTGGGTACTGCCTGCTGCCAGCCCCAGCAAAACCTATATATCAAAAAGTGTTATCAAGAATATACTACCAAACAATTGATAAGTAGGAAAGAAAAAGGAAGTAAAATTTAGACCATGGTATCGAGTTTCGTGAAATTTGGATGGATCTACATAATCAAATCGTGGGCGAAGTCTATTAGGCCCCATGTGATCAGGTTCCGGGTCCTACAAAATCAATGCTAATGCCACATAAGCCAATTGGTCAAAATCCAGTCAGCATTTGAAGTAAAAGGGTGTGGTAAAACTTGCTTATAACTTTTATAAGGGGGCTTTCGTAAAAAAAAAACTTCAGGGGGGCAAAACCGAATCTCGCCCTAATGGCAGGGGGGTGAATTGCATTTAACCCTTGTATCTATAATAACTTGTACTTTCATGTGAATTAATCACAATAGAAAATTTATTTATAGACGAGGATACAACCAAGAGGATACGATTGTGGATATTATGTGTTGAAACACATGTTGAACATGGTCTTTGTAAATATTGTTGATTCATGAAAGCATGCAATCATTTTATCCATGCATGTAACTATTTATGTTAGTTGTTGTTATTGATGATGTTGTGTTAAGTAAAATGTTTAATGTTGTTGTTGTTAATGATATTGTTGTTATTGTTATTGTTATTGTTGTTGGTGGTGGTGATGTTGCTGTTGCTGGTGGTATTGTTGATGTTGTTATGTTGTTGTTGAGATTGACTGTTTAACAATTTAGTTGATTTTTTGTTGTTGTTGTTGTGTTAGCAAAAGGTTTAAAGTTGTTGTTATTTTAAGCAAAGTTATTATTTTCGTTAGTAAAAGGTTTAATGTTGTTGTTGACATTGAACGTTTAATGTTGTTATTTTTATTGAAGGTTTTATATTGTTGTTATTGTGTTATCCTAATTGTTTTCATATATTTCTCAAATTAATGGTGTTTAAAGACCTGACACCATTCATAAAAGAAGACTTAAAGGACATCTATTCATGTTGGACAACTTGCTTCCATGAGTGTATTGATTCAGAAGTACATTGATTTTTGTTGGTTGTTGCCTTGTTGGTTAACCATTTGTATATGTTTTAGTTTTGTTGTAAAAAAGAATATTTCTTCCATTTTAATTTTAATGTAAATAATGTATAGTTTTGGTACAAAATATGTGTCATTTTGGTACATAAAGTATTTATAGTTTTATTCCACAAAAGTGCCATTTAGTTGTGTTTTACAAAATGTAAATTTTAGATTTTGTTTAAAAAAATACAGGTTAAATAAAAAATTATGTACAATTAAAAAAATTTATCTTTTAAAAAAACAAAAGATTTTCCCTCTGTTAGAACTACCAATCGAGGTAAAAACCCTTCCCCTAACACCTATCACTTGGGATAATAGAACTAACCAAGAAGAAAGTGGGGGTTTTTTCACCTTGACTGTAAGTCTAACTGAGGAAAAAAAGGGAGGATTTTAGCTTGGTGTAGTGATGTTGACTAAATCAAAAGAAAGAATTTTTATATCGTATCCATAGAGACTGGAGTGATATTATCACCGATTCGATGATTGAAATCTTTTCAGGTTATGATTTCTAAAAACAGAATTGGTTTGATGAAATGGTACTTGAATGAAATGAAATTTAAGCGTAATAATGCAAATGAAGGTTTTAGAATTAGGAAAATCTTGCAGGGATTGGTTTTCCTCTACTGTTTTTGTATGTACCATACCGATTAATTGTGTATAACCATGTTATTATTCAGATCTCCATATACTTTTCAAAAGTAACGTGTATGTCTATATAAAGTTTTACGAATTTCGTCAGTCTATTTAATTGATGATGTCTCAATCGATTAAACAACCTGACGGTGATGAAATTCAAGTATTCAATATGGATATCAAACCTAATTCTATGTCTAGCCGTTAGTATTTGAGTGATTGATTATCTTTAAATTAGGAATTTGAATGCAATTTTCATTAACATTCCAATTCATAAAATCTATAAATTAAAATCAAGATAAAATCGATAATCATAATAACATGCTTATATTAGAAAGATAATCGGTAAACATACATACTATTTCAGTAGAGTATTCCAATCCCTAGCAAGAGAGAGTTCAGTTATCCATTCTCATGGTAACTTGCAAAAAAAGGAAGAAGTGGAGATGAATGAACATCAATGACGATTCCTCGATCGTTGATGTGAATCCGGCTCGATTCTCCGATTCTCTCTCCTATGTATCTCTTATAATTTATAGCAGGTTAGGTTTTTATGCCCATTTCAATTTGCAGGCTTGCCCGCCCCGCTCTTTTTTTTGGCGGGCAGATGACGGCGCAGGGCGGGGCGGGCCGCCCGCTTTGCCCCCCCTAAATAGAATGGGCCAATAGAATTCAGATTGTAATACTTTGGCGGCTGTTCGTTCTCCATTATATTGACCGACATAAGGTGAATTATGGCAATGCCATGTGATGCTCCTTGCTTCCTCTTTGGTTACACATCTTCTAAATAATCTATCTGCTCCAATTTTAAATAAATAAGGATCATCCCATACATATTGAGTAGCATCATGCAAAAATTTCTTCTTTGTTGCCAATTGAGATCTTCGGGGATAAGTCTGGATGCTTCAAAATTTGCAAGATCCGCAAACCATGTCCTTTCCTCAATCATGAGCATTTTTTCATTAAGGAATTATTCAAGAACTTCCCTTTCTACTTTTGTGATTTTTGGATTCACCAATCTTGATAGAGGATTCGCGACTAGATTTTCGGTTCCTTTCTTGTCATGGATTTATAAATCAAACTCTTGTAAGAGGAGCATCCAACAGATCATCCTTGGTTTTGAATCCTCTTTATTGATTAAATACTTGGTGGTTGCATAATCAGTATAACATACAATCTTGGATCCTATGAGATACGACCAAAAATTTTCCAATGCGTAAACTATTGCGAGCAACTCTTTTTCAATGGTTGCGTAGTTAATTTGTGCATCATTTAGCACTTTGCTCGCATAGTGTATAGCATGAAAAATTCTGGTTTTTCTCTGTCCTAAAACAACTCCAACCGCGTAATTACTTGCATCGCACATGAGTTCAAAATTTATTTTCCAATCGGGTGCAGTGATTTAGGATGTTGTGCTCCATTTTTCTTGTTAAATTTTCGAAAGCAATTAAATAATCTTTATCAAAGGTAAATGAACTATCCTTGTTGAGAAGATTTCTTAATGACTTTGCGATCTTTGAAAAATCTTTGATGAAACGCCGGTAAAACTCGACATGACCAAGAAAGCTTCGGATACCCTTGACGTTTGTTGGTGGTGGCATCTTTTTGATGACATCTACCTTAGCCTTATCTACTTCAATTCCTTTCGCTGAAATTTCATGGCCAAGAACTATGCCTTCGGTTACCATGAAATTGCATTTTTCCCAGTTCAACACAAGTTTCGTTTTGACACACCGTTTCAGTACGGTGTCCAAATTTTCCAAGCACAAGTCAAATGATTCTCCAAATACCGAGAAGTCGTCCATGAATACCTCAGTGCATTTTTCAATCAAATTTGGAAAAATGGCTTGCATACATCTTTGAAATGTTGCTCATGCATTGCACAATCCGAAAGGCACTATTCGGTATGCGAAAACACCGAATGGACAGGTAAAGGCTGTTTTCTCATGGTCTTCGGGATTCACAGTGATCTGATTGTATCCAGAGTAACCATCTAAGAAACAATAGAATTGATGTCCGGATAATCTCTCCAACATTTGATCCATAAATAGGAGCGGGAAATGATTTTTCCTTGTTGCTTGATTGAGTCTACGGTAATCAATGCACATACGCCATCCAGTCACCGTTCGAGTTAGAATCAACTCATTTTTTTCATTGGTTATTAGCGTTATACCTCTTTTCTTTGGTACGACCTGCACAGGATATATCCAAGCATTATCAAAAATTGGATAAATCATACCTGCCTCGAGAAGCTTGACAACCTCTTTGCATACAACCTCTTTCATTGTTGGATTTAAACGTCGTTGTGGTTGGGCAATTGGTTTGAAATTTTCTTCCATCATAATGCTATGCATACAATACGACGGACTGATTCCATTCAAGTCAAACATCACCCAACCAATTGCGTTCTGATTTTTCTTTAGGACTTGAACCAACTCTTTTCTTCCGGGATGGTCAGAAATTTGCTGATTATCATTGGTTTTGAACCTTCCTCGTCGAGCAACACATATTTCAAATGGTCCTCCAATAACTTTAATTCCACTTTGGTGTCTTTTCTCACGGCATCCTCTTCCAAATTTTCAATTTTTTCTTCTTTTGGTGGTATTTCCCTGGTTGATTCCAGATTGGTTAAGCATTGCTGGATTTTTTTCTTCTTTAGGATTGAGGATTTCACAAACATCCATGAGGGCTTTCTCCAATGGTGTTGTTAAGTGTGCTTGTTCTTGTACTTTCATAATTTCCTCATCAATTGTGTCAATTCTAAAATAAGCTCTCTTGTCTTTAGAATGTTTCATTGCGTCAAAGAGATTGAAGCTGACTTCTTCATCTTGAACACGCACTTTCACTAAACCGTCATCAATATCGATCATCATACAGGAAGTTTTCATGAAGGACGCCCCAAAATCAGTGGCACGTCATCATCCTCTTCAATGTCCATGACAACAAAATCAATCAGAAAAAGAAATTTGTCTACCTTGACCAGAACATCTTCGGCAATACCGCATGGATTTGTAACTGATTTGTCGGCTAGCTGCAACGTCATCCTTGTATTCTTAATATCCAAGTCACCAATTCTTTTTATCACGGAGAGTGGAATAAGATTGATACTTGAGCCAAGATCGATTAAAGCTTTTCCAACATTTACATTTCCAATAGTCACCGGTAGCGTAACTCTTCCAGGATCTTTTTCGTTTTGTGGAAGTGTTTGTTGTATGATTGCACTGCAGCTTGTGTCAAGATGAATTCACCGGTAGCGTAACTTATCCATTTTGATCTGAATATTTTTTTCTATTCATTTTGGACTTTTGACAGACTTATCTGCTAGCTGTACGATCATCTCTGTTGCTGTCAAGTTAAGACCACCAATCTTCTTAATATTGATAAAGGTATCAAGTTTATACTAGCACCCAGATCAATGAGTTCATTTTCAAATTTTTACATCACCTATTTTGATAGGTAATGTATATCCACCAAGATATTCTTCTTTTTGTGGTATGGGATTATATCCTGGTTCCACCAGTATACATGTTCTTTGTCAACGCCTTCTTAGAAAAGGTAGGAATTTTCTTCAAGGCTTCAGATAATGTTGTATTTACCTAAAATGTCTTTAAAATGTTAACTAATCTTTAGCATTCCCTTTTCGTTTTTGCTTAGACTTGGGTCTTGGAGATGAGGTAGATTTTGAATAAGTTGGTCCTCGTTTATTGCTTGATCTTCAAGCTTATTTCCTTATTCTGGTTGTCCTTATGTTTCTTCTTTTATGCTTTCAAGAATAATTTATTTTGTTTCCTCAATGTCACTAACTTTTCTGCTTATGGTTGTGATTGCGATGCAATGTTCCTTTGGGTTTGTCTGAGTATTTACATTGAATGCTTCAGACTATTGATCTGCTATCTGGTGGGCAGTCTAACCAATTTGTGTTTCAAGATTTTCAATTGAAGATTTTGTATATTTCTGATTCCCCATGGACAACGACATCAATTGGTATAGGGTTTCCTCCAACTTTGATGTTATGCCTTGTTATTAAGGAGCCTATTGTAACTTTGATATGGTTGTTATCTATTTGATAGGTCGAACATTGGTCTCCAAACTTGGTTATAGTTATTTCCTCTTTGAAAGTTGTTATTATGCTATTTCCATTGCCTTTGTTTATTCCCTACGAATTTGACTTCTTCATTTGATGGTGGGAAGAAGCATGTTGGGTGATCTTTGTTGCACAATTTACAATAAGAAATTTGTTGATGTTTTAGAATTTTGTGCATTTCTTAGAGTTTTGGAGAGAGTTTTGAAAATTTCTTTGCAAGTTCATCCAAGGTTTGGGTTAATAACTTGTTTTGAGCCAAAATTGCATCATTTGCATTCAACTCAAATGTCTCTGTTGATCCTTGAGATAACACGACAATGGTAGTATTTTCTTCCATAAACTTATTGTGTGGGAAAAACCTGTTAAGAATTTTTCCTCGACAATATTACAATTGTTCATTACCTACATGGATCGATCCAAGATCCATTCTTTGGCTTTTTCAATCAATGAGTGAGGAAATGACCGCATGAATACCCGTTTCCTTTTCTTTTTCAACCGTTCCAAGAGTTTCGAAAAAATTCATAGAATTTGATGAGATGTGTGTATGGATCCTCGTGGTCCAGAAATGCAAAAGGATTAGCATACAAATTTTTTAGTAAACCATATCTCCTTTTAGCTTGCATGCCACTCTGTGAGTCATCCTTATGGGACTATTGTGGCAGGGCATGCCACTAGCAGCATTATTGGCATGATTCTAGTTATGGTTGTCATTTTAATTATCTACCATTTCTCTTGTTTGAAAAGTTTGATTATTTGGTAACTAAGTTAATAATAACAGCGAACGAAAATAACATTTAACAGATGGAATCGAGATTGTTGGGGTTAGATTTCATTATCCTATCCTCAGACATTTTCTTGATCAATTATGTGTATTCTTATCCATCAATTAATATAATCAACTATTTCTTTGTGTATGTTCTTTTTGCCTAAACAACAGTGTGAAATCGGTCGTATTGCCTAAAAGATGATTTCTTAGCCGATTAACCAATACAACAATATTAAGATTCAAAAGTATATGTGAATTTTAAACCTAAGTCTGTGTCCAGAGTTTAGCATCTAACAAATGAAAATCTTTGATCCAATTAAGAAAGGTATTTTCAATATCATTTCAAAACCATTATAAAAATTTATGCGTAGCTAATTTCATCCTGTAAAAAAAAGTAGTTAATTCATCACAAGCATTAAAAAATAAGATAATCATCAATATTAATAAATAAATAGAACACACATAACTCCATAATGAATACATGAGTATTTGGATAACTCATCAATAATACTAAATAACTAGAACACACAGAACATGCTTAGATGTAACTATAGTTGGAGGGTATTTCAAGGAAGGGGAATCTAGCTCCTCATGTAGGAGATAAGTAGGCCAAGTCATGCTGGTAGAAGACTCGCCCACTAAGCCTACGGAGAAATCAGAGGAAGATCCATAATAGAGGCTAACTTTTTAGATTTGGACCCCTCGAAAGAGTTTGGGAAGGATAGGATCTCGCTCACACCTATTGAAGATCTGAAAGAGGTTCAGATCGGGCCCAAAAAATTCCACACCACCAAACTGGGCACTTTCGTGACAAAAGTCGAGGAAAAAGATTTGGATGCTCTACTCAGAAGAAACATTGACATCTTAATTAGGGAAGCCCTCAGATACGTAGAGTCAACAATATGGTTTCCCCGTCCTATACTTCATTGATATATCCTTTTTTGGCGTACAAAATTGTCCCCCGACAAGTACAACCATGTAGGTCTCATCCAAACGGTTGAACGTTCCACCAGAGAATTTTCGTTATGGTGTGGGAACTATTAATCTCCTTCTAAATCAATATACACTCCCCTCTATTGAGACATATTACAACACAAAAGCACAATGCCTGAAGCTATACAATATTGCAAATGTTGAATTGTTTTTATATGCTCTAAATCGCAGCACACTCATTATTTTGTGCGATACATATTTGCTCAAAATTGCAATTTCGCTTTTCTTCTGTTTCTTCTGTGCAAGTCATCTCCTTCCCCCTCATAATAATTTCCATTTTAAAATACCACATAATATGCTGGGTTAGGATGCTTTTGGCAAAACGGGTCGTGGACGGTCGGGCCGACCCTCTCACCCGCCAAAAAATGGCGGGTTGGGTTGAGATTTTAGGCTCGTCGTTCACCTAAGCTCGCCCGGCCAAAACTTGCCGCCTGCCATAGCCCGACCCGCCAAAGTCCGCTACTCCATCAAAATCCGCTCTTTTTTAGTTAGTTCTACTAATTCTAATTCTTTAGGGTTTTATTTAATACATTTATCGGTGAATATATGCAATATTTGAGTAAAATTTGTTTAAAAATTGTTTTATAAAAAATTATTCTAAAAACTATGTGAAAAATCTAATTAAAATTAAAAAAAAAAAGTCGATTAAACTATTAAAAAAATAAAATATAGACGGAGAAACCTTCCGTCCGCCCGCCACCTTGGCATGGCGGACTAGGTTTTTATGCCCATTTCAATTTATCGGGCTAGCCCGCCCCGCTTTACTTTTATTTGGCAGACATATAATGGGGCGGGGCGGGCCGCCCGCTTTGCCACCCCTTCCCCTCGGTTGGATATCCAATCAAGGTGAAACGTAATTTATTTTTTATTTAAATATTAAAAATGAAGTTGCCACTTTTAGAATAAATAAAACACAATTAATGGCGGTGAGAGTCAAGCCCTTTATTAGTTCCAATTTTCCCCTCTGTCAGATGTCATATCGAGGTGAAATGCAATTTATTTTATATTTAAAAAAAAGTGTCACATTTATTGATGATTATCTTCGTTCTTAATGCTTGTTGTGAATTAGCTACTTATAACTTGTTGTAATTATTTTGAAACGATATTGAGAAATACTTTTCTCTACTAGATCAAAGATTTCCATCGGTTAGATTCTAAACTTTGGACACGAATATAGGTTTAACATTCACTTATACTTTTGAATCTTAATGTGGTCGTATTGGTTAATAGACTGAAAAATCGTCAATTAGGTAATATTACTCATTTCACGTTGTTGTTTAGACATAAACTACAGTTGTAGAGTGATGGTGTTTATATTAATTGATGGATAATAATATACATAAATGATAAACAAAATGCCCGAAAATAGGATAATGAAATCTAACCATAACAATCTCAATTTCATCTGTTAAATGTTATCTTTATTTGTTGTTATTTTCAACTTAATTACGAAACAATCAAACTGTTCAAACAACTTTACTTAGAATCATATAAATTATAGAATGTATTTTGATAATCACACCACTCGATGTGGAGACCATACAAACAAGTACTTACTTTTGTTATTTTAAAAAATAAAAAAACAAGCATCATATTCATGTAGGGCTATGTGAACGTAATTATGATAAGAACGAAGATGCATTTCAAGAATTTTTAACTAAGAACATAGACAAATTCAAGATGAATTCCATGATTTTTGGGGGTTAGTGGGAACAACGGGAGTGACAAAAGATACGTTGGTGAGCCAATCACAAAATCTCATGATTTTAGTGCTCTACGACTTTATTATCTAAAAATATACCATAATTATAACTCTTGGCGTATGCTAAAAACACGGAAAGATAACAAACCTCCCAAAAATAACTTCAGACAACCTAAAACATATGGGTACCTAAAGATAAAATTGTCGATATTGTAAATATGCTTAGAAAAAGGGTTAAAACCATAGTCATGGTTACCTAGGTAGTGGTTGTTCACGACACATGACGGAAAAAAGGTGTTTGTTCTAAAGCACATAATTGTCGAGGTTAGTTGTCGAACCCATAATAAGTGCCCATTTTCTCCTTGGTAGGGGTAGCAAAATGGGTCGTGGCCCGTCGGGCCGGCCCGCTCACCCGCCAAAAAATGGCGGATTAAGATTTTAGGCCCATCGTTCACCTAAGTTCGCCCCGCCAAAACCTGCCGCCGACCATAGCCTGCCCCGCCAAAGTCCGCCGCTCCGTTAAAATCCGCTCTTTTTTAGTTAATTATACTTATTCTAATTCTTGATGGTTTTATTTTATATTCATTTATGAATATATGTAATATTTTTAAGTAAAATTTGTTTAAAAAATGATTTATAAAAAATTGTTCTAAAAACTATCTGAAAAATCTAATTAAAATGTAAAAAAAATAAAAAGTCGATTAATCTATTAAAAAATGAAAAAAATAGGCGGACAAACCTGCCGCCCGCCACCTTGGCACGGCAGGCTAGGTTTTTATGCCCATTTCCCTTTTTTTTTTGTTTGGCAGGCATATGATGGGGCGAGGTGGGCCACCCGCTTTGCCACCCCTTCCCCTCGGTTGGATATCCAATCAAGGTGAAACGTAATTTATTTTTTATTTAAATATTAAAAAATGAAGTTGCCACTTTTAGATTAAATAAAACACAAAATTAATGGCGGTGAGAGTCAAGCCCTTGATTAGTTCAACTTTTCCCCTCTGTCAGATGTCATATCGAGGTGAAATGCAATTTATTTTATATTTTAAAAAAAGGTGTCACATTTATTGATGATTATCTTCGTTCTTAATGCTTGTTGTGAATTAGCTACTTATAAATTTTTATAATTATTTTGAAACGATATTGAGAAATACTTTTCTCTACTAGATCAAAGATTTCCATCTGTTAGATTCTAAACTTTGGACACGAATATAGGTTTAACATTCACTTATACTTTCGAATCTTAATGTGGCCGTATTGGTTAATAGACTGAAAAATCGCCAGTTAGGTAATATTACTCATTTCACGTTGTTGTTTAAACATAAACAACAGTTGTATAGTGATGGTGTTTATATTAATTGATGGATAATAATATACACAAATGATAAACAAAATGCCTGAAAATAGGATAATGAAATCTAACCATAACAATCTCAATTTCATCTGTTAAATGTTATCTTTATTTGCTGTTATTTTTAACTTAATTACCAAACAATCAAACTGTTCAAACAACTTTACTTAGAATCATATAAATTATTGAATGTATTTTGATAATCACACCACTCGATGTGGAGACCATACAAACAAGTACTTACTTTTGTTATATTAACAAAGTTTTGGGTAATGTTAGCCATGTTCAAATTACACTCTCAACTTTTTCTTTTCTTCTTGTTTTACAGATTTCCACTCATGTTTGTTTAAAAGTGTTTCTTTCAAGGAAATTATACTTGTTTTAAGATATCTAATTACAAACACCGAAAGGAGTTAAGGATTGTAAAAATCACCTTTATGGCTCTCTAACTTTCACAACGGCGACAAAATACCGATTTCTCATTATTTGAAGCAAAATATGCCATCTCTCTAACTATCAATCTTGGATGTGAAAATGGTGACGATTTGTAAAGGGGCACTTTGAATATTTTCCCGTAACACTTGTTAGGTTTTCAAACCTTTAGAGGTAGTGCTCAGATGCAAGAAAAAGGGGACGGGGATTAAGTTGAGACCATACGAAATTGAAATAAATAATATAAAGAATTTGAAAAAATGTTTAAACTAAATTCTGAGATAAAAAGATAGAGATAAGGGATATAGAAAGAGGTTGTGGATCTCGAGCCATTTATAGAAAAAGAAGGAATATATTTATAATAAAATATTCTCTAGCGTCTGTCTTGATGACTCAAAAAACAATAATTATGACAATGAGATATTCTCGCATTCGTCAAGTGATGAATATTAAGTCTTTAAACAAACTAATTGAAAAATAAAGAAAATGTTTAATAAATATAAAGGTCTTAAAAATATCTATAATATTTATTATAACTTCATGAAAGCTTGGCCAAGGAGAATGTTATTTTAAAAAATAAAAAAACAAGCATCACATTCATGTAGGTCTATGTGAACGTAATTATGATAAGAACGAAGATGCATTTCAAGAATTTTTAACTAAGAACATAGACAAATTCAAGATGAATTCCATGATTTTTGGGGGTTACTGGGAACAACGGGAGTGACAAAAGATACGTTGGTGAGCCAATCACAAAATCTCATGATTTTAGTGCTCTACGACTTTATTATCTAAAAATATACCATAATCATAACTCTTGGCGTATGCTAAAAACACGGAAAGATATCAAACCTCCCAAAAATAACTTCAGACAACCTAAAACATATGGGTACCTAAAGATAAAATTGTCGATATTGTAAATATGCTTAGAAAAAGGGTTAAAACCATAGTCATGGTTACCTAGGTAGTGGTTGTTCACGACACATGACGGGAAAAAGGTGTTTGTTCTAAAGCCTGACAATGAAAAATAGAGAGAACATAAGATTTTAGGGAAACTAGAAAGTCAATATCATTTTCTACAAAAGTAACAATTTATATTGCTCATTTATGATTAATGATTTTCCACAATATTATTTAATGAGATCATTGTTGATTGGATTTTTTATGTTTGCATATTTGAAGATAAGGAAGTTCCGAGAGACATGAAACTTGTTCCTTAAAATATTATTTACAAAAAAAATGGAAAACCATAAGTTTTCATGTGACTATAATTATACTTCAATTGGCAGCAGAGCACTACCATTACTATAAGAGTTTGAAAGCATGTCAAGTGTTATAGGAAAATATCTAAATTGCCCATTTAACAAGCGGAAAAAAAATTAAAGAATTTATGTGAAAAGTTTATTACATCATTGTCATGAACACAATAGGAAATGTGAGTTGTGTATTTGTCGTCCAAACTCGATCTTTGGCAGTTTTCGATTATAATCTTTGGTATAGTTAAAGTTCAAAATAAATATTCGAAAAAACTAAAGAAATTTATATTGGAAAAGCTATCATTAGTGCTTTAAAGTTGATAAATATTTAGAGATAATGTAAAATGTGAACAAGAAAGAAAGAAAGAGAATATTTAGAGATAATGTAAAATGTGAACAAGAAAGAAAGAGAAATATCATTAGTGCTTTAAAGTTGATAAATATTTAGAGATGATGTAAAATGTGAACAAGAAAGAAAGAGGGCTATCATTAGTGCTTTAAAGTTATATCTTATAAGATCTTGTTCCAATACCACCAAAC
The DNA here is from genome assembly GCF_029867415.1 of Vicia villosa. Classification (NCBI taxonomy): domain Eukaryota; kingdom Viridiplantae; phylum Streptophyta; class Magnoliopsida; order Fabales; family Fabaceae; genus Vicia; species Vicia villosa. The sequence continues at coordinate 142,043,315 of NC_081180.1, forward strand.
ATCCATCAGAGCTCTTGTAGGAGGGAGATATACCTACACAAAGAACAACCCTAGTATTAGAGTCCACATCGAACACTTTCAATGAAAAAATCAGAATTGTGTAATTAGATTTTGCAAGGAACTACCTTAGTATTAAAGTCCCACATCGAACACATTCAATGAAATTATCATAATTGTGTAATTTGCATTTAGTAAGTGAATAACGAGTTGGTTAATGAGAATATAATTTTTGTATAATCAAGAGAATAAAATGGAACAGAGGGAGAAATTAACAAACCAACAAATAATTGTAATATAAGAAATTATTGAACTTGAATTGGTGGGGTGCGCCAGCAATTGCTATAGTGCAACGCAAGAGCGACACGCGAGAGGCCCAATAGCAAGCTATTGTGGTGGACTCTCCCCCTCAAGAAATAAATTTAATATCGTGTGGACCATTGACCCACATATCAGATATTAAACTGATAAGAACAGATACTACACTTGATCTTAGCCAAAAGGCCGAGAAAGGTATGCTTATTCCTCTCTCTGGCTTTTTTTTTTATATTACACGTTTACTCTGTTTCATTCTGGCTTGCCAGATGTGGGACTTACAGCACTGCACAAAACTTGCCTGGCTTCCTTCCATTTTGTAAATCACTTGTTCCTTTTCTCTTATTACGACAACAACACACTTCTCTTCACCTTTTTCTTTGAATTTGTTACTGCTTCAGCAATCTTTACCGTGCTTCACTTCTTCCTCATCAATCTAACTGTGCTTCATTATCATTGAGGAAGTCCCAAGTATATTACCAACACTTCTCTTATTCCTCAAACTAACTCACCTTTTTCTTTCTTTCAATTCCTCTAACATCATCCCCTGCTTCATTTCTTCCTCCTATAACCATGCATCAAAATAACCTTATTCTATCTTTACTTTACTGCTTGGATTTTATTTATGCCTTTATGCTTTCTTTATTTACTCTCCCACATATTATGTTATAACTCCTCCTGTATTTCAAATTTACTTAATATTATCTTCTCTCACATGTTATTTATTATATGGTAGAATAAAACAACATTCTTCATCTTATATATGCACCATGCATGTAACAACAATTCAACATTCTTCATCTTATATATGCACCATGCATGTAACAACAATTCAACATTCTTCATCTTATATATGCACCATGCATGTAACAACAATTCAACATTCTTCATCTTATATATGCACCATGCATGTAACAACAATTCAACATTCTTCATCTTATATATGCACCATGCATGTAACAACAATTCAACATTCTTCATCTTATATATGCACCATGCATGTAACAACAATTCAACATTCTTCATCTTATATATGCACCATGCAACAACAGTTCAACTTTCTTCATTCTTATGCAGCAACTAATGTCTCCTACATATGTTTTCTTTCTAATGCAGCACCATTCTTTATCATTCAGGAAGCTAACAACAATTACACTTGACTACATCACTCTTCAACTTATATACTTGCTTGCTTCCACATTCTTTATCATACTTGTTTTTCCAAACCCTTCTTTTTTTAAACCATCTATGTCTTTCTATATATATATATATGGTGTGAGGAGTGATTGGACAAACGAAATGAAGAAGAAACATGTGTATACGGTACACTAACTTTAGTTTAAGTCTTCAATTTTAAACCATCCATGTCCTTTTATTCAAAGCTTTGTCTCCTTGGTAAAACAATATATATGTCAATGCCTCTCTCCCAACAAATATTTATTCGACAACTCATTTCAAATTTAATTCTCAATGCTATTCATTTTCATTTAATATAACTTATTATTAGTTTAACATTTTACTAATTTATGCTAATACAATTCTATTTATTAACATAAGAGAATCATAAATAATAATATTGAATCCAAGGGACAACTAAACAAAATAATATTGCAAATTTAGTTTCAATTTTTTACTATCCACTAACTAAAGATATAAAATATTATTTTCTTAAAAAATTGAACTATCTTTTAGTTTTAAATCGCTACAATTCATAACGAATTTTCACATCGGTTGAATACTTAATCGAGGTGAAAACAAAATGGGGTGAAATTTTTTAAACTCTGATCCTTGGAAAACTTTGCCGCATAAAGTTTATTACAAATACACTGTGTCGATGTAAGATAGTTTTACACGACAAGAGCTTTAAGAAGCAGTCGATGCTAATTCAATGGCTTGAACTTTATTTCGCAGAGACTTAATTAATTAATCTTTCAACTGATCTAGATAATTTTATTGAAACTGTTGGTAATGCAAATGGTGAAGTTTCACTTTATGAAGCAAGTTTGAAAGAGAGGCCGATAGATATCAAAGTTTCAAAATATGGAACATTTCTAATTGTTCGGTCAAATTTTTGGTTTATTTTGAATTATTTGACTTTATAATTGCATATAGACCATGCATGTGTCTTCAATGAATACTCTTAACAAAAATTTAATGTATTACAAAAATTACTAGAATTTTCACTATGTTATTATATGAATCTATTTATTTGTAATTCATGTTCAATGGTGTCTTTGTTTCATTGATACATATTGATGCTCATGATGGTAGTGTTAACGACTTGTCATTTTCATATCCAAACGTTAAACTATGTTTTAAATCTCTTCAATAATCATTTAAAATGATCCTTCAATAAACATATATAAAATAATTTAAACCACTTTGTCTTTTAGCTTACATCATTATTGAAGGGTCATCAAAAGTACATTAGTGGTATAGTTTTTTCTCCCTGACTGAATACAATGGTTTCTTCAAGCATTGATGCTTAGGTGTGTTTAACTATGACTTCTGTAAAAATATTAATCAGTGTAATCAAAGAACAACACTATAACATATTGGATTTCAACTATATTATTAAGAAACAGTGAAGTATGATCATCAAAAGAATATATGTTTGATGTATTTGTATCCTTTCTCATGGTCCAATATGGGTTAAGAAGAAATCAGTGTCAATCCAAATGGTAGGATGTGGAAATGCACTTGCTGGCGGTGGCGGAGCCAAGACCCTGGCTCAGGGGGTGCAAAATATTGTAAATAATATTTTTTATTAATATAAATAAATAAAAATTATTATTATATTTTTATATACAAATACATATATATATATATATATATATATATATATATATATATAATGGAAAATGCTAACGAATGTCTCCGAAATACTGGTTAAGAGATTAAAAAACTAAGTTGAACACTATTTAAAAGATTGGAAAAATATTTTTTTAAAAATATATATATATTTAATGAAAACATGAATAATCAACTTTTTAAAAAAAATATTATAAGTATTCAATGTATTAAATATATAATATTTTCTTTATTTAAAATTCTTAACCTGTGCTCCGGAGCACTGGTTAACACGATGATCCGTATATAATTCATAGTTTATATATAATTTATAATTATTATAAATAAAAAGTTACATAGTTTATAATTATTTTATTATACATTTAGTAAAAAAAAAGTTCATTACTGAATATTTAATTCGTGATGCATGTGTATATTTAAAATTATAAGCAAACAATTATCATTCTGTTTTCTATCTTAATTGTTAAAGATTGTGTTCTATTTGTAAATCAGGGACCGGTTTTGTGAGAGAAAATATGGTGGAGCCCATAATGGGCAGAATATTATATGAAATTGGTTCAAGAGAGGTGCATGGTTCAAGTGAGGTGCAATCAACAAATGTCAGGGGGTTCAAAAATTAAAAAGCACATATTATTAGCCTCAAAATGAAAAGTTGAGGGGATTCATTTGCATCCCCTGAATATACTCTCCCTCCGCCCCTGCTTGCTGGTGAGACTAAATTTCAATTTCAAATTGATGAAGTGAAGATGTCGGACGGAGCTAGAAAATTAGAGTAGTGGGGGCAATATCATTTATAAATTTTTTATTTTTTATTTTCAAATTAAAAAAATAAAATAAAATTTTAAAATAATTTAATAATTAGAATAATGTACTTAATATTTAAAAATAATACATAAATATGCAAAATTTAGGTGCAAAAAGTTGTACATATATGCTTTAAAAAATAAACTAGAAAAATGTATGTTATTACTTATTAGTGGTATGTTTAGTCGAATAGTTAAATGAATAAAAACAAAAAAAGTTGGAGATATGCATGTGACTTTAATGGTGCATATATGTTACAGTTTTGCTTTATTACACTCATATATGTTTTGCTTTATTACTCTATACGGGTTGCATATAACTTCAAATTGAAACATACAGGAGTAGGAGTATTACATAGAAATAAAAGTTAAGTGGGGGCACATGCCCACAAATGGAATTGATTAGCCATGTAAGCACATACTTGCAACACTCACACACCTTGTAGTAATGATCACAAGGTAAAAAAATGTTGGAAATGCCTCCGACTTTCTCTGAGTCCTGAAATCCTAACATAGGACGGTCGGGGATTTTTACCAACGTGCTTTCTTCCTTATGATAGACAACCATCATCTATGCGAACTTCCTCTTCGTAGTATCTTCGGATTGGAGGTTTGACTAATATGCTCCTCTAATTATGACGATGATTTTTTGGGTGTTTGCCTTTACTTGCCTCCTTTGCTTTCTCCATTTGCCCCACCGTCGCGATCTTCGAGGGAGATTTACCTTTAGTCGACTCCTTTCTATCCCGCCTGCCCCCTTGACATATTCAACTAGTCAACCCCTCTTTATCAGTTTTTTGATGGCATTTTTCAATTGGATGCAATCATTAGTTTTATGGTTTCGGCTTTTGTGAAAGTGATAACATTTTTCAATGGGAATGTACCTGTCGTACTTTTCCAATATTACCCAATTAGAATCATCTCGACGCCGATAAGACTCCTTCCTAGTTAGGGATGGCAATGGGTACACTTTGGACAGGGTACTATAGTGCCCGTCCCCATACCCACATTTTTAAAAAGCGTCCGTACCCGAGTTCATACCCTCATGGGCAACAATTTTAAAGTCCGTCCCCATGCCCTTTGGGCATCTTAGTGCCCGTACCCGTACCCATTACCCGCACTTGAACAAAAAAACAATATATAAATAAATAAAAACATTACAACTAAATTTAATTGTGATTCAAAATCCTTCAAATCAACTCATAAAATATTACAAACCATAATATTTAGAACAATAAAACTCATGCCAAATATATAAATAAAAGTGTATGCTGCAAATATGAAACGTAATAGAATTATATAATAAAAAACAAAATATATTCATTAATTTGTGACTCTTTGACTTGTATTCTCCATATCCTGAAAAAATAAAATACTTTATATGAAAAGGTTGTAGTTAATAATGAAACATTATAGTCATAATATATATATATATATATATATATATATATATATATATATAATTATTTTACCTCTTCTTCAGAATCAGAATCTTGAAAAGAATGCAATCGCTTGTCTTTCACATGCAAATATTGCTTTGGTCCAATCATACCAATAGAAGCTGAAACAAACAAAAAAAAAACTAAATAAAAGTTTCATTGAAGAAATATATAAATGTAAATTTTTTTACCTTTCTTTTCATTCTTCATCCAACTTTGTGAACACATAAGTGCTTCCAAAGTATCTTCATGAAGCTTAGAACGATGAGGACACAATAACCTGACACCTGTGCTAAAAGCAGATTCTGAAGTAACCGTTGAAATTGGGATGGCCAGAATATCCTTAGCAATTTTTTTCAAAGTTGGATACTTAATCCCATTTATTTTCCACCATCCAAGTATATCAAATGTAACACTCCTAGGCAATACCTTCTCTTCCAAGTAGATATCTAATTCAGACTTTAATTGTATATCACTAGTATCGTTGACAAATGAGTCATAACCACTAAGATAATTGTTATTAGAAATATTATCTAAATATGAATCATTGTCATTTGACTTTTCTGTTGAAGTTTCAACCATCCTGTTGATTTTGGCTTGATATTCTTTAAACAATGAGCAGCATAACTGTTTGATGTTGTTAATTTCAGTTGAAGATGTACTTCCATAAAGTAAAGGAAAGAAGTACTCTAATAACTTCATTTTATATCTTGGATCCAAAATAATTGCAATGCCCATAATTCCATGAATAACCAACCAATATTTATTAAACTTACCTATCATTTTTGAAGGCATATTTTTAATTGCCTCAATAGAGCAAGTCTCCCACTTCTTCAAAGATAGTTTTATTTCACAAACTAAAGGAAAAAATATGTTTGTTGTGGGATATTTTGTACCAGAAAAACATCTCAGTTACACGATTAAAGACTTCTAATCTGTTACAAATTTCTTTTGCAGTTTCCCACTCACTTGTTGTAGGCAAAGTTCTATACAAATTCTCTCTTGTTTTCAAACGAATAAAAACATCTTTATAAGCCAATGCAACAACAAGCATGTGATAAGTAGAATTCCACCTAGTTTTGCAATCAAGAATTAATTTCTTTGTGATTGAAACTTTGATTTGGCATGCTGCTTCTCTAAAATTTTGTTCTCTCTTAGGCGTGGCTGTCCAAAAAGCCACACTATTTCTAACCTTCTCTATGCCATCTCCAAGAACACTTAAACCATCTTGAGCAATTAAATTTAAAATATGGGCGCAACATCTCATATGAAATAACTGACCATCAAGCATAAGAGTATAACTATCAAGCTTGTTTAGCAACATACCAACAACACAGTCATTAGTGTTACAATTATCCAAAGTGATGGTTGACAACTTTCTATCAATATTCCAAGCCATTACACATTCAAAAAACTTGTTTGAAATAGTTTCAGTTGTATGTGGACATTCTACATACACAAACCTATTATGCAATATAATTTGTTAGATATTAATTCAATCTAAAATTCTACATGTAAGGTAAAGTTAACAAAAATCTTATAAATATCATACCTTAAAATACGACTTTGCATAACCCAGTCATCATCAATGTAGTGAGCTGTAATGGTCATATACCCTTTCTTTTGGTTACTAGCAGTCCACATATCTGATGTTAAAGCAATTTTACTCTCAATCTTGTCTAAAAGTCCCATAGTTTTGAACTTTTCAATTTCATATATTTTGATAATATCACTTTTAATCGTGTTTCGACTAGGAACTTTGAACAAAGGTTGAAGACCCTCTGAATATGCTTTAAACCCCAAATGATCAACTATTGAAAGTGGATACTCATGAATTATTATCATAGAAGCAAGATCTTTTCTTGATTTCTCAGGATAAAAATGGTAGTTACTTAGATAACTAGATGACCCATCTACCTTTTTTTGTTCTCTCACCAAGATAGGTTGTCTAATATCTTTGTATGGCCTTCTTTTACAAGAATTAAAATGTCTACTCAAATGCTTAGTTCCATCATTTCTTCTACCCGTCGAAGCTTTGTTGCAATAATTACAAACAGCTTTTTCTTCTCCATTAATTATTTTTCTTTTGAAGTGGTTCCAAACAAACGACGTCAATTTTCTTTTACCATCTTTTGTCAATTCATAAGCATCAACATCACCAGTAATAGAAAGAACACTATCAGATGCGGGTTGAGATTGATCTTTTTCAGAATTGCCCATACTATTAATAGGAGTGTTTTCAGGTTGTATGGAAGATCTATTTTCAAATTCTCTTGATTGGATGATATCCAAAGAATTTTCCATCTAAAAATAAACCATTATTAGTAATTGATATTATGTTTTGGCTCACATATAAACAAAAATATATTTATTAAGAGCAAAACTAAAAAATGTAGTTTACCTATAATTTTTTTTTTGAAAATAACTTATTAAATAGACAAATTCTTGCTGTGCAATTTAAATAGTTTTTTTCTTAAAAAAATAAGGCTTAAATATACTTTTCATCCCTGTAAGTTAGCGTGTTTTTGATTTTCGTCCCTGTAAGTTATTGTTTTGGGTTTTAGTCCCTATAACTTACTTTTTGCTTGAGGTTTAGTCCCTAAAGCCAAAATCCGCAGGAAAATCTGCAGGTTACCTGCGGATTTTCTTGTGAAATTTCCTACGGATTTTGATTTTAGGGACTAAAACGAACGCGAAACTGAAATATAAGGACTAAAACCCAAAAAAAACAACTTACAGGGACGAAAATCAAAAACACGCTAACTTACAGGGATGAAAAGTGTATTTAAGCCAAAAAATAATAACAAACTGAATACTAATACACATTAAAATTAAAATTAAAATAATGCATACTAGAAATTAAAGTGAACCATGTTCTAAACAAGAAATTAAAATGGTGTATATGTGTGTTTTGGCATCTTATGTAGTTTGTAAAAAATTATTGAAAACAATTACTAAAATAAGCCATTTCTTGTTAGCTTTCAACTAGTTTGACATTCTTAAATATATCCTATAAAGTGAATTGTTTTTTTTTTACAGTAAGGCACATGGATATATTATTTCACATGGATATATTATTTCACATAAAGAAACAAGAATAAGCATTGCTACTATAAATTAGTAGCAGACTAGTGGTGCATGAATTGACGGTAAGTGAAAGAAACTATAGATTCTCAAAGTAAAGGAAATAAAACAATTGTATATTATCAAAAGAAAAGCAAAACAACTACAACAGTAAAAAGATATATATCATGATAAAGACCCAAATCAAAAGCTTGTTACTTGTGTTAGTAGGCAGACAGTGATTGAAAATATGACGACAATATTGAGTCGGCAGGATTCCGTAGAAAAAAATATATGTCTTAAAGAAACTTTTAGGTTTAGGTTTTAATATTTATAACAATAGTTTACATTTTAATATATGATTATAATTATAATATTGAATAAAATTATAAATATATATACTTGCGGGCTGGGGCGGGCTGGGTACTAGAGTGTCCGTGTCCGTGTCCGTGCCCGCACCCATATCCATTTACTTAACTTCTATCTAAAAATATGGTCTATTAACAGACCATTCTCAAAGATCTGACACTACAAACCTTCATAAGTCCCTTCTACCTCTATAAAGACTTGCTTGAATCAGTCTATATACAACCACAAGCTTTCTTTCTTACCCTGCATGATCACTCTTAGGGAAGCTTCAGTTATATGCCGTCTCTTTTGAGTTCTAAATTACGCCAAAAACCTTTCTCAAAACTCCGCACAAGAATTGATACTTCTGTCAGGCATGCCACTGAACGATAATCAAGTTGGGCCAACAAGGGTCAACGTAAATAGTTTGCACTTTGACACATAAATCAGCATTGAAGTATCTCACTCGGTCATTCACGAGTTACACATGTTCGTCGGGACCTCCTTTTGTGTCATAATCGCCCAACTTTTCTCCAAAGACTTCGGGATTTTGCTCTCCGAGATTCTTACTGACAACAAGAGTTTTGATTGTACTTTTGACGAGTGAGTTTATGCTTGAGTTAGGCAAGAAGCATGACTACCCTGATCTCCAATGGGGTTAGGAGGAGGATTCTGGTGCTTCATGCTTTTACGCTGATCCTTCAAATAATGAGCCTTGTCTCTCTTTATCCTTGATGGTCCCGGGATGTCAACACGAGTTTTTCTTGAAGCAACTACTTGAACTGTATTTTCGTGTGAGTGAGTGTTGTGAAGGATTTCTTCTAGGTACTTAAGCCTTACTTTAAAGGTGTGTGAATTTTGTTGTCGAATGATGTTTAACATGTTATCCAATAGTTCGTTAGCACCTTGCATACCGAGGTTTCCTTGAAGAGTGTGGAGCCCAGGCAAAGATTCAAATTATGTAATCAAAAGTAGAATAAGAATCTCTATCGAATTTACTTGAATAGATTTGCCCAATTGCAAAGTTAGAATCAAATCTAGATGCAACAGAAGAATTGTTTTAATACCTATGGCGTTTAACAGTAGAGGAAAATATGGTGGATTGCTTGTTGCTAGAGTAGCAACAATAACTTTATGCGCATCATTGAATCTGGTAGCTTTAGATCTAACCATCACCAAATATTATAAGAACTGAAGATTTAGAAATTTGAGGAGATTAGGATCAAGATTACGCCTTAATGAATCAAGATGCCATGGTTCGTTTCGTTTGAGAGAGAACTTGAATTCGTGGAAATTATAGGGATCAGAAGTCGATTCACACAAACGACGTCACTGTTCCTTTCTAGAACCAAAAATGAGAAGGTGAATGACGGTGATGGTGGATTTTAGCTTCTGATGCGGTGGAGCGGGGGTACCTGCAAGGTTAGCACTTCAATGCTCAAGTCAGTATATGAGAAATAAGAGTGAAATAAAACTGTATTTGAAACATGTCACTTTGATTTAGTATTTACTATATATATAGATAGAAAGGAAAATAACGTATTAGTATTTGTTAGTTGTGATTTGCGGAAAACCGTTGGATGCATTTGTAGTTGAGATCTCTTATGAATATTAAGACAATAATCTTTGTGTACTGAGAATATTCTAGAAGGAGTGATACTTATTCTTGGTGGTTGGCCAGGGTTAATGTGGTTGGTCCAGATATGTCTGAGGTTTGATATGGTCAGTTCAGATACACACACACACTTGAAAGACATACTTGAAATTCGTTATGGTCATTAAAGACATGGCATTGTGAAGCATATAAGGTTTTGTATGAGCAAGACCTAACATATAGAGTGTTTAATGTCCAATAAGATATTACTCAATGATCAAGAATGATTGGAGATTCAAAGTTACTTGGTTTGTGATATCAAAAGATCAAGCTTAGTTTCTAAATTAGGGTTTTGGTCCATAAAGTCAAAGTTTGGTCAACAAGTGGTCCACAAGAGCTTTTACTTCAAGGCATGACCTATAATCTTAGGTCATATTCATATCAAACTTCATTCAACTTTATTTGATCAAGAGAAGTTCAAGTTTGGTACATGTTTTTAAATTGGATTCAAGTATGGTTCGTATGTTGAAGTAAAAAAGACAAATCTCATCAAATTTCTTTTTGTGCCTTTGTGCACTTTTCTTTTAAAATCTTTTTTTAAAAATTGGATATTAGTTTACTCTTGAAGTGATGCAAATTACTATGCTTCTACAAGATGTTGCAAAGTGATTGACATTGTCCACTTGAATGTAGAGATGTACTTGTGAAAAAGTCCAAGTAAAGGTTCTCCATATCAAGATGATACAAATGCTCACTTCCTCATACTCGTGGGTAGCAAGTTATATTTTCCACTCAAATACGATTAAATGTCTTTTCAATTTAAAATCAACCAACAAACTTTCGTGGTTATTTTACCACGAATTACAAGGCTCTGACTTCTTCATTGCACATGGAGGATACGTCGGCACATGACTCTTGAAGTCTTGGCGAGCCAAAACTAATAAAATAATTTTTTTCTAATCACTCCAATCTTTTTATAAACAACCCGTTTTTTGTCATAACTTAGATTTTTAAGAGGTTCCTATGGAGTACCATAGATGTGATGAGTGATAATACATTCCCCTTTGCATAACCAACCCCTGTATTCAGATCTCTCTTTTGTATTATTTTCGAGTTGGGTTTTATCGATATTTTTCCTTTCCTTTAGAAATAATAAAGTTTGATGACGACTCTTACTTTTTTATTTAAGTTAATTAATAACTTAATCTCAATTTTTCCCGCCGCGACAACTGGATCATGAAATCTATAAGTAGTTTGAGCTTCCTGTTATACTCGAAATCCCTTGTGATCCTTATCATACCTAAGATCTATATTCTGAGAGTGATTGGACACGATGACAATTAATCAATAGCTCCAACAGAGGAGATAATGTACTTTCAAACAATCCAAAGATCAAGAAAGTAAACATTATGGGTATGACGTTTTTAGGATTAAGACTAGTCTATGTGGACTAAAGTCATAAGTTAGCTTATGTAGTGAAGGAATAAACAAGGTTGTATAAACCCCAAACCATAACAGACAGCTCTTTTACTAGACGTTAATAAACTAATTATGATGTAACCTTCATCATATTACTCTGATTGATGTATCAATCTTTATTTAATGTCTCTAAAGCGGATCCATAGTGTGGTTTACTCTCATGCTAGTTACATGATAATGATCTAGTTCATTATTAGATAGAGTGTGATCCATTTCATAGCACATTATTCCCATTCATTATGATAATTCTCAATTGAAGTAAGGTTTGTAGGTAGAAACAAAAATTTTATACCACGTATATGCATGGCAACATTACCCATATCTGTGGGCATTTACCCGAATCCGTCCCAAATTTGACAGGGAAAATCCGCTTTAGTTGGGTTCAGATTTGGATTTTCCTATATTATAAAATATGGGGATGGATCGGGTAATAGAGACACTAGCATTCACCCCGAACCCGCCCCTGAATCTGTGTAGTTTATTTCATTATTTACTTTTTATATTTAGTTTTGATAATTTAGAATATTAAATATGTGGTCAATGTTTTAATATTTGATTTGTATTTATTCTTTAAAATATTTGAAATGTTTGAATGAAATTATTTTATTTTACTAGGCAATTTGATTTTGGAAAAAATAAATATTTTTATTCGAAAAATTTGACTTTACTAAATGGATGGTGGTGGGGCGGGAGTACCCGAACTCAATTCGAACCCGTTTGAAATGAATTTGGATTTTAATTCTCCATCTTCATTGAGATTTAAAACAAAGAACGAGGTTGTTTGAAGATACGAGTTTGGATTTGGGGATGTAAAAACTTTCGTCGACCTACTCCTTACCATGCCTAACCACGTATTAGTAGAAAAAAAAGGTTTTATTTATTTTACCTATTAAATAATCTAAATTATATCTAAAAACATTTTATAAATAATAATTAAAAAAACTCGTCATGACAAAAATTTGTCAAATCAAATGTATTTAAAATATTTGTATTAAAATATGAAAATAAGAAATAAAACAAACATATTTGTTTAAATATTAAAATTTTTGAAAATAAAATACATTTTATAAATGAAAACACATAATATTTTTTAAAATTTTAAATATTCTGAACGTAAAGTTATAACTTAAATTTTATGCAATCCTCTTTAAAATTAAATTAATTTTTTCCCAAATTTAAAGTATAGCTCTCCTTAATAAGAATTTAAATAATGTCTAAAGTAGAACCTACTATTTTAAATAAAATTCCAATTATGTTTTCATTTTCCGTTTTCTTCACAAACTAGTAAAAGATATACCAGTAAAAGATATGTGCGTCTGCACGAGTCTATTAATTTTAGTTGAAATATAATTTATTAAAAGTACTTATAAGTATGAAATGATAAATTTAATTGTATAATACACAATAATATTTTTTTTTATCAAAGTAATACACAATGATCACATTAAATGAATTCCGTATAAATTGTTTTCAAATATTATAGGAGGCAAAGTTAATAAATCATGAGAATTAGTCAAATGGAAGTGAGTTTTGTTGGTCTAGTTATTTTGAATAGTATTTACTAAATAAAGCTCAAACACTAATAGAAATACACGTATTATCTGCGGAATTTCCTGCGGAAAATATTCTGCAGGTTTACCTGCGGATTCCCTGGGACATTCTTAAATAAACTAAATTTTCCTGCGGATTCAGAAATGGCAGAAAATTTCGCAGGAATACCTGCGGATTTTTCTGCGGTTAATATATTTCAAACAGAAAATGAAACTATAATGCAAAATCCGCAGGTAAATCCGCAGAAAAGTTTCCTGCGTATTTTGCTGCGGATTCTTATTATTTTAAAACCAAACTTTTTTACAAAATCCGCAGGTAATTCCGCAGGAAAGTTTCCTGCGGAATTTGCTGCAAATTTAACTATTTTCTTAAAATAATATTAATTTTTGTCTAAAATTTTTTAAAAATTAATCATTATATTTAATGGTTAATTATTTAATATTTTATATTAATTAATGTTTTAATGTGAATTGTGTTATTGTTAAATTTTCATCTTAATTTTTTAATTTAAAAAATTAAATTAATAAAAGGTATCAAAAATTTTGAGAATGGATATCGAAGATTTTTTTATAATAACTAATTTTTTTTGAAAATTACATTAGTAACTCATATTTCAAAAATATTACCTCAATAACCAATGACAACTATGTTTCCTGCCAAATATATATATTAATTTAAGTATCTTTTAAAAATAATAGTAGTTTTTTTTTAAATTAATATAATTCTTTGTTTTGTATTATAATAAGAGGTATGAAAAATAAAATTAAAAAAACGCATAGTAAAATTTTGAGTTAAATGGTTATGCACAATATATCATTTAACCATGTCTTATAAAATATTTAAAAATTAAAGATTGATTTAGCATGATACATGGTCGTGATTGATAATTTTACATTGTCAATCCTTTTTCTCTAAAATTTAAAAAAAAATCTGATAAAATTTCTACCTAGAAATTGAACTTACTCTCTATCTCATATTGGACCAACACTAAGGGTCTGTTTGATAAAAATAGCGATTGACTGATTAGTTAGCTGGTAGCTTATAGCTTATGACTGATGGCTGATGACTGATGACTTATAGCTTATAGCGGATGGTTGAGACTGATAGCTTATAAGCTCATTGAAGTGTTTGGTAAAATTAACGGTTTAATTAACTTATAAATGTAAAATGACATAAAAGATATTTAATATATAATTATTTTATTTTAAATTAAAATAAATTATAAGGGTTAAAAATGGATTTTAATTAAAATAATAAGGATAAAAAAGGAAGAAAAAGTAATAAGCTATAAGACATAAGCTAAAACGCTATTTGAAATAGCGTCTGAAAAATAAACTATAAGTTAGTAAAATAAGCTATAAGCTCGTGATGAAAAGACCGTTACCCAACGGGTCTAAATTATCATATGAGCTTATAAGACATAAGACATAAGCTATAAGCTCGAAAACAGGTCTTACCAAACAGAGCCTAAAAACAAAGGTAAGATTAACTATCATTATTTTACTACAAATTAAAATTATAGTTAATTATTACACATATAAACTACCACCTATTTAAACACTTTTATATAATATTAGAATTTTTTTTATAGTAGGAATGAAACATACTATGTATCTTTATTTGGCCAAAAAATCTACCATTAGGATAATATCTTAAATTGAAATAAGTTTGTAATAAAAAATTATGTAATTTCATAAATGCTATGTAGATTTTTCTAGGCAAAATACCCTTTTTCGTCCTTAAACTTTATCTCGGGGTCCATTTCGGTCCTTCAATTTTTAAAAAGACCATTTTGATCCCTTAACTCTGCAAACTGGACCACGTTAGTCCTTTCCGTTCATTCCGTTAGTCAAAGTGAGTTAATAAATCTACGTGTCACTGATGTGGAAAGACACGTGGCATAAACCAATTTTAGCGACGGAAAATCCTTCACACCTATCATTTCTCTCTCTGCATTCATCCTAAACCCAGGTTTTTCTTTAGAAATTCATCTCATTCTTCAACATTGAAAAGATGAAACTTTATTTTATTTTCAAGTAAACCACAATTTTACTTCATTGGATAATCATCACCATCTCTTTCATAACATAAAACCACAACAACTTTTCATTTCATCTATTTTTTCATGAAACAGAAAGAAAAACTTTTTCCTCTCTTAACGCAAAAACAACATGAACTCTTATTTTCATCTCTCTCAGATTCAAACATAAAAACAAAAGAAAAATAAAAGGTGCAAACCCAACAAAAACTAATTTATGGGTTTCGATTATTTCCCTTCATCTTCTTCTCCAAATCCAACAAAAAAAACAGATCTGTTTTGAATAAAAATGAAAGGTGTGGTGGCCCGAGAAAGAGAAAACAGAGAATCGGATCTCAAGAATGGGGTTTGTTAATTTACGCTTTGTCCTTGATGTCACTCCTCTACTTTTGTTTTGGGTATTTATAAAAATTGGTTCTTGATAGTTTACATGCCATTTTGAAGGTGCAGTCATGAAGGTGCAACCATTAAGCATCTGGATTTATGAGTTTTTTAATTTTAATTATTGGGTTTCTATGGATTTGATTGTATCTTCAATTTCTAAGTGTTACAAAGTTGAAATGAATGTTAAAGTTTCATTTTTTATGAAGTGATTCAACTTTTGAATCAATTTTAAATGGTAGGTCAGTTTTAGTTTCAATAGGGTTGTGGTAAGATATGAAGAAAAAGATTGTTCTGGGAAAAATAGAAGAAGAAGCTTTTTTGTTTTGAAAGTTTATTGTTTAGGTAGATGCAATATAAACATGTTTTGGGGATTGTTTCATTGCAACAACAATTTTTTTAACTCACCAGCTACACGTGCACCAAAAAAAAAATAAAAAGTGAAAAATTACTTTTGAAGAAGATGAAGAATGTATTAAAATTCAGAAATTATCCTTTAGTGATTGGTTTTTCCGTCGCTAAATCGGTCACAAAAGTTGAATGTTACATGTCACCAGCCACATCAGCAAAAGTTAACGCCGTTATTGGCATTTGGACGGAAAGGACTAACGAGGTCCAGTTTGCAGAGTTAAGGGATTAAAATGGCCTTTTTAAAAATTAAAGGACTAAAATGAACCCCGAGATAAAGTTAAAGGATGAAAAAGGGTATTTTGCCATTTTTCTATGACCTTTCCACCAATTTTTAAAATTTTAGATACGTTCAAACTGTTGTTTGGTTATTTAAGTTTTGGTACTGTGATAATCTTGCTTATGGCATTTAGTTGGTGATTTTGTTTTTGAAAAAAATAATTTATAAAATTGAAATTTTAATATTAATGGAAAGAAAAAGTTATGAACTTAATACAAAAAATATATAATGAAAGACAAAAATGATTCATATATCAATCCTATTAATATTATCTACTTAATCTAAATGCAAGGTTGTCATGATGACAACTTTTGCAACAACCCTAGACCTAAAAATGATGTGTCATTCTAATATAACACTAATGCTGACGTGTCAATCTTTTAAAATTTCTAATATTAATTAATTATTTGTATTATAATATTTTGGAATAAATAGTTAAATTATTTTTTATTTTTATAGTATTATAATTCAATAATTCAATAATAATAATAATAATAATAATAATAATAATAAGCTCTCTCAGGATTCTGCCCCCTAATGTCTCTGATCACTCTCTTCTATACATGTATGATCAGCACCTAAATCTCAGGAGGCATAAGAGATTCAGGTTACTTAACTGCATCACTGAGTGTGATAATTACCAGCAAACTGTTCAAGTTAACTGGGAAGTTCCTATTGCAGGGAGACCTAGCTATGTCCTTTGGCATAAGCTTAGGAGACTGCAATCTGATCTATATAAGATGAATAAGACTCTGCTCATGGCCAGGCAACATGTTGTGCAAGCTAGAGAAGATCTGACTCAGGCTCAATGTGATCTATCTGCTGATAGAATGAATCAAGAGAAGATTGCTAGGGTTAAGCTCTGTATTGAGAATTTGCTTAAATGGAATGAGATTGAAGGGCATATTCTGCACCAAAGAGCTAAGATTAAGTGGCTAAAAGATGGTGATGGCAACAACTCCTACTTTCATGCAACTGTGAAAGCTAAGCAAGCATCTAAATCCCTGAATATGTTGGAGACTGAAAATGGCCATTTGCTGACCTCTCAAGAGGACATAGAAGGAGAAATCTTGAACTTCTATGGTGGCCTTATGGGTCACAGGGAACAGAATCTTGATCAGGTCAATCTGGAAGCATTGAGGAAATGTGCTCAACTTCAAGGTATGCAAAAATACAGCCTGGTGCAACCTATCTCTGATGAAGAAATTTATGCTGCCCTAAAGGGAATTGATGATAACTCTACTCCTAGCCTGGATGGTTACACAGCCAAATTCTTTAAAGCAAGTTGGGACATTATCAAAGGGGATGTCATTGCTGCTGTTAAGGAATTTTTTGAAAGAGGTAATTTATATAAGGCCTTTAATTGTACCTTAGTCTCCCTGCTCCCAAAAAGTAAGTCAGCTAAGTGCATTAGGGATTTCAGACCTATATCTTTGTGCACCACTGTTTACAAAATCATCTCTAGAATAATGACTGCTAGGCTGAGTCTTGTTCATACCAAAAACAAAATTGATACTACCATATTTATAGAAAGTTTCTCAAAACAATTTTAATCACTTATCTGCTAATTCTGTATTTAGTTCTTAAATTTATTTTTGATTTTTGATATTAATAAGAAATTGTGAAAAATTAACCGAGGCTCTCTCTCTCTCTCTCTCTCTCTCTCTCTCTCTCTCTCTCTCTCTCTCTCTCTCTCTCTCTCTCTCCACCGTTAGCTTTTTCCTCGGAAACCCTAAGCTATCTTCACTGTTACAGAGCCGCTCGCTGTGACACCAAATCGTTCAAAGGTTCTTACTCTCCAATTCAAGAGCTTCCTATTCAGCCGCAAAATCGGAGGTAGTGAAATTGAAGGCAGTGGCGGCGGAGATGACAGTTTTTGGTTCTCTGATTGGCCGCAAGTATCGTCTCGTGTTGGGTAACGATCGTGATGTACTTCAGATGTCTTCCATAGATCCAGGATCTTCTTCTTCCTCAGCGTTTCCAGATCAACCTCATAATCTCAGGTATTTATGCTCTTCGATCTGTATGATTTCAGTTATTTTGATTCGTTTTTGGTGATCTGAGATTAGATGAATGTGAAAGAATTTCAATGGCTCTAGTAGTGATTTGATGTTTTTTATTTTTTGGATATTCTGAAGACTCTATTTTCTTTAGTGTTTATGAAGGAATTGAAACTAGTAATCCTATGTTTTTGGTGTGAAGAATGGCTTCTTTTGACTAGTGTTCATGTTGTTTATCAAGGTTTTAAAAATTGCAATAACTGCTTATTGTTAGCTTAATTTTATGAACGGTTGGTACTCTTTTTTCCTCCTCTAAATAATAGTCTCATGCTTATTCTCTCCTAAATTTTATATACTTTGAAGTGTTGAAGTTGCAGCTAACTTTTATGCTGAATCATGATATGTTTTAGTTGGTTGCAGAGTTTACGGGGATATTCGGCTCTGATTGACGTTCCAGTTAATGCTTCCTTTAGCTATTGCAGTAGTAGCATTTTTGTATCCCTCCAACTATACTCACTCAAGATATTGGTTTTCATCAATAGGTATGCCTCACACTTTTGTAACACTTGTGCTTAGCGCTTATCCCATTTTTTGTGAAATTTGGTTTTGATAAACTTTTATGGTTATTCTGTATCTACATATTTTTGGGAGCAAACTCTAGTCAGTTTTCCCAATACAAACATAAATAGTTGTTGGCTTGGTGACAGATTAGAAGATGTTAAAGATCAGCTTGAAGAGTTGGAGAAAAGAGTTGAAATTTCCAAAGGTGGTAAAATTGTTAACATAACTTCATGAGCTCAGAAATTTCAAGAGGTGTTAGGCTTCGTTTCTTTTGAATTTTGTAGCCAGGAGATTTGGAAAAGGTACAGCTTGGTCTCTGCCACAGTTACAGCAGAACAAAAGTGTCTCGTTCCCAGACGCACTTCGCCTCATCAATTCCTCTGACTCGTCGAAATGTGTTGCGTACGCGTAGCAGCAGAATCATTGTTTTCGTTCTGTATTCTTCTCTTGCTAAAGACTGTGATGATCATATTGGTTGGGCTACCGAAGCGTTTGGTTCGGAGCCTGAAGCTGTTAATCTTTGGATTGGTAACCGTTATTCGGATACTTCTTTTCATAAGGATCACTATGAGAATCTCTATGTGAAGACTATTTGACTTTTTGGTATAAAAATTGATTATATATAAGCACTTATATGATAAGTGTTTGTTACTATGTTGTAAGCACTGAATTTTAAATTCTTTGTCCCAACAGGGCCGAGGTTTTGGCTTTTGGAGTTTAATTCATTTGGGGTTTTGTGGATTTTTGATGCTGTAGGAAACTGGAGAGTTTGATTTGGAACTTGACAAGCCGACTAGGTATGTTCCTAAACTAGAAGTTCTTGAGATACCTGGGGTGGTACACTTTATATTCAGCATCAGTGCTTGTATTTGTTGTGTCTCAAGGCTAACAATAATTTTATTTTTGTCAATTGACTTGTTTGAATGACAAAAATAAAATTATGGATTGATTGAATGAGTTAGTATAAACGCATGTTAAAGTGAATTGATAGAATGAGTTTATGTTGAAATTTCATTGATATTATGGATCTGAGTTGGTTTTTATTTATGTAGTTTTTGATGTGGAGATTCATGCAGTAGAACTAGTAAGGGTTTAACAATTGAGTGGTTTTGTTCATTGGTATATACATGCGTTTATACTTTTTTTTTCTTTTCTTTTTTTTAATTTTATTTATTGAATATTTGTTGTAGAAATTGGATAGTGAGATGGTAAAAATAATATAATTTGGTTAATTATTGTATAACCACAGCTACAAAAAAAATATACATTTTTGTATAACTGGTGTTACTGGGTTGAAATCGAATAGAGAGAATGAAACGAATAACCGCATACTAGTAACAATCATTATAATAATGGCTTTGGGTGTGGTATTCTCCCTCTAACTAGAATTTAACATCTACCATGTCTTATGATGTTATTGCCTGCAGATGGCCTGAAAACAATTGAGGGGAGGTGTGCCACTGCCAAATACAACAGGTTTCAATGTGATACCAATTATTCTATTTTACTATTATTGATTCTTCATTCGGCCATATGTCCCTTGTCTAGGAAGTCAATTTATGCGACATATTCATTCATACCCTTTTCTTGTTCACTTCTTGAATCTTTTCAACCTTCTACACTTTTCTTTCCATTAAACGAAACTGTTTCTCATTTAGATGGAAAAAGAATGTTACAGTAGTAGCTAGTATAGTGGTTTCTGCTGTTGTTCTTGATTTCTTGAATTGAACCATATTCTGTCTGTTACAAAATTAATATTAGAGAAAACTCATTGCTTTTATTAAATGTATGTGTGTATTTACTTTTCTGAATATCATTATTATTATGACTGTTAAAATACTGTGTCTAACACTCTTATTATTATATGATGATATTGAAGTGTTTATGACTCAATGCATCATTTATTTGGTGATTTCATTCTATGTTGGTCTGGAAAAAAAATTAAACACTGGTTTTTATGTAGGACAAATTTTGAGTAGTTATGTGGAAGAAAGTGATTTTGAACAAGAAAATGCTGGAGAATCAAGTGGTATTGTTGATGATGAAGTAATAGAGAACAAAGATAACAATGAACCACCAATGGTTCAGGTTCCGCTGCAGCCACTTCCCATTGATTTAATAGGAAATACATTGAAGGTTGGAATGAAGTCAAGGAAAAATGAAAAACTAGCGTTAACATGGCAAGTGATGGAATACAACCTAGAGTTATTTGTTAATATGGCAATGTTTCAAACAGATAGGGAGAGAAATCGTGAGATTGAAATGATGAATAAAACTGCTGAGGCGTCCTCTGATTTAACTTTGTAGCAGATTTTATAGTAACTTGTTCTATAAATTTGCATTATAATTCAAAATATTTTAAATTATAATTTTATTTTTATATTATGGTTATATAGTCACATTATAAAAATATTTTAGATTTTTATAATGTTTCAAAAGTTCATAAATTTTTTTTAATTTGAGATAGAAATTACCTGCGGATTTACCTGCAGATTTTAGTTTCCTGTGGATTTACCTGCGGAAATTTCCTGCGGATTTACTTGCTGAAAATTTCCTGCGGATTTACCTGCGGAACTTGCTGCCGAAAATATTACCCACGAAGGTTTTAGCTGGGGACATAAAACCGCAGGAAAATCTGCAGGAAACGTGTTTCCTGCGGAAATTTAGCTAAAATCCGCAGGTAAATCCACAGGAAATTTGAGTATTTCTAGTAGTGAAATAACTAATCAACTTATAGTTAATTAATTGTTCTTTGAAATTGTGAATACAAAACTATTGAACCAAAGCACATTAAGTATAGTCCATGTGTGAATTGTAGATCAGTTAAATAATTGATGTCTTCACTCTGTTTTCAACATCATAAAGCATAAGATAAACCAATCTTGACAACATCATGTAGCTTGAAAATGCTATTTAGAACAATTTCTTGTTTGACTGGTATATAAAATATGAGTTTCATACATACTTTGAACAACTTATAAAACTATAAAGTTTTAACCAAGATGGCAATCCTCTTAATACTCGAAAAATAGGTTAGTCATACTTACAATATTAAACATAATATATATAGTCTAATAATCCTTTTATAAAACTATTAGTGAAAGACATATGGGAGTTTGGTGAAGTTTTCCTACATGAAGAAGAACAATATTAATATAAGATCAAATAAAAAAGTAACAATATAGTTTATATTTTTCTACCATAATTTGATGTGAGGAATCCAAATGTATTATGATGTTGAGAACAAATGCAAGTGAATTGTAAGATTCAATATTCCATCTAATTAACAAAAGCAAAGTTTTATGCATTAAACTTTATAAGTATGTTAAACAATTCTTAAATCTTAATAAGAGACCAACCAAATAAAAAACTGAAGGTAGCTTAGTTGAAATTATGTCTAGTTTTAAATAGTTAAAGATAGACTGTACTTGAAACTGGGCACTTGAATAAGCCTCTAGCTTGGAATAGAAATCACGTTCCTCCCGTGAAAATTCCACTTTTTTCAACTCCATTTATTTATGTGGCAAAGATATAATATGCTCTGCATCAAGAAGTGAGCCTACAGAAAATGATCACACTTGCATGGTCACAAACAAATCACAATCTAATGCCAATGACAGTCATTAAATTTAATGAATTAAGTGTTAGTATTGTATTGTTAAAATTTCTACACAGCTGCATGATTGGATTGGACATGACATACACCTAGCCATAGAAAATTATAAGAAGAAATGAAGTAAAAAACTCATTCCAAGTAATCCAAAGCGGACCAACACATACTATTAAAATGTAATACTTTTATTTGGTATTTTAATGTTAAATATTAATCTAATTTTTTGGTGGAATATTAATCTATATATTCTCTCTTTAATTTTTATAAATAACTTATGAGATAAAATAAAAGATGTAAATTTAAGTAATAAAATTTCTTGAAAGATACATTTGAAGATATATATTAGTAATAAATTAGTGAGATTATGTGTTCCTAAGTTTAATGAAAATCTAGTTAAAAAATGTGGTTCACTCTTTAGTATTTAATCTACATATGAGAATGTAGTTCAAAAAATTCAGTACCATTCCCGAAGGTATTCAATATATCAACAAAATTTGGTTAGCAACAAAATTTAATTAGCAACAAAATTATTATTCAATCATCATATGAAAATGTCTTCAATTCAATCATCATATGAGAATGTATTCAATCAACCATCAAAATTTGAATTGCACAACAGACAAGAATCTATATTAAAAGTGGAAATACTAAAATATTGATAACTCTCCAAATATATGACAAACACTAACCATTGAAAATTAAGACAACCACAAAGGATTTCCACCATGTTCATAATTCCTGAGAAATATATTCATTGTGGTGTCATATTTTTATTAACATCTCTTTACAAATATAACTTTGTGGAACTGGAGTGTAACATCTCGTGAATTGTATCTTCATGAAACTCACATTACCAAAAAATAGTTGCAGAATCATCATCTTCAATTCTAGACCCCTTGCAATAAATTGTAAATAATTGTCTAGGAAAGTTGTTAACGAAAGGTCATTTAATGGTTTACCGTTATAGATAATGTTGCGCCGGAAAAAAAAAGAAGGTTCTTGCCATGATTGCAATTGAAGGATGTCATAAGAAAATGAATAAAGGAGAGGTTCTATACACAATTTAAATAATTGAATTAGAGAATAAAAGTATACATAAATTCTAAAAACATATAGATATAACACAAGTGTCTTATGCGGTTTATATAAGCCATAATGCATTGAATAAACTAACAGTTGCAGAAATATATTTATTTTATGATATTTCAAATGAGAATCAAGTTCATACGGCCAGTCAAATAAATAATTCAACATTTAACCCAAATGAATTAATGCAACTAATAAAAAGTAATTCAACATTTTACCTAAATAAATTAATACAAATAATAAAAAATTAAATTCATAGATACCTCTTCCAATTCCCTAAGAGATTCCTCTTCCAATTCCTCAAAATAATGCTTGAACACCCGCCTCAAACACATTCCAATCAATAATTATTATTGCATAAATAAACTATTAAGCGTTACACGAATTTTCAATCCAAACTAGTGGAAAACCCGTGCGTCTGCACGGATTCTAGTGTCGACCGCGGATATGTCACGAATTTATTATGAAAATTTAAACAAATTAAAAAAATAAAAAATTATTAAAAAAAGAAGAAAAAAATAGACTACGGGATCATTGTATAAATTTTTAAAAATTTATATGGTTAAGAAAAACTATTAATCACATAATTTGTAAAAAAACAACTGTGAAAATAAAAATTAGAATTGATAGAAGGATTTATAAAGTTTAATAAATGAGACAAATAAATATCTAAAATTAAAGTTATTTGAAAATCAGTAGAAACATAATTTTACTTAAAAAGTCTAAAAAGATAATGGTATAAAAGAATTACGTTTAATGTTGTATTTATTAAAATTTGGATTATGGTTTAAAATATTTTTAAAAAAGTAGGTAGTATAACTCATAAGTTTTACTTTTATTTTCTTTAATTGTACAAAAATGTTAAAACTCGTGCGTTCGCACATATATTGGTATGATTACCCGTGGCCGTGCGTTCACACATGATACTAGTGTGTTACCCGTGCATTCATACAGTATTGGTGTGTTACCTGTACGTTCACACGCGTACAGATGTGAGATACGCACACTTTTGTAAAATAAATTTATTTTATCAAAAGAGTTGATTATTTTTAAAAGAAAGAAATATTTATAAAAAAATAAAATTTGTTTATCAAAATTGTTTTTCATATATTATCTTAAAAAATTTGTATCATAAATTAAAAATATTTTCAAAATAATTTAAACTACTCATTTTTCTCGAGTTTATATTTATACATTATTTTTATTTTCTTTAATTGTACAAAAAAAATGTAATAACCCGTAAGTTTCCACGGTACTGGTGTGTTACCTGTGTGTTCGCACGGTACTGATTTGTTACCCGTGCGTTCGCACAGGTACTGGTGTATCCGGGTACTAGTATAAATGTACACTCGCACGGGTACTGATGTGCATTAAGTGATTTTCAAATAATACATGATAAAATATAGTATTTTTATTATAAATATTATAAAAATCTTATTTGAATCAATAATAATTGTTTTCCTGCATTCATTGATGGCTATGTCAATTTGAAAATAATAAGTGTCATAGTTTGTTGGACTGATGCTTTTACGGTAATATTCTTCTAATAGGAAGAAGTATAAATTTTTTAGTTTTGTATAAATAATTATTTATTTAACAATAAAAAAACACCATAAATAATCAAATAAATAATAAATTTGTAAAGATATAATAAATTTGTAGAAATAGTTATTTACTAATGATCATTCTAAAAAGATATAAATAGTAAAATAGAGTAAATTTGTATCCATTAAACATAAATTTGTACCAATAATTATATATATTTTTTTTGGCAAGAGATGAATTATTGTATTTTTTATATATCATAATTGTATGGTATGAATGAATGGTACAAAATAATACTGCTTTCTTTCCATATATATAATTTAATATTGTTAAATATATTTTAATATGTATTAGGATTTATTATTTTAGTTAATATATTTTATTTTTATAAGTTTTTCTATTTTAAAAAATCAAATATTATTTAATGTTGATTTTTTGTGATAATTTTGATGAAACAATCTGATTCATCGTATTATTAGAAAAAATTAATTATCAAATTTGATATTCTTCTATATTTGTATGTCAAATAAAAAGATAAATATAACTATTAATAGTTTAATATCTTTCAATCCTTATTAAATTTTATTTATTTTAATTTTATTAAATAGGAACATGTTAATAATGATAACAATAATAATAATTAAAACATATTAAAATACATTAAGAATGTTGTCTTTAAAACACTTCAATTGTTGAATGAGACAATATTAAAATGTTCTAAAATATTAATCATCATACATTTGAAAATAGTTTAACTTTAAACTTTATTTTACATGTAATTTTAAATTTTTTGTGTCAAGTCTCATGCTAGTAATAGTTTACATAAAATCAATATCCAATTAAAAGACAAGGTCATCAGAATAATTGATTTAATTTTGTGCATAAACTTTAAAGTAAAGATTTATTTCTATTCTTAAATCCCAAAAATTAAAAATTTTGGGATATTAATTAATTCACATATCATAAATTTGATATAATTTATGAGTAATGAATAATAATAATTATATATTTTGATATAATTTATGAGTTATGAATAATAATTATTATATATTTCTATTCTGATTCATATTTTAAAATTTAAAATAATTTTAATTAAAATAATTAAAATAATTTTATCTACAAAATGAGTTATAATTTTTAATTTATATATTCATATATTTATAATAATTATTATATATTTATATATTTACAAAAAAATTTAAAAAAATGAGTGTTTTAATTTATATATTTATATAATAATAATAATAATTATTATATATTTATAAAAATTATTATATATTTATATAATAATTATTATATATTAATTATAAATATATTTATATATTTATATAATAATTATAAAAATTAAAAAAATGAGTGTTTTAATTTATAATAATTATTATATATTTATATATTATATATTTATATATTTCACTTACAAAATTAATAATTATTATTATATATTTATATATTTCTATTCTGATTCATAATTAAAAATGAGTTATAATTTTTTATTTAGTTTAAAAAAATTAAAAAAAGATTTTGTCTTAATTTTATTTAATAAATAAATTTTATATTTAATTATATATAATTCAAAATTTACTTATGAAATTAAAATGTTTTTGATTTATATAAGTTAGTAAAATAATTTTTAACTTTAAAATTGTTTAGGAAATTTTGATTCACCTTGATTTTATTGATTCACATTCATTTTATTGAACCTTGATTTTATACCTATTTTTTTTTAGCAAAGAAAAACTAACTTCTTTCATTATGAATTAAAAGATCAATACAAGGAGGAATATTATGAGTAACATTACGTCTAGCCCAAGAATTGGCCGCCTTTGCTAATGAATGAGCAACCATATTCGCTTGACGTTTGATAAACTTCACCTCAAAGTTTGGAAAATTACAAAGAGAAGATTGAATAATTCTCAAAGTAGTAAAGAATTCCGAATCACCAGTGATTTTATTGCTAAGAGCTTGAACCACCCGAAGGGAGTCACTTTCGCAGATGATGCGGTCTAGACCCATAGAGATAGCTATATGAATGGCTTCCTTGAGGGCTAATGCTTCCCCTTCAATAACTGAAACTTCACCTACATCCCAAGATGTACCTGCCGTATGGAAGTTACCCGAACTATCGCAGATGCACCATCCTCTATTATAAGTGCTACAATTCTTGTTAAAACCCGCATCCACATTACATTTGAGCCAACCATGAGGTGGTGGTTCCCATAAATGTCTATGATGAGGAATATGGTCATCCTCAGATTTATTCTGAACCGCAAACCACTCTTGCCAACTATGATACGCCAACCACCCAACCTTTGTTGCTTCCTCCCTCTCGTTATGCCATATGAGATCATTCTTATTCTTCCACAAACCTTCTAACAAAACTGCAACTATACCCGCTGTATTCCTATCTTCCTTTGTGCATATATCAAAAATTAGTAACTTAACATCATTAAAAGAAAGAATACGGTGATCAATAATATTGCTCAAACCTGCTGCCAGCCAACCTTTATTTGTTTCCGCACAACCAAAAAAAACATGCCACGCGTCCTCCAAATTATTATTACAAAAAGGACATTCAACCGGGCAAGGAACATGATGTTGACGAAGTCTCACTCGGGAGGGTAGACAATCATTACAAATTCTCCAAAGAAAGTGCTTAGCTCTAGCCGGCGCTTTAATATTCCAAAGACTATTCCAATTATGTAAATTGGATATCTCACGGCCTCTTTTGGTTGCATTCCTCCAGATCTTATACCCTGACCTTACACTATAACAACCACTTTGCTCTTCCTTCCAAATTAATTTGGCTTCACTAACCTCCTCTAATAACGGGACTTGAATAATTTCCTCCACCGCTACATGATCAAACAATTCATGTAAGACTCTTACATCCCATTGTTTAACATCAGTCAACATAAGATTATTAACGGTAATATTGTACGCACCTTGTTTTTGAGGGCCTCCCACACACCCCTCTCTATACCCTTGAATCCAAGGTTCATTCATCACCGAGATATTCCTACCATCACCAATGCTCCACCTGCAGCCAAGCATTAGAACTTCTCTAGCTTTCCAAATACTTCGCCAAACAAAGCTAGGATTATATCCAAGTTTAGCATCAAGGAAAGAAATTCTAGGAATATACCTTGACGAGAAAATCCGGGAAACAAGGGCGTGGGGCTTACACAACATGTACCAACCTTGTTTCGCAACCATCGCCATATTGAAAGCTTTAAAGTCACGAAAACCCAAACCGCCTTCCTTCTTTGAGTAGGTAAGTTTCTCCCATTCCATCCATCGAATTCCTTTATTATTAGTCCCTCCACCCCACCAAAAAGAGTTAAGCATTTTTTCAGTCTCATTGACTACTGAATCTGGAATAATATAAATGCTCATTATATAAGCCGGAATAGCCTGTATTATACCTTTTAATTGTATTGATTCACCTTGATTTTAATTTTTTAATAATTATTGAATTCTTTCGGAAGTGTATATCCGAAACATTCCAAGACCAATTTGGTCTTGGAATATTTCGGATATGCATCTCCGAAGACACCCCTCTCCCAAAAAGGGGTGTTTTCGGAAATGCATCTCCGAAAACCCAAAAAAGGGGTGTTTTCGGAAATGCATCTCCGAAAACACCTTTTTTTCGTGTTTTCGGAAGTGCATTTCCGAAATAAGGCAAATTTTGAAGAAAAAAAAGCATTTCGGAAATGCATTTCCGAAGTTAGGGGTATTTTGGGTTTTTCACCGGAGGTGACCAAGAAAATAGGGAGGTGGGTAAAGAAATTTCCAAAAAAAATAGACTATACACATGTGAATAGTACACACAAAACCTTTAAATATGATGAAGCAAAATAATACTTATATCTTATTATAAATTCAAATTTTAATATAATTGATAAATTTTAAATATCTAATTTGATAATAAATTTACCAATCGTTAGTTGGTCTAGTGGTGATTGGCGCTAGACTTGGTAGGGAGAACCACGGTTTGATCTCCCACAACTGCGATCGGGAGGGGGCTGGAACCACTTGATGTCAGAACTGACCCCGAACCGGACTAAACCGGTTGTGATAAGCCAAACAAAATAATTTGATAATAAATTTGAAGAAATATGTGAAATTGAGAATCATTAATGATAATCTATACTTAGTGATTCTTAGTTTCTATTTTTAAATCTTACATATAGTTAAATTGAGAATGATTAATGATAATTTATAAGAATTGATTTAAATTTCTTCTAAGAAAAATAATGTTGCCTTTAGAAAAGAGAAAAAAGACTGATTTGATTGATAAACTTTAATGAAAAGGGGACAGCTTCTCTACCCATCTAAAAAAGTTGGGTAGTATACCTTCAACCAATCATATGACACCAATTAGTTTTATTATCTTTAATTATTTATTAAATGATACACTTTTTAGTTGTTTTCAAAGCATTTTACACTAAAGGTAACTCTACCCAACTTTTTGTGTTGGGTAGATAAGAATTCACCTAATGAAAAATAGAAAAGGAGTGTTTGCAATATTCAATGTATGATGTTTACACAATTCAATGTCTGGTGTTTGCATTATTCAATGTCTTTACTTGGTGAAATGCACTATTCATTATCTCTATTCTTTTTTTTCTTCTTTTGTTTCACAATCTAGTAAAAAGATTATAATAAAAAAATAGAACTTGGATGTACAAATAAATCAATTTTGAAATGTTTTATTATAATCATACCAAGTAGTTATAATAATGATGATAAAAGATATAAAAGTTTAAATAAATAATAGAAACATTATTTAAAAAAATACACAACATCAGATATCATTGCTCTCTCTCTCTCTCTAAATATTTCTCATATCAATCTTAATGTTTAGAAACATAAAATACAGTTACATTTCTTAATAATTATAAAATTTAATATATATATATATATATATATATATATATATATATATATATATATATATATATATATATATATATATATATATATATATATATATAACGAATTTCGAAACAGAAGATCAAAAAATTAAAATAAGTGAAAAAGATATTAAACTTTTTCCATCTTCTTATCCGTAGATCTACCATCTGAAATAAAATAAAAAATAACAAAAGAAGTGCAAAAGATGTTTAAGAGATGGAAAAAAAATATGGGTTTTCTCATGAATTTGAAAAATGACAAAAAGAAGTTTTATATTATCTAGAGAATACATAGGTTGTTACATATATGTATAGATTAACAACATAAAACAACAAAAAACATTAAAACTTACACTTTTCTTTTATTGATGTTGTTTAACCTTTTCCATCTTCGTTTTTGTAGATCTACAATCTGGAAAAAAACAAAAGAAGTGAAAAGATATTTAAAAGATGAAAAAGATATGAGTTTTTTCATGAGCTTCAGAAATGGCAACAACATATTTATATTATCTTGAGAATGCACAGATGGTTACATATACGTGCAAATCTACAATCTAAAAAACAAAAACTTACACTTTTCATATTGTTTTAAAGTCAGTTTGCATATCTACAACCTGTAAAAACAAAACAAAAAACAAAAAGAAATGTGAGAGATTGCATCTAAATGAATGAAAGAAAATGAAGTATAAAGAAAGAGAGAGGAATGTGAAAAGATGTAGCAAGCAAATACAAAGAATGAAAAAAGTGGTTGGGGACAATGAGAGTAATTGAGAGAGAGAGAGAGAGAGAGAGAGAGAGAGAGAGAGAGAGAGAGAGAGAGAGAGAGAGAGAGAGAGAGAGAGAGAGAGAGAGAGAGAGAGAGAGAGAGAGAGAGAGAGAGAGAGAGAGAAGAAATTTGTAAATGTGTAACAAACTTATTTTAACCCTTATATAAAACAATCAACGTCAATTTAATAATAATAAAAGTTGACAACAAAATGTGAAAAGACAATAAAAAATGAAAATTAAGTATGTGTTTGAAAAATAGCATGGGGTAGAAATGACTTTTCCAGAGGTATGTATTTTCTTATATGGTAGATTATTCAAAATAAATATTTCTTACATCAACTATGCAATGAAGGAAGAAAATGAGGCTTGTGGCATTGCAGTTTTGTCTAGTTGTTGTCCTGAGGTAAACATTGTTATGTTGTACAACAAAATTATACACAATAAAAGTTCATAAAAAAACAAATAATCACAAAGAGAAGAAAACTTGTCTTTACCTACTCAAACCAAATTCTTCCATCTGAATACATTTCGTCATCGACTTGGAAGGATACACTATTTATTTTACCAACTTTGTGTTGAAGCTGTTCTGAAATTGAGTATACACTTTGAATTATCGATAGTGTAAGAAAGATTCTATTTCATTATATTGAATACTTCACCAGTATGACCATTTACGACCTCATGCTCTATTTTTGTTACATCAATAGCATCATTTTTGTTCCATATCCAAGATTTGCAATACCATGGCCTAGTTTTGTTGCACATCTTCTTGTAAACACACCCTGGAAAGAGAAAGGGCCCATCTCACCACGGTTGACTCGCATTCGCACTTTACTTAAAATGCTTTGAGTGTTTTGCTTTCAATATGTTAAATCTCCGCAAAGGTGCTTTCTTAGTAGTGATTTTGCCGAGCTGGTACTTTTCATCAATCAACATGCAGTATATATTTTCCCTAACCAATAAAAATAGTTAGAAATTTAAAATTAACAGGTTTGAGTAGAAACATTAGCAATGTTGCATAATGGAAAGCTTCCATCAAAACACAATGACATATGTAGTAATCAAATGAGGTTGAAAGGTGCAAGAATATATTGATTCATATGAAATCATAGAGTTAAAGAATGAAAAACCAACTTTTCAGTTTCAAACAGAATGTACTCATAAATCAAAATGATCCTGCCTTGCTATCCATCTTAAATGCAAATTCAAATATGCTATTGGCTTTTCCAAATACGACGTTTGAGAAAACCAACCAGAATAAGCATTAAATCTCTTAGATAGGCAAATGTCCCTCTTAAAATATTTATTTTCTACATCAGTCCATACCCATGTCCAAACAGCCGAAGGAGTAAGGCTGACACTTGTTTCATCATAAATTCTGATGGAATCTTTAAGAACTGTTTTATCCTCTCAACATATACCATTTTGTTTTCAATGAAACAACTCATGTATATAGTGTATACACACAAAGAAGACTAGAAGTATAACTTCTTAATAAATGTATACTTGCTTATTTATGAACACACATAATCATCCAAATTCTTCATGAATTTGCAAGTTACACAGAAACTTCATGTATTATCTTCCTTACAGCAGATACAACCTTCACATTAGGATTGTCTTCCTTAAAAGTCTTTATGAAATCCACACTCTGAAAGAACAAAAGAAGATAAGTCAGAAAATAGCAAAACAAAAGAAGCTATAATAGAAAGTGAGAAACACATAGATACAAACAAGAAAACAACGAAAGCATTTGGAGGCCCTTTCGGTGGAGACCTTTCATCGAACAAGTGGTGAGCAAAGTGTAAATCATTAATAACAAACAGTAACAATCCTTCACCAATTCACAAACCACAATCTAAGCACCAGTCGACAACAAGGAATCCGTAATAGAAATTAGACGGAAAAAAAAAGAAGATTCACCAAAAAAGCCGAATGCACCGACAAAAGAAATTTCTGAACGCAACCACAACCTCGGGTCGCGATTTTCTTTCTTCCACAACCCTCCAATGCCATGAGTCTGGACGTGATCATCATTGTAGACTGTGAGTCCCCTCGGCAGAATCGCATCTACCCGTGCCAAAATTACTCGTCACTACCATCATTCGTTTTCACCGAAAAACACCTCCCGGTTAAATCCGTTTCAATTTCATTCATGCTCTATGATTTGCTTATATGGTTTGAGAATCAGCGATAGAGGGAGGAAGTGATAAAAAGGAAAAAGAGAATAAAATGGATGATGAAGAAGATGGAGATAAAAGGGAGACGAGGAAAGAGGGAGAAAGTGAGGGGAAAAAGAGATTTTTTTTTAAAAAGGAAAAAAAGAAAAGGAACCACCATTACCCGAAATGTGCAAAAGGATTCGCTTTGATTGGTCATATGAGGTATTTAGTTAATTAGGGCTTTTTTATATGTATTTTAAAATGTAAAAAAAGGGTATGTTAGGGAGTTCTAGGGCATACTCTAATCTTAGTTAGGTAGTTGATTATTCCGTGTTGAGAATATAGCAAGTATGAGTGGCAAAAGGGGTCATGGTCCGCCAAGCCAGCCCGCGCACCCGCCATAAAATGGCGGGTTGGTTGCAATTTTGGGCCCGCTGACCACCAAAGACCACCGCCCGCCAATGCTCGTCCCGCCAAAACCCGTTGCGCGCCAAAGCCCACCTCGCCCATTCGTTCAGCCTATCCCGTCTTAAGTCCACCTTTTTTTAGTTAATTCTAGTAATTTTAATTCTTGATGGTTTAATTTATACATTTATTTGTGAATATATGCAACATTTTTTAAGTAAAATTTGTTAAAAAGATGCTTCATAAAAAATTGTTCTAAAGGTATATTAGTCATATATCCCTTTTCTGTTAACAATTCTTTAAACAACAAGTCAAGGAACTTCATAATCTATTGTAGTTATTGTGTCGTTTTCAACTACATTTACTTTTTCTTGGATCAATGTAAACCTCTTCTTTATTTGCCAATTTTCTTCTCTGTAGCTTGTGTGAGATTCTTTAATTTCATGCTTGAACCAATGATTTTCTGTTACTAGCATATTATATGTGCTAACTATTTTTCACTACTTTGTATTGTATCCAAAAACCAAGTTTTATGCTAATATGGTCAAACAAGTTTTATGAAATACTTGTGTAATTATTCTAGAAAGTTTGTATTTATACAATTGTTCATGCTAGTTGCGACCCGTGTTGAATCTCACAAAGGTTGTGCTAGAGCTTGATAAAGCATCATTTTGGGCAGACCCTAAGTATGTACTTTATACTGATTATCTTTTAGTATCCTCTAATTTAACCTCCTTATCATTTTAAAGTTCTATAGTTTTCTCTTTTGCAATAATTTGGAAGACATTTCGATGTGAAGAATTTCATTAGTTCTTTGAGAAAATTGGTTTGTGGAGAATTATTGTAATACCCTACCAATATGTGTCTAGAATCATATCAACAGAATACTAATAACTGGTATTGAGTACATGCAAAAGTCAGAAATAAGGACATAAGCTGTATACATTTCAAAATAATCACGAAGATGGATACAACGAATATGTCTACACAATGATAATAATACACAGCGGAAGAAAATATCAGACATGGTCTTCGTGATATCCAATCAAAAGCTCTTGATCCAAGCATCCTCCAAAATTCGATCTTGCATGGTACCTGAAAAAATAATAAGATGAATGGGGTGAGATTACTAAATCTCAGTGAGTTCCCCTATCTTATGGGTCCTCTCGGCTCTACAAGGTACATACATAATCTACAGATCCATCTCAGATCCTAAGGTTTCCTCACTATCCAGTACAGGAAGGCCT
This sequence comes from Vicia villosa, assembly GCF_029867415.1. Taxonomy (NCBI): domain Eukaryota; kingdom Viridiplantae; phylum Streptophyta; class Magnoliopsida; order Fabales; family Fabaceae; genus Vicia; species Vicia villosa. The sequence continues at coordinate 142,078,122 of NC_081180.1, forward strand.
ATCAACTCACAACACCACGATTGAGTATCCACTGACCACCCGATTAGATACTCTGAGAACATATCACATGTTCGAATATTAGGTACATGCTTCCTCCAGAATAGGTCTTTCGAATTTACCTGCCAGCCTTCTCTCGGGAGCTACCCTAAAGGTCTGGTCTTTCGGGATTACCTTTCTATCTGCTCTCGGAAACAAGACCTAATAGCGTACATTTCCAATCTACGTGGTAAGTAACTCATATGACTATAGAGAACCATGGAACCGACATTGAATCTCTACAACGATTCAACTCGTCCAATTTCCTGGGTGCAAATCTCACATAGAAATTCACCCATAAGGAAACAACAAAAGGAGAAGGTGAGGTACACATCCCCGGGAGTTCATCCCCGAAGAATAGCTCCTGAACTATGAAGCTGACCCATTCCCGAGACCAAAGCCCGAGAATGACTGCAATATATGTGGCACAGGGGAATCCTTGGAATTTCTTCACAAGAAGTAGCCAACATATATGTAACGTGCCTACTCGCAGTTACTGTTCTTTTGTCTGTCCTCTAACCCCTCGTCTCATACTTACTACACCATTAGATTGTATAATTTTTAGAAGAAGTCACTTGATAGGAAAGAGGGAATATCAGGCTTAGAATATGTTCATATCTCTTAGTTTAGGTATCCTAAGGTTCAACTTACCATATTCATATTTTGTTAATTGACGCACGCGAGTTGCACCAAGTTGTAAGACTTCCTCGCCTCTTGGTTCACGTACTTAGCTTCACGAGATATACGACCTCAACATCTTTGGTGTACGTGGCTAGCTTTGATGTCATCATCGCTCATTCCATGATGCCTACTACCCTCTTAAAGGAACACTTGGGCACTACGGCCCTTAGGACGGTTAACGAATCAATTATTCGAGTATTATCTTTTAGTAACCAAGGTACAAGAATATTCACATGGATTTGGTAGATACTCAATAGTATGCTAATGTTGTGGAAGCTTAGGCATCTCATATCCCTTCTCGTTAGCTTTCCAATGCCTCCGACGGCGCCCAATTCTGAGTTACGAAACTCGAGTTATGGTCGAAACAATAAAGAGATGATTTTCTGTCAGGTGCAATTGTTTTGCACTGGTGTGCAATCGATTGCTCACTGAACCAGAAGCGCAGAATGCCAATTTTTCACAGTGCAATCGATTTGCACTGGTGTGCAATCGATTGCTCACTGAACTAGAGCCAAAAATGACATTTTTACTGCATAAGATCAGTTCTAACACATTCTAATCCATTCCAATTCGAACCCTAGCATGTAACAACAGTTTATAGCAGCATATACATGTATTAACACACCTATCAATACCAACATGCATCAACAATTTTCTCATTCTAACCTTTGTTCCCAAACATGTAATTCACAAACCCCAATTCCTACCCCAAGTTCTAAATATGGAACTCACCTTGAAATCATTATAAATTCTGACTTGATGATGATAACAAAGATGACTACAGCTTTGCTCTTCATTCTTGACCATGGTTCTTCACTCTAGAGTTGATAAAGCTTCACACACATGCAAGAACTTGATGAAGATGGTGTTGATTAAGCTTGATTCCCTCTTCAATTCCACATGCAACCACTTGATCAAGCAAGATGGACTCTTTCTCCTTCCATTCACGTGTCCTTGTTTCTCCCCATCCTCAAAATTCTGATTTTCTTTTGTTATAAGGCCCTAATGTTCTTCCACCAGACAAGTTCTTAAGGGAAAATGACCAAAATGCCCTCTAACTAAATAACATTTACCAATGTGCCATTTAGTTTCATCTTAACTAATAACTTTTGATTCCAACTAGTCCATTAATTCTTCTTAACAACTTCTAATATATAAAATCATGCTTAGACAAATAGGGATGTTACAATTATTATCGCACAAAATCTTCCAAAATTCATCATATACAATCTACTTTGAATGATGGAAACTAAGTTATTTTCTAGTGCTTATCTTACTACTTTCAGGTTTAGCAAAACTGTAATAATTTTGGTGTTTATATGGCATGTACTTTTGTGAGACATGCAAGCTCTTTAATAATGATGTGATATTAATTCTCGGAATGTGGCTCTTTTTACTATTGATGAAACTCAAACTTTCTTATTTCTTTTATATGATGTAAATATCTAAGCAGCACAACCATTCTAATGGTTGTGGGATTTGCATGTATGAATTGGTATTCTGATGTATTGTTGGATAGAACTTTGTTTATCCCCCCCCCCCAATTATTTAGTCATTTGTTGTCAAAGTTTACTGCATAAAATTTTTGTTAAAACTGATTCAAATAACCAATGAATGAAGATAAATCTTGTTAACTAGATGAAATATTAAATCTTACAATCCACTTACATTTGTTCCCACGTCATAAGAGGTTCTGATTCCTCACATCAAATTATGGTAGGAGGAAAATAGATAAAATAAAGAAGATTTTTAATGACTTTTGGAGTTATGTAAATGAGCTTGTTTAGGTTTTTATGCAGCAAAACACATTCTTCAATTAGGGTTTCTTGATTTGAGAATTTTCTTCATGTGAAGGGGAAAATTAATATCAGTCAAGTGGATTTTTACAACTCCCTGAGTAGATTTTTATTAGGTAACTCCTTGATTTGAAGCTTAACTGACCGGAAACGTGAATTTATTTATGTGCAGTTGGAGCAAAAAACCTAGAGCGTGCGAAAGCTTTTAGAGTAAATGCTGGAACTGAACCTGATACATATATTGGTCCGGTTATCAGCAAACAAGTTAGCTTATGATTCCTCATTTACTTTTTTTTTTCAATGTGTTGTTCAAGAATCACTGTTATGGCTCTTCAAGTCAATCTCAATTTCACACCAATTGTTTTGTTTATTTTAGCTATTTGTTTCTTAAACATTCTAATTGGCTTCACAGGTAAAGGAGCGAGTACACACATTAGTTCAATCTGGATGTTGCAACATGTTTGGGTGTTGCAGGAAGTTCAACATAATGATAATGCTTTCTCGTCTCCATCTCCGACAAGTTTTGTTCGTTGCAATTTTTATTCATGAAGAAGTTTCTCTGTTCAAATGTTATGCTTTATTATTTGCTTAAAGTTATTCGTCCTTGGCATTAATTACATTTGATTGGGTCAAGCTTATTGAATACAAAATGTTTGTCTATTTAAGTTATGTGATAGAAATTATCATTTATATACATAGGTTTCACAATAGGCGTTTGTTCAGAGTTTATGCAAATCTATTGAAGTCCGCAATAAGGTTCATGCTAAAATCAAGATTGTAAAAATCCTCTTTCTTCCACTAATTAAACTAGGAAAAATAAAATCTTACATATTAAACTCCAAACCAGAAGGTTAGTATTCCATTCTATTACTCAAATTTATTGTGCCTAAATCAAATTAGAGTTGATGTTTATTCATTCACTTCAAAAATGTTAGGAACTTAGCAACATATTGAAGTTGCGGCTGGGATGTTCTCTTGGAAGTTGCGGTTGTTTTGTATCATGCAGAGATAGGTTTTAAAAGGTAGTGGCTTATCGATACTCTTGAAATTAGCTATGTGCCTAATTTTCCTTCTACGGTAGGAAACTCGATATTGATATTTTTATTAAAATTTGTTGGGTAGTTATTATTATGCAGACTTTGCTTGTCCAATTTCAAAATTATAATAAGAATAAAAATAAATCCACAAAATTAATGTATGATCAAATGGTTGATATTTCATTTCTTTAAAGTGTGTGATACATTAATTTCAAGACATTTTAAGACCTCCTATATATTTTAACTTATGAAATTTCTTGCTGCAGACTAGCTTTTTGCTTTTTTAGGCTTACTTATGACATTCTCTAATATAAAGTTTTTGCAATTGGTATAAGATGTCTGTTACTTTATTTTTAGTGACATTGGATGATGTCTTGACCTTATTATAGATTGATGCATATGTCGGTGTTGTTAATGATTTGGCATTTTCTTATCTAAACAAACAAATTTGCATTGTAACTGATAATAAGTTAGTTAAGGTGATCGGTTTTCTCTCTCCTATCTATAACATCTTTTAGCCAGGTGAATGTATCCATAATTACTAAGCTTGAGGAATGTGGCAGGTTTGAGATTTGAACGGAAGCTTTACTGAATATAGAAGAATCGACATTGAAGATAACTGGGATAACGTACCAAGATGCATTAATATCAGGAGGCCTAAACGGCCAACATATATACCAATTGAGTTGAACACAAAGCTCAAATAAAGTAAATAGTTCCAAAGATTTTCCCGCTGATTGGAGTGAGCCCTACACAGTTTGCTACTTCCAATAAAATTAGAGGTTTTAACTTTTAGAGGTTTCTAAAACATATTGATTGAGAAAGCTTATGGCTAATATTATTATCTAAAACATTTTATGATTAAATTTTGTGAACAAGTTTTGTGCATTTGGATGATGATGATAAACCTTTGATGACAGTGTATCTGCAATTGTAGTAAAATAAGTGTTCCATGCTTTAGTTGTTGTTAATAAGTCAGCTATATCACAAATCATAAAACACTTTAAATTTCATGAATAGACATTACATAATCAAAGGTTAGAAGAATTGTAGTCCACTTGATTCATACTTGAAATTATTTATGTTTGAGAGATATAAAAAATCTTCATAATGCAGAGATGTTGCATACTAATTTTATGATTTCAGTTCACTATGGATTAATGGTTTTTATATATTTTTGATTACACAATGCTACTGATATATGGAAATAATCATCCTCACATCAAATTCTGTTCACTCTCCTTTGTGCAAGCCCAATAACTAGAAAAAGTTTTACAAATAAATAAATTATTTCAAAATTTATATTTATATCTAAAACTTTGCATTTGTTAAATTTTTTTCCTATGATTATTTAATCATAGATATATTTTATGTCCTTTTTTATATGATTATTTAATACAGTAAAATTTATTATGATCATTATTTATTTATAATGAAATCATTCGTTTCAAGTTTACATCCTTCTAAATAAATTTCAACCTCTATCATTCAAATTTAGTAAATTTCAACCTCACTCATCCAAATTTAGTTAAACTTTTAATTTCACGGTCACTAGTACCATAATACTTAATTTTTTTAAGTGATCAAGCCTAATCAAATGAAAGATATAATATTAATTTATCTGTGCGGCTGCATGAGTCACTATCATCATAATATATTTTTTTGGAAGCGATCAAGCCTTATCAAATGAAAGATATAATATTAATTTATCTGTGCGGCTGCATGAGTCATTATCATCATAATACTTTTTTTTAAGCCATCAAGCCTTATTAAATTATCTAAGATATAAATGAAGGCACCCGTGCGGATGCACGGATCTTCCACTAGTGATCTTAAATAAGTAAGAATGCTTCTCGCCCGACCCTCTCCTGATTGTTGCGCTAACATTCCGAATAATGTGGACTTAAAAATCTTTCATCCCTATTTAATTTTTTTTTATAGATTATGCCTAAGTATTTTTTGTTTTTGAAAGTTTAATTTCCATGTAACTTTTTTAGATACTATTCTTATTCTTTAGGTTACATTAGAAATTTTACATAAATAAAAAGTAGTCATCACTTTCAAAAAAATTTACTTTATTATTTAAAATTTTATTTTATAATCTTTTTGAAAAATTAAATATTTGTAAAACACAAATAAATATAAAATTTTCAATAATAATTCTATAATATTCTCATATTATAATTATAATCTTTTAAATTCAATAATCTCGTTATTATTAGAATAGGCATGACAGCAAAACTCGTATTCGCGAGTACCCACTCGAATCCGCCCCGAAGTTAACGGGAAAAACCCGCTTTAACTGAGTTTGAATTTGAGTTTGAGTTTTCCCGATTACAAAATATGAGGACGAGTCGAGTAATGGGGACACTAGTACCCACGCTGAACCCATCTCCGAACTCGTCCCATTTATTTCATTATGTATATTATTATTATTATTTATATTTGATAATTTATAATATTAAATATGTGATTAATGTTTTGATATTTTGATTTATATTTATTATTTAAAATATTTGAAATGTATGTATCGATTTTTTAAAATTATTTTATTTTTTTATTTATACTGTAATTTGATTTTGAAAAAAATAAATATTTTAAAAAATTATTTTCACTACCCAAACCCAACCGAACCCGTTTGGATCGAATTTGAATTTTAATTCTCCATCCCCGTTTAGGTTTAGGGCGGAGAACGAAGATTGTTTGAGAATTTGGATTTGAGTTTAGGAAAGGTAATAACTGTCCCCAAACCGTGAGTTGTGATCCTTATATTAGAAAGCATTTAGAATTTGTTTTGTTAATATAAAATGTTAATTTAAAATTCAATTTTGTTCAGTAATATTTATTTATATTTAGAGAAAAGGGGATGTGCACTGACAATGTAAATTATTTTTACACTGTCAATCAATAACAACCATGTATCTTACCAAATCACTCTTTAAATTTTAAATTTGATTTGACACTTTAAAATAATCTGATTGAATGTTTGTGTAATATTTTTTTACACTAACAATGTACTACCATTAAACTCTTATATTTATACATTAATGTTAATAAATTGTTATTTTAATGTTTTAAATAAAATTATTGCTTTTTAATAATATAAATAACATTTTAAAAATATTTAATAAAATAAAATTAATATTTTATTAAAATCGTAAAAAACACATCATTTGGTTCCATGTACGCAAATAAAACATAATCTGATTCCTTCCCATTGGACATTCACATAAGACGACACAAAACCCAAAATTGAGCAGTGTCGTTTAACTCTCACACTCTTCCTCATTTCTTCTTCTTCTCTTTCTCTCGCAACTTTGTTTTTCTCGCGTAACAGTGAGCGAGAGCTAGAGAGAAAAAAAATGGGGTTCTTCTCCTTCCTGGGTCGCGTTCTCTTTGCTTCCCTCTTCATCCTCTCCGCATGGCAGATGTAAGCTCTCTATCTCTTCAGATCCATTATTTTGTTCACATTACTTCAAAAACTGTTGCTTTTATCTTTTTGCCTTGTTCTTTAGGTTTTGTGAATCTGAGTTTTCTTTTCTTTCAGATTTGGGTTTTCAGTTTAATAGACGTGTAGATAGAATTGGATTTCCCAAATCTAGTTGTAACTGTGTTTCTTCTCATTGTTTTTTTGTGATTGTTGTGTTTTCTTGAATATAAATTATCATGCAATAGCAATTACAACTTGATTGAGCACACAGTGTTGCTTAATAGCTGCTATAGCAGCTTTATAGAGTTGTAGCACAGGGGAAATTGAACCTGAGATCTGAGATTTTGACAGCATTGATTCATATTGGGTTTAATTGTTGTTCCTGATAAGTTGCATCTTTCATTTCATTATGGATTTTCAAGTATGCATTTAAATTTATTTCTGTGAGCTGATATCTAGTTAGGCATAGAAAGGATATTAAAAAACGGTTGCAGTCGGGTTGCGGATTTTGCGATTTCGGTCGGTACATGTATGCAACACTGATTGCTCTCGTTGCGGTGTGAATTAACCGCATTTTGTTCTTTAATATAAAAACGGTGATAACAGTATTGGTATCGGCACATCGCAAAACCATTTTGTCACGGCCGTTTTTGCGGTTGCGGACATTTTTTAAAACCCTGATTGTTATTGTGGAAGTACTGGTGGGTTCACATGTGAATTTAGCTGCCTTTGCTGTTAATTTTTTGTCTAGATTGAGGGGGATAATAAAGTAGAATATTAGAGCTTAATAGAAAGAAGCCTAGCATTTGTTACATACATTTTCTAGGGTCAAATTACTATAGGTATTTGTGCTGAGATTGTGGCTTTACTAAACTTTATTTCTCTGATACAATGCCTTGGAGAATTATTTCTTTGAATGTGTTTTTGTAGTAAACCGCAGCTTTTTCTGAGGTTAAGGTTATTATTACTTTACTTTGTATTTTGTGTAGAAGTAGTTCACGGTGTTGATGTTCATGAATGTGCTTTGCTTGTGTATTTGTTTGACTAGATTTTAGCTCATCAAATGTTTGATTTGCAGGAATAATTTTCATTTTTCTAATGATATTATTGAAATTAAGTTTAGTACTTTTTTATTTATATTGAATGTATGTTGCTAGGTTCAATGAATTTGATGCCACTGGTGGACCATTTTCAAAGGAGTTGATTCCCAAGCTTACAATTGTGAGGAAAACTTTATCCTCCAAATTGGGAGTAGCGATACCAGATTTTAACGCAACTTATGTAAGATTATCATCTTTTCCTCTTCTATTATGTTATGGAATTTTCTGAATGGAACTCGATTTTTACTCGTAGTTGTCTTTCTGATTGAAATGTTTATACAGGTTCGTCAAGTTGTTGCCACTATCATATTTCTAAAGGGAGTTGGAGGAATTCTATTCGTGTTTGGCAGCACATTTGGATCCTTTCTTTTGGTAAAGGCTTCCCCTCTTAGCTTAAGAATGTTTAGACATTGCCGTTTTCCTAATAGACTTCTCAAGTTTTGAATCTTTTGATATTCTTTTGGTCCTAGAATATTGCTAATACAAACTGAGTTTTTCTTTCCTATTTACTTTTGTAGCTTTCGCACCTGGTGCTTACTACTCCAATTCTATATGATTTCTACAACTATAGACCTACTAAGCCCGAATACGGTTTACTTCTAAACGAGTTCATTCAGGTACATACATGCAAACTCTTGATATTCATTCGTTGTTTGGATGATGAATTTTTCTTTACAACAATCTGATATATGTTTTCACTTTTGGTGGCAGAACGTGGCACTTTTTGGCGCATTGCTATTTTTCATAGGGATGAAGAACTCAATTCCCAGGAAACAGTTCAGGAAGAAGACGACCCCAAAAACAAAACCAAAAACAAAAGCAGTCTAGAAATTAGAAAGACATGTACTATCTGTTTACTATGAACAGGCTGTTGAATCGCTGCGATGCCGTGTTTTGGAATAGTTAGTTAAACTTTTCTACATTGTTGTTTTTTGTTAATTGGCACATAACTTGATTATGGATGTGCTTGAGGTTTGTTCACAGTTCTGTTGCACCTGCGGCTAAGAATAGCTATTAGCAAAAGATTTGGTTAGATTTGGTTGCTAATCTCGTGATTGTTTTCAATTTGTTTTATTTTTAGTCTAGTTCAATCAATCACTCTTCTAACTTCCAAGCAGCAAAAATCTAAATATGTTTGGTTAGTGAATTGAACCATGTTACATAAACAGCTTAAAAACCGAACCAAATGACAAATGAATTGAACTAAAGCCGAATCAAACCGAAATTGAAAATGAAAAATACTAAAAACAAGTATACCAAACCAACAATTTTGGTTTGGTTTTAGATAAATTAAAATAATTCGGCCTCAATTCGGCTTTTTACTACAATTCAGCTCAGTTTTATTACAGTTCGGTTCAGTTTTATGACAAAAGTGTATCATGAACAATCCTGAAACATTGTCATAATGTCATTGCATATTTTATTCAATTACTTAAGTTGAGGTTACTCATTCATTACCATCTTTTATAGAGTACTTCTCTAATAAAATATGAGTTGCAGTTACCGATATTAGCTTGTATTTATAATTTCATTCAGCCAATTGACAAATTAGGGACTCTGTCCAAAGCCATAAAAACTTACGCATAATATTTTATAAATTGCTCCCATGTAGATTAATCAGCAGAAGAGTGAAAACAATTTTCACTTAAAACAAAGAGAAGAAAAAAGTAAAAGAACAAGAAATTGTCAGTAAAAATGTTTCTAGTTCAGGAAGAACCAATTGCTCAAGACATTCAAAGAGTGGTTATAGAGTAACCATTATTGAATTGATCAACAACTTGAGCAGTAAACTGTTCCAATACTGATAACAAGAAGAAGAAAAATTGTTTCCTCCTAGTAGATTCTTCACCCTATTTGAATTCACACTTTAAATAACATGTTCAAGGAGCGTAAAGTCTACTCTGAATCATCCCTTGAAGCATCGACACCACCTTCGTCCATGGTTATGGACTCTGCACCAGAAAAAATGACTTTTCCAAGGCTACCTATTTCCGAATCTTTATCCTCAGTTTCAGAGAGTCCTACATCATAATTTGGTTTTTTACTGTCATCAACTTCAATATTGACTTGAGTACCCGATACCTTTTCGCTATCACAGCCATTATCAGCAAGATCTTCTTCATCTGACAAACATCTACAACTGTCAAACTCATCCACCTCGTTAACTTGGCTCATTAACCCGTCCCTCCATGATATCCTCATTTGAGATTGTGATCCATTCTCTATAGTAGAACTAGATAACCAAGGCTCCTGACAGTTCAATTCTTTCGGAAGTTTACCGAGTTCAATTGACTCATAAGGCATAGTTAAACAATCAAATTGGAAACTTGAATTAACTGAATCCTCCAGTGGCACAGAACTATTGAGAACAAGGTTATCTGATAGAAGATCGTCACTGAATGAGTTAAAGTAAGGGTTAAAATCATCTTCCTTTTGATTGTCTGCATGCGCCAGTGACAGTTCAACATGTAAATCTGAACTGGAATCTGACTGTGGAGTTCGAATCACGTTTCCACTGCCAATTGAATTCAGCGAGAACGGAGAGCTCTCGTCAATGAGATTTTCTGAGGTGTCTGTCCTACGATTGGGCGAGGATTTGGGAGAAAACAATATGGAATCAAAAGGTACTTGAAATTCAGAAAGGCTACCTGGAGAAATTGAAGAGCTCATTTTTCTCCTTGTCCCGTTATTAGCAGCACCGGACAAATCACTGCTATCACATACATTCCAAAAAGTTTTAGAGCTATCGCATAGATTCCAGAATTGTTTTGAACTGGTTGACGGTGAAGTACTGGAACCAAGAGTTATGGATTCCATGAGTCTAATTTCAGACTCGCGATTCAGAATTTTATCTCCCTTGCTACGTGGAGAGGAAAGCCAATACACTAAAGCTTCCGTTGGCGAAGGCAACAAGGAAGGACTTTCTTCCTTAATAACATCCTTTGCTTTCTTCTCATCATCACCATCGTCATCATCATCAATACTATTTGCAATTTTTCTGGCAGAGCCTGAATAGTTCTCGTCTACGGTTAGAATCCCCCTAGGCCTACATTTCCTTTTGTCAGTGACACCAGACACAATATAGCCTGCACCATAACAGGCAGGTGTTGTTGTTGAAACCAAAGAAGAACTACCTTGTATCTCCGGGGAAAGAGAGTTATGAATCGGGGGTGTTTTACTAGTGCTTCTGTTAAGGCTATCCTCCGCCTCCCCATAAACCGTAACATCCAAATCCGACCCAGAAGCTCTTTTACTCAAAGGAGACGAACTAGGGTCTCTGTAAGATGATTTGAGATGGGCAGACTCAACAACATTATTATCCTCCTTTTTCTTTGATTCCTTCGGTGTGGATAAATTTTTTCCATTTTCATTCAAAGCAGAATTAAGCTTAGACTTTTGGCCAGTCTTAGAACCAGTTTTCTTACTAGACTGCCACTGGTAGAGACATGGAGGATTCTTCTTAGCTCTATTTGGTACAGCTGTTTTTGTTTGCAGTCTAATATTATCGCCATTTGGATGATTCTCCTTTGACGAATTGGACTTAGATTGTTTTAATACAGATCCATGAGGTGCCGCATTGGGTGTTTTGGTGATATTTTTGGCTCTATTGACAGGGGTTTTGAAAGAAGAGGAAGCCAAGAACCCGAGGCAACCCTTTGGGACTTCAGTGGAGATAGAAGAAGAAACATCACTACCGTTGCTGCTGCTGGAAATGCGGTAAAGATCTTGTAAAGGACTCCGAGGACTTTGCCTCCTGTTTGAACTCGATTTCGCAGTTGTGGTCGTTGGCGTTGGCGGTGGAGGCAAACATGAAGCTTTCTTTGATGAAAATGCTCTACTCATAGTGAGGCCTATATACACCTACAATGCAAAATCTACATCTGTTAGGATCCTTTGTTATAGTGCGAAAGAATATTCGAAACAAAACAGTATTAAGTAATCAAAAGAATGAAGATTGCAAAAGAAAGACTAGAACTCTTTCTTCAACAGCAAAAGAGGAGGAAAAGTACAGAAGAATCTCAAAGAAGTAAACTCCTTTCACAATTGATTAACCAGTCTTAAAACTCAATTATAAATATGTATCTCGTCTTTACCTTTGTTTAACAACCTAGGTCTCTCGCCGTCGAATGCTACATAAGGACTTGCTAAAAATAACCAAAACACCAACAGAAATGGCACACTACTATTGAAAATCAACAAACTGAACAACCACATAACGAAAATCCTCAATCGCCTACAATAGAAACTCCACACAGTTTCATGACCTAAGTCGTTAATTCGAGATAAGACAGTTCAGATTACACATTAACAAAATTAGTTTGAAACAATCTTAACACAAATTCCAATAGCACTAGCTAAGTAATTTCTCTAACAGCGGTTAACTACCCTAACACCATCACATTGAATTGATCTAAAAAGAACCACATTCTACATAAGCACAAAACACAAAAGAGAAAGAAAAGAAAGCTATGCGTTCTTTTTGAAAATTTCACTTTGGAAAATATAGAAACGAGAGAAGAGGAAGAAGGGAAAGTTACCTGCGAAATGAGATTGAGAAGACGAGGTTAGTGTAAGATTCGATCTCGAATCTGGAGAAGCATTTGCAATGTTAGAGCAACGATGGATATGAAACCAGACAACTACGTTGTTCAAATTCAAGACTGTAACATTCGAGAGGCAAATTTTGTCATCTTGTGTCAATTCAACCACATTCGTTGATTTCATATCAATGATTTCCTACGGTCAGGATTGCTTTGCAAAATTTAAAATAATGCAATTAAAAGTAAATGATGATAATAATAGCAACACATTAAAGTTAAAGTTATAAATTTCGTAATTTTTTTTTCATTGTCCGGTTTAAATTTCTTAATACACATTTAATATATTTTTTTTACTAAACGTATTATTATGTTACAGTTGTTACGAAGTAAATACTATTACTACTCCCTCCGTTTTTTATTATAAGTCGTTTTAGAAAAAAAAATTGTATTTAAATATAAGTCGCTTTACAATTCCAATGAATAATTAATGTTACTTTCTCTATTATATCCTTAAATATTTATTACTCTCTCTCCTTTCAATTATATAAATTTATCTTCCATATGTCATTAATGAAGGATAATTTTGTAAAAACCTTCATAATTTCTCATTTTCATACAACAATTATTATTTTTCTTAAACTGTGTGAAAAGTCTAAAACGACTTATAATAAAAAACGGAGGGAGTATTTTATAACGTATTGATTTATTTTAGTAATTATAGTATGCATTATCGGCTATGAGAATTTTTATACTCTAACAAAACACTTAGAAAGGTCCATGTAAAGATAAAAAACACAAGTTGTAAATTTATAAACAAAAAACTTAAAGAAAAACATTAGATTTTTTTTCCTCAAATAACCATGTATTAAAAAAAATTACGAAAATAACAACGTTTTAGAGAAAATTACGCAAATAATCATGTTTTAGAAATGATTAAAGTGGATCAGCCATGTGGGATGACGCCTGCAATGAACATTTTAAAAGAGAACCCATGTGAGATGACGCCTAGGTGCACGTGTTTTGCACTGAGTCATCTCAGATGACGCCTAGGTGCATTCCTTGGCATTTTTGATTTTAAAAAAAAAAAGTAAATTACATTTTTGTGGAGAAATGGAACTTCGATTTTAATTAATACAAAACAAATACATCATAGGAATAAAAGTTACATAGAATTTAATGGTCGCTTGGATTTTGATAACGACTTGAGCGTCTCGCCTAACTCGTTGTGGCACTCTAGGGCCTTCGTGTTGTGGTTGGGTCGAGGGCCCTGCGAAGTCAATGCATTAATCGTCCATGTAATATGTCAGATCAAAATCTCTCGAAGTCCCGCTTTCAAACAATCGTTGACCCATGTTGTCAAAGTTTGGTCGCATCGGTGGGGGGGGGGGGTGGGGCCCATGCGAACTCGATAGCCTTGCTCATCCGAAAAAGTGGGGTAGGTAGGAATTGGATTTTGTGGAGTTTGGTACACATATGTTTGTTGGGTGCGACAATGTGATGGTTGGCTGTATGTAGGGTCGGTTGTGGAATATTCTTCAGGTATGCCTATGTCTGGGCTAAGGTGAGATGATGAAGGGCCCGCACCGGGGTGTCGGAAGTATTGTCTTTGTTCTTGGTACTGTGATTGTGTGTGAGGCATGTGAGTGTATTGGTTTTGATCTTGGCTTTCGGGTTGGGTGCTCGTGGATCTCCGTCGTCGTTGTGTTTGATGGGAGGTTGATGTGTGTTGGGTTTGGTGTTGGTATTGTTGTTGGGTGGTGAACGGTTGTTGGCAGTCTTCTTGGTATTCTTGATGGGTGGTGTATGGTGGTTGGTAATGTTGTTGTTGATTTGGTGTAGATGCCCAACGTATGCGTGGGGTCGATCAAATACCTCGACTCAGCCACAAATATTTTAGGGTTAGTAATCGGCCTGTACTAGCTGATATATTGACGTGTGTGTTGCATATGATGGTCATCGGGGAAAGTAGGAAATTGCAACACATGTTGGTCACGCCTTCTCCACATCCTACACCACTCCGGTGCGAAATCTTGCAAATTATGAATATTCCACTGGGCGTCGACCCTTTTTTATGCCAAGGTGACAAACAAGTTGGGTCAGACGAAATATCTTGAAGCATGTCGAATTGCATTTTAACACAGTCGCTCTGGTGCATCTCCACAATGTTGAACCGTATGATTGCAGTTTTTGCAATTCAAATTTCTACATCCTCGGGATTTGGTTGATGCTCTAAACCCAAATATGGTCTCCAAATAAACTGCAGATAAACTTAAATTAATGATAACTTTAAAGATAAATAAATTAAAAGAGGAAAGTTTTATAGGTAATACATACGTCGTTTTCCCCAAGGTGATCCAAAAGATTACGATATGTAGAAAGATGTTTATTTTTTCTCGATTAATGATAAATATTTGTAAATAATTTATTAAATCTCTTTGCTTTAGGTATTGCGTAGAAAAAAGCGTATAGAAAGGCTAAACAGCGAAACCCCAACTATACTCTCTTGTTTGGTTAAAATCTCTAAGCAATGGTCAATACAACATATTGTCACTGTTACCTATACTTTCGGGAAATAAAAGGCAACCAAATAATATAATGATGTAATTTCTAGCTTTTACTAGTTTTTGTTCCTTGGTCGAATCTTCATTCAATTGGAGACTCTCATAATGTGCCTTAAGTTGGGATAGAAAAATACCTTGACCCCTCACATCTGCTTGACCTAACATATTTCTCCCCAACAATTCCTCACATAGAGAATTGGGTTGTTGAACCGGACCATTCACCTCATGACCATTAATAGGGAGACACAGCAGCATGTACACATCCTCTAGGGTAACAGTACATTCACCAATAGGGAGATGAAACGTGTGTGTTTCGGGTCTCCATCTTTCTAACAATGTAAGTATGAACCTCGTATCAATCGTGGTGTTTGCAATGTTTATAACATGTCCAAAATCGGCTTGTTCTAAATATGGTATGATCAACGAGTCGGGAGCCATAAAATCGTGTCCACGACATCGAAATCTCGACAGATCCTAAGCATATAAATAAATATATAAATGAGTATATATAAAAATATAAATGAATGTTAAAACTTACAAATGCGACAATGTTTTCTCTCGTGCCTTTATGTTTATCGCCAATGGTGAGGAGAGTCATAGTTGAAAGTGTGATAGAAATTACATATGAGATTGTAAGAGAGTGCATAGTAGAGAGTGTTAGGATTGATGATGAATAACAAATGAAGCAAGTGTATTTATAGGTGAGTTGTGAGATGATAGTTTTAATGAAACGTGAGATGATAGTTTTAATGTATTTGTCAATCTTAAGAGAGAGAGTTAAAACGTTGGTTGGACGGGGACATCCCAAATGGTTGAAACCTACTCTGCCACCTAGCCTGCACACTAGGTGCCATGCCTAGCCTGTCACAAGCCATGTTGAATGGCGCCTTAGTGTATTTTTTTAAAGGGAGGCGCCATCAATGATATTATGTATTTGATAAAAATGAATTTATCAATGGAAAAATATTATGTTATTTTAATTTTCTTTAACAAAATTAACAAAAAAAATAAAAAAATTTAAAATTTAAAATAAAGGAACAATTATATTAGAATGTGTAATAGTTTAATGTGATGTATTTTTGTAAAGATATAAACAAACAATCTTTTATATTTTTTTTATATGAGAATATGAATTAAAATATACAAATATATACTGTGCGGTTTTAGGGCAGAGTGGGTATTAGGGTACCCGCATCTATACCCGCTTATTTTAATGGGTAATAATCCGTCTTCGCGGCCGAATCCTTTTTGTGGGTTTTTATCCTGTGCGAACGCTTATAATTTTGCTACTACAACATATATATTCTTTTCTTTTTTAATTTTGTTATGTATCTTTACTAAATGAAACACACCATAATAATTACATAAATTTCTTTTTTCTTTAAAAAATACAATATTGAACAAAATAGGCGTGTCAGAACTGGTACCCGTGCGATGCACAAGTATCCCGTTAACATTCAAAATATTAAATATTAACGGGAGCACGGAGTTATTGATTAAAAATTAAAATATTAAATATTATCGGAAGCATTAAGTTACTAATCCACATTTTGAATATTAACAGGAACAAATTTTGAATATTAACATGAACACGAAGCTACTGATCAAAATAATAAATATTAATGGAAACACTGAGTTATTGACAATATATTGAATACTAATGACAACACGAAGTTACTGATAATTTTTTTGAATATTAACAGAAACATTAAGTTACTGAGAATTTTTTTAGATATTAACGAAAATAAATTTGGAATATTAACGGCAACACAAAGTTATTGATCAAAATAATGAATATTAACGAGAATACGAAGTTATTGATCAAAATAATAAATATTAACGGAAATATAAAATTACTTATCAAAATAATAAATATTAACCGGAACACAAAATTATTGACAAAATATTAAATATTAACGACAACACAAATTTACTGATAATTTTTTTAAATATCAACAAAAATATCTTGATAATTTTTTTTTGAATATTAAATGGAAACGGAAAAATAATAATAATAATAATAATTACTATGATCAATATAAAATGTCACGAAGAAAGTACTAGTAGTACTTTTAGTAGTAGTTGTAGTTCAAAGACACTCCTTCGCCGGAAAAATCTGTTAAAAGAAAGTGTTTTCTCAGTTCAAAACAAAATCAGAGAAACCAAAGAAGGAAAAAAAGCGTCAAATTTTGCAAACTCTAATAATTTCCTATGGTACAGTTCCTCTCCCTCTCTCCCTCTCTATCGTCGTTAACCCTTTCAACAATTTTGTTCTCATTCGTTCTATGTCACAGGATTACCTTAAATCTGCGCTTCCTTCCCAAATAATGTCAGAACGAGGCTCCAATCTTGTTGTTATCAACCCTGGTATGCACAAAAAAAATTCAATTTTGAGCATTACCCGTTTTTCATCTTACTCTCTTTTAATCACTTTAACTCGAAGTTATATTAAAAATCAATTTTTTTTTTATTATTGTTACTTCATTGTTGTTTACTCAGGTTCTGCAAATATTAGAATTGGTTTGGCTTCACAGGATACCCCTTTTAATATTCCTCATTGTATTGCTCATTATACCAAACAGGTTCCTAAGAGGAATGTTCAAGATCAGGTTTTTGACATTATTTGATTTCATTGTTTTGTTATGTTGTTTGAATTGTTTTCACTTTCTCTGTAGGTGTAAGTATTTTACTTCAATTTTTGTTTTGTTTTTGTTTTCTGTGTTTAGATGCTTAATAGTCAGGTTACAACTGCACAGCACATGGAAAGGGAAAATGCTTATGATGTTGTAAGTTATGAAACATTGTAAAGCTGTTACTTCTATGCTACAATTTGATGATATTGGTTTTTTACACATTTTTTTTTTGTGGAAAAAAGATTGCGTCTTTGTTGAAGATACCCTTTCTGGATGAAGAGCCTTCCGGCAACTCTTTCCCCCGCAAGGTACATAGTATTTTATTTAGTTACACTTTAAGTTTTGAGCTTACGAAAAGTGATGAACTACATAAGACAAACGTGCTAACAGGCACATAGCCTTGTAATTTGAATGACCGTTTTTGAAAATCCTGAGCTATATTGTTAATCTCGGATATCGGCATAGAGTGCCTGATCCCAAATATGCTAAAGTGGTATAGCGAATAGCGAGATGACCACTATTGTGAAAACCAAAAAACAGTTGAAGAACTAAACGTAAATCCCAACAGTATACATAAATACATAAAACAGATCATTCATTGGTAGTAAAGCTAATAGCATCTTAACAAGTATGAATACTAAGATTTATGAAAAGTCATTTTCTCACTCTCGAGCAGATACAAATAATTTATTTGGAAGATTCTGTCAAATACTTTGGTTGTTTTTTGGATAAGATTACTATAGCATCATAAAACAGATAATCAGTCATTGCTAATACTATGACTTCCATTGTACTGTATGTACAGATGGGACGTGTTGACGGATACAATCCACATACTAACAGGAAAGATTCAGCCTTAACTTGGACTAATGTTTATGAGGAGGTCACTAGTTCGTCTTCACTTTCAGTATTAGGTAAGAGTAAATGATATTTTTTGTATAACATCTAGTACTTTCCTGTACTCTGCAATTGCATATGTGGATTTGGGTTGTTTATGTGAACTAGCTTAGCATTTGATTTATCTCAAGTTTGTTTTATTGAGTTCCTAATAGGCTAATATTAGATGGTAATCAAGAGTTTAAAAATCTTGGCCAGAAAGGGTATCTTCGACTTTAACATGCTGTTACTTTTATGTCAATTAGCATATGATATATTTATATAAATTGGCATTTGCAGAGGCTACGAATAAAGAGGAGACTAGCGTGTCTTTGGACACAAAAGATAGTACAGATTTGAAGGAAATTGGCACGAGCAATAAAAAATTCAGAGAGTTCATTTGTGGTGAGGAAGCATTAAGGATATCTCCCACTGAACCTTATTGTTTATGTCGTCCAATCCGCAGAGGACACTTGAATATTTCACAACACTATCCTATGCAGCAGGTACATGTCACTTCCAAACCAAATTAAAACCAATGCAATAGTTAATTGATGCGCAAAAAAATATAGATAATATGCATCTTGGGAATTCTGTCTTGTGCCTTATAAGCTAGCTGTTGCATTGCATCATAATGTAATGTTAAAACATATAGGTGTCCTATAACTGATTATTATTACTACTTTTGTATGCTACATAACAATAGTTTCATTTTTAAATAAAATATAGGCTGCCCCTAATTTGTGCAAGTTTATAGTTAGGGGTTATGGTATATATATTAATAAACTATACCAATTTATGATGTAATTTGAAATTGAGAGTTAGGGTTTGTATTAGTGAGTTAGGGGTTTGTTGTCAACAATTTAGGAATTTATGGTTTAGTTGCTTCAGTAGTCGTTGGATATAGGTTCCAAAATTGAACTGCATTTTTTTATCATCTAGAATTGGGCCTACTCTAGTGAAATGTTTGTGTCGCGTCTCCATGTAATCTAGAATCTGCTGAGTTGTTTGATAGGCCACATCTTTGAGATGTATGATTCATGCTTTTATTGTGTAATGTCAATTGGGTGTCTCAGATTATTTCTTGCTTTCATTCTACATCACTACTTCTTGGCAATTTTGCAGGTGCTTGAGGATCTGCGTGCTATTTGGGATTGGATTTTAATAGAGAAACTGCATATTCCTCGCAATGAAAGAAACATGTACTCTGCTATTCTTGTGATGCCAGAAACATTTGATAATCGCGGTATTTAGAACTTTTTATTCCTTCAAAGAAAATGTCACATTTATTTTTTTTCCTGTTAGAGTTTCCTTTGAATTTGTATTTCAGACTCCTGGTATAGTCTATTTATGTTTTAGTCCATGACACAAGCAGAAATAAAGGAAATTCTATCCGTAGTTCTACAAGAACTATGCTTTGGCTCAGCAGTGGTGCACCAGGTATGACCTTTATTGCTATATGTTTATATGATGAATGTATGACCTTTTTGTACGCAGAAAAGGAACAATTTGCCACGATTTTTCCTTTAGTTTCTAATGATTTTATATGAAATTGTTTGATCAGGAAGGTCTTGCTGCAGTTTTTGGAAATGGATTATCAACAGCATGTGTAGTGAATATTGGTGCTCAGGTTACATCTCTTATATGCATAGAGGTAAATGAAATAGGGGTTAATGTTTGTTAAGTCTTTTGTATCAAGTTAGTATCATATCATTATCAATCATATTTCACTATAATTGTATTTTTTTCTCATTCATCTCACTCTTATATAAATACTCATAACTTACAATTAAAAAACATGCAATTAGTAATCGGAGATATTGCAACAGTAATAAGTAATAACAAAAGCCTTTTCTTGGCAAAACAACTTTGATGCTGAATTGTTTTCTACTTACTATAGTTTTGATGCTACAACCATTATTCTGAATATAGTTTTGCCGTCTTAGTTTTTAAGGAAATTGACATTTGCTGGTTACATATATTCATCATCTTTGAATATTAGCTTGTGCCTCAAACTTTCTATCAAATTGGATTTTCTCTATGCTTGATGATTGTTTAGACTTCAGATAGATTGAAAAATAAAAGTTGGCTAAGTTTTGGGTCGTTAACTACTTCTTTTATTGTTTAGGATGGAGCTGCGCTACCATCAACTGCAAGGACTTTAACTTTTGGCGGTGAGGTACAAAATATATTTTTCTATTGCACGCGTTTCTGGTGTTTTGAAATAGTTTTGAACCTGGAAGATATATGCGGCATATGTAAACTATAATCTCTAGATAAAGGAAGTTAGTTTGTTGAGATGAATTAAAAAAAATCAGTCGAAAAGCTTCAAAAAACTTTTTGATGTCTGAGTTTATAGCAAATCATTTGTATTAATTTTATGAAGGATAAATGTCCAAACATAACTCTTCTAGCCCTATCGTTCCATAAAGACCTAAATATTGATAAATTTGAGCAATTAAATTAAGAATAGGAAATTGGAAGGATTATGGGAACAAGAACTTTGATCGACACCAATGTCTGATACCTTATCAAAGAGCCACTTACTGGACATTGACTTATATAACTCCATCAATTAAAATATTCCGCAACACTCCTTCTCAATTCCATGCCTCTTTTAATGAAAGATAATCATTCTTGGCAAGTACTGGGTCAAGATATTTTTATTGTAGTTCTTGGAATTATGTAATGATCATTTCTTCTGTGCTCCAAAAGTGATTTGTGGTAGTATTTTAAATATTAACTACGTATTTTCAGGATATATCAAGGGGCCTTCTCTGGACGCAAAGGCATCACCAGACCTATCCACAAATTCGAACAGATATGTTGACAAAGCCTATAGATCTGTTAATGTTAAATCAACTGAAAGAATCATTTTGTGAAATCAGAGTGAGTTCTACTACTTTATCTCATTTTGCCAAATTACTACTTTATCATATTAAGTCATACGAGATGCCATTTTTAATAATTCATAGTTGAGAAAAAATCAAGGGCTGTGAACAATACAAGAGAAGCTATTTATAGCATGAGTTTACATCTCAAGGGTTTTATACTTACCTATAGCTGTTATCTTTTTTTACCCATTCATTTCTCTCAGCTTTGTTATCTCTTCATTGCACTCGTGCATGCATTTGCAGTAATGTGGATGGTGGAAGGCCAAAATTCCTCTATGAATATGCCATTACAGTCTATAGCACTGCCATGGCCGGCATCCCTTCACGAGTTGGCCATGGCGGTTGTCAAAAAAATCCGTCACACCATTCTAGCATGGCCGGCATTTAACAGCACCATGCATTTGCCACTTTGTAGTTCTTATAAAGTACTTTAAATTTACCTTGCTTCTAAACTTGAATTCAATTTAAGTTATCTAGTATCTTGTTTATAGGAGGGGCAACTTGATGCTGTTGCAGTAGTTCATTCCTACGAGGACAAAGCGGCGCCTGGGTCTCACAGGACAAGACTTACTGCTCTCAATGTACATGTTCTCAGTAAAATTCATTCTTCATTTGCCCTCAAATTTTGCCATTAGATAGTGCCATGCTTAGACTATGACAATTGACTAATACTATTGCATAGGTTCCTCCCATGGGTTTGTTCTATCCAATGCTTTTTGTTCCTGACGTGTATCCTCCTCCACCACGAACTTGGTTAGTGTGTTCACAAATTCTCTCTCTGCTGTGACCATGTTTGTTTGTGAACTATTTTTCGTTTACACGACCCTGGTGATTTCCCTTGCTAGGTTTAGTGACTACGAGGATATGCTAGAAGATACATGGCATATTGACTTTTCCCGAAGGTCTGACATGTCAGATACTTTCTATCCTAATGTCAATGGAGGACTGCCCATGTGGGAAAGTTATCCTGTTTATTCAACTAAGCCGAAAAAAGAAGAAAATCTTGGCCTTGCCGAGGCTATTACGAACTGCATTCTCTCAACTGGTAATTTTTTTGGTATCACATTCCTTCATTTCATATACATAGAGCTTAAAGCTTTGTTTAGCAGTTTTGTGCTTGTATTCACAGGTCGTATAGACATCCAGAGAAAACTATTTTGCAGCATACAATTGGTGAGTTTTACACGTTGAGTTAAGTAAGCATTTTTAAGTTCATCATATTGCATGTTGGTCGAAAGGAATTGACACAGTTTATCTAAAATAGACCGGCGGCGTGGCTTTGACAAATGGTTTAGTTCCTGCAGTTGAAGAAAGGTTTGTTTCAATTTCCATTGACCTTTTGTATACTTGCCTAGCATCATCAATGATTTTGTTGATTAGTTTGTTCAAGTTTAAGCTGATTGATGAGTCTGTCTATATTTTTACACCGCAGAGTTTTACATGCTATTCCATCAAATGAAGCAATTGATACAGTGGAGGTTATACAATCAAGGTCAAATCCGACATTTGTGTCATGGAAAGGCGGGGCGGTATGTTGAGTACATAAGACGATCATCTTCATTTCATTAAATTCTTCACTTTGGTTATTAAGTTATTTTGCCGAGTAAAATTCTTAATAGCTTAACACGCGTTTGCAGATTCTCGGAGTACTGGATTTAGGTAGGGATGCATGGATAAACAGGGAAGACTGGATTCAAAACGGGGTTCATGTTGGGAGTAACAGAAAATACAAGGATTCATATTATCTTCAAGCTCAAGCTATGTGTTACATTAATTCTTGAAGGTCTGCTATACATCTTCAAGTTAAAAATATGCTAATCCTTTGTCACTTTTCTTTGTAATTTATCACTTTTCTATTGTAATGTGTCACATGATAAAGTCAAATCAAATGAGTTTATACAGTTTTTTATGATGTTAATAATATTTATGTAAATGAAAATCACTTTGAAACTAGAAAGGTTATTATTTTCTTGAGTGGCAAAACTAGGAAGATTAATTAATTGTTGAAATAACACATTATTGAATTAGATCAGCCTCTAGCCAGTTCCTTTGACACATACTTTTTAGTAGTAATTTTGTGATCATATATTCATAATTACTCCATTATACATTTTAATTAATATCTCAATTAATTTGACAATGTATGCCCTTACTCTAACCTCCCAAAACTCTATGATCTACATGATTTGTATTTTTATTTTAGAATCTATTTCATGATTTATCATTTTCTAATACTTTCCTTTTGACCATATCTCTATTGATGTACAATTGTTTGTGTCAATAGTGCAATCAAATACTTCAATTGCGATTTCCATCTTCATAAAACAATTTTCTTTCCCACTTCTATTTGAAAGATATGTTTCGTGTTCTTATGATAATAGTATATAATGCATCTGTATCAATTTTTGTTAGCAATTAACAAGAAAACATGTTAAGATACATCAATAGTTACATGTTAAAAGTGTAATTGAATACATTCTTCAACAAATGTGAATTATTTTCTCGTATCTACTATTTATGTTTAAGTAATTTCTTTAAACTTGTCAAAAAAATAATAATTTCTTTAAACAACAATTAAATCTTATCTCACTAGGTGTATTCGACTACATGGATCCGTTTCCGCAATAATATTCTATCCAATGGTTGAAAGTAATGATTAAAAATAATAAGTAATAGTTTTCTATCTCTATATTTAATTAGTTATTATTTTTAACTATTATATTAAAAATAATAAATGATCAAAATATTAACTTACTTTACGAGTAAGAATATCCCTTCACATTAATATCATTAAGTAAAAAAAAAAAAGAAAGATTTAATTTAATTTATTTTGAGAGCTCTGTTAGGCTTTCGACAATCAATGTAAAACTTTGTTGAATCTCTAGGACATGGATCAACTACGAAATAATGTGAATGCTATGTCGTTTTCGTAAACAACACGCTGTATGGCTCGAGTATAGTGTCAAAAGAGCAAGGGCCGCTGCATCGCCTCATGAATATAGTGAAAAATAAGAAAGGGTTCCCACATTTTCGTGAACGAGTGTGAGTAAAGAAACTAGTTCATGAGAGATGGATTCGCTTTGGATCATGTATATAGGCACACTTATTGGAAAACCTATGAAAATAGTTGACGCTATGGTTAGGAGGAAGATCAATTTTATGTGTCTACAAAAAACTAAGTGGACAGGTGAAAAAGCGAATGAATTAGACAACTCGGAATTTAAGTTTTAGTACACCAAAAAAATTAGATCAATAAATGGGGTGGAGATTATTGTGGATAAGGAATGGAAGAAGGATATTGTGGATGTGAAAAGAGTGAGAGATCGAATCATAGCCTTGAAAGACGTCATGTAAGTTGTAACTTTACCCCTCAGTTAGTTAAAAACCGAGGGATAAAGTTATCTACACATGAGTTCGATCTTCAGCAAAAACTTTTTGTATTTTTAAAACTAACGCCACATACCTCTCGGTTTATGAACCAAACCAAGGGGCAAGGTAAATTCTTTTTTTAAAATACGCGTTACATTGTTTACACATAATATTAATAAATTAATTTGTGTACAAACTGCATTATTTACACAAAATATTACTTTGTTTACACATAATATTAAAGTAAAGTGTAATTTGTTAGTGAAGATAAAATGCTTGATCTTCGAATAATTGAATCTTGGGGAAGATCAAATGCTGGATGCGAGTATGTTCTTAATGGCTTTTGCTTGCATTTGTTTATGATATTAAACAAAAAAGGGTTAGATAAATAAATGGATTTCTGATCTAATAAATATTTAAGAACACAAACCTTAAACTCAAATAATATTCTGCTCTTGCAATTCGTCATAGAGAACTTTTCATGGAAAAAAAACAAAACTGAGGTAAAAATGATTTCTTTCCACATATCCATCGGTTTCGGTTGAAAATTGAGATGAATAAGATTTTATTTATTTTATTTTAATTTTAAAATTACACTGTTTACACATAATATTAAACTACATTGATTACAACAAATCCAAATTCATCATCTCGCTATTATTCTTGGATAACAACAAATCTTTAATGTAAACCAGATTTTGTTGCATACCTTTTATGCCCATTCTTTTCAAGTTTAATGGTTTGCATGCATCCAAATTCTAATAAGTTATCTGTTCCAACCATTGAAAAATATTTTTTTCTACACTTGTAATCCATCATAGATAACTTTTCCAAGCATCTTTAAGTTTCATGATTTCATTATCTTGAGCAATGCCGTTTTCTTTGATTGACAGCATAGTAACGTTATTTCAAAAATACAACAACACCATTATGTGAGATAAATTGTAAGGGAAGAAAAAATGTTTTGTTCAAGATAGGAGAATAATGAATGATGCATACAGGCTTGAGGAGGCTATATATAAGTCAGGATTAGAGTAAAATCTGTCTAACGAGTGTTTTTTTAAAGTAAAATATGATTATTTTATCCCCGGTTATTACGAAAACTAAAGGAATATATCATTTAGTTTACAAATAAAAAAAGAAAAGGAAAGGTTCCACTTATAAGGAAATAAAAACATAAATTGCATAAGCTGGGATTCGAAACATGTCCTGAATTGTTTTTTCCCTTTTAGTTTTATTAAAAACCAAAGGAACATGTGATATTTATTTTTAAAATAAATAAAACATGGCGCGCCTTGACATTATACCTTACTTTTTTGTTGGGTGAGGTGAATGCTTTGTCATGAAATATATTATTTGTACTAGTGACACCTTTAATGTTATTAGTGCGTACACACCTTAGGTTGGATTAGCAGAACACCTTAAGGTAATATTTTGGGAGGATTTAGAAGGTGCACTTCAGGATATACCCCAAAGCTTTTCCTAGGAGGGAATATCAATGGACATGTAGTTAGCGTGACAAGAGGTTTTGAGAGTGTGCATGGGAGTTTGGCCTAGAGGAGGTGAATGCGAAGGGTATATCCATCTTGAAGTTTTCGTCGACTTTGGATTTTACTATAGCAAATACATGGTTTAAGAAAAGAGATGAATATTTTATCACATATAAAATTGGGGTGACATATTCTCAGATAAATTTTTTTCTTATCAGGAAGACTGATAGGAAGATTTGCTTGGACTATAAAGTTATTCCAAGAGAGAGCTTGACTACCCAACATAGAGTTTTGGTTATGTATGTAAGAATTAAAGGGAGAGAAAAGAGAATAATTTATGTGGTAGCTCCACATATCAAATGGTGGCATTTTAAGGGTGAAAAACAAGGAATTTGCCAACACAAGATATTGGAGGGAGGGTTTGGAAAACCACAAGGAATTGCAAATGATATGTGGAACACAATTGCTCAATAGATTAGAAAAGTGGTTAAAGAGACATTGGGTGAACCAAAAGGTTTTGGACCTATGGGTAAAGAATCAAGGTGGTGAAATGAAAGTGTCAAAAGTAAATTTAAAGTAAAAAAAAGAGACTATTTTAAAGAGTGTCTAGGTGTAAAAATTGTGAAACTTGGGATAAATACAAGAAAGCTAAGAATGAGACCAAGAAGAATGGTGAATGAAGCAAGAACCCAAACTTTTGATGGATTATACAAATCTCTAGGAACCAAGGAGGGAGAAATATCTATATCTAGACTTGATAATGGAAGAGAAAGAAAGACTAGATATTTGGATCAAGTGAAATGTGTTAAGAGTGAAGATGGCAAAATGTTAGTTTAGGAAAAATATATAAAGGATAGGTGGAAGACATATTTCTACAACTTATTTAATGAAGGATATGATATCTCACCTTGCTCTAGTAGACTTGACATTAGAGAAGAGGATCGAAACTATAATTACTATTAGCGGATTCAGAAATAGGAGGTAAAGAAAGCGTTGAATAGAATGAGTAGCAGTAAGACAATTGGGTCTTGAAAATATACCTATTGAAGTGTGGAAAATACTTGGAGATAGAGGTATTGAGTAGTTCACCAAACTCTTTAATGAAATTATGAGGTTGAAACATATGATGGATGAATGGAGAAGAAGCACTTTAGTTCCAATATATAAGAACAGAGGGGGTATACAAAATTATGCAAATTATAGGAGGATTAAGCTTATGAGTCATACCATGAAGTTATGAGAAAGAGTGGTTGAACACATATTAAGAAAAGAGACTCGAGTCGCCGAGAATCAATTAGGTTTTATACCGGAAAGGTCGACCATAGAAGCAATTTATCTATTACGGAGTGTGATGGAGTAGTATTAGATGGATTAACAAGACTTGCACTTAATTTTTATTGACTTGGAGAAGGCATATGATATAGTGTCTGGAGGAATTTTGTGGAAAGATCTAGATAAAAAAATAGGTTATGATTGCATATATTTAGGCACATGATGGAGAGATAGACGATTTTTCTATTATAATTGGTTTGCATCGAGGGTCAACCCTAAGCCCATACACTTTTACCTTAATTTTGGATGTACTCACGAAACACATCCAAGAGCTAGCACCGAGATGCATGCTTATTTTTAGATGATATAGTCCTTGGAGAGTCAAAGAAGTAAATGAGAGGTTGGAAACTTGAAGACGAGCTTTAGAAACACATGGTTTTCGCCTAAGCATAAGTAAGACGGCGTATATGGCATGTAAGTTCAACAACAAAATAAAGTGTTTCTAACTTAGAAGTGAAAGTTAAAGACATATTATCTCTCAAGTCACACTGTAAAAAAAACTAAAATCGTACACACATTTAACTCAACTAACATTTAATTCAACTAGTATTTTAAAATATTAAATGACATACAAATTTGTTTTAAGTAGATAAATAAAACTAAATTAAATATCATTACTCATAAATTAAAATATATTAATATAATATATAAATATATTGATATAAAATAAGATATACTTTTAATTTTTTTTAAAGAACCATTTTAAAAAATATATTATCTCAAATCAAAATATATTACAAAATTTATGTATAAATGATTTCATCATACTTTATGCACTATTACTTGAAAAATAGTTCAATATATAAATTAACAGTCGAGATTATAATGCTGTGTACTTGAAATGCTCAATCTATTGCACTGTCTAGAACTTTCTTCAAATTCAATTATCTTATCTCTAGAAAGATCTTTTCTTGAAAAATACATGCTTCTTCCCTGTTCAGAAACCAGACCATAGAAAAAGTTTTATGCATCTCATATTCTAGATTGACTTAGATTAGTCAAACATCTTCCACGTGGTCTTCTCATCTTTTGTAGACAATGAAGCATAATTTGTTAGAATATATGTATTAATTCCTTTTTTATATGTACCTTTTTCTCTAAAGCAATGAGTGGTCCAATTCCACTATTACTTTTCTTTAAGATTACTCATTCAACAATTATTTTGCCCTTAAAAAATAAGTTCTTTAAGTTGCCTAATGTTAAGCATTTTGGTTAACATGCTACTTCATATGTGAAATTGTATATGATTAATTTGCTAGGTCACATCATCTAGAAGAAGAAAAAGGTCTTTTACTTAAAAAGTATACAGAGGCTGCTTTATTTTTTCTATAATTTCAAAGAATATAGAAGGGAAGTTAGGCAAAGTTTGTTTGTTTTTATTTTTAAAGTAGACTAAGGTAGTATATTGCAACTACCTTTTGTAACTTCAAAGAATATAGAGGGAAAATTAAGCAATGTTTGTTTTCTTTTTAAGTAGACTAAGGTAGTATATTGCAAGTACCAGCTCTTCGGTACTCCTTTTGAACAAAATATTCAATACATGTTATCGTGAAGTTATTCTAATGTGGAATAGAAAATTGATGACATATAGATACAGAGTTCTCTCGCATGGAGATGTAAGTTTTTGGTTCATCGGAGGAGATATGTGTTTGCAAGATTATTATTCTAACGTCAGAATCAGTGAGGTCAAAGAGGTATAGTTTTGCGAGAGCAAATGAAATTGTATTTTTTATGGCGAGTAGACGAGTTTATATATGATGGACAGTTAAAGCCACTCTTAATTGGCGCAACGGAGAATGCGAGAGACTGTGGAGTTAGATCTAATGGTTAATGACGAGCAAGTACCTCGAATCTCATGTGTGACCTTCTAGCTAGGTTCCATCATTCCACTATTCTAACACAAGGTCGTTTTAGATTTGTGTCTTTAGTGTTGGGTCGGTCTTGCTCGACTGTTTGGACGGCCTGTAATAGTTTCCCCCAAATCCTTGCTACTAGGTATGAAGCTGGAGTTGTTATAGAAGCATTAAGACCGACCTCAAGACTGTTCTTCTTTGATGCCTTGAAGTATTCAGGAAGATCCTTACATTGGAGACGGGGTTGAAGACGTGTTGATTAGTAGTAGGAAACCTCAGGAACGTGCACATTAAATTATTGACTTGTAACATCTCCATGTAACTCTAGGTTCCTATTTCCTAGGGTAAGGGAGTGCCAATGTCGTTATAGCATTCGAGATCAATCAAGTGTTGTTATGGCAGCAAGGTTAATCTTGAGTTGTTGATTGCGTCTTCTGGTATTCTATTATATCTTAGTTGTAGATATGCACTTCCTGATTACTTATAAAAAGGTTGAAAACCATATGTTACTTTTTACACTCCCTTTAAAACAAAGCTTTGTATTCCATATCTCTTTGTCATATGTGTTTTGCAAGTGATCTTATGTCGTTTCTTTTGACTCTTACTCTCGCTCCTGCAATGCTTTTGGGTTTATGGTGATTTTGTATTTGTTCCTTTAACTCAAACTCTGAAGTTTTCCCAAGGTAACACCTTCTCTTCTCTACTCTTCCACTTGTTTCCATTGTCATGGCCAACATAGGAAACCCAAACATTTCTTTCATTGAATTGCCTAGTGGATATGATATAAGTGACGCTTCTTCACAATTTGGAGTGGTAAACCTAGAAATAATATAAGTGTCTCCTTTAACGGTTAGGTATTCTCCGTTAGATTTTATATAAATTAGTGATATATATGAAGCTCTAGGGGAACTATGGAGGGGATGCTGAAGTTTCAGAAGGTTCCTAGAATGAGGAGGATCTTGAGATAGATGTGGAGGAAGAGGAGGGAACTAACTCATTTATGTTTGACATCAAGAAAGTTTTTCGTAGTTTTGCTTTTCCTAAAATCCCCATAACAAACCTGAAGAAAATAATTGAGATTCATAAATGAAACAAAGGTTTGTGCTTATTTTAAGGCCTTTAAGTGTCAATACGGTCGAGAACCAAATGATGATGATGTTAGCTAGTGGATTGAGTCTCATACGCATTCCAAAACTAACAGTAGTATTTTATTGCTTGTTGACAGAAATGAGGAGATGGTATAAATGGGACAACGGAGACTCGAGCTCAATACTAATGCATATTAGTACCCTTAGGTGGAATGAGATTTCTTGGTACGATGTCCATATTCATTGAGGCAAATTGAATGGAGAATACCTATAGGGGTGTAGGTTCATCTTTCGATTGGATGGTCCCCTATGTAGAGTTTGGAAAAAGGTTGTGCATCCACTTTGACGAGAAAAATATTTGAAGTTTATATGGACAACTCCTAGAACTTTAAGGACTGATAGTATCTAGTTACCCCCATAGTCATAAGGCCCAAGAGAGCTTGTGCGTATTATTGGATGGTTCTTCTTCATACCCCAGTACTACGAGGACTTTGAAATATGTGGATAAATTTCCTAAGTACTAAAATAACAATAACTTTTTAGAGGTTATGAATATGTGTCTTCAAGTCTAGTGGTAATTTTTATTTTTATTTCATATATGGAATTTTTATTTTTGTGTGATGGGTTGTCTCCCATTAAGCGCTATTTTTTGCCGTCACTATCTTGAGTGGTTGGATTGTAAGGTTCGTATAATATCATAGAGACTCTTTCACTTGGGATCTCTCTTCCTGCATAGTTCTTGATCCTTTGGCCATTTACTTTGAAAGTATTCGCATCTTACAGGTCTTGAGTTTCTAATGCTCCATTAGGTGAGACCATTTTGATATGAAACCCTCTAGATGTGGTTCCCCCAATTCCAGAGTCTTTATTAAATTGATCGCCTTTGATTAACCAATTTTGAGATCTTCTTGACAATAAGTGTATATTCGTAGATGACGTCGTACCCTTTGAGAAGTAACTCCAATGCGATGCGTATGCAAGTTTTGAAATCGAAGTCCGTTATGAATTAGGACTGGATGATTAGAAATGAACGTAGTGGTTAGGAATAGTTTTAACAAACTTTAGGAGTCAGTATAACAAAATCCTGCTTAATATGCTTTTGTAGTTAACCTCGCCTCAATTAGGAATTTCAAATGTTGTAATTTGGCCTGGTTTGTGGTTTAAGAAACAACGGATATAAGGCTCAAAATTTATTTATCCCACCCCTTTCTCCTTGATGTTCTCCAAATCCTAAAGTTCGCCTAATCCAATGAATGTGCTTTGTATGTAAGAGAACCGTTTCAGTCTTGACGTTGAACATAATCCTTAGTAGAAATCCAAGCACCGATGAAAAATGTTGTAGAGACCCAAGCATTGATGGGAAGCTTTGATGATTTAGCAGTCACAAGCTTATCCTTTGTATTTCGCCTTTGTTTTTATCCCTTATTTTTGCATGAACCAATTCCTTTGACTTTGATCCATCGGGATACCCTAATTTTTGCCTAAGTCGTTTTTGTTTTCTTTTATGGAATTTTCCATTTTGACTTAGCGGGCGCTTTTCTTTTGAAGGCTCCTTTTGAGATTTGATCCTTGGATATTGAATATCGTGATTGCTGTATTGACTTTGATTTGTAAGCTTCGACTTTGATACTTCCTCGATCTTGAATGATTCGTTGAGGAAGAAGATTTTTGTGAATGCTATCTCCATTGCTTCCTCATTCTTGGATGAACGCGAGGAATAAGATATGCTTGAACCTTATGCTTGAACCTTTGCTTGAATCCTTGCTTGGATTGACTGATTCTCTTTGACAACCAAAATACGCCATTGGATTAATTGAAATCTACCCTGCCCCTGGTTGAAATCAAGGTTTATTTGAAAAAGTAAAAACAAATTCCAACTCCTGGCTTGAGGGGGTGACGAGGGATTAACATCCTTATATCTCCACTGTTTGGGAATTGAAACAATGCTTGTACATCCTCGGCTCGGTCTTACCTTGAAAGCATATGTTTAGCGAGATTTAGTAATTTGTATTCGTCTTTCTCCCTTGAGTTTGTTAATAATCCTAAAACCTGGAAAGTCGTAATAGTGAGCGAAATGAATTGACTCCAAAACCTGCATGGTCATCCCATTAGAATTGTTAATCCGAAGGTACAACTTTTTCTTGAGTAACACTTAGCGATTGTAGGGATTGGAATTCTGAGCATGATAAACACCTATTGATCCTAGGGACAACCTCCTTTGTAGATCCATTGACCTTGTTTTACTCCTTAGTTGATGCACTTGCAGAAGTGAAGGGTAACCTCGAGTTCTCCTTGGACATGTCAAACCTGTTGGGAATAAATCGTTAGCGGTGGGTTTTCGTCGTATCGGAACTTCATGAGTTTCCTTTGACTGAACCTCTTTTGCTTTTCTAGAGGATAGTATCACACCATTTGCAATCTCCAGGGTTTGTAGATTGATAAAGAAAGTCTGTGACCCTTTTGCCCCTTGGTGTGGATTTAGCATATGTCGCATTCCCTCCATCGTAGTCATGCATCTTTGTTCATGACATTGCCCCAGTTGGACTAATTCTTGCCCCCCAGGTTATCATAGAGCATTCTTGTAAATTTGATATGTTCTAAGATGAACCCTTTAATGACTAGATACATCTTGAGTGTATCTATGAGGGAACTTCTTTGTTGAACTAATCCTTGCTTGATGACAACCTTTATTGTATTTACAATCCTGTTATGAAAAGGCATGGACATGTAACCAATGACGAGGGGCATCCTCTTTTTTCTTAGTAAGGTTCATTCCTCCTTTCTTCATAGTTTTATGATCCTCTTTGGTCTTCTTTGTGAGTTTCGGGAAACCGGCTAGCACGGTAGGTGTGGATGCGGGTGAAGGTATGAATGCAAATGTAAATGTCAATGTAAATGTATGAATGCATGAAAATGCAAATGCATGTGTATGCGAAAGACTCCTTTATTTTTGTATTATGACTCCTTGTATGCAATGCAGACGTGTGACGTATAACCCTAGGGATAGCCTTAGAGGCGATATTAGACCCTAGTGAAATCCTTGCAAGATAGAGGTTATGACACGCCAATGGAAATCCCTTAGATTAGGGAGTATGCAGAAGGTAGCGGCTGGTGACCGTTCATGACAGTCACCAAATCTCATGGCCATCGAGAGGCCGTTCGACGTGTACCAATGAAGTTGTCCTTGGTGGGAAGGTTCTCTATGCGGAACACAACCTATCTAAGGACGATATTAACCGAAGTGAAATCCCTACAGGCGAGGGATGGAAGATGTATAGATGGAAATCCAAAACCCTACAAGTTAGAGGGTACGCGGGAATAAGCACGGGGTGATCGTTCAAGACAGTCACGAGATCTCATGGCCATCGAGAGGCCAATCGACGTATGCTAATGGGGACGTCCTTCGTGCGAATGAAAACACATGGACATCAAAAGAAAATCCCTACATGCTAGGGAGTTCATAGGAGCAAGCACAGGGTGACCGTTCAAGACAGTCACTGGATCTCATGGCCATCGAGAGGCCAATCGACGTATGCTAACGAAGGTGTCCTTCGTGCGAAGGATGCGATTTTTAGAAACGGAATCCCTATAGGCTAGGGAACGCGTAGATGTAGGCACGGGGTGACCGTTCAAGACAGTCACTAGATCGCATGGCCATCGAGAGGCCAATCGACGTGCGTAAACGAAGATGTCCTTCATGGGAAGGACACGTAGTTGTAAAACGACAAAGATATAAAAGGAAACTCCCTACAGGTTAGGGAGTGCGTAGATGCAGGCGCGGAGTGACCGTTCATGATAGTCACTAGGTCTCATGGCCATCGAGAGACCAATCAACGTGCATAAGTGGAGGTGTCCTTCGTGGGAAGGACATGGTCTTAGAAATGGGGTCCCTGCAGGACAGGGAACGCGTAGGAATACCTGCAAAAATTAAAATGCAAGACATTTGCAGTATATAAATTGGAGACACACAATAAGCATACAAGCACATAAGCCCTAGGTTCATAGGTTTGACGTAACGGCTTAGGGTGCCTACCCTTCCCATTGGTATGTTCTAGAAGGTCTCATGGGGTCGTTCGTAGCCGCCGAGACTTTTTGTCTCTTTGGATTTTAGAACAACTCATTTATCCATGAGGTTCGAGTTTTAGGGGTAGGTTCCCAGAGAGATCAACCAAATACCAAGTCCAGCCCTCAACAAGGTCAAGCCTCGTATCAGACCTTTCCGGATATTCAACCCACTCTGAGTGGAATTATAATAAGACTCGTAGGCGATGTAATTCCCCTCTGGTCTTAAACATAATTCCCACGCTTAGGTTTAACGACAATTTATATACAACCCAAAAATGCAATAAAAATAACAAATATTCAAATAATCAAATATTTAATTAAAATTGCTATAAACAAATTAAATTGTAAATAAATAAATAAATAAAATTAAACAATTTAAATATTTATATAAAAACTATAAACCCTGGAAATTGCAAATAAATATATAAATAAAAATTTAAATATTTAAATATAAAATGGAAGAAATAAAATCTAAACCCTAATCCAAAACCCTAATTTTGGCAAATTAGCCAAACCCTAAAAATTCGCCAAAACCTAAAAAATTAGCCAAAACCTAAACCCTGTCAAAACTAGGAGCACAATAATTCACCATATTAAGTTATCCCCAGCAGAGTCGCCAGCTGTAGCAACCTGCCCTAAAAATTAGACTTTTAGAGTCGCCACCTATTCTGAAGGGCGAATAGGAAACCCTACGCAGTTAAGAGATTCGGGGTAAGATTATTATAATCAGGTTGAGGGAAGGTGTTAGGCACCCTCAACCCTTTCCTAAGGTTTGTATCTAAGGTAACAGTTTTATGGCTAAATTTATTAGGGTTTAATAGCTAAAGAAGTGAAAAGGGCAAAATTGAGATTTGAAGTGAATTGAGATTTTAGGGAGGGGGACTCGCCTTGGTTATCCAAGTGCCTATGTATCTCCTTAGGGAGAATCAGAGTCAACGTAGTTCGGGCACAGGGTTGTACGCCTTAGAATTGATTATGGAGGTGTTTGAAGACTTTTTGAATGGCCTATCGTAGTTTTGAATTTGATTTGCAAGGCATTTTGAATTGCCTGATCGAAGGGATGAAAATCTGTAGTTTGGAGGAGTGTTTTAAGATTTGGGCGTACAACCCTGATTTAATATGTCACCGTTAGTTGCGATGATCAATAGGTTTGATCATTATAGTTAACAGATTAATGGGCATTGCTGGTTACTCTGATCGATAGATTCGATCGTCGCGAGCAGCAAATTGAATGTATTTTAGATTTGATATTTTTCATCTCTTGTCTAATGCGACTAATAGATTTAGTCGGGTCGAGAAGAGAATTAATTAAGGGTTAATGTTTTGCCCAAATGGCAATGGGATTGGGCAACTCCTAATGCGGGATAACCTTTTCTAGGGTTTGCGTGGTTTTATCAATTAATATTGATTAAATTAATTAAATCAAATAATCGAGTAATCAAAATAATCGAGAAAATATTATAATCCTAAAGCCTAATCCTAATTTGATATTATAACCCTAATTAATATAAATAAATTAAATTAAATATAAATAATTAACAATTTAATCTAACTAATTAAGTAATAAAAATAATTAAACCTGGGTACTGGTTTAGTGTGGGTGACCTGTGAGGGTCTACCATGATCCTGCACGCCCAAGAGCATTTGATCTCACCGGATGCGTATCTGATGGTCCATATTGAGTGTGTACCATGGTCACGCGCATATGAGTGGCGTAGAATCTACAAATGGATTAGGGGGAAAATAATGAAAACAAATGCCGTACCTGGGGATCGAACCAAGACATGGGGCTTTGCAAACCAGTCTGTTAGCCAAATGGATTGTTTTCGTTCACTGATATTCATTCTCTTTTATTGAATTAAATATTGAGATAACTTGTTTTCCCATATTTCAGAACCAAACTTGCGTGGGCCCCATGTACCTTCTGATTGGCTAATAAGGTATTAAGAAAACGTGTGGACCATTTGACCACCAATTGGAAACAGAGAGAGAGAGAGGCTATTGATTTTGAAGGACCAACCCAAATGCCCCACGTGCCACACCCCTTTGACCTTCTCCCTGGCGTTTTGCAGAACTGCCGTCCGTGGCGGTTTCCGCCTCCTTCTCCGGCGGGTGCGTTCTCCTCCACCTGCAAAACAACGATAAAAACGAACGAAAACCACCCTACCCCCCTAATTTGGGGTCTGCGAGTTCAATGCCAGTGTCAGTTTTTTACTGAAAGTTCCTGAAAAACGAGATACGAGCCAAACATACGAACACGGTACACTAATGGTGGGTTGTGATTCCCACGTAAAACCTTCAATCTAAACGCCTAGGGTCAATCTAAGAACTCATACAAACTTGACCAAACGTCAGCATGCCATTAAATACGATTAAAATCAATGGTTTAGAAGTCTCAAACCTTACCAAACGGCGACGGCGAGATGAGTGATTATGGACGGCTGCCGGCTTGAATAAAGGTTGGGTTAGATTCCTGGAGTCCTCAGGAACGCGTAGCAATCATCCAAATCGACCGAAGGTGGCTGTTGTGATCCTCAGCTCTTGCCCTATATTTTGAGGGAATTTAAAGTATGAAACCCTTGTTCCTCCCTCCACTTTTTCGTCCCCCCTTCCCTCTGACTCTCCTCGTGTATCTATATGGCATGGATTAGGTTAAAGAAAGATAGAAAACGCCCATGCCCTTGTGGAGATTTGAAAACTATATCCTTTTCTTTCTATTTTGGATAATCTTTCTCATGGGCCATGCAAACCAAACTTTTCTATCTTATGTTGTCATATAGGCCTTTATAGGATTAATAACCAAGCCATGAAAATTATTTCAAATATTTTTATAATTTTAACTAATTTATCTAGTTTTTATTTGCATAAAATCCAAATAAATATGAATAAAATCTACAAAATAAATAAGTGGATTTACATGCTCCCTTTTAGGTCATAAGATTGTTTGGAATCAAAATCTTAGGCTTATCAAATCAAAGAATGCAAAGTTGTGCACTTAGGGTTTTATGTATCTCTTGAAAATCGACCAACTTGTGCGTATTGTATTTCCCTTCATTTTAATCATATAAGTGCATTCTAGGACTTTTTAGAAATCTTGATGAGTCCTTTAAAACCTCCTTTTGGTTTCACCTCAATTGGAGCTTCCATGCTCAAGTTATGAGCTTTGACCCAAAAGGTGTTTCTTGTTGACTTTTTTGGAGGACCTATAATCTCTTGTACCATATCTCCCAAATGATGCATTTCTGACCTTGGCTTGTGAAATACAAAGTTGTAAAGAATCAAATTTCCTTCAAAATAGGCTTTGGTTGGGAAATTTTTTATGCTCCATGCGAAAGTTATGGCCAGTCAAAGTTGAGTTGACTTTCTCCTATAAAAAAACCCTAATTTGAACCTTTGCATTTGTTCGTTTCTGAGTTTTTATTGATGGATCATGATCAACCTTTGATTAAATGATGGATATAACCTCACATACTTTATGTTGACCAAAAATCTTAAAGTTTGACTGTATTTTGACTATAGTTGACTTTTAGGTCAACATAATCGATTATTGATCATCTGAACCATTGAGTGAGCAATCCTTGTAATTGAAGCTTGACTTTTGACATGGAGATGCTTTGATACACATGAGACTCCTTGAGATCCATTTGAGGCCTCAGAGATTAAAAATCCTTTGATAAACTGCAAGCCCTAATTTTGAGACCCTCGATTAGGAGAGAGTGACTTGAATAAACCTTTGAACCTTGAGCCATTGAAGATGCATAGAGGAGGAAAAATTTTGGGGTATGACACCTGGGTAAAATTATCTTTTCACGAGATTTTTATCATGGTAACTCTTTGTGCTCACTCTGTATATTACCGCATTCTCATAAGCATGAAGCCTTATCTCTTCCAATTCGTTCAGTTTCAAAATCCTCTTTCTCCCAATCATTTTTTCGTCGAAATTTAGAAATTTCACAGCCCAATATGCCCTGTGTTCCAACTCTATCGGTAGATGACAAGCTTTACCGTAAACCAACTGATGTGGTGAAAATCCTAAATGTGTTTTGAAAGTCGTCTTATATGCCCAAAGCACACCATCTAACTTCTTTACCTAATCCTTTCTTGATGTGGCAATAGCCGTTCTAGGATTTGTTTCAACTATTTGTTAGACAATTGAACTTGGTCACAAGTTTGAGGGTGATATGGTGGTGATACTTTATTTTCAAATTGAATTTCACTAATACACCTTTCAAGTATTTGTTGCATAAATGCTTCCCCCATCACTTATCAAAACTCTAGGCACTCTGAACCTAACAAAAACATTCTTTTTCAAAAAAATTAGTTACAACGTGGGCATCACTAGTTACACAAGCAATTTTTTCCACCCATTTATTCATATAATTAACACAAACTATGATATATTGATTGAAATGAGATGGAGGGAAAGGACCCATAAAGTCAATTCCTCAACAATTAAAGGGCTCTTTCTCTAGAATCCCATTGAAGGGAATTTTGTCTCTCTTAGATATGTTATCTCTCTTTTGGCATTGCAGACATGTTTGAACATATTGCTTACAGTCTTTAAACAACTTAGGCCAACAAAAATCACATTGGAGTACTTTTGCTGCAGTTCTCTCACCCCTATGATGGCCTCCATGAGCTGAGATATGACAATGCCACATGATACTATTTTCTTCTTCACCTCCAACACATCACCTAATTAAACCGCTAGGACTTACCATGAACAAATATGGATCATTTGACAGATAAAAGTCTATTTCTTTATAAAAACATCTTCTTCCGTTTCCATATATATTCCTCTCAAACACTCTTTATTTCTTTGTAGCTATCCATATCAACAAACCAAGGTTTTTAATTAATTTCCAACAATTGTTCATGCGGGAACTCTTCAAAATATTCTTCTCAAGAAGGTTGCATAAAGGTTTGCATTAATTATGGACGCGGTGACCAACTTGTTGTTAATCACATAAAAAGAATTTAAACAGTCATCATTAAAAACAAAATCATTCCCTTTCACAAGAAGGTTGCATAAAGGTTTGTAATCTTAAAAAAGTCTTTTATGAAACGTCGGTAGAAACCAGTATGTCCTAAAAAAAACTCCTCACTCCTTTCACATTAGCAAGAAGTGGTAAATTTTCCATCACTTTAATTTTTAATTTATCTACCTTAATATCTTTCGAAGAGATTTTATGTCACAAAATAATTCCTTTGGTCACCATAAAGTGACATTTTGTCCAATTTAAAACT
This sequence comes from Vicia villosa, assembly GCF_029867415.1. NCBI lineage: Eukaryota > Viridiplantae > Streptophyta > Magnoliopsida > Fabales > Fabaceae > Vicia > Vicia villosa. The sequence goes on from NC_081180.1 coordinate 142,118,151, forward strand.
AGGTTTGCTTCGATACATCTCTTCAAAAATGGAATTTAGGTTAGCAAGAAAATTATCAAAAGTATTACCAAAAATAGAAAAAGCATCCATAAATAACTCCATGGAGTTCTCAATCATATCAACAAAAAGAGGTAGCATGCACCTTTGGAAAGTGGCTGGAGCATTTTATAAACTGAAAGACATCCACCAATAAGAGAATAGTCCAAATGGGCATGTAAAAGCGGCCTTTTCTTAATAAGCGGGATCCACTTAAATTTGATTATAACCCGAGTAGTCGTCAAGGAAACAATAATACGATTTCCATGCTAATCTCTCTAACATCTAATCAATGAAGGGTAAAGGAAAATGGTCTTTCCTCATTGCTTAATTTAGCCTCGTGTAATCTATACACATTCATCGCTCAGTAGTTGTATGAGTTGGTATTAACTAATTTTTCTCATTCCGAATGACTGCCATTCCTCCTTTTTTGGAAACCACATAAAAATGACTAACCTAAGTTGTTAGAAATAGGGTAAACCATACATGCTTCAAGTAGTTAAGAACTTCCTTCTTCACTACCTCTTTCATTGTAGGATTAAGTATTTGTTAAGGTTGAAAGATTTGTTTGAATTCTTCCTCAAGCTTGATTTTATCCCCTTCAAGTCAAAAACATTCCATCCAAGAGCTTATTTATTTTCTCTTAATACTCTCATGAGTTTTACTTCTTCCTAACTAGATACAAATTACTAATTATAATTGGTTGTGTTGGTTGATCTTTCAAGAAAACATACATCAAGTGTAAAGAGAGCTCCTTCAATTTAGGACCATTAGACTTTTTGATTTCGGTTGGATCTATGCTCTTTTGCTCAAATACACTTAATTCTTCAATTTTTCTTGACGGCTTCTCTACTTGAGATGCTTCTAATTGGCGCACACACTTTACCACTTCCTTATCTTGTTCTTCTTTGATTGTGTCAATAGATTTTATAATAACTCTCTTCATCGATAACAATGGTGTTTCACTTTGAGGTAATTTGTTTACTACTTCTTTGAAAACATTGACCATATAACATTGAAGATTCCATTTATGATGCTGCATCACTTCAAATACATTGGAAACCAATTGCTTATTATTGAATCTCAATATAAATTTTCCATTTCAACATCTATCAAAGCTATACATATTGCCAAAAATGATCTTCCAAGGATGAGTGATACTTCAACATCTTCCTCCATGCCTAAGATCACAGAATTCGTTAGAAACAACAAATCATCTACCTTGACTAACACATCTTCTAGTACACCATAAGGATAAATAATAGATCGGTCAGCTAATATGGGAGTCACTTAAGTTGGCTTAACTTCGCCATATTAGGCTTCTTTATCATAGAAAGTGATATCAAGTTGATGCTTGCCTCTAAATCACAAAGTGAATGCCCAATCTCTAGTTCACTGATGGTACAAGAGATAGTGAATTGCCCTGGATCTTTTAGCATAGGCAGAACCTTTCTATGAATTATTGCACCACACTCTTCTGTCAAGGCTATATTTTCATCACCTTCCTCCTTTTTATTTTTAGTTAGTAAGTTTTTCATAAATTTAGTGTATACCGACATTTGCTCTAAAGCTTTACAAAATGGAATACTAACTGAAGAGTTATAAACACATTCATAAGCTTTTTTAATCATCCCACTTCTATTTCTCACTTTGGCTTCTTCTTCAGGATAAGATAAAGTGGTTTGACATAATATGGAAGTTCAGAATTTGGTTCGTTGAGAATTTTCTTTTTGGTTCTTCTTAATCGTGAGTTTCTATTAATGAGTATTTCGAGAGTGCCTCCTTTCACAGATTCTTCAACTATTTCCTCACGTTTCTCCCATTATTTTTTATCATTCTCTTTTTCGACTACTTCATCACCGCTAACACCAGGAGTTTAAGGTATAACCATATTTCTCAACTTAATTGCCTTACAACTCTCATTCTTTGAATTATCTAAAATGTTCCCATTGAAAACACCATTTGGATGAAATGCCAATTTCTTAGATAATTGTCCAACCCGCATTTCTAAGTTTTTGATGGACGCTTCATGGTTCTTACTTATAGTCTCGAAATTATTTTGGGTCATCTTCATGAATCGAACCATAGTTTTTTCATGTTGAGAATGCTTCCTATCCGAGGAACTCTTTAATTTGAATTCAAACTCTATTTAATGCTCCACTTGAAATTCGGATGGTCTTTTCAACCTTTATTATAAGTATTGGAATATGGGTTACCTCTTTAAAAATTTATTGCATATTGAGCTTCTTTAGTTTATCTCACTGGTACACAGTTTCCATTAGCATACCATTCTCCACAAAAGTCACACATAATAAGTAAACGTGGTTGATATTGAATGGAATAATGGTAGCTCCTGTTAACTGCTTAGTAAGGACGTCCAGTTAAGCTAACAAAGAAATTTAATATCTAACTCAAGTACACCTTTTTATTTATACCTCTCTCATTTTATAAGCGATACTCGTTTTGACAAGTCATTTTGATAAACTTTTTCACTTCATTTTTATTCTCATAGTGCCTCAACTGAAGCATCGAGAAGCATTATTGTCTTAACTTTCAAATTTCTAGTGAAAAATTGAATTTTCTCCATGTTATCCATAATGTGATTAGGACACCCTCTTAGGAACAATTTGAATCTTGCTCAGGAATCGTACAACGATTATGAATCACCTTTCTTAAAGTATGATATTTCAGCCTTACTTTCCACAAGTTAAGAGTTGGTAAAAATTCTTTCCAAATCCTTGTCCTCTAACTCAGTGCATGTTGGAATGGTTCCACTTGATAAATATTATAGCCAGTATTTTGATCTCTCAGTTAAAGAAAACCTGAACAATATCGGCTTGATTTGACTATCGGTTATCCCAGCTAATTTACACATATAACACGTCTCGTAAAAATGGGTCAGGTGCTCCCATGGATCTCTAATGGCACTTGCATCAAATGGGTTGTCTCTTAGATCTGCAAGAACATTATTTATAATGTAAAAAGAAATAGAGTTTGCTATTTGGAATCCGAGAGACATGTGTCCAACATTTGAAGGTTCAAAGAAACAAAAGAAATTGGGGGTTTGAATTGGGTTTCAAGATTAAAGATTTTTCCCATCCAAGAACACAAACAACAAAACTTATAGTAGGAATAAAGACACACGGATTTTTATCCTGGTTCGCTGTTAACGAAGCTAACTCCAGACCATCCTCCAAGGTGATTTCACCTTATCAATAAGGACTTAATCCATTAATCAAATAATTTATTACAACCTCAATGACAACTTGTTAAAGAATTCTTGAGAATCCCGACTATACCCTAGTCTCTCAAGGAACTAAATAAGAGTTTACAAAAGAAGAATGTGTTTACAAATAGCTTCTCAAAAAGCTGACACACACAAAGTGTAGTGATGAAGTTATACAATGAAAAGTTCAAAGTGTAGTGATGAAGGTTTTGTCTCAAAGATAATTATTGCTTTTTCTCTATTCTTTATTCTTTATTTTCATGCTTATGTTCCACACTTTTCCAAACTTCCAAGGCCTCTTTATATAAGAGATGAAAAGATCCGTTGAGGGTTAAGTTAAAATATCCTCAAAATTCACAGTTGTAATGCTTGTTGTATGTAGTGGATTGAGGATGGAATGAGTGACAAAAAATGGTACAATAGTACAAATTTTCCTGAAATTAAGGGTAATAGAAAGGATATCAACATATTTGTCCTTTTAGGAACGTTTGATTTTACCGCTTATAAAGTTGTACGATTTTCAAGAATATTCTCTTAATCATTCTTATGATCATTGGCTTCGTATAAAAGAAGATTTAAAGCTTGATCAGAGTTCAGAGTCTGTTTTCAAAACTTGGGGAAAGTGAGACTTCAGAGTCTATAGACTTTAGAGTCCTGAGGCTTCAGATGCTTGACAATTGTATAAATACTTCTTTATATTGAAAATCTTTCTCAGAATCAGTTGAAGTTTCAGAGTCTCTTTGAACAACATTCAAAATCTATCTTCATCTTGAGCCCAGAGTCTGCTTGATCAGAGTCTCTATCTTCAGAACTTATCTTTCTTCATATTCTTCAGAATCAGTATATCTCACAATCCATTTCGTTCAGATTTTGCGCTTAGAATTTGCATATTTAATGAAACGATTAGTGTACAAAACTATTCTCTATACTTTGTTATCATCAAAACTTAAGGATTGAGAAGTAGAATCAAACTTGTTCCAATGACATCTACTCTTCTGCAGTAATCTCCCATAGTCCTCCTAGGTGATTATGGTGGGTCATTCATATTTCCTTCCTCGTGTCCAGTCTTGTTATAAGAAGATGATGGTGTATGCTCTTCTTTCATCTTTTCTTTGGCTAATCGTGCTACATTATTTGATTTAGAATTTTTCCTCAATGGGTAGTAAACTAGATCATGAATTTCACATTAGCAACTAGAAAATACCTTAATAGCATTGCACTAAATAAAAAAATCGAATAAGAACAAAATGAAAACAAACAATAACAGTTGTTAACTTCTAAATCACAAAATTATAATTATCTATTCCTAGATCAATTACTAATTATGAACAATTAATCTATTTTAGGTTTCAGAGTTATTGTCAATAATCACTTTCAACCTAAGTTTAATTTATATGCCCATGAACACACAAACAACATTAAGATCAAGATTAAATGAATAAAAACGAATTTCAAATTAAGAAAACAATACTCAGGCAGTTACATGGTTCAACAGATCAAATCAATATTGTCTTAAAAGACCTAATCTAGACAGACTTAGCCACTCATAATACAATTAATCATAACTATGAGTTTAGAGTAATAATACATGAAATTTGAGGTAAAATCTAGTTTTCAATGGAGGAAAACCTTGACTCCTTAACTCCTTTCTCTCTCTTGTTGTCAAAATTAATCTCCAAAAAGTCACACCCTTTTAAAAGTTGAAAACTTTCCTTTTAAAAGGGTTTGGACACGTCAAAAATTACGTCACAATCTTTACTCATCGTAATAAGATTTGGAAAAGTTGTCAGAGTCATGACACAATAACTTCTGATCATGCTGCGATTCACCAAAAAGTGTCGTGATCGCATCACGATTTTTCTAAATCGTGTCGCGATGTTTCTAGTGGCTTGAGGCAAATTTTCTTCTCAACTTTCTTATTTTTCTTCTCTTTTGACAACTTTGCTCCTTCTTTCATATAATTCTGATTTTTCTTCTAAGTCCAAGTAATTCTTGACTAAAAACAACTTTTAAAACTTGAAATTGCTTCGAAAATTACACGATGACTAATTTTCATCTGAGAACTTCAAGAACTTTAAGAACCGATAATACCTGGTCATCCCCATAATCGTGAGGCCCACGAGAACTTGTGTTTATTACTCGAGGATTTTTCTTTTCACTCCACTGCTTCAAGGACTTTAAGATGTGTGGATAACATTCCTAAGTACTGGAATAATAACAATTTTTTGGAGGTTCTAAATATGTATGTCTTCAAGTCTGGTGATCTGTCTCCAGAGAAAAATGTTTTAAAGACTGAGCTTACTGCCATTTGGAGAGGCCTAGGTTTTGTAGACGGGGTCAGTCCTTTTGAAGTTCAGGCATCTGGACAAAAGAGGTGGTACATCGAGACACGATTGTTGGTAGAAGAAGTCACTAAGGAAGAGAGAAAGAGATTTTTCGGCAAGGACATGAAATTTGGCTATATGAATGACTTATGTTAATATCGGTTTTATCTAGTTTAATCATTACTTCTTTCTTTGTCCTACATATAACATGAACATCCTTAATGATTTGATCATGATGAATAAGGTCTTAGCAATAACACTCCCCTGCCTCTGGAATGGACGATGGTGACTGTCTTCGCGTAGGCTCAAAAAGAAATCGGGTAGGAATGTCAACAACAAATTCTTGAGCAACTAAAGAATCAACTTGGGGATTCGTGCCAGAGGGAGCAAGGATCTACGTTCCTCCTTCCTCTGAAACTCAGAGTATGCAATCACATGATCGCTCGAAAATCGTGTTGTGGAACGACCTCTATCAAAAGCAATGAGTGATAGCTCTTAAAAATGGAAGAAATATAAGAGGGTATATTTATGGTCGACCGGATTCAAAGAGGCTAAACACGATGATGGTGAAGTCGAAAAATTAACTATGGAGATCCAAAATGCACGACTTTTCTATTCGATGAGATAAGTTGTATTTGAGAATTAAAATTAGTTAATTTGTGTTAGGATGTATTTGAATATTAAGATGTAACTAACATATTTAATCGTTATTTGGTTTTGATTAGCAAGTTTTTAAAATTGATCCTTATAAAAGTAAACTTTGTCAATTTTGTAGGCGTGAAAAAGTATATTTAACTATTTTAATAGCAAACGATCTGGACCACGTATAGGTAAATTATGGGTTCTGGTTTTACAATTGACCACGTAACTACATTTGAGTCGTGGGATTCAAAGATACATGTGACGGTTGGATTTGAATAAGAAATTAAGATGATAAAAAATCTCAACTCACAAATTATTTATGGTCAGAAGAATTATTGTTAAATATAAATATAATGCAATGAAATGAAACCATAGAAATTGTAATGGTGATGTGACAACCAACAAGGCATGTAGAGGGAGGGCCTAGTAAGTGGGATTATTAATATTAACTATTACGTGAAAATAATAGGAGAAAAACGTGGGAAAAAAGACAAACAAAGACGCATTATGAGTCACTTTTGTGCAATCTATCTCCCTCTCTAGGTCTATTCTATCTTAATCACAATATATATTAGGAAAATAATATACTATTATCATCATTCAACCTTTGACCACTTTTGCTACAATTTGCAAATATAACAATCACTTGAAAACTTACACTCACCAATTGGTTTGTCTTGGCTCGGTTTCAAAACAAAAAGAATAATTGAGTATTACCTCTATATATTTTTTTGGGATGAAATGTAATAATCATCTTAAGCTCATATACAAAAAATGTGTGTGCATTTTAATTCAAAATTAAAAAATGTCTAACAATATTATCAATATTAATATTATAGTAACGTTTAGCTTGCACAAATGACTTTTTACTTATCATGGAGAAGTTACCTTTTTTACCTGCAACAGCAAGTAAATCAGGTCATTAATAATCATCTTAAGCTCATATACAAAAGTGTGTATTTGGTTCGATCCCCCGCAACTGCGATCGGAAGGGGGCTTGACCCAGCCAGAGCTATTCCCCCGAACCGGACTAAACCGGTGGTTATAAACTAAAAAAAAAAAAAAAGTCTAGTCTAACAATATTATCATTATCAATATTATAGTAACGTTTAGTTTGGACAAATGACTTTTTACTTATCATGGAGAAGTTACCTTTTTTACCTGCAACTACAAATAAATTAGATTATTAAAGAATTATATAATATCTTTTTAATCATTATAATTAAATATAATTAAAGTGAATAATTTATTACTGCATACTATTTACAGTATTCAACTTTGTTGATTTTCTTTTTCCAGATACCTATTACATATTCAAGTGAAGATTGCAACAATGTGAGTTTTTTAAATATTTGACATTGAAACTCATTACTCTTCTCTTCCCATTTAAAAATCTTCAACGTTGATGAGTTTATTCAAAATTTAGATTAAATTATTTGGGATAAGTTTATTCCTCAAAAATTAATATTTTGGTTGAATCAAATAGATAATTGAATATGAATATTTGAGAAGTGATTTTTTCAGATCTGAATCTTAAATTAATAAAGAAATTTGATATCTTCAACATTTAGATCTAAAAATAAAATCTTTAACATTTAAAAACAAGTTTGAAGTAAAAAATAATGATATTTATTTAAATTTTCCCCAAAATTATAAGGTTATTGTTTGTTTGAGACTATTGAGATGAAAATGATAGTGGAAGATAATGCATGAATATGAGTTTTTAGTGACGATGAAAAATGAAAATGATGAATGAATATGGGTTGAAGATGATGAATCTGAGTTTTCAATTGCAAATTTGTAATATTTTAAAAGAGAGTAGTTATTTCAATTTTAGATCTGCCTCTTTTTCTAATTTAAGATATAAAATCTTCATATTTAAAGAGAAGAGATTTTAACTCAAAATAGAGATTAGATATTAAAATATAAATTTTTTTATATTTGGTTTTTTTCCAAATTTGTTAAATTTGTATAAGATTATTGTTTGTTTTAGATTCTTGAGATAAAAATGATGGTGGAAGGAAAGATGATTGATGGCTCTGAGTTTTTAAAAATGGTGAAAAATGATGATGATTATGGATGAATTTGAGTTTTCAAGGATAATGGAAGATGAAGATGATGTTGAATATGTATTTTTCGAAAATGATGGAAGATGAAGATGACGATGATGACTTTTATGAATGATGAGAGATGAAGATGATGATTATTATTTTTTAAATAATTTCAAATAAACAAAAGTTACAATGTTCTTGAACGGTGGCTCCAATCTCTTTTACGTCAGAGTGAGGTGGACCTGCATGGTTAATCCTCCAACATCCAAAATCAGTTCAAGATTCAAGATGAGTATAGTGAAGTTGGAGATTAGAGATTGTGTGCCTTCTCATCACATGTGAATTGCCTTTATATTCGGGTCAAATAGTGCGACTTGGCCGGCCCAGAAAAGTTCCCTCAAAGGTCATCTTGAGTCTTCTTTAAACCTCATTGAGCCTCATTTATGGATATCTCTAAATTCCTTAGAATCTTATGAGAAGAATCTAAACCCTTTCATATTAGCAAGGTCATTTTTAGTGTCAAACAATGCCTTTCGAACTTATCTTAACACGGGTATCCCTCTCTCTTATCCCTTGAGTCAACACATTCACTTTCTTTGTTAATATGTGAGGATACTCGTATGCTCACACCTCATCAATAATTCCTCCCTCGGGAGATTACACAACTTGGTAAGTTCAGTAAAAAGATGATCCTTTTCAATAGCAAGAGCCTCAAGATTCTCTTTAAGCATCTTTTTCTCCTTCCGAAGACATTCAAATGCAACAACGTCTCATTTACTTGTAGGTCTCAATTCTAAAATAAAAGAAGCCTTGCACATATGATTATGGAATTTATGCCATAGCTTCTTGATAAATGGATTCAACCTTGCTTGAGATATATGTGTATTCCTCTTTAAAAAATGAAATACCAGAGCTCCCTAGTCGTTCAAGGACTAAGACAAGCCAATAGAATTGGTGAAAATTTCAATGGGTTCAACGACGAGCTTCCCCCATGGTCCGACCTTTCCAAGTTCGATTCTATGCAACGAGGCTTTTTGAAGACCGACTTACCAGCCAGAAGGACTCCATCAACATCTCCCACCGATAAGCCTTCACTAGTTACCCTTGAAGACGGGCTCAGGACATCCTCTCTCAAAATACAAATAGAATAATTCTGCATCACAAAGGAATCTTAGAAAGGAGACGTTATGGAAGCCGATGCAGCATGGTTTCCTGGGAAAAGGGTCCTTATTTAAAACCAGCAAGGTAGAAAATTCGTAATGTAAATGAGTAGCTCTAAATACCTTTTTCATATGGAGCATCATTTAGTGACAACTCATCTTGTCTACAAACATAGTGGATACATAAATATTGTTAAAATACTCACTTTATAATGACATAAAAGGAAAATCAAAACCCTTTTATTCCCCTTACCAAAGATATTGCACTTCTTCTTTTTGGTCGTGACCTCCACTAGTAAGCAGTTCTCGATATACCGTCTCTTTTTCTTCTTTGACACCATTATAGAGATCTTGAAACTGTCAATAAAACCCAAACCTTCCCAAAAAATCAACTAGTTTCTTCTTTTTAAGTAGGTTGTCTATTGAGACAGATCATCATAAAAGTAGACATAAGTTCCCAATTCGGCCAATAAATGATTTTGATGCTAGAATTTTGGAAAATTATCATAGCATTTTGGATGCATAACAGGTTGAGCATCATCAATACTTGCATAAAAAACCCCAACAAGAGGTGTAACCAAGTAATAACGGCCCTTGTCATTCCTCATTATATTAGAGAGGCGCACATAAGTTCTCAATCTGACCACAAAATAATTTTGATGCCAAAATTTAAGGAATTTATTAAAGCATTTTTTAGGCGTACCAAGTTAAGCATCTTAAATACTTACATGAGAAACCCAGGTGAGGGTAGTGACCAGGTAATAACGGATTTTGGAATTCTTCATACTATCAACCTTAAACATCTTCTTACATCATCTAAGGAAGAGTAAACTTTGGCCCCGTTCCCAGTTCGTCGAGTTATGTTGAATATTGAAAAGCAGGAAAAAAAGAGAGTCAATGATAGCACACTCCTCTTTCATTCACACCAGTATTCAAAGATATTGACATTGGCCCGAGTCATCAGATGTGCTTATGAAGGAGCTACCCCCAGGTGTTTAAGAACCGCCACCTCAAAAATCACTAAAAGGAATTTGGAAACCAGTCTTGTAGAATACATTCATAAAGAGGAAGAACACATATACTACACAAGATTTTATCCTCTTTCTGAGAAAGTACCCCCCCCCCCCCCCCCCCCCCCCCCAATTTGAGAAGGAACCCACCTTGGTAAAAACATGGTCCATACCCCTACCAGTAAAACAAAAAAGATATATAGAGTCTCCTAATCCACCCATGTCATTAAGTTTTTTACTCTTGAATCTCGGTCTATCTGACTATTAATTCATTATATCTAAAGATATTTCACTACCAACAAATAAAAAAGAACGACTGTGAGTATAAGTACGAGAATAAGATTCTAACTATCACATTGCTTTGTTGTTAGTGGGGTCATAACCAAAAGCATGTTGATGCATCCTGATGTAAGTTTGAGCTTTTTCGTTCTTGCTTGAAGTCACCTACGTCAACTGGATTCATCAAAGACAAAGCTAGGAAAGCAAAGCCACTAACAATTTCTCTAGATCAATACCAATAACTACCCCTCCATCTTTGACATTAATATCACCTTTTGAATTATGCATAACAATCTCTACAAAAACCTAACGAATAATAAACAAATGTAACAAAAAGAATAAGATCAGGAAGATGAGAAGTAATGGAATATGAAATTGGACGCTGCAGAAGACAACTCAATAGTATTTTAAGTCTTACAAGAAATGAGGATGAAAGATATATCTGATTTACCCTTCGACTTTTTAGTATTAACTACATACAACCACACGATCGAAAATCGAAGACCTAGAAAAGTGTGCCATCATCATTGATTCAACCTCGATTGCTACAACACTCAAGTATCTTAAAAAGTGCCATCTTTTCCTCTAGAACTAGAGCCACGTGTAAAGCCCACGATGCGAAACGTTTCAATGACTAGATAAGCATTCAATGCGTATGTTCTCAAGACTACATACTCTCACTAAACAAACTATTCTCTTCCCCTCTCCGAACGCGAAGACCTATCCAAGTGATCCAAAATGGTGAACAATAGCGGCCATGAGGCTGACCAGAATCTTCTAATGCAATCCTCGCTTCACTTGTGAGATCAATGACTTAAAGGCAATTGTTTTTGATTGGCACCAAGCCCAGTAAGATAGGCCTAATTATAAGGCTCTAACCCAAAGTATCATCACAGAAGGCCGACAAAAATGTGGAACCTCACCAAAAGGGCCTCACGTCTAATACGAGTTACATATCCATTACCCACTGTTAGATCTGACCAGACGGTTCTCCGTGGTGCACGCCAGATGAATTTGAGATGATGTTAACCATATACTATTTATAATAAGTATTGTCACGCGCCATAATAGATACAGTTTTATTTTTTACTTTTATAAATTACACCTCTCTCACCTCATTTTGACTTGAACGTTTGAATGATAATCTTACTTATCCATCAATTTTTCATCAAAAATGCGTACGATCGTATCGAAAAAACTCATTCCTTCTAGAAACTTTATTTTTTATTTTTCACCACTGTTTTAGTCCGGTTTAAATATCAGTTCTAGTATCAAGTGGTTTCAACTCTCTCCCAATCGCAGTTGCAGGGTTCGGTCCCATCCTTGATATTTTAAAATCAGAGGAGTATTAATCTTATTTTAATAGATCTTTTTTTTTTTGACAGAAAATAAATGATATTCATTCATTCAAATCGATAGAGTACATCGTTGCAATACAAATTCAAAATCGCCAAAAACAAAAAGGATGAATCTGGGAACAAATCCACAGCATCCATGTTTATAAAACGGCAAATTGCATATGCCTACAAATATTAATGTATTGACTGTATTGAGATGTCTGAAATATTTATGCTTCCGGATCTGTAGCGTTGACGGCACCAAAGTCATTGATTGAATCTGCACTAGATCGAAACTAATCTTTCAACCTGAAACAAATGAACACCACACAAAAACGGAAAAAGATCTTAGATAAAGTGAATATAATTTCCTTTATAATTATATTCTAGAAAGTAGTCTATAATTAAATGAGTGTGTATGAGTAGTCATTACTCATTAACTCTAATACTAGTAAATAAATATTTAGTAAATGCCATAAAGAGTAGCAACAAAAGGCAGCGAAGCCAAGCTGTAAAAAAAGACAGAAAGGTGGAGCCAACTTTGAACAAGAGAATGACCTGACCTAACCTAACCTTTCCCAACTTCCGAATCCAATCGTGTGCACCTCACACCCACGCCCATTTTTTATATATAAACCTCCCCCATAACATAACCACCAAACAACCACTCTTTTTCTTTCTCCCCCAATAATCACCCTATTCTCCACCACCATAAACCTAAACCTTTCATGGCAGATCCACAGAGAACCAGAAACGATAATACCCTTAACCAAACAAGCCGTTTACAGAAGCGAGCTCCATCCTCCTTACAAATCAACCGCTCCCTCGATTGGAACGTCGCCATCCCTCTCCTCTCTCCGTTAGCTTCTTCTCCGCCGCCGCAACCGTCTCACGATCCATCTCAGCGTCATCAAGGACCGACCGCCGAGCCGGAGAAGGTTGTGGTTACTTTCAAAAACTGGCAGCACCCGGCTGCGCCTTTCTGCTACGAGCCAGCTCCGATGGTGCCGCCGTTTGTTCCCGTCTAGAACACGAAGACAGATTTAACGTTGTCTCTCATGTTTCGTAATAATTAGTCAGAAATCATGTCGGGAAGATCTAACGGTCTATATTTATCTTTGCTTTTTTTCTTTTATTTCGTAGGGAAAAGTTTTTTTTTTTCTTCTATTTTTCACGCTGAGTCTATGTTGTTGTTATGTTATGAATATACCTCAACACAGACCGTGTGTGTTTCAATTTATAGTTTTTAGCTTTTCCCTATTTTACCCTTTTATAATTTTGGGGTTTCAATTAGTAGATTACAACTACATAGAAATATCATTTTGTAACCCCCAATTTCTCTTAATTTTCAAGAAGATTGCATGTTGTGTATATGTATAGGGTAAATAATCTCTATTAAAAATATTCAAGTTTCAGATGGAAAATATTGATGAGTAGGATTCCATGTTTATGAATGAGGAGAGAAGATTAGTGGATATAAGATGCTAAGAGAGAGGACCACTTTTGGTGGATAACAGCTCATGTTATTTGTCCAAAAACTGCACATGCTGTGTTCAGAAATGAGAACAAAGATTAATTGATGCAAGAAATAGTAACTAGCCCACATGTAGATGAGACACTAAAACGGTAATATGCTGCTGGTACCCAATTAATTATTCCTCATATCATTAGGGGGTGGACAGAAACTACAGATTCACCCGCAATCAGCACTATCCGATTGAAATTTAGACTATAAGCATAATTACATACTATTATACTAATGAAATTGGTCAACAAAGATATATTTATACAGAGAGCCGACCCACAAATCTGACATATCACATGTCATTAGATTAATGCATTTTTTGTTTTGTCACAATTTCTGTTATTATTTTATTTAAAACTTCGCTTTCTCGTATTCCATAATTTTCTATTATTAAATTATTTAGCATTTCTTCCTTTGTTCCACCACTAAATATGTTTGAAGTCTCTATAAATATTACAGAATTCGTTTTTAGTCTCTTATAAATTTTCTTCTTTGATTCTCACAAAATTTTACATCCATAAGTTTCATCCCTTATGTTAAAAAAGACTTAATGGGTGCATACGTGAACACCCAAATGTCATTTTTTTTGCCACATACCCTGTACAACGTGGATTATTGATTTTTTCTACATTCTCAAATGCAGATTAGAAAACCCTAATTTTTCAATTGCTTTATCTATTCCTTGCTTCGTCTATCCCCTTGTCTTCGGTATTTGCTTCGTGGGCTCATCTCCTCTGTGTTCCATCCTGTTCTAGCTACTTGCAGTAAAATCCCCTTCGTTTTTGAAGCTTGAGTTTTCATGGTATCGAGTACGAGGCACAACAAGTCAGGAGCATCACATCAAACAACCGAAAGCAACCGTTGTTCAGGGAGAAATTGCGCTTGCAATGCTCATATGGTTTCATATCATTGCAAGCATGAACCTAACAGATGAAAGCTTTTATGGAGATGCCCATTCAGGCAAAGTAATACAACTTGTAACTTGTTTATATGGGATGAAGACCTAGAGCAAGGAAATGAGGTGGACGAATCAGTTGATGAGGATTGGGACCTTCAAGAACAGAGGTACTTGAAGGAGATGCAAGGAGTGGAAAATTTTGAAGGAGATGTACGAAAGTTCATTGAAGAAGAACAAGAAATTGCAAATGAAGATTAAGTCAGAGGCTTATCATGGAAAACTTAAGTCTATTTGCATTGTATTTTTGGTTATGCTCAATATGTTTTTGTTGTTGAAGTGTAAATGTTGATGAAAGCTCAAAATTTGTTTGTCTTTTAATAATGTTGGTGTCAGTCTATTGGTTCAAGTAATGTTTGTTATGTTTGTAATGTAATGTGTAATGTGTTACCATTCATGTTGTTAATGTAATGGTTTTCAAGTTGTTAATAGAATGTTATTATGTGATATAAGAATTTGCAATGACCTCTAATTTTGTAATGACTTATAAACTAGAATTTGCAATGACCTATAATTTTGTAATTTGCAATATGACCTGTAATTTTGCAATGACCTATAATTTTGAAGAAGATAAAGGAGCTGTAAATCCATATACCCGAATTTTCTCAATATGACATGTAGTTTTTCAATGACCTATATATCCATAAAACATAATTTGAAATAATTTGATAACAACCATTGATTCATATTACAAAAATTCATTCAGTTAAGCTTACAAAACATTAAAACAGCATTCATGGTGATACAACACCAGTCAAAACACTAAAACAGAAGTAATCCATGGAAATACAACAACATTTAAAATACTAAAGGAAGCATAATCCATGGTGATACAACATCATTCAAAACTGACACACAAGACATTTAAAAGTAAACACAACAGAAACACATGACTCTTTCACTGAGTAAGCCCCTTGGAAATGTCTTCCCATGTTTTTTTTTCTTCAGTGAGGATTCTTCATCATTAATCACTAAAGGATATCCAGCATCTGTTACTCTTTCTTGGTGCAACTTTGATATGCTCTTTCTGTTTTGGTGAAGCTTTGACATGCTCACTCTTTCTTGGTGAAGCTTTGACATGCTCACTTTTGCTTGGTGCAACTTTAACAGTCTTTCTTGGTGATTTGAAATTTGGTTGTTTTCCATAGAAAGTCCTTACACTAGTTGGCGGTTGAGCAGATTCCTTTACATCCGCTTCTTTAGCATTTGCATCTGGTTATGTAGCTCTTGCAAGAACTTCTTTTTCACTTGCAGTTATTCTTTAGATGTACTTTGTGTAACTGTTCTTCCCATAGTACTTCGTCATAATCCAACTTTTTCTTGACCCTCTTAAGAATTACTTTATTTGTCAATTTTATTTGTCCATTCATCTATGGATGGAAAATAAAGATAAACATTTGCACTTCCAGGTCGTCACATAAATCAATCACTAAGGTGTTGGCAAACCGAGTTACATTGATTGCAACGATGACCCATGGAAATCCAAACCCGAACATGATTATTTTTCAATAGAAACAACTAAACCCCTCTATTGTGATTTTGGATACAACTATTGCCTTTGTCCATATCGTGAAATTAGCTGATCGGGAGCTAGGAGATAACATACCTAGAACATCGACACCCAACTAGGTAAAGGGATAAGGCATCATAACAGAGTGAAGGAGTTCTTCTGACATATTTTATTACGCCATTACGGGTTTTCTTTGACTCCAATTCATCTTGTGGTAATTCGTCTGAGTGTAGATGATGTATTATGGGCGTCATCCAACTAGCTAACTAGGAAACTTCGATAGTGTTGGTCTCGCTTGCCTAGATACTAGAAATGTCAAACATCTCTTGAATTATTGTGTTATTGTACCCTATTATTTTCGAGTTAAAGAGTTTCTTCCCTAAAATTCCTCCCTGGGCACATGCGATATCTTGAAAGTTTTGAAGCGCTTAGACAAATCACTTATCTTCTTCAAATACCTGATGGATTGGGTTTCCTTCAACTAATATTCCCTAGAGACCTATTTTTCTACCAATTGGGAATCACTTTTGGCTTTCATTTCCCATGTGCCTGCTTCTAGGACGAGGTTCATGCCAGCGATGAGAGCTTCATATTAGACTTAATTATTGCTAGCTTTTAAATCAAAATCCAACGAATGTTCGATCAATAGATTGTCTGGTCCTTCTAGAACTATCCTTGTGCCGCTCCCCTTCATGTTAGAGGCTCCATCTACATATAATGTGTAGGTGGAATGAGTCTCCTCGCTTATTGGCAAACTAAAATCTCCCAGAAAATCCACCAGTACTTGTGATTTGATGCTTTGTATGGGTATGTATTCAATATTGTACTCAGATAACTCGATGACCCAAGACACTATTTTTCCTACTAGATATGGTTTCTTAAGGACCTGGTGAATGGGATAATTTGTATTTACCATTACCCGGTGTCTTTAGAAATAAGGTCTAAGCTTCCTTGCAGTCGCCACCACTGCCAAAGCGAGTCTTTCAATCTTCTTATACCGAGCCTCAACACCCTTGAACACGTTTCTCATGAAACATAGACGTCGCTCTATTTTATCAATTTTTTGTACATGTATTGAGCTCATCATCTGGTTAGTAACAAATAAATAAAGGTACAAGGCTGAACTTGCTATCGAGCGCGTCAAAATAAGTGGGGATACTAGAAACTCCTCCTCGCATTAGCTTATACATTTGAATCCCTCTTTTTTCTTCAGCGTGGCAAAGAAGTGGAAAACCTTATCACCTACACAAGAAAGAAAACAAAATAGGGCGGCTACACACCCTTTTGTCTATTAAACCTCCTTCAGAGTAAAGGGAATCCTCATCTTAATAATGGCTTGGAACTTGCCGTGATTCGCCTTTATGCCTCTCTTGGTTAGCATGAAACCAAGGAATTTTCTTGTCTTCACACCCAATGAGCATTTGGCGGGATTTAAATGCAAATTGTAATTCTTGAATGACACTAGGACATCTTGCACATTTTTTCGCGTGAATCTCTTCTTCTGAAGTCTTTACTATCATATCATCAATATACACCTCCAGGTTGAGCCCTATTTATTTTAAGAACACCGCGCCCATGGGTCTTTGATAGGTAGCACTGACATTCTTGAGCCTGAAAGGCATGATTTTATACTAATAGCTACCATGATTGGACATAAATACTATATTGGAAGTATCCACGAGATCCATCTTAATTTGGTTGTATCTGGAGTAAGTGTAACACCCTTCTAAAAACCCCCGCGAAATATAAATAAATCAGAGTAATTTACAGCAAGGATGTTACAATTAATAAAAATAGATAAAACTCCAAGTCGTTTGTCATGCTTTATTAAACCAAATATCAAAACATGTGTTTAGCACAGCGGAAACTCATTTCAACAATGTTAAGAAACATATCCAAACAAAATCAACAATACATAATCCATAACCAATAATGGCAACAACGTATATCGAGTATCTCTAAGACTATCGACCCCCAGTGTTACAAGATCAGAGCATGACCGACACGACTCCACATAACCGGATAAACTTTACGAGTCATCCTCACCGATCGCTTAAACCGCTACTTCAATCTGAAATCATCAAAGTAAGGGTGAGACTACATCATAATTAAATAGCATTATAAATCATCAGATATAGAATTTCATAAGCAATTATCCACCCTACTTAGCATATTCAGATTTATCAATTCATACAAATCACAAGCACAAATCAAAAGTATGCACCAATAACACCACACAATCATAACACCGGATTTCATCCTGACATGTCACAATTTATACAAAGACCATGTAGACTCTTATGCATGTGGTACCAAAATTCGTGAATCACATCACAAGACTTCTCTCTTTGATACTGCCCTCTAGTCGCTCACACCCCACATGGGCACACGACTACTGCCTCATCGCTCACACCCCACATGGGCACACGATGACTTCCTGCTAATCTCCGCACAATGGGAATTAGCCTTCCAATGCAAATGATTTATGAATGAATGCACACATGTCACATACTTATATCATCATCAATCCGATGCTTAACATCGCTTTACCACATAACTCAACATAGTTATCACCAGCAAGTATGTACATGTATTATGCATCATTCAAAACAAATCACTCATCATCATTCATCAAAACACATGATAACAACATTTACCATGAATAACATCCATCTACATCATCATTCATCAAAACGCATGATAACAACATTTACCATGAATAACATCCATCTACATCATCATTCATCAAAACACATGATAATCATATTTACCACGAACAACATCTATTTGCATAACAAGCAGAAGCAATCACATTATAACAACACACATCATTGCACATATTCAATTATGCAAACAACAATTCGTTGCACCTCATCAACTATACAAAACGAGAACAAACCACACTTGAAGAAAATGATACTTTTCAAAATAAAATCAAGTTATTATTATTTTCTTTATTTCATATGGTAAAGCATTCAATTTAGGGAACAACTTCCAAAACGGCATGTAAAACGGACTTACGGTTTGAAAATTAGAAGCTTTTAAAGTTAGAACAGTTTTCAAAACGTGCTGCTGGAATTTTGTACTGGAACCCGGTTCGTCCCACATGGGAACCGGTTCCTGGACCCAAAAATGCCATTTTTAACGTTCTAACATAGTGGAACCCGGTTCCTCCCACATGGGAACCGGTTCCCACGAACCCAGTAGCTGAAAAACATGATTTTTAAGACTTTTATGCATCCCAAACACATACCAACTCATACCATTACGAAATTGATCATCGATAATCATCAAAATACTCCAAATACATGATTCTAATGCACAAACAACATACCACAACACCATGTAACAATACTACATCATCAATTGCAGTCAATTCATCAAATCATACATGTCAGTGTTGGTATTTCACAAAACCTAACATCCCAAATAGAGATTCTAATCCCTTAATTCAATCCTATCATCATCAAAATCATAATACTACATAATTAGAGTAATCACCCCTTACCTGGAATTAGGTTCTTGATTCTCCTTGAGCTTTGGGGTTTTCCTCCTCCTTGCCCCTCTTTCTCTTTGGTTCCTCTTTACGTTCCTCAGCTCTTCTCTTCCACTTCTCATTTTTCACGTTCTGACACTTTTTCCTTATTTCCCTTATTTTGTGAAAACATAAAATAGTTAGTAATGGGCTTACTCACTTAGCACCCCCATACTACTAACCTCACCATCCGACCCAATGGCCCTTAATCCATAATTCTACAATAATTCAACCAAATACCAAAATAATTCTAATTAATAATTTAATTTCCAATTAAATTAAAATTAGAAAATATGGGGTGTTACAACTCTCCCCCACTAAAAGAGTTTTCGTCCTCGAAAACATACTTCTAGTGAAAAGTTCCAGATAGGAGTCCTTCCTCTGACTCTCCCGTTCTCAATTAACACTTTCTTAGTCGAACCTCAAAATTCATCTGACATAACCAACATAAGCATGCCTCATGCATTCAATCTCAACTCTTACGTCGCATTTGACCATCCCAAGGTGTACCACTCGCCATATCTCCCAAGGTTAACGACAATGGAGCGTCAAGGTGCGACTCATACAATACTCCCAATAACTGAGTAATATAATTACACAACCATGGTATGACCACACCCGATCAACACTGCAGTAAAGCATTCCATCTACCGAACGTACCAACCTTAGACACACTTTTCCATCTGAGCGATGAAATAACACTTACACTTTTCACCAACTGCTTCCTTCAAGAGCTCGATAATAACATTCCTATACCATTGAATTTCAACTATCTGATTCCTCTCAAGTCATACCAGCAATTATCCAACATGTTACATTCCGCTTTTTTTTTGCATTATTTGATTACTCATTACAATCATCATTACTAATTAGATTTCTCAGTTTTATCCAATTCCAACTCTCGTTACTCATTCGTTCCAGAATCCTTCTTTATCATACATGGTACTAATCTACCATTTAGCAACACTTACTCGCACTCAAAAACAAAGTCCTGATTTACTTCCTCTATTTAAACATTCTAACCATCAGAACGAGTACACACAAGTAATTATAATCACACTCATCAGCCTTAACTTCGCTGAATACATACTCGTTAACTAAGTACATCCACAATAACATACTCATCATCTCGGCAATTATTCAAAAGAGTTCTAATTCTCTAGCACGACATCCTTGCATCCACTAGATTCTAAATCTATCATATAGATCAATTCATGTTCTCTACGTAGGCTCCCGGCATATTAATTCCTCACTGCCCACGAGTAGTACTCGCACACTACTCCGCATCACACTTTCGCTGCGCGACTCTGATTACCCGTCTTAAATCACCGTCCAATATGTTGCACTCTTTCATATTCACTTCTTCATAAATTCACACAACATGGTGAGTGATTATTCTCACAGCTTAGTATTCATCATATCCTAAACCATTAAGGTAACAAACAAGCTCATCCTATCTATATGATTCCGTCTACTATCAACAAGAGATTAAGGGTGATCAAGTCCTCAATTTGTCAATAGATAGCCGACAACCATATTTAAGCATAAACCATCGTTACTACATAATAGTGTTCTTTTCCGAGTTTGCACTCAAACTCATTAACATCGTCATAGTTCAATAGTTCACTCTGAGTCTTTACAACTCGCATACTTCCCTCTCATTGGATCTTGTTAGTGAGATACCAACATCCAAACATTTTACAAAATCTGCTTCATGGTCACTTAGCATCACACACCTGTTAAGTACTTCCAACTTCATAATCACTAATATACTCGTACCTTTCTATTTATCTCGTTATGAATCAAAATCCTCATCTAGCAAAAGACCGCGATAACATTCGTAACTCGTGGTTTCACTCTAAATCCCATGACATCTTTTGCGTCCAAGTATCATTCCACTCGGAATCTCAATAATTCTTCCTCACACCAATAGGTGTAAGAAATCCTCTACAATTCTTCTTCTATACATGTCGTTGCTTTGGCATCATAAATACGACTTCAACCGTACTAAAACTGATTTCACCTTTTCTACTAATTCACTCCTCACTAAAATCCATCGGTACTCAAATCATCTTTATTACCGAACATCTCATCAACTTATTCCTCAACAACACATTCTACTCAATTTTGTTTCAAACAATCACGGTAGTAGGCATTCCTATTCAACAAGTTTTGCACTTCCTTAACCGACTTCAGAATATCTCCTCATAGGATCAAAAGTTATGGGCTTTTAAAGTAAAAACAATTTTCCAAAAACACACAGTAGAACCCGGTTCCTCCCACACAGGAATCGGTTCCTGGCTGCTTCCCATAACTCGTATCTGATTTTTACTATGGGGTACCGGGTTGTCTCTATCTGGGAACCGATTCCCAACAACCCAAAATTCCCACGCCTCTGTTTTTATAATGGGAACACATTTCAAACAAGTTTTAAACATCAAATAACAACATATATCATGGTTATTAAGTCCGCTTCGCAATTCCCAAAACGACACATAAATCAGATACTCGGATCTCAAGATATGAATTTTCCAATCGTTGTCCGAAATTGCAACACTGACGCCATGCAGCGACACCTTAAATGATATTTCCAAAACTCCTCAAATGGTACACTTAATTCCTAAAATTGCTTCTCAACAAACCTTTTAATTATTCCTTCAATTCGTTCAACTCTGACACTGACATCCCGTGCCGTACCAACAAACAAGTCTAGTTCAAAGAGCACGCGTAACCGCAACTTCACCTCATTCCAACATCATCCTGTCACAATTAAATATGTTACAGCTTCTGCAACCATTTTTATAACAAAGTTCATCTCTTTAGCTTTCCGACGCTTCAAACGGAACTCAAATCGGATGTCCAGAACTCCAGTTATGAATTTTCGAAGTTCTGCAGCTATTCAGCAATTTTCCGGCGTTTTGCTTACGAAAATTTCACTCCAAAACTCATTCTCTTCAACTCGATCATATTCCAAACAACCCCTTATTATATCTCTTCACTTCCAAACATTCTTATAACTTGAGCAACACATCCCATTGCCGAAGTGCGATTTCTGAAACATTACGACAACAATCCTCTTTGCAAACTTGCAACTGAACCTCTTCCGAGACGCACGGCTACTCAACTGACAACTTCGCAGCCCATCAGCAGAGCTGATACATTACAACTTCTTAATTTCCGTCTCCTACAAAAAATCATCAATTACCTCTAATCATTTTCCTTCCAGATGTTCCAACTTAACTACCAGTCAAGTCCTAATTTCAAGTCACCTTCGATTCGGAAAACAACAACTCCAACAACGCTTGCACTGTTGCCAACAACAGCCTACTGAATCAATCATCTCACAACTGAAATATAACCAAGAAGCGAAGCTTCTCCCCCACTTGTTTCAAACTAACTTCCGCAACAAACAACCAAGTACCGACAGTGATTCACTCACATGTCGCGTACCAAGGGTTAATACGCCGACAGTATTCAACTGTCGTGCAACTCAACAGACTCAACAATTGGCCGGACGGACCGACCTGCCCTGATACCACTATTGTAACACCCTTCTAAAAACCCCCGTGAAATATAAATAAATCAGAGTAATTTACAGCAAGGATGTTACAATTAATAAAAATAGATAAAACTCCAAGTCGTTTGTCATGCTTTATTAAACCAAATATCAAAACATGTGTTTAGCACAGCGGAAACTCATTTCAACAATGTTAAGAAACATATCCAAACAAAATCAACAATACATAATCCATAACCAATAATGGCAACAACGTATATCGAGTATCTCTAAGACTATCGACCCCCAGTGTTACAAGATCAGAGCATGACCGACACGACTCCACATAACCGGATAAACTCTACGAGTCATCCTCACCGATCGCTTAAACCGCTACTTCAATCTGAAATCATCAAAGTAAGGGTGAGACTACATCATAATTAAATAGCATTATAAATCATCATATATAGAATTTCATAAGCAATTATCCACCCTACTTAGCATATTCAGATTTATCAATTCATACAAATCACAAGCACAAATCAAAAGTATGCACCGATAACACCACACAATCATAACACCGGATTTCATCCTGACATGTCACAATTTATACAAAGACCATGCAGACTCTTATGCATGTGGTACCAAAATTCGTGAATCACATCACAGGACTTCTCTCTTTGATACTGCCCTCTAGTCGCTCACACCCCACATGGGCACACGACTACTGCCTCATCGCTCACACCCCACATGGGCACACGATGACTTCCTGCTAATCTCCGCACAATGGGAATTAGCCTTCCAATGCAAATGATTTATGAATGAATGCACACATGTCACATACTTATATCATCATCAATCCGATGCTTAACATCGCTTTACCACATAACTCAACATAGTTATCACCAACAAGTATGTACATGTATTATGCATCATTCAAAACAAATCACTCATCATCATTCATCAAAACACATGATAACAACATTTACCATGAATAACATCCATCTACATCATCATTCATCAAAACGCATGATAACAACATTTACCATGAATAACATCCATCTACATCATCATTCATCAAAACACATGATAATCATATTTACCACGAACAACATCTATTTGCATAACAAGCAGAAGCAATCACATTATAACAACACACATCATTGCACATATTCAATTATGCAAACAACAATTCATTGCACCTCATCAACTATACAAAACGAGAACAAACCACACTTGAAGAAAACGATACTTTTCAAAATAAAATCAAGTTATTATTTTTTTCTTTATTTCATATGGTAAAGTATTCAATTTAAGGAACAACTTCCAAAACGGCATGTAAAACGGACTTACGGTTTGAAAATTAGAAGCTTTTAAAGTTAGAACAGTTTTCAAAACGTGCTGCTGGAATTTTGTACTGGAACCCGGTTCGTCCCACATGGGAACCGGTTCCTGGACCCAAAAATGCCATTTTTAACGTTCTAACACAGTGGAACCCGGTTCCTCCCACATGGGAACCGGTTCCCACGAACCCAGTAGCTGAAAAACATGATTTTTAAGACTTTTATGCATCCCAAACACATACCAACTCATACCATTACGAAATTGATCATCGATAATCATCAAAATACTCCAAATACATGATTCTAATGCACAAACAACATACCACAACACCATGTAACAATACTACATCATCAATTGTAGTCAATTCATCAAATCATACATGTCAGTGTTGGTATTTCACAAAACCTAACATCCCAAATAGAGATTCTAATCCCTTAATTCAATCCTATCATCATCAAAATCATAATACTACATAATTAGATTAATCACCCCTTACCTGGAATTAGGTTCTTGATTCTTCTTGAGCTTTGGGGTTTTCCTCCTCCTTGCCCCTCTTCCTCTTTGGTTCCTCTTTACGTTCCTCAACTCTTCTCTTCCACTTCTCATTTTTCACGTTCTGACACTTTTTCCTTATTTCCCTTATTTTGTGAAAACATAAAATAGTTAGTAATGGGCTTACTCACTTAGCACCCCCCATACTACTAACCTCACCATCCGACCCAATGGCCCTTAATCCATAATTCTACAATAATTCAACCAAATACCAAAATAATTCTAATTAATAATTTAATTTCCAATTAAATTAAAATTAGAAAATATGGGGTGTTACAGTAGGCTTCCTTAAAACTAAGTGTTTTGTAGTCTGAAGACTCATCAATCATGCGATCTATATTCGGTTAAGAGTACGGATCCTTTGGGCATGGACATTAATGTTAGTGAAATTGACGCACATGATCTATTTTTTTGACGTTTTCTTTACCATGATCATGTTAGCTATCCAGGATGGGTATTTTACCTCAGTTATAATATCGGCACTTGTTAGCTTCTGCACTTCCTCATCTATGATTTCTCTTTTTCCTCATTAATCCTGCACTTTCTTTGAGATATCGGTTTGGCAGCAAAGTCAATAGCGAGATGATAAAACTCAAGCCTGGCATCTATACTTAGCATATTCAAAGGAACCCAGGTGAACAAGTCAATGTTTCTCCTAAGAATGGCAACCAACTTCTCTTCTTCAAATTTAAACAAGGATGTGCCCATCTTAGTGACTTGGTGGTTCAAGGGGCAATATGGACCTATTTCAAGTCTTTTGTAAGGGGTAAGATTTTAATTATCTATCCCTAATCTAGGGTTCCATATTGCTACATCAGCGCCACCCGCATATGGATGTGGGGTAGCGCCCAGGGTGATGAATTCCCTCCTCATTTCTAGGCTACTTTGATAGTATTCCTAGGCGATCTCCTGGTCTCCCTAACTACAACGACGTGCCCATAAAGTAATAGGTATTTGATCCTTAAATGGAGGTGAACATGATCATCCCCTAGTAAGTTAAGGGCAGATCTATCCAAGATGGATTTGTAAGGGGACAAGGCATCTACCAGAAGATTTTATACTTCAATTGTTATGGTGCACGCCTTTGAGCCGAACGTCATTTTAAGTGTTATGCGGCCCTTTACATGTACATGTTTTCCTGAAAGTCAAAATAAAAGAACCTTGGAATTCTCTGATGTTATTGTGTCTAATTGGAGTCTCTAGAGGATACTATAGAATAAGACGTTGGCTAAGATACCACGGTTAATTAATACTCCCTTCACATTCTAAATATCACACTGAACAGTGACGACCATGACGTCATTGTTGTGAGGAAGAAAACCAATTATTTCTTCATTCGAGAAGATGATTTTGGATTCACGTTCCTTCCTTGGGATTCTGGTAGCATTAGCAAGAATAATGTTCGCCGTATAAACCTGATAGGCGTATTTTTCATTTGAAGGAACTAGATTCTCCTCTACCAATGAAACCTCTAGTGATGGTGTTGACGATGATACTTAAACTTTTCTTAAGAATCCTCATAGAAGTTGGTGAAATATATGGTGAGTAACGATGAGTGTGGCCTATATCAGTTTTACAAGGCCCCATAATGGGTGCCAATTGTACTTGCTAAAATGTATAATACGTGACAACCTCTATTGACTAAGGGCTATCCGAGGTTTTAAGGTATGTTGGGGCGATGAGAGCTAGCTCACGTTGGGGGTGAGAAGCTATGTGTATGTTGTTTTCTGTGTGCGAATGAAATTTTGTCCCTCTCAACTTTATCGTTGAGAGATTTATAGCAGTCATGGGCTTGGATGCTACCCTTAAGGAATAATATATACTTCTAGAAGATGCAAGAGTACACATCTAACCCATTGTTGAAGCTGCATAGGGCAAGCAACAAAAGATTTGGAAATATTTATCCTGGAATTATCGTGTCCACAAAGATGGTGAGAATGCCATTTGATAATTTCTATGGTTTCGAACTCGTGTTTAAATGTTCAAAAGTATAAAAATAGAAAAGTAAATATTAACACAAAAGAATTCCTTCTTCGGAAAGAGAAGATTTATCAAGCCTTGTATATGATCTACTTCTCACAAACTTAAACTTATAGACCAATTATACTCAACCTACGATACTCATCTATGTCATCACGTATCTCTCACATCAGTGTCAATCTCTGGAGCATCTACGAGATCAACTCACAACCAAGGTTATCTCTAATGCAAAGTCGCGAGAACATCCGTATTCTCGCGTTGGGGATCTCTCGTGTGCTGCTTAAACACGAAAGCATTAAGAACGAATACACAAGTGATTGTCAGCTCTAAACCTATCTCTAGAGTTCAGAAACTAACAAATAATCATCCTAGATAAGGATTCAAGAAGTTTTTCTCTAAAGCAACCAAATCCCGAGCACAGAGCAAAATCTAAGACAACAATCAAAACAGTGTTACGACTGACTTTAAATTTTAAGTTTATTAACCTAAATTACAGAGTCTCCACCTATATTTATTCTATCCTAAGGATAAGGGCAAATATGAGAGAAAGCCAAATAAAAGAAGTTTCTAGGTAAGTCGAGAAATTAGGATTAAGGGAAGGTGTTAGGCACCCTTAATTCTTCCTTAAGGCTTAAAGTGTCTCTAGGGTAATGTTTATGGTAAATAGTTTGTGGTTAAAAAAAACAGTAGACAATAGGGTAAAGAATACAATCTTAAACCTACGGACAAATTAAGTTTTTACAAAATGGGACTCGTTTCGGTTGCCCAAATGCCTACGTACAGAATCAACGTAGTTCGAAGTTTGTTGGTGTTTTTTATAGGATATATGTATTTATTTATATTTGAATTGTTGTGGTGTTCTAGAAAAATAGAATATATCGCAATTTGTGGTTCGTAGTTAAAATAAAATAACATATAATCCATATTTTTTGTATATTTTGGTATTTAAATAATTATGTTAAATGTGTTAAATTTGCAATTAGATAATTTAAGTGTTTTTTAATAAATAAGAATTTGAAATTATTGATTTAGAAAAAAGAAGTATAATTTTAAGTGTTCTTATCATTGTTATTATAATTTTATAAAGAAGAAGTTATTTTTGTAAAAAGTATAATTTAAGTGCTCTTACAAGTTGTGATTATAATGAAGTTTATAAAATAAGAGATTAATAAGGTATTGGTCGTGCAAATGTGATTTAATAATATTAATGATCTAAGTTCTATTTCATTCACCTTTCGTTATGGTATTGGTCGCCGAGAAGCCTTCTCCTTCATCACACCAGGCCCGACCTTCCACCGGCGCAGCAAGCTCCATAGCACTGGGCCCCATTTTTTAGTGGTTAACTATAATTATATATTAAAATAAAATGTTGTAAAATATTATTTTAACCGCATTCCATACGTACTGAAAAAGGAAACGACGACACAATAAAAGAAAAGCGAAACGAAACGGTATACCAAAATAAAATCGAAAAGAAACGACATCAGGAATTACAAACAAAAGAAAATCAAAACGAAACAATACGAAAAAAATCACAAACAAAACTGCTACGGTTCAAAGGCGGGCGGTATATTGCAATTTGATAAGTTTATTCAAATAAAAATTGTTCATTTTCTGTGAGTGGTTTGATTGTTCTTTGATTCTAAAATTAAAGAAAGAACATAGATAGAAAAGTGATAAATTAAAATCATTGCAATTGCAAGAATAATGAAAGTGGTGTATGTTTCTTTGACTCTTTGTTTGTGTTTCCTTTTTATTCTTTCTCCCATGGCTCTATGATTTCTTCTCTTTTTGTGTATGTTTGTTTTTTGTTTGTGGATGTGGCTTTTTATTTTTTTACTGTAAGAAATTGCATGTGAGAGTCGAAGAAAGAAAAGTGAATTGGTTGAGTTAATTTCATTGAAGAAAGAATAGAAGAGTTATGCTAAAGTAATTGTTAAAGAAGAGAGAAGAAATAAAGAGTTAGAGTAAGTAGAAATGTAGAATGGGTAGCTTTCAAAGACAAGGAAGAGAAGAAAGGTAAGGTAGCTAGCTGTCAAAAAAAAAGAAAGAGTTGGAAACCAAGTGTAAGGACTAAGGATTACACTTGGTTTTGATTAATATATTAAAAAAATAATTGGTGTTTCTTTTTTATTATTTTGTTATGATATGTCATTTTTGTTTATGTTCGTGTTAGAGATTCAATAATTTCAATAGTTTAGAGAAACTTGTTAATTAAGATTTTATCTTCAAAGCTTATATTATAGAAATAATAGCTATCATTTGTGTATACTATTTTCTTAAATTACTATTTTACTAGGTAGAAATAGTAGTCTATAATTTTTCTTGGCACTAATTTAATAATATATTGTAGGAACTCAATTAAACAACGGGGATACAAAAAGATAGGTTGCTATTAAATATTGCAGATTGATCATCAACGGACACAACAGACATAGTAAGATATTCCAGGTTTTTTTTTACTATGCCTCCTAAGATGCCTCCTAAGAATAGAAAGTATGAATGTGGAAATGATAAGCGTAAGAAAAAGAAAAAAATTGAAGAGTTAATTCAATCTCAAGTAGGGGCTCTTGATTAATTTTTGATAAAAGAACCACAAGTTTCAAATGGAAGTCATGATGTTGATCATATGAATGTTGAAATTCTTGATAGTGTGCCCATTGAAAATGATAATGTTGATAGTGTGTCTATTGAAAATGATAGTGTTGATAATGTGTCCATTGATGATGAAGTTAATAATGATGTTGGTAATCTTGAGGAAGTTAATGATGATGATGATGATGACGATGTTGATTATGATATATTTGATCCAAGAAATTGGGATCGTCTTCAACCTAAAATGATTGATTTACTAGTTATGAAAGGTCCTAAAAGAGATAGTTCCATTGTGAAGGGTCCTAGAGATAATTGGAATAAACGCTTTACGGCTAATTTGTATTCTAGATCTTTAGCAAATGGAGAGAAGTGTGATAGAGATTGGCTTGTTTATTCGAAAATACTAGATAGACTATTTTGTTTCTGTTGTAAGGTTTTAAAAAATGGGATTGGTAGGGGAAAATTATCAAATGAGGGTTATAGTGATTGGTCACATGTTGGTGCAAGAATTAAAGAGCACGAGTTAGGCATGGAACATGTTAAGAATATGACTACTTGGTATGAGTATCGTCAAAGGTTGCAAAACTTTCAAACTATTCATAAAACGACACAAAGATTATTTGAGAAAGAAAAGGATCACTGGAAAAATGTTTTAAAAAGAGTTATTTCAATAGTGAAATTTCTTGCTAAACATAATTTAGCCTTTTGTGGTTCTAAGGAAAAATTGTATGAAGATAGCAATGGTAATTTTTTGGGTTTGATTGAAATGTTAGCTGAATTTGACCCAATTATCCAAGAACATGTTAGACGTGTTACAACTCAAAAAGTTCACACTCATTATCTTGGACATAAAATACAAAATGAGTTGATTTCATTGCTTGGTTATGCAATTAAAACTGAAATCATTAGAAAAATCAAACAAGCTAAGTATTTCTCAGTAATACTTGATTGTACTCCGGATGTTAGTCACCAAGAGCAAATGTCTTTGATAATTAGATATGTGGATGGTTTTTCAACTTCTATTAGCATTGAGGAATCATTTTTAGGATTTTTGAATGTGAATGATACAACTGGCCAAGGGCTTTTTGATGTTTTACAAAATGAATTGAAAGAACTTGGTCTCGACCTATTTGATGTGAGAGGACAAGGTTATGATAATGAGTCAAATATGAAAGGAAAGCATCAAGGTGTTCAAAAGAGATTTTTAGACATAAATACAAGAGCCTTTTATACTCCTTGTGGTTGTCATAGTCTTAATTTGGCATTGTGTGATATGGCTAACTCTTGTAATAAAGCTAGGAATTTTTTGGATTTGTTTAACATATTTATACAATTTTTGCCAATTCAACTAAAAGATGGAAAATTTTGAAAGATAATGTAAAAGGGTTGACTCCAAAAGCATTGTCATCCACTCGTTGGGAGAGTCGTGTAGAAAGTGTCAAAGCTATAAGAACTCAAATGTCAGATTTTACAAAAGCTTTACTTGAAGTGTCAGAAAATGATCTCGATCCTAAAATACAAAATGAAGCTAAATCCTTAGCAACAAATGAGCTTGGTGATTTTGAGTTTTTGATGGCTATAATTATTTGGTTTGAAATATTATCTGCAATTAATTTTGTTAGCAAGCTTTTACAGGAGAAAGATATGTTTATTGATGTTGCTATGAAAAAAACAAAGGAGTTGATTTTATTTTTTGAAGGATATAGAGAAACATGTTTAAATAAGGCACTGGTTAATGCTAAGGAAGTTGCGGTTGAATTGAATATCGCTCCAATATTTCCTCAAAGGCGTATAATTAAAAGAAAAAAACAATTTGATGAGAATTTGAATACTTCAGCAGTCGAGTTATCTGAAGAGGAATCTTTCAGGGTTAATTATTTTCTTTACCTTGTTATCAAGCTCTTGTTTCTCTTAATAAGAGATATGAGAAATACCAAGAGTATGAAAGTATTTTTGGTTTCTTGTTTAACTCTCACAAGTTACAATCATTGGATGATGATTCAACCGACTTGGTTTGAGAAGTTTATTATGATTATTACATCTCTTGGTTTCCGCTCTTGTGATCATGATTCAACTTTATTTGGAAGAGCCACCTATCATGGTATTGTTTTACTTTCATTATATGTTGATGATATGATAATTACTTGTGATGATGTTAATGGGATTAATGATTTGAAATTACAGCCAAACACTTTGAGAAGAAGGATTTAGGAACTCTTGGGGATTGAAGTTGCCTAATCTCCAAAAGGCTGCCTTCTTTTTCAATCTAAGTATATTGCCAACATCCTTGAGCAAGCTCGACTTTCTGATACTAAAGAAGAAAATATTCCTCTTGAATAGAATGTGAAATATGCTCATTCTAATGGTGTTACTCTTCTAGATGCCATCTTGCATCACACTTTAGTTGGAAGCCCAGTGTATATTACAATTACCAGGCCTGATATTGCTTATGTTGTTCATTATATAAGTATGTTTGTTGTCTCTTCCATTATAGTACACCGAGCAACTGTTCTTCGCATTCTTCGCTATCTTCGATGAACCTAGTTTTAGAGCCTTTTATTTCCCTCATCGTCCTCATTGGAGTAACATGCTTACTCTAACTCTGATTAGGCTGGTGATTCCATAAATTGTCGGTTTACCTTGAAGTTGCTTTTCCCTCGAGAGCTTTCGTTTTGCTGCTTGTCTTGTTTATTATGATTTATCATTTATCGCATTCATAATCGACTCTCCTCAAAGTTAGATCATAGAAAATATCTTAGAATTGAGTGCAATTCTTTTTGAATTAGTTTTATTTTCATTAAATCATGTTTTGCATGCATAAATCAAAGTGTTAGATTCTAAGTGTAACAATATGCTTTAAGTTTATTAGTCGAGTTTTTGGATCAATAACCATATTTGAGATTGGTTCAAGTCATGACAATATTAGAAACTCAAAGCACCTTTAAAATAGCAAAAAGTGAGAGTTAGAGTCTTGTGGTATAGAGGGTGTTCACATGAGGGTTCGAGGAAAGCTGACCAGCAGGACATATTCATCACAGAAACACCTTAGATATCCTTGAGGTGGAAACTAAATCTAAAGTGGGAAGGAAGATGAGCTCCCTTTTCCTATTAGTATTCAATCACCTCTTTGAAACATTGGACAAAGAATATAAAATAATCGAAATGACAACGGCCGACTTCGAACCAAACTCCTCGGAGCAGCCTACCTCCCAATCATATATCAGCAAACAAATACAAGGAAGAACAACTCGAACACAATATGAAAAAATAAGACGCTTCAAAGCATAAAAACATTCATCCCAGAGCCTCGTAAAAGAGTAACAAGTGAGGACCCTGGACACCGTCAGA
Source organism: Vicia villosa (assembly GCF_029867415.1). Taxonomy (NCBI): domain Eukaryota; kingdom Viridiplantae; phylum Streptophyta; class Magnoliopsida; order Fabales; family Fabaceae; genus Vicia; species Vicia villosa. The sequence continues at coordinate 142,151,056 of NC_081180.1, forward strand.
CTAATCCGAGATCATCACCATGGTTATCCGCTCCAGCAGTTAATTATTTATTTGTAAAAATTCAATTCATTATTGACATGAATATATATATATATATATATATATATATATATATATATATATATATATATATATATATATATATATATATATATATATATATATATATATATATATATATATATATATATCTGTGTGTGTGTATGTGTGTGTGTGTGTGGGGGGGGGGGGGGGGTTATAATCAAATAACACCAAGGTGTCAAATTTAGTAACATGACACATTCGATAGCTCTTTACTGCATATCCGTATAATATAATCCACCGTATTGAAATCTATTATCATATAGATCATGTCTATAAAATACAACATCAATCGAGAATCATTTAACATTTCAACGAGATGCATAAAACTAAAGTCTTAGGAAACTTCATCAAAACCGTTATTTTTGTCCTTCAGTTTAATATATCAAATGATTTTCAATTGATGTTAAATTTTATAAACATGATATATATGATAATAGTTTTCAATTCAACAGTGGATTTTATTATACTGATATGCAGTAAAGAGTTATCAGATGTGTCATATTACTAAGTTTGACACTTTAGTGTCATTTGATCCTATATATATATATATATATATATATATATATATATATATATATATATATATATATATATATATATATATATATATATATATACTCCAAGAGTAAGTTATTACTCCCTCCGTTTTTTATTATAAGTCGTTTTGGAAAAAAAAATTGTATTTAAATATAAGTCGCTTTACAATTCCAATGAATAATTAATGCTATTTTTCCTATTATATCCTTAAATATTTATTATTCTCTCTCCTTTCAATTATATAAATTTATCTTCCACATGTCATTAATGAAGGATAATTTTGTAAAAACCTTCATAATTTCTCATTTTCATACAACAATTATTATTTTTCTTAAACTGTGTGAAAAGTCTAAAACGACTTATAATAAAAAACGGAGGGAGTATAACTTACTCCACATCTTGACCATTTATTATTTTCAATCTAATAGTTAAAAATAATAAGAAATAGTTTTCTCTCTCCATATTTAATTACTTATTATTTTTAAGCATTAGATTGAAAAAAATAAATGGTCAAGATGTGGAGTAAGTTATAATAACTTACTCTTGGGAAGATCTTGAATCTTTGGTATTCTACTAATTTGAACTTGTGGTACAACTCAATCTATGAAGAAACAACACATAATTTTTTTTTTATCTTATGTTTCTTAAAGGGTCCGAATGACCATTATAATGTCAAAACCAACATTTTCATGATGAAGAATCTCCCTGAAATTTGCAAAGTCTTTTCCTCAAAACTTCAACAAAAAGATAAAATTTGGGGTAATGTTTTGGATTAAAATCCTAAAACCCTTTACAACAATTCCAAACCTAACTATAACATAAAATGTTTCAATACTTCTTCAAGAGTTTGTGGATATAACAATCCACGGGAATGACAAATTCAAACTCTTCCATAATTTGTTACTTTTATGGAGAACAAGTAATATCGGGGAAGATTTCTATTTCGAGCATGAATTTTCACCAGGACTTCTACATTTGAGATCACCTGTGACACGCACGAGAAGCTAGTGACTCTAATTTCCAAACTCGAATATACCAACAAATATGACGCCACCATTTGCAATGATCATGTATCCTATTTCAAAATCTTATTTCTCATTACATTAATCACTTACACACCACTTGAATTGTTGAGACCGGTGTCATAGATCATATTTGCAACTCTTTGAATCTTTTTTCATTCTTTTCACTACATTAATCCTATCAAAATTTATGTACCAATTAATTCTCACAATTTTTATCAATTTAAGGAATTATCTAATTTTTATACTCGCGGTCTTTGTGTAATCACCTTCTAATCATTTTTATTCATTTGATCATATTGCTCTAGTTTTACATCACTCCTCGTCTATGTAGATGACCTCATCCTTACAAACAACATTCTTATTTACATTAAAGCCTTAAAAACCTAATTGGATGAAGCTTTTCAAATCAAAGATATTAGTAACCCTAGATACTTCAGTAGGATAGTGAAGGATAGAAAAACACTTAGAAAGGGGGGGTTTGAATAAGTGTAGCTTTAAAAACTTGACAGATAAAAATAAATTGCACAGTTATTTTTATCCTGGTTCGTTGTTAACTAAACTACTCCAGTCCACCCCCGCAGAGATGATTTACCTCAACTGAGGATTTAATCCACTAATCGCACGGATTACAATGGTTTTCCACTTAGTCAGCAACTAAGTCTTCCAGAGTCTACTGATCACACACTGATCACTCCAGGAACAACTGCTTAGATACCCTCTAAGACTTTTCTAGAGTCTACTGATCCACACGATCACTCTAGTTACAACTGCTTAGTTCACTCCTAAGACTTTCCTAGAGTATTCTGATCAACACGATCACTCTAGTTCCTTACAACTTAATGTAATCAATTCTAAGAGTTTACAAATTGCTTCTTAAAAGCGATAATCACAACTGTGATATTTCTCTTAATCGTTTAAGCTTAATCTCACTAATATATTACAAAAGCAATGTAGTGAGCTTTGATGAAGATGAAGATTCTGAGTTTTGATTTGAACAGAGTTTCAGCAAGTTAATTTGAATTATATTGTTCAGGATCGTTAACCTTGCTTCTCATCAGAACTTCATATTTATAGGCGTTGGAGAAGATGACCGTTGAGTGCATTTAATGCTTTGCGTGTTCCGTACAGCATCGCATTTAATGTTATACGCTTTTGTCAACTACCTCGAGCCTTGTTCACGCTGTGTCTACTGACGTAGCCTTTAGTAGCTTTTAACATTCCTTTTGTCAGTCAGCGTAGCCTGCCACTTGTACTTCCTTCTGATCTGATGTTTGTGAATACAACGTTTGAATATCATCAGAGTCAAACAGCTTGGTGCATAGCATCTTCTGATCTTCTGACCTTGAAGTGCTTCTGAGCGTGATACCATCAGAACTTCAGTGCTTCTGTTCTCTTGTTCTTCTGATGCTTCCATAGACCCATGTTCTGATTCTGCTTCGACCATCTTCTGATGTCTTGCCAGACCATGTTCTGATGTTGCATGCTGAACCCTTTGAGACAAAGCTTCTGAGTGCTGAATTATGCGTACTCTTTATATATTTCCTGAAAAAGGAAATTGCATTGGATTAGAGTACCATATTATCTTAAGCAAAATTCATATTATTGTTATCATCAAAACTAAGATAATTGATCAGAACAAATCTTGTTCTAACAATCTCCCCCTTTTTGATGATGACAAAAACATATATAAATGATATGAATTTGCGATCAGAAAGAACAGACGGCAAAAGACAAATTACACAGCTATAGCATAAGCATATGAATATGTCTCCCCCTGAGATTAACAATCTCCCCCTGAGATAAATAATCTCCCCCTGAAATAAATACTCGAAGAACTTTAATAAAAGACTTCCCTGATTATTTCGGTAGAGACGATCATATAAGCTTCTGTCTTTAGAGAATTCATAGCTTCTGACTTCTACTTCCATTGGACAGCTTCAGAACTAGAATTTCTTTAGATTCCTAGAACACTCACAGCTTCTGATTCCTGCTTCCATCTAGGACAGCTTCAGAACTTGAATTTCTTTTGATCTTCTGAACATTCACAGCTTCTGACTTCTGCTTCCATCTAGGACAGCTTCAGAACTTGAATTTCTTTGATCTTCTGAACATTCACAGCTTCTGATTTCTGCTTCCATTTAGGACAGCTTCAGAACTTGAGTTTTCTGGATCTTTAGAACATTCACAGCTTCTGATTTCTGCTTCCCTCGGATAGCTTCAGAGCTTTAATTTCTACCAACATCACTTCATGCTAGATTTGTATCAGAACATTGTTGAATGTACCAGAGCATCATCTGAGCAACTCTACATCCTGAAATGTTACAGAACAAAAACTAAACGACAAAAGTCAGCATGAACGAGTTAGAACATAAAATGTATATTCGAACACATTATATGTATCAGAGCCATAACATTATATGTATCAGAGCAAATAGGCTTAAATAATGTATCAGAGTAAATAGAATTTTGTCAAAACAAATAGACAAATATGGATCAAATTCTATTATCAGTGCTTCTGATTTCTGAAGCTTGACAGCACTCAGCTTGCTTCAGTTTTCATGGTTTTGCTTCTGTGTTTGCTTTGAAGATTTTCTTCACTTCTTTATACCTGCAAAACACTTAAACCATATAGAACTTGCAGTTCTTGTTAGTAAATGCAACTGATTAAATCAAATCATTTATCATTTATCTTTCTCCCCCTTTTTTTGTCATATCATCAAAAAGCAAAAAAGATTCAGAGACAAACAAAACGAAACACACGGAGGAAGAAGTTGATTTCATTGAAGTTCAAACAGCCGGTACAGAAGTACATGAAGACAAGAAAGATCAGATGCACAAAGACAGATGCAACGAAAAGAAAGAGACAATACAGACTCAATCTAAGATGGCCCTAGTCTTGACAAGATCTTGGTCAGCATCTCTTGAACCATATTGTTGTGTCCTTCTTGCCTCACCATGAAAGCGCTATACTCAGCATTGAGTGAGCTTTGCTCATCCTGTCTTTTCTGAATTTCTTCCAGAGTCCTTGCAAGACGAGAAGATTCATCAGAAGAAGCTTCACCGCTTTCAACCACAGGAATGGCATGTTGATCTGCAGCTTCCATAGATAGATCATTTGCAGGGATTTCCTCAACAGGAACAGTTTTAGCAACATGATCTTCAGCATCTGCTTCTTGCATAGAAGCATCTCCATATTCTGCAGCAGGAATTTCAGATTCTCCATTCTCAAGTGCCTGAAGAATGGCAGCTAGATTCCTTGGAGCAGAAGGACCTTCAACTACTGGTGGGTCAACAACTTCTGGAATGACCAAGCTTGGGTCTTTCACAGACGGGTTTTCCCTCAGATAGTCAAAGAGAGTCTTGAAGTCTCCTAGCATAACAGGATATTGAGGAATAAAGATAACCATATCCCTGCATGGATTTGCTTCCATTGCAGCAGCCAATTTTAATTGTTCCATCTCATCCAAGAAGGGCTTCTCTTCCAACAGATGTCTTCCTTTGAGACTAGCAAACCAGAAGTCTTCATAATTCCTCAGAATTCCACGAGGCCGTGGGGCAGCGGCTACACAGGCTTCCTGAAGTTCTAAAAACAGAGCATCTGATTCTCTGCGAAAGATCCTCCAGAAGTTCCACATAGCAACATCATTCAATCCAGAACTTTCAGCAATTCTGAGAGTATCAAAGGTACTTCTGAGATTCCTCTTTATGTTTTCAAAAACTACACCAATAGGATATACAGGACGAAATTTTATTTGGGTTTTTGAAAAGGCAGGGTTGGAAGTGAAGTACGGATGAGGTTCTCTATCCATCCTATAAGAAGATTCTGCTTCAGTATCAGAATCTAACACTACCACTTCAGCTTCAGGACGAGGCTTGGGAGTGTAGTTGCAATCACGGAGCAGCTGCTCATGTGATGCAGAGGTTGGAAAAGGAGAATCACAAGGATTGTTTTGAGAGGTGGAGGGAGTATGTTCAAGAGTGGCATTGAGAGGAGGTTGAGATGGAAAGAGAGTTTGAAGGGGTGGTATATCCAGAACAGGATTTATGGTTGGTGAAGAGGAAGGAATGGTTATAGGAGTAGATGGAGGTGTAAGAACATGGACAAAGACAGGTGATTCTGATGTGGCTTTTTCTGGTTCAGGTGTAGGGACAACCTCTATTGGTGCAGCTTCTAAACAAACAGCAGGAACAGAATTAGGTTCAGAGATGCATATACCTTTGGAACCTCTCAGAAAAGCTTTGGCCACATCCTCAGTCTTCTTCTGCTTCTTACACTTCGGCTCTTCAAAAATCTTTGTTTTGCCGCTAGCGATTTCTTTCCTTCTGACATATGCCAAAACTTCTGGTTGATTCTCAGCCTCTTGAGAGATATTTTCTTCATCAGATTCTTGAAGAATCATCTTTCTTTTTCCGATTTTCTTCTTCTCAACAACTCCAACAATCTCAGCATTGTTATTAGACTTCTTCTTCTTTTTCTCAGCTTCCTTCTTTTTCTTCTCAAAGTCAGCAGAGACAGCCTTAGCAACCTTTGCAATGACTTCTTCTGGGACCATTTCTTTATTGGTGGTAGCAGCAGGATGATCAAACTTTCTTTTGGTCCTTTCTTCCTTCTTACGATTCACTTTAATAGGAGCACCTTTGTCTTGATCTTTAAGACTCTTATCCTCTTTTTGTGACTTCAGATACTTAGTTCTGACTTCAGGTACCTCACTATTGAAGAAGGTTTCAAAGTCAGCTAGTACTGGTTTTCTTCTGATTCTTGTTCCAGCTAGAGGTTTAGGAACTTTGAGGATAGTGTCAATAATTTTCATCTTCTTCAAAGAAAAAGCATTCAGACAGGCTCCAGAGGTGACAGCAAGGTTTTTGATAATACCTTCAGACTCCAGACTCTCAACAATCTTGGAATGCACCAGAAGGTTTGTAATAATTCTACCAAAAGGAATGATTGTTCCACCATTTTCTTTTCTGAAAGCGTTTCTGGAATCCTTTACTGCTTTCCACATATGGTTGAAGATAATGTAAATCACATCAACCTTCTTCTGAGTGGCAATGCAATACAGAATATACCTTTGATCATTATTGATGAAATCCGGGGCATGTGTTGATTTCCTATGGTAGAAACACCCCAGAAGGATCTTTGTCCAGATTCTGTAGACATCTTTCAAATCCTTGTCGTATTTTGTTTTCTTGACATTTAGGTAGAGAGTGGACAGAACCTCTCCCAAATCTGCTCTTTGATCAGACTCATAAACCCCTTCAGGATTTTTCAGATCAAACATCATTCTTAGGATGTTTTCAGTAATAACAACAAACTTTCCATGGACGAAAGAAAGTATAGATTTTGGAGCAACCACAGCGTGTGCCCAGAACTCCTTGAAAAGATCCGGATAAACTGGACCAACGAACTCAGCAAACAACGAGGTCCATCCTTGAAAAATGATGTCATCTTTAAGGTGAAATTGGTTTTCTTCAATGTTGTCAAAGTCAACCATGAGTTCACACAGAACTTCCAGTTCATCTTTAGGAATGGAGCATGCAACAACAGGAGTGAGTTGCAAAGTTTCTTCTTGGAGATGATGAGGAACAGATGACTCAGCATTTTGGGATGAGAAGGCAGCCATGGATGCAGAATGAACAAAAACGAACAAGAAAGGCGTACTGGGTTTTCGATTAGGGTTTTTAGAAAACGGCTAAGAACTTTTCAAACGAGAGAATGCAAGGAGAGAGAGAGACAAGGGAGCGAAAAAGATGTAAGATATGATTTGAAAAGAATATATAGAGACGGATTTGAAAAGAAAAAAAAAAGAAATATAAATTGAACAGTTCCAGAATCAAAGGAAATCAATTTTATTAACTGATGAGTGACGTGAGGAGAGAGAACGTGGTAAATGAAATGATTTAAAACAGTTACCTAGGTTGGCGTCTTTTCAACTGTACGCTTTGTACAAACCGTACAGACACGTGTTCACCATCAGATAATAGATGACAGTTGTAAATTTCAGAATAGACTTTACGCCTTCAGATTCTGATCACTGCTTCTGATCTGATCAAGTTTCTCTTCTGGAAACACTCCTTCTGTAGTGTGCTGATATAAATCTGAATGATCTTCTGATCCATTACTTCTGATATACACAGCTTCTGGAGGTTCACTTCTTTGTTCTGCAGCTTCTGATAAGACAAAACTGTATCTGCAGAAGTTCTTAAGCTCTTTGTTTCATCAGAAACAAGTTTATCATCAAACCAGATGTTTATTGATTCGTCCACAATCAATGTTTCAATTTTGTATATTCTGAAGCATTTAGAGCCTTTAGAATAATCAAGAACGAAACATCAGTGCTTTAGAAACAAACAAGACAAATGATTTCAAGACTGATAAACTATCTTTTCTGATCTCCTTCAGACAAAGTTTCTTCAACAGATTTAAGTACTAGAACTTGGAAGACAGTCTTTCTTCCCTTCAAGTGTTGAGATCAACTTTAGTCCAGGAGACATGTCATGTTGACTTTTATCTTCTTTGTCATCAAGAGAATCTGCAAAAGAAATAGTCTTTTTCTTTGGTACCCACATTTTCTTGGGTCCTTTCTTGTTAGATTTTCTCAAGTTCTGATTGAACTTGGGTTTAGCATTGTAAGAAGTAGGAGGAACAGCATGATAATTTTTAATGTGAGTTTCATGATATTTCCTAGGTTGTGTCACATGCTTTTTGGTGTGTGTTATGTGAAAACTTTGAGCATGTGAAGTGTGCCTAATATCATGAGAGTGGCCATACTTGAACTGATCATACAATGGCTTGTATGTGAATTTCATTTCATCAACAGGTTCAAGTTTGTATGGGGTTTCACCCTCAAAAGCAATGCCAACTCTTTTGTTTCCAGACACAGCATATATCATAGAAGCTAGCTGACTTCTGCCAATACTTCTAGATAAGAACTTCCTGAAACTTAAATCATATTCTTTCAGAATATGGTTTAGACTGGGAGTGGATTTTTCTGAATCAGAAGGAGATCCAACATTATTGGATAATTTTAAAAGTTTTTCTTTTAATTCAGAATTCTCCAACTCAAGCTTCTTTGTTTCAAATTCAAATAGCTTTTTCAGCTTTTTGTATTTAAGACTAATCTGAGACTTGAGTTCCAGAAGTTCAGTTAGACCGGAAACTAACTCATCTCTAGTAAGTTCAGAAAATACCTCTTCAGAATCTGATTCTGATGTAGATTCTGATCCGTCATCTTCTGTCTCCATCAGCGCACAGTTAGCCTGCTCGTCTTCTGAATCATCTTCTGACTCATCCCAGGTTGCCATAAGACCTTTCTTCTTATGAAACTTTTTCTTGGGACTTTCCTTCTGAAGATTTGGACATTCGTTCTTGTAGTGTCCAGGCTCATTGCATTCATAGCACATGACCTTCTTCTTGTCAAATCTTCTGTCATCGGAAGATTCTCCACGTTCAAATTTCTTTGAACTTCTGAAGCCTCTGAACTTCCTTTGCTTGGTTTTCCAGAGTTGATTTAGCCTTCTGGAGATCAAGGACAGTTCATCTTCTTCTTCAGATTCTGATTCTTCAGGATCTTCTTCTCTAGCCTGAAAAGCGTTAGTGCATTTCTTGATATTGGATTTTAATGCAATAGACTTACCTTTCTTTTGAGGCTCATTTGCGTCCAGCTCTATTTCATGACTCCTCAAGGCACTGATAAGCTCTTCCAGAGAAACTTCATTCAGATTCTTTGCAATCTTGAATGCAGTCACCATAGGACCCCATCTTCTGGGTAAGCTTCTGATGATCTTCTTTACGTGATCAGCCTTGGTGTATCCCTTGTCAAGTACTCTCAATCCAGCAGTAAGAGTTTGAAATCTTGAAAACATCTTTTCAATGTCTTCATCATCCTCCATCTTGAAGGCTTCATACTTCTGGATTAAAGCTAGAGCTTTAGTCTCCTTGACTTGAGCATTTCCTTCATGAGTCATTTTCAAGGACTCATATATGTCATAGGCCGTTTCCCTGTTAGATATCTTCTCATACTCAGCATGAGAGATAGCATTCAGCAAAACAGTTCTGCATTTATGATGATTCCTGAAAAGCTTTTTCTGATCATCATCCATTTCTTGCCTTGTCAGCTTTACGCCTCTGGCATTTACTGGATGTTTGTAACCATCCATCAGAAGATCCCATAGATCACCATCTAGACCAAGAAAGTAACTTTCCAGTTTATCTTTCCAGTATTCAAAGTTTTCACCATCAAATACCGGCGGTCTAGTATAACCATTGTTACCGTTGTATTGCTCAGCAGAGCCAGATGTAGATGCAGGTGTAGGTGTAGACTTTTCACTTTCATCAACCATCTTTTACTGAAGCGTTTTTCTCTTCCTGAATCTTTTCTAAACACGGTTAAGTGCTTGCACCTTAGAACCGGCGCTCTGATACCAATTGAAGGATAGAAAAACACTTAGAAAGGGGGGGTTTGAATAAGTGTAGCTTTAAAAACTTGACAGATAAAAATAAATTGCACAGTTATTTTTATCCTGGTTCGTTGTTAACTAAACTACTCCAGTCCACCCCCGCAGAGATGATTTACCTCAACTGAGGATTTAATCCACTAATCGCACGGGTTACAATGGTTTTCCACTTAGTCAGCAACTAAGTCTTCCAGAGTCTACTGATCACACACTGATCACTCCAGGAACAACTGCTTAGATACCCTCTAAGACTTTTCTAGAGTCTACTGATCCACACGATCACTCTAGTTACAACTGCTTAGTTCACTCCTAAGACTTTCCTAGAGTATTCTGATCAACACGATCACTCTAGTTCCTTACAACTTAATGTAATCAATTCTAAGAGTTTACAAATTGCTTCTTAAAAGCGATAATCACAACTGTGATATTTCTCTTAATCGTTTAAGCTTAATCTCACTAATATATTACAAAAGCAATGTAGTGAGCTTTGATGAAGATGAAGATTCTGAGTTTTGATTTGAACAGCGTTTCAGCAAGTTTGATATGAGTTGTTTTGGTGCAGAATCGTTAACCTTGCTTCTCATCAGAACTTCATATTTATAGGCGTTGGAGAAGATGACCGTTGAGTGCATTTAATGCTTTGCGTGTTCCGTACAGCATCGCATTTAATGTTATACGCTTTTGTCAACTACCTCGAGCCTTGTTCACGCTGTGTCTACTGACGTAGCCTTTAGTAGCTTTTAACGTTCCTTTTGTCAGTCAGCGTAGCCTGCCACTTGTACTTCCTTCTGATCTGATGTTTGTGAATACAACGTTTGAATATCATCAGAGTCAAACAGCTTGGTGCATAGCATCTTCTGATCTTCTGACCTTGAAGTGCTTCTGAGCGTGATACCATCAGAACTTCAGTGCTTCTGTTCTCTTGTTCTTCTGATGCTTCCATAGACCCATGTTCTGATTCTGCTTCGACCATCTTCTGATGTCTTGCCAGACCATGTTCTGATGTTGCATGCTGAACCCTTTGAGACAAAGCTTCTGAGTGCTGAATTATGCGTACTCTTTATATATTTCCTGAAAAAGGAAATTGCATTGGATTAGAGTACCATATTATCTTAAGCAAAATTCATATTATTGTTATCATCAAAACTAAGATAATTGATCAGAACAAATCTTGTTCTAACATATAGAAGTGTTAGAACAAGATTTGTTCTGATCAATATTCTTAGTTTTGATGATAACAAGGATATGAATTTTGTGTGAGATAATGTGGTACTCTAATACATTGCAATTTCCACTTCAGGAAATATATAAAGAGTATGCACAAATCAGCGCTCAGAAGCTTTGTCTCAGAAGGTTCAGCATGCAACATCAGAACATGGTCTGGCAAGACATCAGAAGATGGTCAAGGCAGAATCAGAACATGGGTCTATGGAAGCATCAGAAGAACTTGAGATCAGAAGCAGAAGCACTGAAGTTCTCATGGTATCACGCTCAGAAGCACTTCAAGGTCAGAAGACAAGAAGATGCTATGCACCAAGCTGTTTGACTCTGATGATATTCAAATATTATATTCACAAACATCAGATCAGAAGAAAGTACAAGTGGCAGGCTACGCTGACTGACAAAAGGAACGTTGGAAGCTATTAAAGGCAACGTCAGTAGACACAGCGTGAACAAGGCTCGAGGTAGTTGACAAAAGCGTGAAACATTAAATGCAATGCTGTACGGAACACGCAAAGCATTAAATGCTCCCAACGGTCATCTTCTCAAGTGCCTATAAATATGAAGTTCTGATGAGAAGCAAGGTCGACGATTTCGCTAACAATTAACTTGCTGAAACGCTGCTCAAATTCAAAGCTCAGAAACTTCATCTTCATCAAAGCTCACTACATTGCTGTTGTAATATATTAGTGAGATTAAGCTTAAACGTTAAGAGAAATATCACTGTTGTGATTATAGCTTTTCAGAAGCATTGTAAAACTCTTATTTGATTACATTAATTTGTAAGTAACTAGAGTGATCAAGTGTTGATCAGGATACTCTAGGAAGTCTTAGCTTGTGTCTAAGCAGTTGTAATTAGAGTGATCACGTGGTGGTCAGGATACTCTAAGAAAGTCTTAGCTTGTGTCTAAGCATTTGTTCCTGGAGTGATCAGGTTGTGATCAGGATACTCTAGAAGACTTAGTCGCGGACTAAGTGGAAAACCATTGTAATCTGTTGCGATTAGTGGATTAAATCCTCAGGTGAGGTAAATCACTCCGCGGGGGTGGACTGAAGTAGTTTAGTTAACAACGAACCAGGATAAAAATAACTGTGCAATTTATTTTTATCGTTCAAGTTTTTTAAGACTACACTTATTCAAACCCCCCCCCCCTTTCTAAGTGTTTTTCTATCCTTCAATTGGCATCAGAGCGCCGGTTCTAAGGTGCAAGCACTTAACCGTGTTTAGAAAAGATTCAGGAAGAGAAAAACGCTTAAGTAAAAGATGGCTGGTGAATCTCAATCAAATCCAACTGCATCTACATCTGGCTCTGCTGAGCAATACAATGGTAACAATGGTTATACTAGACCACCAATATTCGATGGTGAAAACTTTGAATATTGGAAAGATAAACTGGAAAGTTACTTTCTTGGTCTGGATGCTGATCTATGGGATCTTCTGTTGGATGGATACAAACATCCTGTTAAAGCTACTGGTGTAAGGCTCACGAGAAGCGAAATGACTGATGATCAAAAGAAAGATTTCAAAAATTATCACAAATGCAGGACTGTTTTGCTGAATGCTATCTCTCATGCTGAGTATGAGAAGATATCTAACAGGGAAACGGCCCATGACATATATGAGTCCTTGAAGATGACTCATGAAGGAAATGCTCAAGTCAAGGAGACCAAAGCTCTTGCACTAATCTAGAAGTATGAAGCCTTCAAGATGGAGGATGATGAAGACATTGAAAAGATGTTTTCAAGATTTCAAACTCTGACTGCTGGATTGAGAGTTCTCGACAAAGGCTACACCAAGGCTGATCATGTAAAGAAGATCATCAGAAGTTTGCCCAGAAGATGGGGCCCAATGGTGACTGCATTCAAGATTGCGAAGAATCTGAATGAAGTTTCTTTGGAAGAGCTGATCAGTGCCCTGAGGAGTCATGAGATTGAACTTGACGCTAATGAACCTCAGAAGAAAGGTAAGTCTATTGCATTAAAATCTAATGTTAAAAAATGCACTAACGCTTTTCAGGCTAGAGAAGAAGATCCTGAAGAATCAGAATCTGAAGAAGAAGATGAACTGTCCATGATCTCCAGAAGGGTAAACCAACTCTGGAAGAGCAAGCAAAGGAAGTTCAGAGGTTTCAGAAGTTCAAAGAGATTTGAACGAGGAGAATCTTCTAGTGACAGAAGATCTGACAAGAAGAAGGTTGTCTGCTATGAGTGCAATGAGCCTGGACATTACAAGAATGAGTGTCCGAAACTTCAGAAGGAGAATCCCAAGAAGAAGTTTCATAAGAAGAAAGGTCTTATGGCAACATGGGATGATTCTGAATCAGAATCAGGATCAGACTCTGAAGGAGAGCAGGCAAACTTTGCGTTGATGGCGACAGAAGATGATGGATTAGAATCTACATCAGAATCAGATTCTGAAGAGGTATTTTTTGAACTATCTAGAGAAGAGTTAGTTTCCAGTCTAACAGAGCTTCTTGAATTAAAAGCTCATCTTAGTATCAAATACAAAAAGCTGAAAAAGCAATTTGAATTTGAAACTAAGAAGCTTGAGTTGGAAAATTCTGAATTAAAAGAAAAAGTTTTAAAATTATCCAATAATGTTGGATCTCCTTCTGATTCAGAAAAATCCACTCCCAGTCTGAATCATATTCTGAAAGAATATGATTTAAGTTTCAGGAAGTTCTTATCTAGAAGTATTGGCAGAAGTCAGCTAGCTTCTATGATATATGCTGTGTCTGGGAACAAGAGAGTTGGCATTGGTTATGAGGGTGAAATCCCATACAAGCTTGAATCTGTGGATGATATGAAAATATCATACAAGCCTCTGTATAATCAATTTAAATTTGGCCACTCCCATGATATTAAGCACACATCACATGCACAAAGTTTTCACATAACACACACCAAGAAGCATGTGACACAACCTAAGAAATATCATGGAACTCAGAATAAGAAGTATCATACTGTTCCTCCTGCTAAATATTTTGCTAAACCCAAGTTCAATCAAAACTTGAGGAGAACTAACAAGAAAGGACCCAAGAAATTGTGGGTACCTAAGGAGAAGATAATTTCTGTTGCAGATATCCTTGGCAGCAAAGAGGACAGAAAGAAAAATGTCATGATACCTGGACTCTGGGTGCTCGCGACACATGACGGGAAGAAGGTCTACATTCCAAGACCTGGTGCTTAAACCAGGTGGAGAAGTCAAGTTTGGAGGAGATCAGAAGGGCAAAATCATTGGCTCTGGAACCATAAGTCTTGGTAACTCTCCTTCCATAACTAATGTACTTCTTGTTGAAGGATTAACGCATAACTTATTGTCCATAAGTCAATTAAGTGACAATGGCTATGACATAATCTTCAATCAAAAGTCTTGCAAGGCTGTAAGTCAGAAGGATGGCTCAATCCTATTTACAGGCAAGTGAAAGAACAACATTTTTAAGACAGATCTTCAGGATCTTAAGAATCAGAAGGTGACTTGTCTTATGTCTGTTTCTGAAGAGCAATGGGTCTGGCACAGAAGATTAGGACATGCTAGTTTGAGAAAGATTTCTCAGATTAACAAACTAAATCTGGTCAGGGGACTCCCAAATCTGAAATTCAAATCAGACGCTCTTTGTGAAGCATGTCAGAAGGGCAAGTTCTCCAGACCTGCATTCAAGTCTAAGAATGTTGTTTCTACCTCAAGGCCGTTAGAACTCTTACACATTGATATGTTTGGCCCAGTCAAAACAGCATCTGTCAGAGGGAAGAAATATGGATTAGTCATCGTTGATGATTATAGCCGCTGGACATGGGTAAAGTTCTTGAAACACAAGGATGAGTCTCATTCAGTGTTCTTTGAATTCTGCACTCAGATTCAATCTGAGAAAGAGTGTAAAATCATAAAGGTCAGAAGTGATCATGGTGGCAAATTTGAGAACAGATTCTTTGAGGAGTTCTTCAAAGAAAATGGTATTGCCCATGATTTCTCTTGCCCCAGAACTCCACAGCAAAATGGAGTTGTAGAGCGAAAGAATAGGACTCTACAAGAAATGGCCAGAACCATGATCAATGAAACCAATATGGCTAAGCATTTCTGGGCAGAAGCAATAAACACTGCGTGTTATATTCAGAATAGAATCTCTATAAGACCTATTCTAAATAAGACTCCTTATGAATTGTGGAAGAACAGAAAGCCCAACATTTCATATTTCCATCCTTTTGGATGTGTATGTTTTAGTCTGAATACTAAGGATCATCTTGGTAAGTTTGATTCTAAAGCACAAAAGTGTTTCCTTCTTGGATATTCTGAACGCTCTAAAGGCTACAGAGTATACAATACTGAAACATTGATTGTAGAAGAATCAATCAATAACAGGTTTGATGATAAGCTTGGTCTTGAAAAACCAAAGCAGTTTGAGAATTTTGCAGATTTTGATATTGATATATCAGAAGTTGAAGTATCAAGAAGCAAAGCTGCAGAAGATGGCAGTCTCAGAAGCAATGGATCAGAAGATCAAGTTGCTGCATCTTTAGAGAATCTTAGGATTTCTGAAGAACCAACAGTCAGAAGATCACCTAGACTTGCCTCAGCTCATTCAGAAGATGTGATCCTTGGGAAGAAAGATGATCCTATCAGAACAAGATCATTTCTAAAGAATGACAATCAGAAGCAGTGATCAGAATCAGAAGGCGTACAGTCTATTCAGGAAAATTACAGCTGTCATCTATTATCTGATGGTGAACACGTGTATGTACGGTTAGTACAAAGCGTGCAGTTGAAAAGACGCCGACCTAGGTAACTGTGTTAAATCATTTCATTTACCACGTTCTCTCACCTAACGTCACTTATCAATTAATGAAAATTGATTTCTCTTGATTCTGTAACTGTTCTTTTTCTAATCTTATTGCATTTTTTTAATCCGTCTCTATATATTCTTTTCAAACCATCTCATATATCTTTTTCGCTCCGTGTTTCTCTTTCTTCTTGCATACTTTCTTTTGAAATCTTCTTAGTCGCTTCTAAAACCCTAACCGAAAACCCAGAATTTGTTCTTCCTAGCTGTTCATTCTGTTTCAATGGCTGCTTCTTCATCTCAAAATGTTGGTTCATCTACTCTTCTCCATATTCAAGATGAAGTTAATCAGGAACTCACTCCAGTTGTTGCGTGCTCCATTCCTAAGGATAAATTAGAAGTTCTATGTGAACTCATGGTTGATTTTGATAACATTGAAGAAAACGAATTTCATCTCAAAGAAGATATAATTTTTCAAGGATGGACTTCGTTGTTTGCTGAGTTCTGTGGACCAGTCTACCCAGATCTTGTCAAGGAATTCTGGGTACATGCAGTTGTCGCCCCTAAATCAATCTTGTCCTTCGTCCATGGAAAGTTTGTAGTAGTGACTGAGAACATCCTAAGGATGATGTTTGATCTGAGAAACGCTGAAGGAGCTTTTGAAATCGATAAAAGGGTAAATTGGGAAGATGTTTTATCTACTCTCTACCCAGACATAAATGAAACAAAGAATGTCAAGGACTTGAGAGATCTCTACAAAATCTGGACCAAGATTCTTCTTGGGTGTTTCTATCACAGGAAAGGGACACATGCTTCTGACTTCATCAACAATGAGCAAAAATACATTCTGTACTGCATTGCCACTAAGAAGAAGGTTGATGCTATCTACATTATCTTCAACCATATGTGGAAGGCTGTGAAGGAGTCCAGAAATGCCTTCAGAGAAAAAAGCTGTACCATCATTCCGTTTGGTAGAATTATCTCAAATCTTCTGGTTCATTCCAAGATTGTTGAGAACCTGGAATCTGAAGGTATTATCAAAGACCTTGCTGTCACAACTGGGGCCTGTCTGAATGCCTTCACTTTAAAGAAGATGAAAGTGATTAAGGCTATCATTAAGACTCCCCAACCTCTTGCTGGAACAAGAATCAGAAGAGAACCAGTTCTAGCTGAATTTGAAACCTTCTTCAATAGTGAGGTACCAGAAGTCAGAACTAGGTATCTGAAGTCACAAAAAGAGGATAAAAGTCTTAAAGATCAAGAGAAAGGTGCTCCAATTATAGTAAATCGCACGAAGGAAGAAAGGACCAAAAGAAAATTTGATCATCCTGCTGCTGCCACTGAGAAAGAAGTGGTCCCAGAAGAAGTCATTGCAAAGGTTGTTAAGGCTGTTTCTGTTGATTTTGAGAAGAATAAGAAGGAAGCTGAGAAAAAGAAGAAGAAGTCAAATAACAATGCTGAGATTGTTGAAGTTGTTGAGAAGAAGAAAACCAGAAAAAGGAAGTTGATTCTTCAAGAATCTGATGAAGAAAATGTTGTTCAAGAGGCTGTGAATCAACAGGAAGTTCTGGCGAGCGTCAGAAGGAAAGAAATCTCTAGTGGCAAAACAAAAATTGTTGAAGAGCCGAAGAGTAAGAAGCAGAAGAAGACTGAGGTTGTGGTCAAAGCCCTTTAGAAAGCATCCAAAGGTATATGTATTTCTGAACCTGATTATACTCCTGCTGGTATTTCAGAAGTTGCACCAATAGCGGTTGCCCCTATCCCTGAACCAAAAAAAGACACATCAGAATCACCTATAACTGTCCATGTTCTTACACCTCCATCTTCTCCTGTAACCATTCCTTCTCCTCCTCCCACCATCAATCCTGTTCTGGATATACCACCCCTTCAAACTCTCTTTCCACCTCACACAAATATCTCCATCTCTCAACCTCCTCCCCATGCCAACTTTGAACCCATTCCTTCTACCTCTCAAAACAACCATAATGGTTCTGATCTTCCAACCTCTGCATCACTTGAACAGCTACTCCGTGATTGCAACTACACTCCCAAGCCTCGTCCTGAAGCTGAAGTGGTAGTGTTAGATTCTGATACTGAAGCAGAATCTTCTTATAGATTGGATAGAGAACCTCAACCTTATTTCATCCCCAATCCTGCCTTTTAAAAAACCAAAATAAAATCCCACCTTGTCTACCCTATTGGTGTAATTTTTGAAAAAGTAAAGAGGAATCTCAGAAGTATCTTTGACACCCTCAGAATTGCTGAAAGTTCTGGCCTGAATGACGTCGCTATGAGGAAGTTCTGGAGGATCTTACGCAGAGAATCAGATGCTCTATTTATAGAACTTCAGGAAGCCTGTGTAGAAGCTGCTCCACGGCCTCGTGGAATTCTGAGAAGCTATGAAGACTTCTGGTTTGCTCGTCTCAGAGGAAGACATACCTTGGAAGAAAAGCCATTTGTGGATGAATTGGAAGTAGCAAGATTGGCTGCTGCATTGGAAGCCAACCCTTGCAGGGAGATTGTGGTCTGGATACCTCAATATCCAGTTCTGCTCGGAGATTTCAAGACCCTCTTTGACTTTCTGAGGGAAAACCCTTCTGAGAAAGACCCAAGCCTGGTCATTCCAGAAGTTGTTGACCCACCAGAAGTTGAAGGTCCTTCTGCTCCCAGGAATCTTGCTGCCATTCTTCAGGCACTTGAGAATGGAGATTCGGAAATTCCTGCTGCAAAATATGGAGATGCTTCTATGCAAGAAGCAGATGTAGAAGATCATATTGCTGAATCAGTTCCTGTTGAGGAAATCCCTGCAAATGATCTATCTATGGAAGCTACAGATCACAATGTCATCCCTGTGGATAGAAGCTGTGAAGCTTCTTCTGTACTTGTCTGGTTGAACTTCAATGAAAATCATCCTTTTTCTTCCGTGTGTTTCTTTTTGTTTTTATCTGAATCTTTTATGTTTTTGATGATATGACAAAAAGGGGGAGAAATATGTGATAAATGATTTGATTTAATCAGTTGCTTTACTAACAGAACTTGCAAAGTTCTATGTTTTTAAGTTGTGTTGTTGCAGGAATCAAAGATTCAAGATCAACATAAGAAGCAACAAAATGAATCAAGCTCTTGGATTCTTGAAGCAAGCTGAGTGCTAGGAAGCTTCAGAATCAGAAGCAAGAAGGAAGAATGATCAGAAATAGCTCTTGGATTCTTGAAGCAAGCTGAGTGCTAGGAAGCTTCAGAATCAGAAGCAAGAAGGAAGAATGATCAGAAATTATGATAATAGAATATGATCCAAATCATTGACTATTTGCTCTGATACATTGTCTATTGGATCTGATATATTCTATATGGCTTATATGGCTCTGATACATATTTTGTGTTCTGATACACATTTTATTGTGTTCTGATACACATTTTATGTTCTAACTCATTCATGCTGACTTTTGTCGTTTAGTTTTGTTCTGTAACATTTCAGGATGTAGAGATGCTCTGATGATGCTCTGGTACATTCAACAATGTTCTGATACAATCTAGCATGAAGTGATGTAAGAAGAAATTCAAAGCTCTGAAGCTATCCGAGGGAAGCAGAAATCAGAAGCTGTGAATGTTCTAAAAGATCCAGAAAACTCAAGTTCTAAAGCTGTCCTAAATGGAAGCATGAATCAGAAGCTGTGAATGTTCTGAAGATCAAAGAAATTCAAGTTCTGAAGCTGTCCTAAATGGAAGCAGGAATCAGAAGCTGTGAATGTTCTGAAGATCAAAGAAATTCAAGTTCTGAAGCTGTCCTAAATGGAAGCAGGAATCAGAAGCTGTGAGTGTTCTAGGGATCTAAAGAAATTCAAGTTCTGAAGCTGTCCAATGGAAGCAGAAGTCAGAAGCTATGAATTATCAGAAGACAGAAGCTTATGTGATCGTCTCTACCGAAATAATCAGGGAAGTCTTTTATTATTAAAGTTCTTCGAGTATTTATTTCAGGGGGAGATTATTTATTTCAGGGGGAGATTATTCATCTCAGGGGAAGATTGTTAATCTCAGGGGGAGACATATTCACATGCTTATGCTATAGCTGTGTAATTTGTCTTTAGCCGTCTGCTCTTTCTGATCGCAAATTCATATCATTTATATATGTTTTTGTCATCATCAAAAAGGGGGAGATTGTTAGAACAAGATTTGTTCTGATCAATATTCTTAGTTTTGATGATAACAAGGATATGAATTTTGTGTGAGATAATGTGGTACTCTAATACATTGCAATTTCCACTTCAGGAAATATATAAAGAGTATGCACAAATCAGCGCTCAGAAGCTTTATCTCAGAAGGTTCAGCATGCAACATCAGAACATGGTTTGGCAAGACATCAGAAGATGGTCAAGGCAGAATCAGAACATGGGTCTATGGAAGCATCAGAAGAACTTGAGATCAGAAGCAGAAGCACTGAAGTTCTCATGGTATCACGCTCAGAAGCACTTCAAGGTCAGAAGACAAGAAGATGCTATGCACCAAGCTGTTTGACTCTGATGATATTCAAATATTATATTCACAAACATCAGATCAGAAGAAAGTACAAGTGGCAGGCTACGCTGACTAACAAAAGGAACGTTGGAAGCTATTAAAGGCAACGTCAGTAGACACAGCGTGAACAAGGCTCGAGGTAGTTGACAAAAGCGTGAAACATTAAATGCAATGCTGTACGGAACACGCAAAGCATTAAATGCTCCCAACGGTCATCTTCTCAAGTGCCTATAAATATGAAGTTCTGATGAGAAGCAAGGTCGACGATTTCGCTAACAATTAACTTGCTGAAACGCTGCTCAAATTCAAAGCTCAGAAACTTCATCTTCATCAAAGCTCACTACATTGCTGTTGTAATATATTAGTGAGATTAAGCTTAAACGTTAAGAGAAATATCACTGTTGTGATTATAGCTTTTCAGAAGCATTGTAAAACTCTTATTTGATTACATTAATTTGTAAGTAACTAGAGTGATCAAGTGTTGATCAGGATACTCTAGGAAGTCTTAGCTTGTGTCTAAGCAGTTGTAATTAGAGTGATCACGTGGTGGTCAGGATACTCTAAGAAAGTCTTAGCTTGTGTCTAAGCATTTGTTCCTGGAGTGATCAGGTTGTGATCAGGATACTCTAGAAGACTTAGTCGCGGACTAAGTGGAAAACCATTGTAATCTGTTGCGATTAGTGGATTAAATCCTCAAGTGAGGTAAATCACTCCGCGGGGGTGGACTGAAGTAGTTTAGTTAACAACGAACCAGGATAAAAATAACTGTGCAATTTATTTTTATCGTTCAAGTTTTTTAAGACTACACTTATTCAACCCCCCCCCCCTTTCTAAGTGTTTTTCTATCCTTCAAGAAGTAACACACACTTCTAAAGGTCTCTTTATGTGACAAAGAAGGAACACTATGGTTATTCTTCTTGAATAAAGATTCATTAGTTCCAAACTATCTGCCACTCCAATGATCAAGAATACCAAACTTCATATACTTACTTCTTTTGCTCCTATTGATCCAAACAATTACATATCCATCATTACTCATTTCTTTTATCTAACAACAACACGATTTGTTATAAGTTATGCAGTCTAACAATTCAACAAATACACTATTAATTTCCTATTGCTTTAACAACAAGCTTCATATCGTGTTTTGAGATATATCAAAATATCCACATCTCAAAGAGGGTTCTATCTTTCTTCCTTTTCCTATAATTAAAATCTTCTAATGATTCAGATTGGGCCACTTGTAAATTGACAAGGAAATCAGTCAATGGCATATGTGTTTTCCTAAGTAAATGAGTATAATGAATATACAAAAATTATACAAAATAACATGATAGAAATTAATACACAAATGAATATAATGTTTAATAAAATATGTTGTAAATCAATCAACCAAACCAAATAAAATTGAGATTGACTGCCACATTATCTATGAAAACCTATAAACTCGATTGTTCAAATTGCTGCTCATTTCAAGTTTTGCATAGTTGTATTAATTAATGACTAAGCCATTATAATTAATGACATTTCTCCACTTGGTTTTTAAGTTTAATAATCATTGCATTCACCTTTTAAGGTTATCGAATTAGAAGTGCATTTAATTTTTTATTTCAATAGTCTTCGCGGATTACATTTACTTTTTAGTTTCATTGTTCATTACTTTCTCATATATCAAATCCGAGAAGCGCTCAAAAGTGAACGATGAGATCTATGGCAACCATTGTGACATATCATCTTCTCATATGCGACACTAGCCATCAAGATCTTTGATTTCTATGAGAAATCACCAGAATGGAAGAAGAATGGATTTCAAACCTAGATCTAGGGTTGCGTCAGGGTCCAAAGGAAAATTCCATGAAAGTTGGGCAAATGCCTCACAATCCTCTGCCTTACCTGGTTGCGCCCATACTCTTCACCACTAACGAGGCAATTACATGGAGGATATAAGAAAGATACCACCAATTCATACTTAATGGCACCAGGATATAACAAGTTTGAATTTAACGTCAGACGCCAATCCAGTATCAGGTTGAGTCTTGTGGTATAGAGGGTGTTCACATGAGGGTTCGAGGAAAGCTGACCAGCAGGACATATTCATCACAGAAGCACCTTAGATATCCTTGGGGTAGAGGCTAGATCTAAAGTGGGAAGGAAGATGAGTTCTCTTTTCCTAGTAGTATTCAAGCACCTCTCTGAAACATTGGACAAAAATTTAAAATAACCGAAATGTCAACGGCCGACATCGAACCAAACTCCTCGGAGTAGCCTACCTCCCAATTATATATCAGCAAACAAATACAAGGCAGAACAACTAAAACACAATATGAAAAAATAAGACGCTTCAAAGCATAAAAACTTTCATCCCGGAGCCTCGTGAAAGAGTAACAAGTGAGGACCCTGGACACCGTTAGACTAATCCGAGAACATCGCCATGGTTATCTGCTCCGGCAGTTATTTATTTATTTGTAAAAATTTAATTAATTATTAACATGAATACACACACACACACACACACACACACACACACACACACACACACACATATATATATATATATATATGTGTGTGTGTGTGTGGGTCATAATCAAATGACACCAAGATGTCAAATTTAGTAACATGACACCTTCGATAACTCTTTACCGCATATCCGTATAATAAAATCCATCGTATTGAAATCTATTATCATATAGATCATGCCTATAAAATACAACATCAATCGAGAATCATTTAACTTTTCAACGAGATGCATAAAACAAAAGTCTTACGAAACTTCATCAAAACCTTTATTTTTGTCCTTCACTTTAATATATCAAATAATTTTCAATTGATGTTAAATTTTATAAACATGATATATATGATAATATTTTTCAATTCAACAGTGGATTTTATCATACTAATATGCAGTAAAGAGTTATCGGAGGTGTCATGTTACTAAGTTTGACACTTTGGTGTCATTTGATCCTAACCCATGTGTGTGTGTGTATATATATTCCCATGTTGTGTGTTTGTTTTTCTCTCTTCCTTCTAGAAAACCTGTAATATGTTGTGTGTTTATTTTTCTCTCTTCCTTCTAGAAAACATGTAATAGGAGAACAAATCTAAAGTGGATAAATACGTTTCCGATACAGACTTAACGCACCTATGCGAATCTGATACGAATTAATCGTATATTGAGCCAACTGGGTATCTGATAAGGACTTAACACATCTACACAATTTTGATACGACTTAAAGCACACTCTATGTCTAGTTGTGTATCCAATACGGACTTAACACATTTTTGCGATTCTAATATGACTTAAACATATTCTTCCCTATTGCGTATCTGATGCAGACTTAATGCAATAATGTAATTCAGATATGGCTCAAATGCACAACTCGCATTCGATACTTATTAAACCCACTTTTGTGTAGCTGGCACACCACCCTCTCGGATCGATCCAATCACATGGCATAGGTAGTTGAGCCTAGAGACGTCCACCTCGATCCGAGCCAAGCCTTAAAGACAGAGACGGGGATCCCACCCTTTGCCAAGAAACTAAGATTGATGGGTCAGTTGAGCTCTACTAAGCATGTCTTACTGATAATGGATTTTCTCATCAATATGGTATGAATTATGAAGAAACCGTTGCTCCAATGGCCAAGATGACGACTAATTGCACTTTTGTTGCAATTTCATCGGTTTTCCAATGGAAAATTTCTCTAATGGATGTTAAAAATGCTTTTCTAAATGACATTCTTCACAATAAAGTCTATATGGTACCTCCTCTATGTGTTTCTCATAATTATGGGGAAGTGTGTAAGTTGAAGAAGGCTTTATATGGTATGAAGAAAGCTCAACCGAATTGGTTTGAGAAGTTTATTACAATTATTACATCTCTTGGTTTCCGCTCTTGTGATCATGATTCAACTTTATTTGGAAGAGCCACCTATCATGGTATTGTTTTACTTTCATTATATGTTGATGATATGATAATTACTTGTGATGATGTTAATGGGATTGATGATTTAAAATTACAGCCAAACATTTTGGGATGAAGGATTTAGGAACTCTGGGGGATTGAAGTTGCCTAATCTCCTAAAGGCTACGTTCTTTTTCAATCTAAGTATATTTCCTACATCCTTGAACAAGCTCGACTTTCTGATACTAAAGAAGAAAATATTCCTCTTGAATTGAATGTGAAATATGCTCATTCTAATGGTGTTACTCTTCTAGATGCCATCTTGCATCACACTTTAGTTGTAAGCCTAGTGTATATTACGATTACCAGGCCCGATATTTCTTATGTTGTTCATTATATAAGTATGTTTGTTGTGTCTTCCATTATAGTACACCGAGCAACTGTTCTTCGCATTCTTCGCTATCTTCGATGAACCTAGTTTCAGAGCCTTTTATTTCCCTCACCGTCCTCATTAGAGTAACGTGCTTACTCTAACGCTGATTAGGCTGGTGATTCCATAAACCGTAAGTTTACCTTGAAGTTGCTTTTCCCCCGAGAGCTTTGGTTTTGCTGCTTGTCTAGTTTATTATCATTTATCATTTATCGCCTTCGTAATCGACTCTCCTCAAAGTTAGATCTTAGAAAATATCTTAGAATTGAGTACAATTCTTTTTGAATTAGTTTTTTTCCATTAAATCATGTTTTGCATGCATAAATCAAAGTGTTAGTTTCTGAGTGTAAGCAATATGCTTTAAGTTTATTACTCGAGTTTTTGGATCAATAACCATATTTGAGATTGGTTCAAGTCATGACAATATTAGAAACTCAAAGCACCTTTAAAATAGCAAAAATTGAGAGTTTATATGTTTGATTTGAATCAAACATCCTACAACTTGAATCAAATGAAACATAGGCTTTGAAGAAGTTTATGAAGCTCTCATTATTTAACTCACAGTTTACACTTAATTTGAATCACAAAACTTTGTGAATTGAATCACATATTTCATGACTCGAATCATGAAATGATACAGTCCAAAATTTTACCTTCTGTCTTGTTTGATTCAAATCAAAGTTTTCATGACTCGAATCATGACTTCAATCTTGACTAGAATCTCACTTTTCATAACTCGAATCATGACACAAATGGTTTTCTCTTAAGTATAGATTTTGTTCCAAGTTACCTTACCACTTGACTCAAATTATACTTATGCTTATGATTCGAATAAAACATCATTTTTACTCATTTTTGTAAATAATCTCAAGCACCTATATAAATATTTTTCCTTTCTCACTCACCATAAGTTTTTAGAGATTATTATGATGATAATCATATATTTGAAAGTCTTTCTAAAAACTAGGAAACTCACTTTCAAAGAACACATTTTCACATCTATCTTTTGCATCTGAAATCATCCTTAACCTTTAGCAAGATTAACATCAGTTACTTCTCAATTCTTAGAGAATGTGAGATATATTG
Source organism: Vicia villosa (assembly GCF_029867415.1). Classification (NCBI taxonomy): domain Eukaryota; kingdom Viridiplantae; phylum Streptophyta; class Magnoliopsida; order Fabales; family Fabaceae; genus Vicia; species Vicia villosa. Next base: position 142,177,084 of record NC_081180.1, read on the forward strand.
TAGAGGAGGTTCATTCTTTGTTGATGTTTATGAATTTCTTAAGTTGAAGGTCAAGATTCATATTCTGTGGTGTTGCTGGAGTTTGGCTATCCAGCAAGAAAAAGAAGAAATATTTTCTCCAGATCGCTTTGGTAGTGATGTGTGAAATCCTACAGGAAAAGTCGAAGTTTTAGTGTTCTTTAGATAGATCAATGTTTAAGGGACCGATATGATCGAGTAAATGTTGTTGTGAAATAAAGGCTTGAGAAAATTATTGATTCTGGAATAATTAAGTCGGGATCAGGTGGATCTTGCAAGATTGGCGGAGAGGTTGCCATATACAACAAAAGAGGATCAATATAAGAATACTATATATGTTCAAGAGTATTTTGTATCAAATGATTGGATAATTTCTATAAACAATTGTCATATTATTTTATAGTGGAAGAAAAAAATTTTCAAAGGAAAACCATTGATGAGTGGATTAAACTCTTACGAGGATAATAGAGCTGAACCACTATATATCTAGTGTACTCTTCTACTTCCCCCCTCTCTCTCCCCCCCCTCTCTCTCTCTCTCTCTCTCTCTCTCTCTCTCTCTCTCTCTCTCTCTCTCTCTCTCTAATTTTATGTATTGTTTGGCATGCTTAGGTTTGTATTACTTTCATAGAAGAACATGTTATTAGGATTTATCTGTTTATAGCGATTATGTGATTAAAGTTTAAGTCTGTGATAGGTCTAGTCATTTGAATTTTCTCTCTTGCGATTACTGTTATATAAACTCTTGTTGTTAGATTGATCATTCGATTAATCGAATTCAATTTGATCTTTGTGTGAAAATTGAATTATGATAATTCTCAAATTGCTTATTTAAGCAAATTCATATTTTTTAGTTGTTTTGATTACTGATAATCCGAGTTACTTGTAATATACATTTAGTCGTATGTTTTTATAAAATTATATCTATCTTTTGCTTCTGTTTGTTATGTGCTCTCATGGTATAAAAAATTATCCTTTGAGCATGTAATTTGTGCATCTATTTGTAAAACTTTGATTTCGTAAAAGGAAATGTTTTTGAAAATGGTTTTTAATGGAGTGGTTTATCCACCCCCAATCTAGACTATTTCGATCCCCATATCCTCCACCAAAAAGTGGTATCAGAGACAGTCTTATGATTAGGTCTAAGTGACTTAAAAGTTAAGGATTTGGGCTAGAACGATTCGAAGGGTATGTTCAATAGAGCTCCCAAAATCAAATAACGGAATTTATACGATTGAAAAGATATCATGTTGATGACTTGATATCGGTTAATTAAATTAATTTGAGTTATTTGAAGAAATATAATATCATTATGTTAACAATTTATATAAGGGTTAAGTATGTTTTTGGTCTCTATAAATATCTCAAATTTCATTTTTAGTCCCTATTAAAAAAATGACATATTTTAGTCCTTATAAAAATTTTATGCATGCAGTTTTAGTCCCTTATATTTTTTAAAATTTTGCAAACTGTTTAGTTACCCTTAAAATTTTAAAATTTTGAATAGTTTTTTTCATACGTGTTTAGAATATTATAAAATATTTCTTTACCAAATTATAGACTTTTTTATAATGAGAAGAATTAAATATGAATTTTTTAAATTTCAAAATATAATGATAAAATTAATGCAAATCTCGACTTAGAAATCAAATTTTTAAGTTTTTTTTTCGAGGAACTTTTTATAAAGTTATAAACATGTCTCTAAAATAATCGTTTAAAAATACACCTCGGTTTAACAGTAGGGACTAAAACTCCGTGCATAATCATTTTATGAGGACCAAAATATGTCATATTTTTAATAGGGACTAAAAATGAAATTTGAGATATTTATAGGGACCAAAAACATACTTAACCCTTTATATAATCATCAATTAGAAGTTCAATGTGACTTCATCTAATCAGGATTGGATTGACAAAGTGTTAAGAAATATGTGCAGGAATAGCTACCTAGCCACATGACTTGAATACTTTAAATATTTAAATTATGTGCGAAAAGATGATTTATTATGAAGCTTAAAGCATATGAATCTTAATAAAAAATGAAGAGAAAAGGATTGTTAGAAGAAAGTAGAAGCGTCTCCTTGAAGACTTAATCTTCCAAGTTCGTTGTGAAGGAATATGATGATAATTTCTGTGAAGATCTTGGTGTGTTCGTTAATTGTCCAACAATCATATGAGAAGACTCATAGTAATAAGTTTTTGGCTGAGACAAATTCTTGTCACATGTTGAATAAGTTATCCAAGTTTGTCGGTGCATAAGTTCAAGCAACGGAGTAATTCATCATTGTTGGACAGGAAGACACAAGCAAAGATAATCATAACATGTGCCATTTCACTTAATTTAATATCCTGTTAAGGAGTGCCTGATAATTTCTCTCTACACGTGCAAAGGAAGACATGTATTATTGTATTTTGCTTTGATCTTATTGTACTTTAGCTTAAGTTTTATGTACAATCATTATTTGTGCAACAAGTTAAAGCCTATATCATTAAATTGGTATGACATTTCATTCTCCTTCACCTTCTATTTGTGTAACTTTAATTATATGTTAATACATTATTGTCATCTGAATGATTTCACTAATTTCTGGCATCAAGTAGTTGTTAGTCATATCTGCATAACATTCTTCATTCATCCATGCATCATTAAAATTATTTTTCATCTAGCATTAACCCTTTGAGCATTTACCTTAATATTCTTTGGCATTTAAAAACCTCAATTACCATTTTTGCAATTTCATAAAAGCTATTTTTCATGCATTTTAATTCTTAAGATTTTTGTTTCTTGATTCAAATCACATGTATTTCTCATTTGAATCGGAGCTTTCAATTTGGAATAACATGCGTCTCTTCAATATTCATTCCATCATTTCATTTCATAATTAAACCCTTTTTGCAAAAAGTCTTTCATTTTATTTTATTCATATCATTTGATTGTGTTACATGTGCATATCATACTATTTGCATTTTGATCATTCATTACTTCTCTTTATCTACATCAAAATTATTTTCTTCATCTTGTTTTTGGAATTTTGACCCCATGTCTTTGCATTTAAAATATTATTAAGTGCATCCTTTGATTATGTGCATGTTGACATATTTTTTGTTATGTTCATACATTATTTACCCCTATTCCAATTAGAGCTGTCAAATGGGCCGGCCCGGCCCAGCCCGCTTCGGCCCGGGGGACCAAAACATATAAAGGGGCTGAAGTGGGTCGGCCCGATTACTTCATTGGCTGCTAAAAATGAGCCCAATCCAGTTAAAAATAGGCCCTGTGGCCCGGTGGAGCAGCCCGATGGGCCAGTCAGTCCTTTATTTCAATATTATAGTTTTAAATTTATAAAAAGGATGTGTTGGATAAAAGTTAAATAACATAAGTAAAGAGTAATGATAAACTTAGTTAAGTGATATTTAAAATATTCATCAAATCAACATCCTTATATACGAATCCCACGAAAATATCTATGTAAAAGTAGAGAGAAACTAAATATTATCTCTAATACTTATCAAAATTTCTCTTTATCTCACAACTATTTCTTTAACCATATCATCTTGAAACATATCTTCATCCTCTTTAACTTTTCTTTTTCAATTGAAATACACTTATACAATTATACCTTAGCTTAATATTTTTTCTCGAAAATTAACTAAAATTATTTTAAAATTTTAATGGGCTAGCCCGAAGCCCGCTTGGCTGGCCCGACCCGACCCATGAAAACATAGGCTCGGTGGGCTGGCCCCAAAAGATAGAATTGTATTTTTTAAAGGTTTTTTGCGGCCCGAACCACAATAAAATATAGGGCTCATGGGCCGGTCCGATGTGTCGAGTCCATTTTGACAGCTCTACTTCCAATATGCTTTGTATGTTAATTAACAATTGTGTTTTGTTGCTGAATGTTTCATGTCATTTTTATGCATATTTGTTGCATTTGACATGTGTTAACTTTCGTGTATCAGTGATATATCAATCTCTTTGTTGTATATTATTCTTTTGCTATGCTTAGCTTTATTTTCAATGGATTATTTTTTTGTTGCTACTTATTTTGCGATTAGCCTCATTAGCATCTATTTTTTGTATCTTGTCAAAGTGGGAAAAGTTGTAATGTGATTCTAGATTTGATTTATGCATTTTATGCAAATTTTATACGGTGCAATGTTTCAGGGGGCACGAAGGAAAGCATTAATCACATTTTACTTAATGCTCATGTCGATTCAGTTTCAATGCAATTTTGCCAAGCATCAAAAAGAGGGAGGCTGAAGTTGTTGTTCCCTCTAAGGCTTTGGTTTTGCTGGTTGTCTAGTTTATTTTTGTTTATCATTTATCGCTTTTGTAATCGAGTCTATTCATATTTAGATATTTCCAAATATCTTATAATTGAGTGTAATGCTATTTAAATAAGTGTTTTGCATTAAATCCTATTTTGCATGCATAAATCAAAATGTTTAATTCTTAGTGTAAGCAATATACTTTAAGTTAATTAGTCGAGTTTTTGGATCAAGAAACATATTTTAGATTAGTTCAAGTCATGAAATTATTAGAAACTCAAAGCACCTTTAAAACGACAAAAATTGAGATTACAGGTGTTTGATTTGAATCACACGTCATATGGCTTGAATCAAATGAAACACATACTTTCAGGAAGTTTTTGAAGTTGTCGCGATTCAACTTACAACTTAAACATGATTTGAATCACACAACTTTGTGAATCGAATCACATATTACATGAAACGAATCATGAAATGATGCAGTCCAAAGTTTTTCCTTCTGTCCTATTTGATTCAAATCAAAGTTTTCATGACTCGAATCATAACATAAATGGGTTTCTCATAACTATAGATTTTGTTCCAAATTACCTTACCACTTGACTCAAATCATAAATATGCTTATGACTCGAATCAAACATCATTTTTACACAATTGTATGCAAAATCTCAAGCGCCTATTTTTATTTGTTTCCTTTATACCTTTCCACGAGGTTTTAGTGATTATTATGATGATAATCATATCTTTGAAAGTCTTTCTAAAAATTTGGAAACCCACTTTCAAAGAATACAGTTTCACATCTATCTTTTGAATTTGAACTCATTCTTAACCTGTAGCAAGATTAACATCAGTTGCTTCTCAATTCTTAGAGAATTTGAGATATATTGTAGATGAGGTTCATTCTTTTTTGATCTTTATAACTTTCTTGAGTTACAGGTTAAGACTTAGATTGTGTGGTGTTGCTGAAGTTTTAAAATATAGTAAGAAAAAGAAGAAGTCTTTTCTCCAGGTTACTTTGGTAGTGATGTGTGGAATCCTACAGACAAAGTCGGAGTTTCAGTGTTCTTTAGACAAATCAATGTTCAATTTTAGAGGACCGGTAGGACCGAGTAAATGTTGTTGTGAAACAAAGGCTTAACAATTTTAGAGGACATCATATATCAATTTAAGAGTATGTTGTATCAAATAGTTGTACAATTTTTGTAAACAATTATCTTATTATTTTATAGTGGAAGGAAATAATTTTCAACGGGAAACCATTGAAGAGTAGATTAAGCTCCTACGAGGATAATAGAGTTGAACTACTATATTTAAAATATACTTCTCTCTCTCTCTCTCTCTCTCTCTCTCTCTCTCTCTCTCTTCCTATCTCTTCAATTTTCTATAAAGTTTTGCATGCTTAGGTTTATATTGCTTTCATAGAATAACATGTTGTCAGGATTTATTTGCTTCTACAAATTTCATGATGAAATTTAAGGTGTGTGATATATCTAGTTATTTGAATATTTTCTCTCAATATTGATGTTTGAACTCTTATTGTTAGATTGATCATTCTATTAATCAAATTCAATTTTAGCTTTGTTTAAAAATTAACTTATGATAATTGTTGAATTACTTGTTTAAGAAAATTCACATTTATCTATTGTTTTGGTTACTGATCATTTGAGTTAACTATAATATCCATTTAATCAGATGTTTTATAAAATTGTCGCTATTTTTTGCTTCAGTTGTTATATGCTTTCATGGTATCAACAATTGGCCTCTGAGCATGTAATTTGCGCATCTGTTTGTAAAACTCTGATTTCATAATATAAAATATTTTTGAAAATGGTTTTTAGGGGAATAGTCTATTGACCCCTTCCCCATCTAGACCGTTTCGATCCTGATATCCTCCACCAACATACCCCAGGTTTTTGTATGTTTCTCGGAGACTATTTTATTTCTTGAAAAAAAAGAAATAAGATATTATATCACACTTTTCTACAGAAGCCGAGTATCGTACTATGACATCCACCACGATTGAAATAGTTTGGTTGCGTCGGTTACTTTTTGATATGTGTGTCACTCTTTTTGAACCAACTTCCCGTTTATTGTGATAAAAAGTGTAATTCAAATCGCTAACAACTCAGTATTTCATGAACGTATCAAGCAAATTGAGATTGATTGTCCCTTCACTCGTCGCTATCATTAGCATAGAATAATTACTCTACCAATCTTCCTTTTTGCAAATTGTGGATTTGTTTACAAAGACACATTCCATTAAACATTTTTGTTTCTTGACTGACAAACTCTCGATGCTTCCTGTTAATGCATCATGAGTTTGAGAAGAGATATTAGATAATCTTATTATTATACTATATTATAATTTTATGGGTCATGATCAAATAACACAAAGATATCAAACTTAGTAACATGACACCTCCGATAACTCTTCACCCCATGTTCGTATAATAAAATCTATAGTTGGATTGAAAGTTATTATGATATAGATCAATCCTATAAAATTTCACATCAATCAAAAAACATTTGATATGTTAACGAGAATAATAAAAATTAACGATTTTCATGAAGTTTTATAACACGTTAGTTTTTATGCATCTCGTTGACATGTCAAATGATTTTCGATTGATGTTAAATTTTATATATGATCTATATGATAATAGCTTTCAATCCAATGGTAGATTTTGTTATACGAATATGTGGTAAAAAGTTGTTGGAGGTGTCATGTTACTAAGTTTGACACCTTAGTGTCATTTAATCCTGACCCTAATATTATATATTAGTAAAGGTAGTTTAATCTTTTTCTATTATCTAATATTTATACTTAATTGTAATCCTTATCCTATATATTTTTGTCTTTCAAACAGAAACCTAAGAATCTCTTCTCTTTTGTTACTTCTAACCAGAAGTAGACAATTGCGTCCTCCCACACATCAATATTCGTCTGATCCAATTTAACGGTTGTTCTCACAACATGTCACATCATATACAAACAATTTCAACCGCTCTTGATATATAAGGGTAAAACACGTTATTTCAAACATTTAAATTTATTCTCACTCGCACGTTACTTCTGACTTCTCTCACTAACTTGCATATTAAAGTGTCACTGTCAACCTTACATGTCACCAAAACAAAGACCCAATTTCAATATTTCACTTCTCATTTTTAATTATTAACTGAACAAATAGTTAGGAGTTCTTCTCATTTTTAATTATTAACTGAACAAATAGTTAGGATTTATAAACGTGAAAGTTACCTAACTAGTATAATTTCAGCCAGGATTGTAGGGCGATTCAAAAATTTGTTTTCTTTCACTTGATCAGTTTCCCTTTTTCTAAATATCCTTCTAACAATGTTTTTTCTTAATATTTGAGGTGGATTGTCATGTTTAAAGCAATTTTTAACAAAAATAAATACTACTAAAGTCATTAGTAAGAAGCGATATATATATATATATATATATATATATATATATATATATATATATATATATATATATATATATATATATATATATATATATATATATATATATATATATATATATATATATATATATATATATATATATATATATATATATATAGAGGTCAAAATGTCCACGAGCCCTATATTTTATTGTGGGTCGGACTGCAAAAAACGTTAAAAAAATATAATTCTATTTTTTTAGGCCAACTCATCGAGCCTATGTTTATCATGGGTCGGACCGGGCCGGTCAAACGGGTTTCGGACTGACCTATTACAATTAAAATTTTAATTAATTTTGGAGAAAAAATATTAAACTAAGGCAGAGGCGGATGCACATTCTATGGTAAGGGGGCTCATGCCCCCACAAAGAAAAAAAAAGTTTGGTTAAAAATGTCTAAAGTTTTGTAATTTGCCCCCATAAAAAAAATATTTGTTACATATATAAACTTGTTTTGTAATAAAATAATATATATTAATACTACTAATTTTAAGTTTTTAACTATTATTGTTTGATTAAATGCACTTACTTAACATTAAATGTATACTACAGTTTAAATAGAAATTGATTGTGATACATTTTATGCAAAATTCTATATTCAAATTCGAGTTCCTACATTTTTTTATTTCGATTAGTATGATAAAAAAAATTTGCTCCCACCATCAAGTATTCTTGGATCCGCCATTGAGCTAAGGTATAATTGCATAAGTGTATTTCAATTGAAAAAGAAAAGTTAAAGAGGATGAAGATATCTTTCAAGATGATATGGTTAAAGAAATAGTTGTGAGATAAAGAGAAATTTTGATAAGTATTAAAGATAATATTTAGTTTTTCTCTACTTTTTCATAGATATCTTCGTGGGATTCGTATATAATGATGTTGATTTGATGAATATTTTAAATATCACTTAACTAAGTTTATCATTACTCTTTACTTATGTTATGTAGCTTTTATCCATTACATCATTTTTATAAATTTAAAACTATAATATTGAAACAAAAGACTGACTGGCCCATCTGACTGGTCCACCGGGCATATTAGTAACTGGGTCGGGCTCATTTTTAGCAGCCCATGAAGTAATCGGGCCTACCCACTTCAGCTCCTTTAAATGTTTTGGTCCCCCGGGCCCATTTGACAACTCTAAGTATATACCAAAGAGTTGTTGAATGACCAGTTTGTTTTGACTTTTTTAAAAAAAAATTTTATAGTTTAATATAATTTTATGTAAAAAAATATTTAATTTTTTTTTTTATAAAAACTTCAAATAAAAATTTTGTTTAAATATTTATTTTTAAAATACTATTTTAGATTATCAATTTACTGAAACTTTTTTTGAATATCAAAATTTTAAAAAATCACTTAATTTTAAATAGCTTTTTATAAAAATCATTTTTAAATAGAATTTCTTTAAAAAATTAGGATTTTAACTATGATTTGATCTTCAATAATATGTATTTATGTTATAATATGTCATAATTAGTCTTTAATTAAAAAAACAAATATAAAAAATTTATAATATTTTAAAAAACCGATTTTATAAAATCCATTTTTAAAAATACAATTTTTTTTTTTTAAATTGAAACAAACAGCCCATAATATGAATTATGACTTGATTCTGATTATAAAGGAGTATGATATTAATATGTTTTTCTTGTAATTCAATCCATAACTTGCCACTTTAACAATTCCACATGACATGGAATTGTCTGTTTCCATGCATCAAAGACAAAAAGGGCACGGCACACACGTAAGTTTCAAGTCAGAGGATAACAATTCCAAACCTAAAGATGAAAAAATGGAAATGAAAGAAAGCAATAAAAATATTTATAGAAATATTTTTTTTAGAACGTATCGAAATTTTAAATATGACTTTATTATATTTAATTACATTTAATTTTTTTTAAATATAATATCCTTAACATGTACCCTAAAGGCATACGTTAACATGACCCAAATAAAAAATTGTAGACCTCAAATATTAGAATTAGAAATGCTGGTTGCTTATACGCAAAGCAATATTCTTTTGCCTTCTCTTTCTCTAATTTGTCCGTTTGCATGTATATGTCGGGCTAAAAATGAGTGGTGGTTTTCGACTTTCACTAATTTATTGGTATTTCATGTCAAACATCATCATTTTGTTTTAGTATTTTTATAAGTTTTTAACAAACAATTAAATTAAACATTTATAACATAATCAATTATCATATAAGTAATTTTTGTATATAAACTATTTTGATTAAAAAAAAATACTGTAAAAGTATTTTGATAAACTATTTTTGTATATCAATTATCATGTTTCTGTAAATAAACTATTTTGATAAAAAAACAATTTTTTTTTTTTTGTAAATAAACTGTTTTTGTATATCAATTATCATGTTTCTGTATTTTTTTTTTTTTGCATAAGTTGTTTTGGAATATCTTAAGAGGACTATCCTTTCCTTAATAGAAGAGAGTCACTCTATAAAAATTTAAAAAATAATTTGAAAATTAAAAAATACATTTATATATACATATTATATACATAATATCTGTGTAAGAGAGTCACATCCTCGTTTCATAAAAAAACAATTGAAAATATATATTTTCGAAATAAACTCAAGAATATATACTTTTGTAAGAAGCTTCGATGCAACAGAAGGACTGATTAGAGAATGTAGCAAAAATATCAATTATCATGTTTCCGTATTTTTTTTTTTTGCATAAGTTGTTTTGGAATATCTTAAGAGGACTATTTCTCCTTTCCTTAATAGAAGAGAGTCACTCTATAAAAATTTGAAAAATAATTTGAAAATTAAAAAATACATTTATATATACATATTATATACATAATATCTGTGTAAGAGAGTCACATCCTCGTTTCATAAAAAACAATTGAAAATATATATTTTCGAAATAAACTCAAGAATATATACTTTTGTAAGAAGCTTCGATGCAATAGAAGGACTGATTAGAGAATGTAGCAAAAATACCATCTTGAATTAGAATTCATCCTTAAAGACACAATGGTCTATGTAAAATTCTAAAAACAAGAAGAAATTGGTTTTTGCTCAGTTTTTCAACAAATACCATTAATACTTTGAAAGATGTTGCAAAAAACCAGGGAACCAAAATTTTCATTTTATATGTTAATTTAACCTCCTAAAACAATTGTTGTCATGAATCTAAACTAAATAGTTATAAAATTTCATTGTTTAGCTCCCCATTTTTTAGTTTTTAATTTATTTGTATGAAAATGAATTGTTTATTGTGAGATATTGGATCGAACTCTAGTATGGTCGAATGCTAGCTTCTTTGTTCGACAGAATTAAGCATGAAGTCGAAGGTTGTTCACATGCTTGTGTCGAAGATGCTAGGGTTGTTAGCATGTTAAATTAGGTTTTAGTGTTTAAACCCTAATTTGTTAAGTTAGCTTGTTTATTAAGTTGACTTGTGTAATGGGCCTTGCGGAAAAAGCTCATTAGTTAGTATGTTAGGTTTTATTATAAATAACATACTAGTCTCTCATCATTGCTAAGCTGCAAATCCTAATTTAGGGTGAGAGAGGTTATTTGTTATTCTTGTAAACTTGTAATCTTGTTTTAAGAGAAAGTAAAAGAATAACAGTTATAACCAATTCTTGTGTTCTTCTCATCTTCCCTGATTCCTATTATATTTTGTTCTTGACATCGTTTTTCACAACAAATTGGTGCGGTGAGCGTGGAGAAGATGTCTTCAACAAAGTATGAGATTAAAAACTTCACCGGAGTGAATGATTTCGGTCTGTGGCGTTTGAAGATGAAAGCCCTACTGGTACAACAGGGTTGCTTGGAAGCGTTGAAGGGAGAGGCAGCAGTGAATGCAAAATTGACGGCAGCGGAGAAGACGAATATGATCGAGAAAGCACACATCGCAATTTTGCTGAGCCTTGGTGATAAGGTTCTCCGGCAGGTATCAAAGGAGACGACGGCATCAGGGTTATGGGTGAAACTTGAAAGTTTGTATATGACCAAATCGCTGGTAAATCGACTCTACCTGAAGCAAGCTTTGTATTCATTCAAGATGATTGAAGACAAAGTGTTGACTGAGCAGTTGGATATGTTCAACAAGTTGATTCTTGTTCTTGAAAATATTGATGTGAAGATCGATGATGAAGATCAAGCGTTGTTACTATTGTGTTCTTTACCTCGATGTCATGCTCACTTCAAAGAAACTCTCTTGTATGGAAGGGAGTCCCTGACGTTTGAAGAAGTTCAATCAGCCTTGTATTCTAAGGACTTGAATGAACGAAAGGAGCATAAACCTTCGACTATTAGCGAAGGTTTGGCCGTTAAAGGAAAATTCTTGCGAAAGGATGGTAAGTTCGACAAAAAGAAGGGCAAAAGCCAGTCGAAGTCTTACAGTGGCGAAGCATCTGGTATTCGATGCTATCATTGTAAGAAGGAGGGTCACACAAGAAAGGTGTGCCCTGACCGCTTGAAAGATCATGGAGGTAAGGATAATGGCAATGCAACCATTGTTTAAGATGATTTCGAATCATCTGATGTCCTTGTGGTTTCAAGCAGTGACTCGAGAAGAGAGTGGATAATGGATTCAGGTTGCACTTGGCACATGACTCCAAACAAAGACTTGTTCGAGGAATTATGTGATCAAGATGGTGGATTAGTACTGCTGGGAAACAATAAAGCTTGCAAGATTGCAGGTGTTGGATCTGTAAGATTCAAGCTCCATGATGAGTCAATAAAGTTGTTGACTGAAGTCAGGTATGTTCCTGATTTGAAGAGAAATCTGCTTTCTCTGGGTGAATTCGACAAGAAAGGATATGTTTTCCAAGGAGAGAAAAGTGTCCTAAGAGTCATGAAGGGGTCGAAGGAAGTCTTGAGAGGCGTGAAGAAACAAGGCTTGTTGTTAAGTGCCAAAATGTACTTCTTTTGTATATATATTTTGTGGCACTTATCGAGACTTTTGTTGATATTCATTGAATAATTCTCCGTTTTGTGTATAAATGCGTATACTTTGTGAATAATTGTATTTTCATATACTTTTATACTTTTTGGTAGTTTTTGTGTCTTTTTGTAGGTATTCTTGTGTATTTGGAGCATGTGCAATAAAGTGTCGAAGACACGGCTTCAAACGCAAGATTTTGAGCAACGGAACCAACTCGTCAACGAATAAAGCTCAAAATCAAAGAATAATAAATCATCAATTTGGTTTATATTTTGTCATTGTTAGATAGGAAATTGAATAAGCTTTCCAACGCTTCAAACCGGGCGCAAATCGGAGTTACGGTTCTCAAGATATGACATTTTTACTAAAGCTGATTTTTTTTCAAGACATCTTCAGCACGCGGCGCGAAAATAGTTCGCGGGGCGAACTGTGCGATTTTCAGACTCGTTAAATAGGGGCAGAAACACAATTTTAGGTCATGGTTTTGGGGTATTTGTTCCCAACTCCATCAACCTTCATTTTTTGGTCGAGATAGCTTAGAAAACATCATTGGAGCATGCATTTGGATGATTAAAGATGGATTGCCCATCAATCGGATCTGACAACCCGTGAGATGTTTGGTTCATTTCTCTTCTTCTTTGTGTATTCTCTATTTTTTGGGTTTTGTATATATATTTACTTTGAACTCATGTATATTTGTCGCCCATGGCATTATATGAAACTTACTTTACAAATCTTTGTTGACTGTTATCTTAGATTTTTGCTCCATGCTAGGGATTTGGGTTGTTGTAGAGATAGACTTCTTGAATCCTTATCTAGGATGATTATCTGTTAGTATCTGGATTGCAGACATGGATCTAGAACTAACAATCTTTATGGGTGTCGAAGCTTAATGCTTACGTGTTGGTTGTGTCGGTGGAGAGATCGTCGATACGATTGATATGGATGTCTGCTATGTTGTTGAGGTGTGCTGAGAGATCGTCGCCGAGATGATATGGTAGTACTCCCGTCGGTGTTGCAGAAATGAACATTAATGTGAGCGATGCCGGATGACATTGATGAGTATTGTAGGTTGAGTATAACTGGTCGATAAGTTTAAGTTTGTGAGAAGTAGATTATATACCATGCTTGATAAGTCTTTTCTTCCTAAAAAATAAATTCTTTTTATGTTCATAAGTATACTTTCCTTTTTTACTAAAAACCCATTTAACCCAAACTCAAGAACTAAGAATCCTTCGAACGGCAGTTCAATAGCACTAATCTCTGTGGACACGATAAATTCCCGGATAAATATTTCCAAAACTTTTGTTGCTTGCCGCTATGCCTCCAACACTTGTATACCCTTGAGGCTGAAGTTGTAAGTGGTTTGACAAATGTTGCATCCACGAAACCTTTGTCGAAGACAGAAATCTGGCACATGAGATTGGGCCATGTCAGTGAAAGGGGTCTGGTCGAATTAGGGAAACAAAATCTGCTTGGTGGAGACAAAGTCGAAAAGCTGAAGTTTTGTGAACCCTGTGTATTTGGAAAGTCTTGCAGAGTGAAGTTCAACAAAGGCAAACAAAGAACACATGAATCCCTTGATTACATCCATGCTGATCTTTGGGGGCCTGCAAGGTGTCCATCACATTCAGGAGCAAGGTATTTTCTATCCATAGTTGATGATTATTCCAGGAAATTATGGGTATTCATCCAGAAGACTAAGGATGAAACTTTTGAAAATTTCAAAAGTTGGAAGACTCTGGTCGAAAATCAGACTGGCAGAAAGGTCAAGAGGTTGAGAATCGACAATGGCCTTGAATTTTGCAATGAAGCGTTCGATAGCTTTTGTGCTGACTCTGGTATTGCAAGTCACAAAACTACTGCAGGTACTCCACAACCAAATGGTTTGGCTAAAAGGTTTAATCGAACTATTTTGGAGAGTCAGATGCATGTTGACTAGTGCGGGATTAAAGAAGGTGTTCTGGGCTGAGGCTGTTTCGACAGCAATATATCTGATAAACAGATGTCCTTCGACAGCGTTAGATATGAAGACACCTGAAGAAGTTTGGTCGGGACATCCACTTGATCTCGACAAACTGAGAGTATTTGGCTGCGTAGCCTATGCTCACATTAGGCAAGACAAGGTCGAACCTAAAGCTCTGAAATGCATGTTCATGGGATATCCTAAAGGAGTCAAAGCTTATAGGCTATGGTGCCTAGAGCCATGTCACAAGAGGTGTATCACCAATCGAGATGTAGTATTCAGTGAAGCTGAAATGGCTTTTAAGAAAACTGATGATGTTGGTTGAAGTACAAAGACATCTGACGAAGAGCTGGAACAGGTAGAGATTCCTGTTGAGGTGAAGCATGTTGATGTTGAATTGCATATCCCTGATGAAGTCGAAGAAGCAGAAGATGTTGAGGAAGTTAAGGAAACTGACGATAACTACCTATTGTCGAGAGATAGGTCGAGAAGAGTCATCAAGGCACCTCAGAGACTTGGGTATGCATATCTTATAGGTTATGCCTTAATCTCTGCAAGTGAGGTTCTAGACGAAGAACCTAGAGATTATAAGGAAGTTATGAGGAGTCGAAATAAGACTGAATGGCCGAAGGCCATGGATGATGAGATGAAATCTCTTCATGATAATCATACTTGGGAACTCATCAAGAAACCTGCTGGGGCAAGGTTAGTCAGCTGTAAATGGATTTTCAAAGTTAAGGAAGGAATTGATGGAGTGATGTCGAAAAGATACAAGGCAAGGATAGTTGCAAGGGGTTTCACTCAGAAAGAAGGTGTCGACTTCAATGATGTGTTTTCTCCTGTTGTGAAGCATAGGTCCATTCGAATGTTGTTTGCCATGGTGGCACAGTTCGATCTTGAACTGGAACAGATGGATGTGAAGACTGCGTTCTTGTATGGTGATCTAGATGAAATGATCCTGATGAGGCAACCTGAAGGGTATGTCGAAAATGGGAAGGAAGACTATGTGTGCAAACTAAAGAGATCTTTGTATGGGCTGAAACAATCTCTTCGACAGTGGAATAGGAGATTTGACAAGTTCATGGCACGCATAAGTTTCATTAGAAGTCAGTTCGACCACTGCGTTTACTTTAGATTTCGACCTGGTAATTTATTTGTTATTTTGTTGCTTTATGTGGATGATATTCTCATAGCAAGCAACAATGTCGAAGATGTGATGAGGGTGAAGGCTGAACTCAATAAGGAGTTCGATATGAAGGATCTGGGAGCTGCTTCCAAGATTCTTGGAATTGACATTCGAAGAGATAGAAAGAAGTCGAAGTTATGCTTATCTCAAGAGGCATATCTACGAAAGATTCTCGAAAAGTTTGGTATGTCGAATTCGAAGCCAGTTATGACTCCGACAAACCCTCAATTCAAGCTGAGTATTGATCAGTGTCCCAGTACTGATGTCGAAAGAGCCTATATGAATAGCATCCCATATGCTAATATAGTTGGTTCTTTGATGTATGCTATGGTCTGTACTAGACCCGACATAGCATATGCAGTAAGTCTTGTAAGTAGGTACATGGAGAATCTTGGAAAGGCTCACTGGCAAGCATTGAAGTGGATCTTAAGATACATAAATGAGTCTCTGAACAGAGTCCTAATTTATGATGGAGCCTTGGGTGAAAATAGTAAAGCAGCAATTGAAGGATATGTCGACTCTGATTATGCAGGTTGTATGGATTCTAGAAAATCTATTTCTGGATATGTTTTCACTATGTTTGGCATTGCAATTAGTTGGAAAGCAACACTTCAGAAGGTTGTTACTCTATCAACCACTGAAGTAGAGTATATTGCCCTAACTGAAGCTGTGAAAGAAGCATTGTGGCTTGAAGGTTTTGCGAAGGAGCTGAAACTTCAAGGTGAAAGTATCACTGTTAAATGTGATAGTCAAAGTGCAATACACCTGTCGAAGAATTCAGCCTATCATGAGCAAACTAAGCACATTGGTGTGAGGCTGCATTTCGTCAAAGGAGTAATCGAGCGTGGAGAAGTCCAAGTGCTGAAAGTTTTGACTGAAGACAATGCTGCTGATATGATCACAAAATCATTGCCGAGTTGCAAGTTTTTCCACTGTATGCAGTTGATAAAGCTGCATGAAGAAAGCTAGTTGTTCCCTTGATGTTGTAGAGTTAGATCCAAGGTGGAGATTTGTGAGATATTGGATCGAGCTCTAGTATGGTGGAAGGGTAGCTTCTTGGTTCGACAGGATTAAGCATGAAGTCGAAGGTTGTTCACATGCTTGTGTCGAAGATGCTAGGGTTGTTAGCATGTTAAATTAGGTTTTAGTGTTTAAACCCTAATTTGTTAAGTTAGCTTGTTTATTAAGTTGGCTTGTGTAATGGGCCTTATGGAAAAAGCCCATTAGTTAGTATGTTAGGTTTTATTATAAATAGCATACTAGTCTCTCATCATTGCTAAGCTGCAAATCCTAATTTAGGGTGAGAGAGGTTATTTGTTATTCTTGTAAACTTGTAATCTTGTTTTAAGAGAAAGTAAAAGAATAGCAGTTATAACCAATTCTTGTGTTCTTCTCATCTTCCCTGATTCCTATTATATTTTGTTCTTGACGTCGTTTTTCACAACAATTATTGTGTTCCTGTTCCTGATTTATGTATTCAAATGTTATTGTAATGAAAGTTGATTAATTTAGCAAAATGAAACTCTAAGAAAGTATATTTTTGGATTTTGTCAGGAAGTATATTTTCAAATTATTATTTTTTTTTTGCTAAAATAAGGGTGTGACTCAGTTACGAATGAATATGGTATGAGAATGAGTGCATTAGAAAATGTATTTTCGTATTAGAGGGATATTTTGAATTTTTCACGAGAACGAGGGAGCAACACTTAGGGTGAAAAAAAGTAAGGGAATTTCTTAATGTACCCTAAGTGGTTGAAAAACACCCTATGAAAACCTGGAAATGTCATTTTGATTTCGAAAATACATTTTCAGATGCACCTCATACACACACAATTCATTCATTTTTGAGTCACGTCGCAATTCTATAAATAAATTTTTTTCGAAAATGTATTTTCGAAGAGTCTCCAAAAATGCATTTCCAAAGATTCTTCGGAAACGCACTTTCAAAATCTAAAAAAATGCATAAACTTTATCATTTCATAACGGCATTCATGTTCATTTCTATTCAACTTTATTATCTCCTAAACTCCATTTAATAAAGTAAAAATTTTTCTACTTTCTGAATGAGATCTATCCTCCACAATGAACTTATGCAGTACTACATCATAAGCTTCTGTTAATTGTCTTACACGACCTAAGAGGTCAAGGTTAGAATTAACTACCAAGAATATTCAAATGTCACACTACAGACTCAATAACCTAGTCGGACCGACCGACCTGCTCTGATACCACTAATGTAACACCTTTCTAACCCACAATTAATATTCGCAATATAATGCAAATTAAATAATTTAAATCACCAACAAGAGTGTCACCTTCAGAAAAATTTCATAAATAACAAGTTCTGCTTCGTAACACGGGTTCTTAAAAAGTATGTAAATCATAAACTTCTTTAACACAACAATAATAATAACACCACTTTTCTCGCAGCAAAATTCATAGTCTGAGAACATCTTTATTAAACTTCATAAAAACTCATTCATACTTTGTCATTCATGATTCATAACCAAAACATCACAACAGCATGAAGGTAAATCATCATACTAAAACAATTAAAGAAGAACATAATAGTTCCAAAAACACACGATCCTGAACCTGGTGTTACATATTAGATCAAGACTCCCTTTATTCGAAAATAAACGCTAAAAGGACTCCAGGAAACTATCCTCTAACTTCGACGGACTACTCTTGATTACCTGCGCGTTACCCACGTGGAGGCAACATTCAAACAGAAAAGGTGAGTATTTCATAATTATATATAAGACATAAGGAATAAATATAATAGTGGCACATAAATATAGTATCCTCATGTTTCACATACTTACTCACACATGCACATCATCATCTATTCACAACATCATCATATATTATAATCACAATCATCCTTTAGAATCATTCACATCACGAATAATCAAACATCATTCAATCATGCAATGTCACAAATAATGCAATGCAACACCAATAGACTCATGCGTGTGGTACCAACACTTTAATGATGACTCATTCATCATTCTCCAAAGATCCTCACAAATAGGATCGATTTTCGCTTGGAACCGGAGTACTTCACAATATCGCACCCAATCCACACAATGAGATTGAGGCCACCACTTGACCATTTGTCCTGCAAACATCATTGGACTATCGTTCTACAAATATGCTATGAATGTACGATGCAAAACTTCACAATAATCAATGACCATGGGTAGTCAAAATGGCATCATCATTCATTTATTCATTGAATCAAATCGTCATCTCAATCATACACGTATCACAAACATCTCGATCAGCACAACACATACTCCACAATCATCATGTCATCAATCATCACAACATCATATAATAGTAAAAAGTATATACATACATGTAATCGCATAATCAATTTCCATACAAATAGCCCTCTAAATCCATCCAAATAGGTTTATTATATTCTGGAAAATTACTCAGAAATTATTATAAATCATAAGCTTCCATAGTCTGAAATCATTTTTAAAAAATATAAAATTTTGTCCTAGTATACCGCGCTAAGCGCGTTCCCCACTAACTTGACTTTTGTTTTATTTTCAAAAGCGGGCTAAGCAGGCTCTACCGCGCTAAGCGGGGTCTGCGATTTCTGCAAAATCCTGCACGACCTGCATTAACCAGTCCCAAACTTTTGCCCAAAAACAGGTTCTAATCATTAATTTTCTATAATTTAAGGTCTATTAATATAGTTCTAACATGGATTATTCATTCTAAACATCAAATCACAATTGTTCATCACAACTTCAATAATCTTCATCAAAGCCTTGACCTTCAAATCCATTAAAATGATGGATTTGACTCTAGATCAAATTATTATTCACCAATACAACAATCATCAACATCATACATCGCATTATCAATACAATCCAAGCAAACAATCATCATTCATCAATTTCATCAAAATATCCCAAAACCCCAACATACAATTATCAACCCCTTAAATGAAATATAATAATTAAGATAACCCCCTTATCTTAGATTATTGGCTAGTTTGATTCTCTTCCCGAACTCTATGGTTGATTCTTCTTCTCCTTTTCTTGCCCTATCTCTCTCTCTTTCTTTCACGCTTCTCCAAAACTCTACGATGAATGAATATTTCCTCTCTTTTCCCCTTTTTACTTAGTTAGCCTTAGGACCCATAATATGATCTTCCTATTATGCCCTCACTAACTCCACCTCACATTATCACCTTATTTTATTTTAATTCAACAATAATGCTAATTAGAACTACATTTATTTTATTATTCTAACCAACACCTTAATTCCACTACCCCACACACATCAACATAAACGTCACACGTCACATAATCTCATTGATAATTCGCAATAACTCATATATAATCCTATCAAAACAATCAAATAACAAATTAAATAATTAAATCTAATTATCGGGGTGTTACAATATGATTAATGATGATAGTATTTAACAATATGATGAGTAGTAACATGAACTAGGGTCAATTTCCATATTTATATGATTTTTAAAGTTTAGGTTTTGATGATGATTCTTGGGATTGTGATGAATAATTGTATTGAAATGTTTTTGATGGAAAATACGTGTTAGAAATAGGTTGTTATACCTTAAATTGCAGGAAAATGATGATTAGAATGTGTCTTGGGTTCAAGAAATTGTAGGGGACTGATGTTGATCGCGTAGGAATTTTCTACAAAATTACATAGCGTGCTTATTGCGGATGGCTTTAGACGTTGTAACGCCTACGAGTGGGCTTAGCATCAAAATATCTGTTTGGGAAAGTTTATGAGGGCACTTAGCGCCGTGAGGCCCGCATAGCGCGACATGGGATGCGAGATTTTATATTTTCTTTAACTTTTCACGAGATTATGCATGCTTATACTTTATCATAATTTATACTTAATTTTAAAATAATTAAAGATGCATGAAAGTATTATTTTAGAGGCTTATTGGAATTAAACATGAAACTTTGTTATCTGCTTATGTGTATGTTTGATTATGACACATGCTTGTGAAGAAGATTATAAAGGGGTATATGTTTGTCGTAATGAGGTATTGTATGTGATGGTTTGTAACATCATAAATATGAGGTATGTGCGTTGTGATATTAATTGAGATGATTGTGATGTAGATGTAAAGGGATAATTATTATATGATATGATGAGTAAATGAATGGTGATGCATTTTGACTAGTCGTGGTCGTTATTATCATGACGTTGTGCATCATACATTCATAGCATATGTTAGGACATTGGTCCAGTAATGTTTGCAGGACGATTGGTCCCGTGTTAGGACTCTAGTCTAGTGACGACCTCAATCCCATAGTGTGGATTGGGTGTGATATTGTGAAGTACTCTGGTTCTAAGCGGGAATCAATCATATTTTTGGGGATCCTTGGAGAAGGAGATGACTGGGTCATCAGTGAAGTTTTGGTGCCACATGCATGATTCAATGATGTTGTATTTCATCCTTTGTGGCATTGCATGATATTGAATTAAGTGATGTTTGATGATGTGTGATTAAATGACGTTTTGTGTGATGATTGTTGATTATTGATGTGTTCATGAGGTGAATGAAATAATGAATTGATATCGTGAGTAAGTATGTAAAGTATGATTGAAGAGTGAAATCTTTGATAATTGTGGTGCAACTACTATGCTTATTTCTTATATCTTTTATAATGATTTGTAATTACTCACCTTTTCTGCTTGGAAATGTTGCCTCGAAACGTGGGTAACTTGCAGGTGATCAAGAATAGCGTGTTGAAGCTTAAAGGATAGCTTTAGAGTGCTTTATTAGTTTATTTTGATTTAGAGGTGTCTTGCTCTTATAAGTAACACCAGGTTGGAAACACTTGAGTTTGAAGTTGTTGTTCTTTTAAAATTACATTTATACTAATGATGCTATTTGAGAAGTTCTTTGATGTCGACCTTAATAATTACAAGGTTTTTGAAGTTTTATTTCAATAAATGAAATTAAGTTGAGACTATGAATTCTGCTGCGAAGTTTGAAAAATTATACGTTGACATCATTTAAAGAATTGTGAATTCAATTATTTGAGAACCCGTGTTACGGAGTAGGAACAGTTATTATGATGTTTATAGGAAGATGTGACACCAATGTGATGATTTGTGCATAATTATTTATTAAAATTTTGGGTCTGTAATTTTTTGGCTTTAGGGACTAAACCGCAAGCAAAAAGTAAGATATAGGGACTTAAATCCAAAAAAAATAACTTACAGGGACGAAAATAAAAAATTCGCTAACGTACAGTGACCAAAAGTGCATTTAAACCTTATTTATTAAAATAATCGTTGGGTTTAGAAGGGTGTTACAAATCGCATTGTATACCCGCTTGATATTTGAAACACTTTCTAGTTGTTTCCGTTTCAGATCTGCTAGTTTGTTTTTCAGCGCCACCTTGATTAAAGACATGTTCGAAACAATTTCCTTTTCCGCTGGTTTAACAAAATATACGATGGGATGACCGACTAGCTGTGTTTGCAAGGTATGGTTATGTATTCCAAAAATCACATTAAATTTCCACATTACATCAATGTTACAATATCCGCGCAATTTTAAGAGACAACCACATTTTCTCGTTATGGTGTTATCATGTTTCAACTTCTGAATCGGGGGAATGTATGTTCCACTTCTCTTGCATCTCATTGTTATAAATGCTTGGCTTCGGTTAGAACCATTGTCGGACCTTCCAATCAAAATGTCAAACCCCAAATTCCTGGCTACCATGCGGACCCATTGAAGCATATGTTCACGAGCAGTAAATAATTGTTCATTTATGAAACCTTGACCAACATCTATCTCCACAAGAACCTATTTAACATCATCCAATTTTACTTCATGCTTCACTTCATCAGGTTCAACATCATCCTTCACTACACCGGTTTTACATCGTTACTTATAGCATTTATGGGAACATATCTGGGTGCACCATATCTAATAAGAACCAAAACAGTAAAATGCTTAAAAACCAGTGACAGAAAATTTCAGATACACATATAAAAAATTACGGTAGGTGAGTTTGGAAATGTGTATCCGAAAAAAGTGCATATTTTTCAGCTAAAAAACAAGATTAATGCAAACAATGAAGGATGAAATGAGTGAACTTTACCTTAAATTGCAGCTTTTTTTGTTCCCTTTGATGTGATAAAATTCAAGAATGTTGGTTTGGAATCGAAAAGTTAGTAGAAAATGAAATTTCATTTTAAAGGGTTTTTGGTTATCGAGGAAGTTTGAAGTGCGAGAGAGATGATCATACAAAGTGGTCATATATTTAATTTTCCACTGGAGATTTTTGGAGATACATCTCCGAAAATATCACTAATTAGTTAAAGGGTTAAGTATGTTTTTTATCCCTATAAATATCTCAAATTTTATTTTTAATCCCTATTAAAAAAATGACATATTTTAGTCCCTAGAAAAATTTTATGCATATATACAGTTTTAGTCCCTGCTATTTTTTAAAATTTTGAAAACTGTTTAATTATCCTTAAACTTTTAAATTTTTTAATAAATTTTTTTATATCTGTTTAGAATACTATAAAATATTTCTTTACCAAATTATAGAATTTTTTAAAATAGAAGAATTAAATATGAATTTTTTAAATTTTAAAAGATAATGATAAAAGTAATGCAAATCTCGACTAAGAAATCAAATTTTGAGTTTTTTTCGAGGAACTTTTTATAACATTCTAAACATGTCTGTAAAATAATCATTCAAAAATACACACCAGTTTAACAATAGGGACTAAAACTACGTGCATAATAATTTTGTAGGGACCAAAACATATTATTTTTTTAATAGAGACCAAAACAAAATTTGATAATTTTATAGGGACCAAAAACATATGTTCGGAGAAGTATCTCCAAATTAAACTGATGTAAAATGATTTCAGAGGTCTGTTCGGAGAAGTATCTCCGAATTAATCTCATAAGAATTCAGAGTTGCATCTCCAAAAATATTTTGGAGTTTTCAGAAGTATGTTACAGGGTAAAGGTGCAAAGAGAAATCCCTTACGCTATGTTTGTGAGTTTGGAGGGGATGAGAGAGAAAGGCTTTCGAAAACGAAATATTAAAAAAATATAAAAAAAATATTTGACATTTTTTGAAAAAATAATTTTGTTTAGAATGATATAAGAGTCATTATTATTACTAAATTTTTAATTTTTAAAATAGTATAACAACCTAAAAGATATTTGAAAAATTTATGAAAGCCCTCCAAAATCCTTCAAAACCCTCATTCAATATAATTTTTGAGTTCTTCCATTTTATAGAATTTTTGGTGTTATGAATAAAATCAAACCCTTCAAAACCCTCCTATCCAATTTTTTTTTATTCTTTTCATCCTATTCTTTTTATTTTCTTAAGCCCTCTCATCCCTTCCTCTCTAAACTCACAAATAAAGCTTTAAGAAAATTCTCAAAAGTAATCTCCATCCTAATCTTACAATATTTTGGGCAGTGCCTTGCTGAGTTTCTATTGGGCCTTAGTAGTTATGTGAGACCATTTGTCACTTTTGAGTTAGTTGGTTTTTGTTTTTGTCGGAAAGTTAATTAATTTAATTTCTTTGTTCATTTACTGTATTTTGTCATGAGAAAAATGGATTTGGAAAGATATAAAAAGAGTAAATATCATTAAAATTGCAGGACCTTGGCAATTTAATCTTTCACAAATGATCCTTAAATTTCAAAGACGTACTTGAATATTTAATAGATGAATAAAATATTGATAGTGTGAGGATTAGATAGATACAATACAACCATATAATTTTAGAGGTGAAGTTGGATATTTATTATGCAAAAATGTCAATCAGGGGTGGAACTCACTTTTTCCTGGTGCCATGAATCTCCATCTCCATGTATTTTTCTGAATTTATGTTGGATTTTAATAATTGTTTTTTTTAAAAAATTAGTAAAAAATTTGTGCGTCCGTATAGATAAATTCATTCATATTTTAAAATTATTTGATAAGACTTGATTGTTGTTTTGATATATAATAATTATTATAAAATTATTAATAACTACAAATATTTAAACGTAAACATGTAACAAATCACCGATATAATAAATTCAATATGACTAATAATTATAAATATTTATAAATTTTTTTCCAGTATTTATTTACAGTAAAAAATTAAGCAAGGTCATTTTTACAAAATAGATATTAGGATAACAGTGACCGAGAGTTCATATCATATTTCTCTTATTTTTTTATCTTATACTTCTCCTAATTTTTTTCGGGGCATTCTTCCAATGAGATGTAATTTGTTTTTTCATTTTAAGTTTTGCATTCTAAATCATATTCTATGTTTAGTCACTCTGCAGCATCATACATAACTACCGTTATTTAGACACAATATTATAAAATCACAACAAATATTTATTTTCTTTATATTTTTACCAAATCTGTATTAAATAAATGACATGCATGTTAATTTTCATTAAATAATGATATTTCAAGACACTAATAGAAGAACTCAAAATGAACTTTCACTATATGAAATCTATTATTTAGTATTCCACTGCTAGCTCTTACTTATAATTTTCCATTTAATTAATTATGCAAGTAATTAAATAAAGGAAATCACTAAGGTCAAGTAATTAAATTTAAGAGACAATTTAAGAGACACAATACACTCCCTAGCTGCAAATCCTTTCATTAGATGCTCTCATGCACAAGACACACAATAGCCTGCAATGAATAGATCCCCAAACGAACCTTTTGATGAAGCCCAACAATCTTAATTGTATATTACCACTAGCCCCACTTGTGAAATTCTTCCTACCATGAAGTGGATACTGGAAACAACAAACATAGTATTGTAGTATTTCTTTCCTAGCAATAACTTAAATACACATTAACATAAAAATAGAGTTTATGAATTTATATAGAAAGTGATTTACCTGTTGTTGATGTCCTTTTTCTTGCAGTGTTTTGTAAAGTTATTTTTCAGAAAACACGATTCTAATCAAGTAAAAAAATCTCCTTAACAAAGGACTGAGAAGTGGAGTTACCTTTTTACAGATTGATAGAAAGATAATTATTTTAAACTTTAGATGAGTCTTTATGAAAGTTCACATCATATCTAACTTTTGATCCATAGGAACAATCATCACAATTTGCATAAAGAGAGTAGGAGTGGCAGCCACAGACTCTTCGTGTATACTCGTATCATCACAATTTGCCTATGTTTTGGTAACTGTAAGATAATTGCATTTAGTGCCGTCTTGAATCCACTGTCAAGAATATGATCAACCTCATCTAGTACCAAAACCTGTATCCAAGAAGTCCCACTCAATCATCAACTATTTTTACAAAAGATAAATATACGTGATCAAGTTCATCTAGCAAAAACAAGACAACCTACTTTGGAACATAAAATTAGAGCTATCTTGAATTAACTTCCTAACAAACACTTTTTAAAAAGAAGGAAATTAAAAAGAATCTAGTAATTTCTACAAGTATTAAAAAGAATCTAATAAAAAACATCACACTTCAAAGACTAAACAAAATATTGTAAGAACAAAGCCGAAAACAAATATTTAATTATATAAAATTGTGGATGTCCAAGATGTTTGTGTTGAAGCCAAATTGGCGAGGCAGAAGAGAAGACTCAGAATAAAGATAAGAGTACACATAACTACGGAAAACACATACAATGACGGTAGCACGTCCATTGTTAGATAGCGTGTGATTGTATATATGCTGGTTACCACAACGGGTGTGTGACCGTTGTTATAAATTAGATAGCGCGTGTCATACCCCAAAATTTGCCCATACTATTTCTCCTATTCAAATTCAAAACAAAGTGTAAAGCTCAAAGACATCTCTCATAAGCAAAAGATCAGAAACTAGGGTTTGGATTGTTCAAAAGAAAATCAATGGATCAATGGTTCCAAGGCATCCCATATGGCTCAATATATTTCACATGACCTCTATGACAAGTATCAAGTCTCAGCTCAAAGGATTGATCACCCAAATGTTCAGAAAGTCAACAGTCGACTAGGTTGACCTAAAAGTCAACTGGGGTCAAAGTAAAGTCAAAACTCCTGATTTTTTGTCAAGATCCTCATGTTGAAGTATCATTCACCATTTGATCAAGAATTGATCATGGTTCATCAAGGAAAGATAAAAAATCAACAAATCAAAAAGTTTCTAAATTAGGGTTTGTATAGGAGAAAGTCAACTGAACTTTGACCAGCCATAAATCTCACATGGAACATCAGAAATTTTCCATCCAAAGCTTATTTTGAAGGAAATTTGATTCTCTACAATTTTGTCTCTCACATGCCAAGTCCAAAAATGCTTCATTTGGGAGATATGGACCATAACATTATAGGTCCTTTTCAAAAGTCAACCAAAAGTCATTTTTTTCAAAAGGACACACAAGGAGCATGAAAAATTATTTTGACATGAGACCAAAGACATTGGTTAGAGGACTCTTCAAGGTTTCTAAAAAGTCCAAGAACTTGAAAAAATGTGAAAGCATGAGGAAATGGCAAGGTACACAAGTTCACCTATTTTCAAGAGGTTACAAAGAGAAATATGGTCCAAAATGATTTTTCTTCTAAATGGGCTTGATTTCTTTTGGTCCTAATATCATATTAAGCCCATCCACGACCATGGAATATATATCTTACATTTTTATTATTTTTATTTATTATTTTATAGATTTTATTCATTAAAATCATAATTTAATCAAATAAAATTATAAAAATAATAGAAGATTTGATTTGGCTTCAGAATTGATTCAATTAATTGTCAAAATATATCACATTAATCAAGGAAATTCAAGGCATTTGGTTTAGGGAAGATTGAGGGCAAAAATAGAAAGAAATCATTCAAATTTTCAATCAAATTCTTTTCTCCAATTACATGATATATTTCCTAAACCATTGACCTAATGCTTTCACATATATATACACATATTCATTCAGCATGGGGGACGAAATAATGGAGAGAAAGAACCCTAATAAAACCTTCCAAAACTCAAGAAACTAGGGCATGATAAAACATCCTCCTCAACAAGTTTTAATTCATTCCAGCCATCCAAATTCGTCCCTGTGGTGTTAAAAGACAAGATTGAATCAAGAGCCAAGGGTCATGATGTCTTGAACGTGATTCATGTGTTCATCCTCTTCATACAGGTTCTGATCTTTATTTTCTGCATTATGTGACGTTTTGATTCAATTTAATCGCGTGCTTGAGTTGCTGGAATAGGTTAGAGGAGATTGGAGTCGTTGGTTCGGAGAGTTGACGCAAGAATGGTGATCCACCATTACTAGGGCTCCAAAGCTTTTCTCCTTCGAATCTCTATTTGCAGGGCGTTTCCAGGCAAAAGAATCACACCATCGAACTCACAGCCATCCATTTAGTGGATCTGGATGCCCTTTGATTTTGTCTAACGTGTATTTTTCGAGTTTTGAATCTGGACAAGAATATCTATGAAAATCGCAGGTGAATTCGCAAGTGAAAGCGTGACAAAATCCGCAGGTAAATTGTTGAAGATGATGAACAGTTCCTGGGGCTATCAATTTGTACGCGTGTGAGCTTTTTACTCGCCGGTCAACCATCTATTATCTCTCTGCATGCGTGTCTCCACCTTGCTGGTTGGTCAAAGACTCAAGACTCCTCTCTCCGCTTCCAATTGGTTGCCTATAAACGCTGGTGGGCCCGGTTTGACTGCAGTTTGAATTTCCTTTTTGCATGTTTTTTTTCATATTTATTTAATAGAATGTGTCTTTTAAATGACTAATCTGTACAGCAGAGTGGAAAAGGCTATTAACCTATCACTAACAAGACCTGGGTTCGATCCCAGAGTCTTTCAGTTTATTTTTACCCTTTGGGTATCCATAGATCCGGTGTTGCACTCCCAGCATGGCTAAGCTGCACCCTCATCCACGCACCATCAGGATCTCATCGAGAATAAATCCAACGCCTCAGGTGTGCTCCCCTACGGTGGACCCTCCATATGCGCGTACACAGGATCACTTGCGCCAGGTTTTTGTTATTTTTTATTTTATTTTTCTTATTCCAATTATGTTTGTTTTTTTATTTCTTTCTAAAAAGAAAACAAACCTTTTTAATATTCCCCTTTTTAACTTAACTCTTTTATTTCAAAACAATCATTAATATTTGAAATTTAGGGTTTTTAGATAAATTTATGTTTTATTTAATAATTTAAAATTATATTTTTATTTTAATTTAGGTTTATTAATTAGACTTATTAGGTTTATTTAATTAACTTTTCCTTTTAATTTAATTTAAGTTTTTCTAGGTTAATAATTTTAGTAATTAATTAATTTAGGTTTAATTGATTAATCAATTTAGGATTAATAATTTAATCGGTAGACTTAGGCTAACTTAATCAGGTTAGGATTTAGGTTTTATTAGATAAATTGATATAATTTTAAACCTTGATCAAAACTGTAGGCAAGGTTTTAGGCTTTTATCCTTAGGTTTTTTTAGCCATAAGGCTTTTTAAACACGATTTTCCTAAATTGCATTTTTTTTATTCGCGAACTCTATTCTCATCTCAAATTCCGTTGATTGACGCATGCTTGTTTATTTATCGTTTTTATTTATCGTTTTTATTTATCGTTTTTTTTAATTTAAATTTTAGAAACGATGTATAGGTTGCAAAGGTTTTGGATGTAATAGTTAATTAGGATTTCATTTCCTCGCACTTTACTTTCCGCATACTCCCCCACAGGTGTTTATTGTAAATCCCCATCCCTAAAACTGTAATAGCTTAGGATTTTTACTTTCCGCACTTTATTTTTCTGCATGATATTAACTGTGTGGTTAGTAAAATAGGGAGTGACAACAAGTAATCGAATATAGCTCACCTAATACAAGATAAATATCTGAATCAAACCACGTGATTGTTGCACACACACACCTTTATGGTACCCCTCTTGTTGCCTATTGCCTTCGATTTCGATCAAATAGTCAAGTCCCTTCGAGTGTAGGGATGCCTTAGCATATGCTGCCTGCGAATTCAAATCATCATAGTCCCTCAGAATAAAAGATCATAGTCCCTTCGAGTTGCCTACAAACAAAATGATCTCGTCCCTCGATGTTGCCTCGATTAAATGGTGATAGTCCCTTCGATTGCTAAGGTATCCTTATTGTTGCCTAAATGACTATTATATCCTTCCCTTAGACTACCTGCCCTCTTTATGGTAGGGACAGTCTTGTGGCGAACGATTATTCTCGATGACCCTTCGATGACCCGCACATCCAATTGAAAGACTTCCTGCCCTCTCATGGTATGGATAGACCCTTTCGCCCGAAAGACTTAAAGAACACGAAAGACAAATTTAGGGTAGGTAGTTCTTAATTGCTTGCCCCCAATCAATTCAAAAGTCAAAAGCTTTTCACACCTCCTATTTCAAAATAATTTCAAAACAAGGCTACGCTTATTTACAAGCTAAAGTCCTTAACGAAATCTTTTTACTATTCACACACGACACTTTTCAAACAATTCAAACAAACAAGTGAGCCAAGCAATTAAGAGCCCATGGATAACCATGGATGCAAAGGGTGCCTTACACCTTCCCTTTGTATAACCTACCCCCCGAACTCAAAATCTTTCAAAGGTCTTTCCTGTTCTTTTAGCCTTTCCAATTGGATAAAATAAAAGTCGATGGCGACTCTTGCTATCCGCACATTTCAAAAAAGTCAGTTCACCGTATTACAGCGCGCTATATAACAATGATTTTTGCAAACAACCATTGTGAAATAATTGAAAGGTTCTGGGTTTGACTCCTACAACGCCGTTTTTGGATTTTATTATTCTACTTATAATAACGGTTGAATTAACAACCGTTGTGATATTATTCCTGAATAATTTTTAATCGTATCATACCAATAAACATATAATGTACATATCATTAGATCAACCTACAATCTATTAGAAACCAAACAACCTACAATGTACATATCATTACATCAAATTATGCATAAGAAGGAGTGGAAGGAATATCAAAGAAGGGAAAAAGAAATTTGAAAAGACAAAGAGATGTAATAATTCAACAGCTCGAGGTAGCTAGCCATTCAAAAGATCTTTCCAACTTCCAAGAGAAGAAAACATGGAGAACTAAAGAAGCAATAATTAGAAGGAAACTTGACATGCGTGAAATATTTTTCCTTTTAGACTTTCAAATATCAGAGAAGAGGAAGAATCAGAAGAACAAATATAAAAGCGGAAAACCTCTTTGAACCAAAAAACAAAAAGACATTCATCCAAAGAAATCCGAGAAGAGGAAGAATCAAAATGAGTACTTCTGCTGAAACTTTTAAAAATGCTGAGAGAACAGAAACTGCTCTGGCTGTAGAGGTCCAAGTCGTTGAAAGAGGCCCTGCTACTGGACCTTTGAGACCCAGGAGAGCTCTCAGGAAGAGGAGATAAAAAAGAAAAAGGGTGAAAAGTCTAGTCATCATCGATTCTGATGATGATGATGAAGCAGATTGTACTTGGTCAATTTTTCTCTCAGCCAAAGGATTTAGACAAGATTAATAAAAAATGACCTTTTTGTAAGTTTATTTAATGAAAGTTTTATTCTATGGTTTCTTATTTGTCAGGTTAAAGTTACATCTAATATTGGGATTTCTTATATGATTAACGTTTCTCGTTTGCTAGGGGTACCCTTGTGTTGTGAACGAAATACATTATCTGTTATATTTTTATTAAGTGAAAAGTATTTCACAACGGTTGCAAGAAACAACCATAGTAAAATATGGAACACATAACCACAGATTAATGAAACATTGTGGTTGTTATACTTTTAATTTTTAAATAAAAAACATGTTAAGGGTCACACGCTTATTTTTATTGAAAAAATGGAAAAATGTTGATATTGGGATTCGATGTAACACCCTTCTAAAAACCCCCAACGAAAAACATAAATAATCAGAGTAATCATACAACAAGGATGTTACAATTAATAATATAAAGAAAACCCCAAGTCATTTGTCATGCTTTATTAAGAATAATCCAAAAATATCAAAATACATGTTCAGCACAGCGGAAACTCATTCAACAATGTTATAAAACATTTCCGATAAAATCAACGGTACATTATACAATAATGGCAAAATAGTGTATCACTAGTAAATTCTAAGACTATCGTCCCCCAGTGTTACAAGATCAGAGCATGAATGACACGACCCAACATAACTGGATAAACTCTACGAGTCATCCTCACCGATCGCTTAGGCCGCTACTTCAATCTGAAATCATTAAAGTAAGGGTGAGACTACATCATAATTAAATAGCATTATAACTCGTCCGATATAGAATTTCATAAGCAATTATCCACCCTACTTAGCATATTCAGATTTATCAATTCATACCATTCACAAGCACAAGTCAAAAATATGCACCAATAACACCACACAATCATAACACCGGATTTCATCCTGACATGTCACAATTTATACAAAGACCATGCAGACTCTTATGCATGTGGTACCATACATGGGATACACCCATCCAACTGATCTTTTTCATCACCGAGATACAGTTTTAACCAGCACAAATTCCACACAATGGGAATTATGCCCACCAATTTGATCCATTTCATCACCGGGATCCATCACCAAAAATGTATGCGAATGAATGCAACATATAACATGCTTACAACATCACCAATCCGATGTATCACATCGTCTCATTATCATCACCAATTCATCACCGATAAGCATGCATAGTTTTAGCATTCATACAATTATATCACACGCATACATGTAAAACATCACCCAATAAATAATATAAACACGGTACAAAACTCAGACCTTACGTCCATATCACCTATTCATCATATACAATTCATACCACATATAACGTCAAATCACAATTATATCATTACAACATCACCACATTGTCACATTAACCAAATCATGCACACGATGTACAAAACACGCCATAAACGAAATAAATCAAGATTTTCAAAATAAAATCAAGTTATTGTTGTTTTCTTTACTTTATATCGTAGAGTATTTAATTTAAGAAACAACGTTCAAAACAGCGTATAAAACGGACTTACGGTTTGAAAATTAGAAGCTTTTAAAGTTAGAACAGTTTTCAAAACGTGCTGCTGGAATTTTGTACTGGAACCCGGTTCGTCCCACATGGGAACCGGTTCCTGGACCCAAAAATGCCATTTTTAACGTTTAAAAACACTGGAACCCGGTTCCTCCCACATGGGAACCGGTTCCCACGAACCCAGTAGCTGAAAAAAGTGATTTTTAAGACTTTTATGCATCCCAAACACATACCAACTCATACCATTTCGAAATTAATCATCAATAACATCAAAATACTCCAAATACATGATTCTAATGCACAAACAACATACCACAACACCATGTAACATTACTACATCATCAATTGCAGTCAATTCATCAAATCATACATGTCAGTGTTGGTATTTCATAAAACCTAACATCCCAAATAGAGATTCTAATCCCTTAATTCAATCCTATCATCATCAAAATCATAATACTACATAATTAGAGTAATCACCCCTTACCTTGATGGAGATTCTTGAATTGATCCTTGCACTTTGGGGTTTTCCTCCTTCCTTTGCTCTTCTCACTTCTACGATCAAAATCTTTTCTCCCAACTCTTCTCTTGCTCATTTCTTTTCTATTTTTCCAATAATAAAATAATAATATAATTAGGACTAAGTGTAGAGCTTTTTACTCCATACACCCCTTAATTATCCATCACACCCCAAAAGTCTAATATTCTCTTATTCCATCATTCTCCAATTAAATCCAAATAAAATACTAAAATTCCAATTATTTAATTTAAATCCAAATTAAATTAATAAACTGAAATTATGGGGTGTTACAACTCTCCCCCACTAAAAGAGTTTTCGTCCTCGAAAACATACCTCAAGTGAAAAGTTCCGGAGAGGAGTCCTTCAACTGACTCTCCAGTTCTCAGGTAACATTTTCCTAGTCGACCCTCACGATTCATCTGACATAACCAACATAAGCATGTCTCATGCATTCAATCTGAGCTCTTACGTCGCATTTGACCACTCAAAGGTGTACTACTCGTTATACCTCCAAAAGGCTAACAACAATAGTACATTGAGGTACAACTCATGCAATACGCCCAATAACTGAATAATATAATTACACAACCATGGTATGACCACACCCAATCAGCACTGCAGTAAAGCATTCCATCTACTGAACGTACCAACCGTAGACACACTTTTCCATATATCGGAGCGATGAAATAACACTTACACTTTTCACCAACTGCTTCCTCCAAGAGTTCGATAATAACATTCCTATACCATTGAATTTCAACCATCTGACTCCTCTTAAGTCATACCGGCAATTATCCAACATGTTACATTCCACTTTTGCTGCATTGTTTTGATTACTCATTACAATCACCATTACCAATTAGATTTCTCAGTTATACCCAACTCTGGCCCTCTTT
The DNA here is from genome assembly GCF_029867415.1 of Vicia villosa. Taxonomy (NCBI): domain Eukaryota; kingdom Viridiplantae; phylum Streptophyta; class Magnoliopsida; order Fabales; family Fabaceae; genus Vicia; species Vicia villosa. The sequence continues at coordinate 142,211,391 of NC_081180.1, forward strand.
ACTCATTCGTTCAAGGATCATTCTTTACTATCCATGGTACTAATCCACCACTCGTCAGTACTTACTCGCACTAAAAAAAAACAACTTCCTGATTTACTTCATCTATTAAACATTCGAACCATGGAAATGAGTGCACACGAGCTGTTATAACCACACTCATCGGCCTCGATATACCATTGCTTACATAATAGCTCAAACTGAATCCCACTCTCTTTTAAGAATTAAATCAACTTTGTCCTTCATAGAGTATAACTCCTCATTATATCTGGAATCCACGATACCACCTTAACAATGAAACAAAATTATTATAACATCATATAGTATAAACTCGTCGTCTTAGTTTTGCCAAATACATACTCGTCAACCTTGCACAACCACAATAACATATTCATCGTCTCGGCAGTTATTCAAAAGGTTATAATTCTATGATACGACATCGTTACATCCACTAGATCATAAATCCAACATATAGATCAATACATATCTTCTATGTAGGCTCTTGACATATTAATTCCTCACTTCCCACGAGTAATACTCATAACACTACTCCACATCACACTTTCGTTGCGCGATTCTGATTACCCGTCTTAAGTCACCGTCCAATATATTGCTCTCTTTCATATCCACTTCTTCATAAATTCACACAACATGGTGAGTGATTGTTCTCACGGCTTAGTATCCATCATATCCTAAACCATTAAGGTAACAAACAAGCTCATCCTATCTATATGATTCCGTCTACTATCAACAAGAGATTAAGGGTGATCAAGTCCTCAATTTGTCAATAGATAGCCGACAACCATATTTAAGCATAAATCGTCGTTACTACATAATAGTGTCTTTTCCGAGCTTGCACCCAAACTCATTAACATCGCCATAGTCTAATAATTCACTTTGAGTCTTTACAACTCGCACACTTTCCTCTCATTGGCTCTTGTTGGTGAGACACCAACGTCTAAACATTTTACACAATCCGCTTCGTAGTCACTTAGCATCACACACTTGTTAAGTACTTCCAAACTTCATAATCACTAGTATACTCGTACATTACTATTCATCTCGTTCCAAATTAAAATCCTCATCTTAGCAAAAGACCGCGACAACATTCATAACTCGAGGTTTTAATCTAAATTCCATGACATCTTTCACGTCCAAATGTCATTCCACTCAGAATTTCCACAAAGTCTTCCTTACATCAATAGGTGTTAGAAATTCTCTACAATTCTTCTTTTATACCTGTCGTTACTTTGGCATCACAATTACGACTTCAACTGTTCCCAAAGTTTGTTCCACCTTTTCTACTAATTCACTCCTCACTAAAATCCATCGGCACTCAAATCATCTTTATTACCGAACATCTCATTCACTTATTCCTCAACAACATATTCTACTCAATTTTGTTTCAAACAATCGTGGTAGTAGGCATTCCTATTTAACACGTGTTCACGCTTCTATAAACGACATCATAATATCTCCTCATAGGACCACTCTATGGTATTTATATCTCTTCCACAAGGTAGAACATAATCTCTCCTCTTCGTGGGTTCAAACGACACATAAATCAGACACTCAAATCAAAAGTTATGGGTTTTTAACGTAAAAACAATTTTCTAAAAACACACAGTAGAACTCGGTTCCTCCCACATGGGAACCGGTTTCTGTCTACCTCCCATAACTCGTCTATGATTTTTACTATGGGGAACCGGGTTGTCTCTATCTGGGAACCGGTTCCCAACAACCCAAAATTCCCATGCCTCTGTTTTTATAATGGGAACACATTTCTAACAAGTTTTAAATATCAAATGATAACATATGTCATGGTTATTAAGTCAGCTTCGCAATGCCCCAAACGGCACTTAAATCAGACACTCGGATCTCAAGATATGAATTTTCCAATCGTTGTCCGAAATTGCAACACTGACGCCATGCAGCGACACCTTAAATGATATTTCCAAAACTCCTCAAATGGTACACTTAATTATTAAAATTGCTTCTCAACAAACCTTTTAATTATTCCTTCAATCCGTTCAACTCTGACACTGACATCCCGTGTCGTACCAACAAACAAGTCTAGTTCTAAGAGCACGCGTAACCGTAACTTCACCTCTTTCCAACATCATCCTGTCACAATTAAATATTTACAGCTGCTGCAACCATTTTTATAATAAAGTTCATCTTTTTAGCTTTCCGACGCTTCAAACGGAACTCAAATCGGATGTCCAGAACTCTAGTTATGAATTTTCGAAGTTCTGCAGCTATTCAACAATTTTCCTGCGTTTTGCTTACGAAAATTTCACTCCAAAACTCATTCTCTTCAACTCGGTCACATTCCAAACAGCCCCTTATCATATCTCTTCACTTCCAAACATTCTTATAACTTGAGCAACACATCCCATTGCCGAAGTGCGATTTCTGAAACATTACGACAACAATCCTCTCTGCAAACTTGAAGCTAAACCTCTTCCGAGACGCACGGCTACTCAACTGACAACTTTGCAGCCCATCAGCAGAGCTGATACATTACAACTTCTTAATTTCCCTCTCCTACAAATAATCAACAATTACCTCTAATCATTTTTCCTTCCAGATGTTCCAACTTAACTACCAGACAAGTCACCCCCGATTCGGAGAACAACAACTCCAACAACACTTGCACGGTTGCCAACAACAGCCTACTGAATCAATCGTCTTACAACCGAAACATAACCGAGAAGCGAAGCTTCTCCCCCACTTGTTTCAATCCAACACCTACAACAAAACAAACAAGTACCGACAGTGATTCACTCACATGCCGTGTACCAAGGGATAAAACACCGACAGTATACAACTGTCGCGCAACTCAACAGACTCGACAATTGGCCGGACAGACCGACCTGCTCTGATACCACTATTGTAACACCCTTCTAAAAACCCCCAACGAAAAACATAAATAATCAGAGTAATCATACAACAAGGATGTTACAATTAATAATATAAAGAAAACCCCAAGTCATTTGTCATGCTTTATTAAGAATAATCCAAAAATATCAAAATACATGTTCAGCACAGCGGAAACTCATTCAACAATGTTATAAAACATTTCCGATAAAATCAACGGTACATTATACAATAATGGCAAAATAGTGTATCACTAGTAAATTCTAAGACTATCGTCCCCCAGTGTTACAAGATCAGAGCATGACCGACACGACCCAACATAACTGGATAAACTCTACGAGTCATCCTCACCGATCGCTTAGGCCGCTACTTCAATCTGAAATCATTAAAGTAAGGGTGAGACTACATCATAATTAAATAGCATTATAACTCGTCCGATATAGAATTTCATAAGCAATTATCCACCCTACTTAGCATATTCAGATTTATCAATTCATACCATTCACAAGCACAAGTCAAAAATATGCACCAATAACACCACACAATCATAACACCGGATTTCATCCTGACATGTCACAATTTATACAAAGACCATGCAGACTCTTATGCATGTGGTACCATACATGGGATACACCCATCCAACTGATCTTTTTCATCACCGAGATACAGTTTTAACCAGCACAAATTCCACACAATGGGAATTATGCCCACCAATTTGATCCATTTCATCACCGGGATCCATCACCAAAAATGTATGCGAATGAATGCAACATATAACATGCTTACAACATCACCAATCCGATGTATCACATCGTCTCATTATCATCACCAATTCATCACCGATAAGCATGCATAGTTTTAGCATTCATACAATTATATCACACGCATACATGTAAAACATCACCCAATAAATAATATAAACACGGTACAAAACTCAGACCTTACGTCCATATCACCTATTCATCATATACAATTCATACCACATATAACGTCAAATCACAATTATATCATTACAACATCACCACATTGTCACATTAACCAAATCATGCACACGATGTACAAAACACGCCATAAACGAAATAAATCAAGATTTTCAAAATAAAATCAAGTTATTGTTGTTTTCTTTACTTTATATCGTAGAGTATTTAATTTAAGAAACAACGTTCAAAACGGCGTATAAAACGGACTTACGGTTTGAAAATTAGAAGCTTTTAAAGTTAGAACAGTTTTCAAAACGTGCTGCTGGAATTTTGTATTGGAACCCGGTTCGTCCCACATGGGAACCGGTTCCTGGACCCAAAAATGCCATTTTTAACGTTTAAAAACACTGGAACCCGGTTCCTCCCACATGGGAACCGGTTCCCACGAACCCAGTAGCTGAAAAAAGTGATTTTTAAGACTTTTATGCATCCCAAACACATACCAACTCATACCATTTCGAAATTAATCATCAATAACATCAAAATACTCCAAATACATGATTCTAATGCACAAACAACATACCACAACACCATGTAACATTACTACATCATCAATTGCAGTCAATTCATCAAATCATACATGTCAGTGTTGGTATTTCATAAAACCTAACATCCCAAATAGAGATTCTAATCCCTTAATTCAATCCTATCATCATCAAAATCATAATACTACATAATTAGAGTAATCACCCCTTACCTTGATGGAGATTCTTGAATTGATCCTTGCACTTTGGGGTTTTCCTCCTTCCTTTGCTCTTCTCACTTCTACGATCAAAATCTTTTCTCCCAACTCTTCTCTTGCTCATTTCTTTTCTATTTTTCCAATAATAAAATAATAATATAATTAGGACTAAGTGTAGAGCTTTTTACTCCATACACCCCTTAATTATCCATCACACCCCAAAAGTCTAATATTCTCTTATTCCATCATTCTCCAATTAAATCCAAATAAAATACTAAAATTCCAATTATTTAATTTAAATCCAAATTAAATTAATAAACTGAAATTATGGGGTGTTACATTCGAAGCCTGTCACCCGATTTATATGATCACGGTTAGGTTTTAGAACCGTGATGAAATGTTTCATAATTAAATAAAATAAATTAATGTGAGTAAAAAAAAGATATTATCACGGTGAATAAATGGTCGTTGCAATATATCTTCACTGAATGTATGTTTTGTAGTAGTGACAATACCTTTAGACCATCTAGCTCCTAAGAGAAGTAGAATTACCATTCCTTTCCTATAGCAATTCCAATGGTCTCCCTTGTGGTAAGGTCTTGAAAAACATAATGAGAATCGAAAAACACAATGAGAAGTAAAAAAAATGTTACTTTACAGCTCTAATCACGTGTAAACTTATGGATGAAAATTAAATAGTTCGGAAATGTAGGAATATGAAGCAGACATTGTAACTTGAATGAATGTAGTAAGTCAATATTTTAAGTGCCAACAACACGAACATGAGAGCCCTTGGAAACAATGATATTAGAAATACTCGAAGGTGAAATATAAGAAAGCTGATGTCAAGATTTCCATAACCAAAGGTTATTACAATGTTACGCAGTATGGTCGTTTGTGGGGAAAATGATCAATAAATGGGTCAAATAAGAATGAATAGTGATAAAAGTTAAACAACGGCTAGAAACATAACAAAGAATTAAGTAGTGATGACTCGAAAAAAATTATTGAAAAAATGAACAATAATCTACAGTAAAATGCATAAAAAATTACAGACGACGATGACCTATGTTTATGCATTAGTGATTCTAAAAAATCGAGAGCTTTGTGTTACCATGTAGTAAAATAAAATTTTGATATATTAAAAATTGTATTTACAATGTTAAAAATAATCCTACTTAAATAGAATAGAAAGGAAAAATAAATCTAGGGATGTGTTGATGTGCATAAGGTATATCCTTATGCACAGTGCATAAATACTTAAATATTGTTTATATTACTCAAAGTATTATATTTATTACTCAAAATAATACACAGTGTCGCACGCTCGCGAGAAATGAACAGAGTCGCCACTAATATATTTATCCCATAAGGGAAAGGAATATCAGAAAACCTAACAAAGGAAGGAACAGAGTCTTGCGACCAGAGAATCAAGGTACGGGAGTCGGTTACGCGAGGGGAAGGTATTAGCACCCCTCGCGCCCATCGTACTCGATGGTATCCACCTATGTTTGTTTCTATCTAAAGGGTGTGTACTATGTCTATGTCTACATGCGAATGAATGCAAAAGAAATACGGGGAAAAGAAGGAATATTTACAAATGTGCTCGTTCAAGCCCCGCGACTTGATGCCTACGTATCCCTTTCAGGAATCAGAGCGCCGTAGTTCGGCTCCATAGTTTTTGTTTGTTTTTGTGTTTTTTAGTTGGGCGGCGTTAACGTTCGCGCTCTTGCATAAGGGATCGACCTAGGATGCAATGGAGCGGAAATAACGGTGCCCTTAAGAAAGCGAGAGAAGAGAGAGAGTTTGAGTGTTTCGAGGAAATCCCTAAAGCAAGGGAAACTCGAGTTACTCTTTGGTTTGTGTTTTTTAGAATTTGGGAACTTACGCCCGAATGGAACCCTAAAGCAAGGGAAATCCAGGCACTCGAATGATTCCCTAAAGCAAGGGAGATCCAAGCTTCCATTCCCTTTTTAAAGATTTTCACTTTGTTATTAATGTTTTAAGTATTTTCTTTGTATTTTTTATGGGATTTTAATCAAGCATTTATTAGATGTTTTATGTTGAAAAGAAAAAGAAACTAGCCTAAGTATGAAGGGAATTTCTACCTAATATTATCATGGTTTCTACCTAAGGTTAGGATTTAAAAGAAGCATGAAAAAATAAAGCGCTAAGTAGAATATTGAGGATAGCATAAGAACATGAAAAAGAACAAGTAGAAAATATAGTAAAAGTGGACTAAAAATACTACTATTTTTATGGTTTTATGAAAGAAATGAGTTCAAAAGATTAATGTCAAAATTAACCTAAAATCTACTTATTTTTATGGTGATTATTTTTATATGTCAAAAAAATGGATTAAAGTCTAAAGATGATGGTAGAAAATTAGTGATTTATTTACTAAAAGAAATAGCAAAAAAAACTAATTAAACTAAATGACCAAATGATAGAACCAGGGGGTGCAAATTTGAATACAGGGGTGTAAAGAGCACGCTGGGCGCAGGGCCCAGATGGATGGCCCAGAAGGGTTTTTGTTGTAGATTGATTTGCCAAAGCTGGTGCAGTGTCATGGGCCAAGGGGGGTGAACCAGAAGCAATTCGCAGGCCCAGGGGGAGGTCCATATTTTCAGATTTTTATTTGAATTAAAAAAAGAATTTAAAAACACTAAGGAAACTAAAAATGAAAAAAGGAATTAGGGTTCAATTTCATGTGACTATTCAGCTTCTTATCAACTCTTACTCTCGTCTCTCTCCTTTCTTATCTGAAATCGCCGCCGTCGCATCTGAAGCCGTCTCCGGCGGCGGCACGGCCGAGAACCACAAATTTAACACACCACCCCACTCGTCTTCCCCTCCTCTTTCTAAATTGTTGCCTAGTTTCGTTTGAACTCACTTCAATCTTCCTAAATCTAGCAAAAATCATTGTAAACCCTAGGTGAACAAATTCCGATTACATAGCAAGGATGCACAATCAGATTACGAAACCCTAGGGTTATGATTCATAGAGTCTCAATCCACACAGAAGTATGAAAGAGACGAAAGACAGAGGGAGTTTCAAGGCTTACCTACCGGAGACAGGTCCGGTGCCTCTTGAATTTGAAGATGAAGAGAACGAAGTCCAAATAAACTCAGGGGAGCACGAAGATCTTCAGGTGACGTTCTTGAATTCGTTTCTCAATTTCCGTTTCTTCTTCTTCTTCTTTTTCTATTTTTCCTTCTGCGATGGTGCTGAGGTTCTTGTGCGGTCGTTGCGTTGTGAGGATGAGTTGAGAGAGGATTGAGTGGAGTTTAGCTCTGTTGTTAGAATCTCGGAGGTTGAGACTCTAGCAACGGTGGCGATTTGAGCGTATAGTGAAGGTGAAGTGGAGAGCGTTGATGGAGGAGATGGAGAGTAGTTGCAGAGAGTGAAAGAAGGGAAGTTGCAGAAGTGATCGTGATTGAAGGAGGTTGAAGACGATTATGGAGAGAGAGTGAATGGAAGAGAATGGCGTGTGAAGAGAAGGAGTGAAGGTGGTGAATGAAAAAATGGCGTGAAGTCTGAATTGTGGAGGGAAGTCTTGTTATATAGGTTGAGGGAGGAGGATTGATGGCCTTTGGATCGGGATTCTGTTAGGGATTTTGGAGGGTGGAGATTGATTCGGTTACAGTTAGTTTTGATTCTATTTTGGTTGTTAGGATTAGAAGAAGTTGGTTAGAGAGCTGTTATGATAGTTATTCTGAATGTAGAAGTTAGTTATGGGATTCAGTTAGTGAGGTTTGTTATAAAGCTGTAAGTTAATTACAAATGAATGTTAGTTAGTTAGTCTTAAACTGTTAGGAGCTGTGGTGTCAAATGTTGCTGGGATTGGAATTGAAACAAGGGGGTGCTAGCTTAGCAATATTAGCTTGAATGTTCTGAATTTCCTTCTTTGCTTATCATATTCTGTTCCTGATTCCAGGCCTTTCTCATTGGTAATTGTTTGAATTCTGTGGCTGTCTCTATTCTTGTTTTGAATCGGCAAAGTAAGCTCGATATTTTTCATGTTGCAGAGTTATAATTCTAGTTTTCTTTTAGGAATCGCTGCTGACTGTGTGCATTTGGGAGCTGCTGCTGCATAGTTCTTTGACATTATTTTTTTGCTGCCAAGAGGTTTCCGAATAACCGAACCAAAGCGTTTGTCTCTAAGCGTATTTTCAGGAGGTGAAACCTCAGAAGATAACTAATATGAGAGATGAGCAGCAGGAATTCTCAAATCGAACCGTATGTTTTCTTTTTCTGAGTTTCACAGCATTTGGTATGGCATAGCAAGGTATAATTTGGAGTAGCTTGGGATTTATTCACTGTTTTCTCTCAGGTACATCAACTACTACTTCACTCTTCGATATATTAAACTAAAGCTCTATCAACCTCCTTGTAATTGCACAACCTTGAGGACATGGCATGATCTGTATTCAATTAATGTTTTGACTCGGTTTCTTTTTGTTGCAGCATTCTATTCCGAATTTTCTGGAGCCAAACGAATCGAAGACTGACTTGCCATAGGATATGCACAGGGTTATTTTGAATGAGTTTTTTTCTTGAACTCTTGTTTATTTGTAGGTGACTGGGCTGTATATGGACATGTGTGGCAGGGTCTTAGTTTTGAAATGGTGTGAGTTTGGTTTTTTTGTCTCTGTTAAAGTATTTATGCAGGGTTTATGAGTTGACTTTCGTCGAAGACAAAGTACTCAGGATGTCAAGTGCGACTGACAATTGACTACAGTGCTCGCACGACACATGAAATGAATTCAGTGTTTTCCAAGAGTCAATCAAAGTGTCTGAGTTTGCACCTGTCATGTGAACTTTGGTGGAATGGATCCTCCTGTGCAATTACTTAAAGGGGATTGAGGAAAAAATGGAACATGGCATTGAATGTACTCCAAGACCAAGTTTGGAGTGAGTGACGAAATGAGAGGATAGGTTTAGAATTAGAAGCAACAGGATAACTTGTATATATATATATATATTTTTATCTTGGTGGTGTCGTATAGCAAATGGAAACTGCATATGCAATGGAAAATAGTAGGATTTTTGTAAATCGAAAACAGTAATGAAATGGTTCTCTTCTTTCAGACTATATTTGAACATTTTTATCTTCTCCATATGCTTCAAATTGAAATCCCTCAAATTAAAATCCCAAATCTCCTTTAGTTTGCAAACTCTTTCAATTCTTGTGATCTTGGTATGAAATAAGAACTACACGACCGTAATCATTTACCATGAGTTCGGGCCAAAAGTCAACCTTTTATGTTTGACGTTGACCGAAAGTTAAGGTCCATCAGCAAATAACCTCAAATCTGAAAGGATTCTCAAGACCTTTGTCTCACATCGAACTTTTACACAAAATCTGAAGCATCTAATTTGTAACATAAGTGACCAAGCGAAATTAATCTCTGACCACATGATATGACCAGATGAACCTTAAAAAAGAAATCCTTTTGCCAAGACCTATGTGAAACTCCAGCTTGCTTCATAACCCTTGATCCCAAGCCAAATTTGTTGATTAATGATGTATGCTATGTTAGATGACCTAATGGAAGTATGCAGATGGAATATGAGACTTAAGCCAGTTAGAAATTAAGGGGGTAGGACAAATTTGGGGTATGACAGCTGCCCCTATTTAATCGTCTTAAACCTGAAGGTGAGATTGGCGCTAGCCTTTCGAACATTCGAGGTTTAAGGAGATTAAATATCCAAGTACCAGAAATTTGTCCTGAAAAGATGGAGTGAATGTTATCCTTATTTTGTTAGCAGCTGGGGAAAGAGAAGTTTTTTTTTATTTTTTGGTGGAAATATTTACAGTGAGTAATGGTTGAATGGGGAAAGAGAATAATGACTTGCTGGGGATTGGGAATTAGTTTTACAGTAGGAAATTATGGATGAATGGTGGTTGTCAGGCGAGAACTGACTTCACCTAGGATCAAAAATGAAAGAAATGATTTGCCAGGGCGAGGACTGGACTTTGAAAAAGGTTTGCCAAGGCGAGAACTGGACTTTGAAAAAGTTTGCCAGGGCGAGAACTGGACTTTGAAGAAAGTTTGCCAAGGCGGGAATTGGGCTTTGAAAAGGGTTTGCCAAGGCGGGAATTGGACTTTGAAGAATGATTACCAGGACGGGAACTGGATTTGGGAAATGATTACCAGGACGGGAACTGGATTTGGAAAGATGATTACCAGGACGGGAACTGGATTTGGAAAAATGATTACCAGGACGGGAACTGGATTTGGAAAAATGATTACCAGGACGGGAACTGGACTTTGAAAAAGTTTGCCAGGGCGAGAACTGGACTTTGAAAAAGTTTGCCAAGGCGGGAATTGGACTTTAAAAATGATTTGCCAAGGCGAGAATTGGGCTTTGAAGAAAGTTTGCCAATGCGAGAATTGGGCTTTGAAGAGAGTTTGCCAATGCGAGAATTGGGCTTTGAAGAATGATTACCAGGACGGGAACTGGATTTTGAAAATGATTACCAGGACGGGAACTGGATTTTGACTTGATTTGCCAGGGCGAGAACTGGGCTTTGAAATTGTTCGAAGGTTGGAAGATAAAGGATTCACAACACGGGGGTTGAACCTGAAAAGTTTTCCCATACGGGGGGAAGGGACCACGGAGACTAGTGACGACTAGACTCGATCAAAAGACATAATCACGAAGATGTTGATGCTTGCGAAGCATAAGAATTACATTAATCCCTCAGGCCAAAGGCGGGGTGTAACTCTTCAAGAATGGCAATCGTTCGAATTGCCACACACCAAGTATGGTTGTTCAAACGATTGAAAAATGAGATGGGTTGAATGCCCACCCTCATTCGCACTCTAATTTGCATGCAGCACACGGGAAATAACCTCGGAGACAACGATTCTGACGAAGAAAGACAGGAGAGAGAAGATAAGATTTCTTTTGGGGATTGAGAATACCAGGTATTGGCACCATGGTTTGAGGAGGTTTGTGGTGTAGTAGCAGATATCAGTCGAGGTTTATGAGGACAGCTTTTTATGTGGGTAAGTATTGTTATCTTGATTGGGTGTTGATCTGTATTATCTGGCTTATACTTTGATGCATGTTTGAATTTTTCTATGGCGTAATGATCCGCTTTGACGGATATGCTACGCTTTTGAGGATGCAATGCTATATGCAATGGAAACTATATGCAGAGTGCCAAATAAAGGCATTAGAGTGATAGAGAAGCATGATTGTTGGGGTCCGTTGCTTGTTGTCTTGAGATGCCAATATGAATCGGTGTTGGAAACCCTACAGTACCAAAGATCATTGGCAAGTGCACTGAGGATTGAAATGTAGCTTCGTTGGGGAGGAAGTGACTTCATCTGACTTTCCCTACACCTTGAATTGCTTGGGGATGGTGAGCTTGAGGGGATTCCCTCGATTCACCATGTTGAGGATGAGAAATTCAGACAAGGAGACCAGGTTGGGGGAATGGAACAACTCCCATGAGAAATAAACTCATGTGTTTGGGGAGAGACCGAAGTTCCAGGAGAAATAAACTCCTATAATCGGGGAGAAGGCAATAAAACTCAGAAGATTGTGCCCCAAGCTTTGTGAACTACAAAGGAATTTGCCCCAAAGGATCCTTGGAGAGATTTGTCAAATCTCGACGTAACTGCCCCATATTGGTTGAACCCAAGAGAGATTCCTCGACTTGATTGCCCCAGATTGATGGAAGCTTGAATGGATGCCTCAGTTGACAGAATCTTCACACAACTTGCCCCTTGGAGTAATCAGCCTCTGAAGTGAATAGCTCATGAAAATCAATCAACTTTTTCTGCAATTGTTCATTGTTTGATCTCCCTTGATGTCAAATGTTTATTCACAAGTAAGAGATATTTGTTTTGAAAATGATAATCCTAATGCAATGCTTATGCTAGCTTCGAGATCAAAGTTTTCGAAACAAAGTTGTGACATTCAGTGTTTGAATTATTTGTCACATCGATATCAACATGAATGGTAAGCAACATTTAGGAGTCAGTTTTACACAACTTGCTTTTGAAATAAACCCTGCTTCAATTAGGTCTTTTAAGGGTTGTAACGTGGCCTGGTTCACGGTTTTAGAAAGAAAGGATTTAAGGCTCAAAGTCTAACCTAACCCACCCATTCTTCGTGATGTTCTCCAGTCCTAAGTTCAACTTAACCTGATACGAGCGTCCATCCTTCAAGAGGAGTTTTGAGATGAATGAGGAATCAATGAGGTCTTCTTGGACATGGTAGTCACTCACTTTCTTTTTGGTGTCTGATCACACAACTTTGTTCCTTTGATGAGGATCTTTATGTTGTAATCCTCGTTTTCCGCTTCTGTTTTGCATTTCCTTTTTTATTTCCCTAACTTTTGCCTGGACAAATTCTTTTGAATTTTATTTTGGAGTCCAGCGGGATGCCCTAATCTTTGCCTAAGTCACTTGTTTTCAAGTTGTTGACTTAGCGGACTTTTCTTTCTTTTTTTTTTTTGATTCACTTTTTTTTTGAACAAGTCGTGTGATCCTGAATCTTTGATTTGTGGGAGGTGATTGTGACTTCCTCATTCTTTGGTTGATGAGGGATTACTATTGTGGTATTGACTTTTCTCAACCTTTTGAAAGATAACCATTGTTGTACCCTTAGATGCATACTCCTGATGGATTTTTGAATGCTCGATCAGATTAATTGAATGCTACCCTGCCCCTGGGTTAAAAGTGAGGGTTTTTTTTTATTTTTTATTTTTGTATAGAAAAGAAACTCCTACTTCAAGGCTCAAAGGGGCTAACGAGGGTCTATCTCCCTTATATCTCCAGTGTTTGGGGATTTGAAACAATGCCTGTACATCCTCAGCGGGGTTTTATTCAAAAGCACACAATTAAAGATTTATTTTTTCCATCATCCTCCTTTTGATATTTCTGCTTAAACCAGAGTTTGATATCGATAGACATAAAGATATGAGTGAACACGAATGGATTGATTCGAAACTAGCATATGCGATGTATTTTTATTTTCATTAAAAAACAAACAAGTTTTACATGGAAGTAACATTTAACAAAACAAGGAAAATTACAAATGAAAATGCAGAAATGAATTGATGATTGCCATAGTAGAGGAGGCTTGGCTCCGTCTGGACTTGTTGATCTTGAATACTTTTTGCAATTCCTTCCAAACACTTCAGGTTACTTCAAAAGAAAATTCCAACGAATTCACCCAAGAATTGTAATTAATTTTTTTTTTTTTACTTTAGGGATTCGAGCAATGCGAGTGATGCAATGCTCAAGATAAGAGTACGTCTTGCTTATCCCTCGTGCGGGAGCCCCAAGCATAGTTGCTAGAGAAGTATTCGCCATCAAACATGGAGGAACCTTGCGTGGTCATCAAACTTAGAAAAGCTATCTGTTGTGAGGAAAGACCAAAAAACACCAACTGAAACAACAACTCTCAGGGATACAACTGAGCACAAGAACCTTGAGAAGGAGAGGTGCTTTTATTATTATCCTACCAACGAGTTTAAACAGGGAATTTGTTGATTTTGAAGACTTTCTGAAATCTAGGCACTCATTCGAGCAAAGGAATTCCATTCACCCATATGTTTCCTTCCTGAAGGGTTATATGCCTCCCATCAATCAACTGTTGTACTTTGGCTTTGAAAGCGTTGCAGTCCTCAGTTGAGTGCCCTGCTGATCCAGCGTGATATCCACATTGCACATTAGGGTCATACCGAGGTGGAAACGGTTGTGGTGGAGGCTTTAGAGATTTGGGAACCACCAATGAGCTTTGAACTAGATATGGAAGAAGTTTGCTATATGTCATAGGAATCTGGTCCAACGGAGCATTTCTTCGTTCCAAATTACTTCTAGGTTGGCGTTGATTCAGATGACCTTGTTGATGTGGGACACGTTGCTCTTGTGGCAAATACTGAATTGGTTGTTGTTGAACCATCTGAGGTTGTCGATTGATAGTAGTGGCAAAGGCTTGTGGAATATATTGGCCAGGAGAAACTAGTACCATCTGATAGTTAGGAACCTGAACCTGAGGATAAGTAGGGACTTCCTCTTCTTCAATCTCTGAAACTGCACATGCTTCGCTTTTCTCTTCTTCTGTGAATTCGGAAACATTAGCAATATCCTGAATTTTACCCATCTTTAAGGCGTTTTCAATTCGTTCCCCTACGACCACCAAACTTGAGAATTCGGAGGAAGCACATCCAACCATCATATTCAGATATGGATCTTTCAAAGTATTCATGAACATGTCTACAAGCTCTCGTTCCAAAAGAGGAGGTTGGACTCTGGAAGCTAATTCTCTCCATCTTTGTGCATACTCTTTGAAAGATTCATCAACCTTTTGAGTTAAACTTTGGAGTTGTAGTCTAGTAGGAGCCATGTCACTGTTGTACTTGTAATGCTTGAGAAAAGCCTCTGCTAGTTCATCCCATGTGCGGACATGGGTTCGTTCAAGACGCGTATACCACTCAAGGGATACCCCACTTAGGCTATCCTGAAAGAAGTGCATGAGAAGCTTATCATTTTCTGCATATGGTGCCATCTTGTTGCAAAATGCCTTTATGTGACTCATCGGACAAGTGGTACCCTTGTATTTCTCAAAACTAGGGACTTTGAACTTAGCAGGTATCTTGATATCAGGCACTAGGCACAAATCAATAGCATTCAAACCAGAGGAGCCTCGACCTTCTAAAGCCTTCAATCTTTCTTCTAGGAGGTGGAATTTTCTCTCATTTTCTTCGATCGGGAACTTGAAAGCTTCAAGCTCGGAATCGTTCTCATGATGTGAATCCTCCTTATTAGGAACTTCCACGGGAACAGGTTTCGATCCCCCATTAGCAACAGTGGTCGAAGTATCATTGATCAACTTTACAACACTTTGTCTGAGCTCTTCTTGCCCTTGAACAACAACATTGAGAGTCTCCAAGAGTTGGGTCATCCTCTCCCCCATAATATCCATGTCCTTACGAAGTTCCGCCTGATTTTGTTCAAGACGGTCCATGATTCTCCTCTGATTAATCCTTGTATGATACGGATGTAGGGAAGTCAGTTTCGTTGATGAAGCAGAAATCTGTTGAAAGGGACCCCAATAAGCTTCTGAGAGAACTATGGAATGCATGATGGTATGAATGCAATGTTTCATTTCCAAGGGATCCTAAAGTCTTTTCACACACCTTTTGTTTTGTCCCCCCTTTTTTTTTTTGAAATCAAAGCATTTTTTGTATAGAATATCTTTTCTTTTCTTTTTTCCTTCTTTTCTATTTCCTTTTTCTTTTCATTTCTTTTTTTGGAAATAGACTTTAGAATTCCTCACAAATGAAGTGGATAAAACAATGATGTTATGCAATGCAAGCATGGGATCAAGGTCCATATGATCTGAGTAACCACCACACAATCCTCTGAATTACTGATGTGAAGCTTCTGTACAGGCCAAATGTCACAGGATCAAAGGTTCGACGCCCTTTTTGAATACCAGAATATCAAGCACCATGAGAACGGACCAAATAAAGGTCCGACCTCAACTCTGAAGAAGCAATGGTATGTAGGAGTCAAGGTTTCCTGTCCCACCCCAATCTCACGGGTATGAAGTCTAGACACGGACAAGTGGTCCCTAATGGTCACTAGGGTCTACAGTTCCCATGGGGTACAAAGTGTTTGAGGCAGCAAGGGTGCCAGACACAGTGTTCCATGAAAGAACCTCGCCCAGTTGTGGTACCCCATGTTGAACTCGATCGTAGCAAGGGCCACGGGAGTCAACATGAGCATCCACGCTAATCCTATGTGTCACTGGCCTGGGTAGTGGGCCTTTTACCTCATACAAACCCCCCACCTGCAAAACAGAACAGAAGACCCCAGGGAACACAAAATATAATCCATATGCATGATGTGCAAACATAAATAAGCATGATATGCAAGCAGAAAATAAACATGCAAACATATATACAAGGTATAGACATAAAACAAGTAGACACCCAGTAAATAAACAAACAAACGCAGGCTAGGATCGACTCGCTAAGAATGGACCCGCAATAGGTCTAGCAACATCCCCAACAGAGTCGCCAGCTGTCGCACGCTCGCGAGAAATGAACAGAGTCGCCACTAATATATTTATCCCATAAGGGAAAGGAATATCAGAAAACCTAACAAAGGAAGGAACAGAGTCTTGCGACCAGAGAATCAAGGTACGGGAGTCGGTTACGCGAGGGGAAGGTATTAGCACCCCTCGCGCCCATCGTACTCGATGGTATCCACCTATGTTTGTTTCTATCTAAAGGGTGTGTACTATGTCTATGTCTACATGCGAATGAATGCAAAAGAAATACGGGGAAAAGAAGGAATATTTACAAATGTGCTCGTTCAAGCCCCGCGACTTGATGCCTACGTATCCCTTTCAGGAATCAGAGCGCCGTAGTTCGGCTCCATAGTTTTTGTTTGTTTTTGTGTTTTTTAGTTGGGCGGCGTTAACGTTCGCGCTCTTGCATAAGGGATCGACCTAGGATGCAATGGAGCGGAAATAACGGTGCCCTTAAGAAAGCGAGAGAAGAGAGAGAGTTTGAGTGTTTCGAGGAAATCCCTAAAGCAAGGGAAACTCGAGTTACTCTTTGGTTTGTGTTTTTTAGAATTTGGGAACTTACGCCCGAATGGAACCCTAAAGCAAGGGAAATCCAGGCACTCGAATGATTCCCTAAAGCAAGGGAGATCCAAGCTTCCATTCCCTTTTTAAAGATTTTCACTTTGTTATTAATGTTTTAAGTATTTTCTTTGTATTTTTTATGGGATTTTAATCAAGCATTTATTAGATGTTTTATGTTGAAAAGAAAAAGAAACTAGCCTAAGTATGAAGGGAATTTCTACCTAATATTATCATGGTTTCTACCTAAGGTTAGGATTTAAAAGAAGCATGAAAAAATAAAGCGCTAAGTAGAATATTGAGGATAGCATAAGAACATGAAAAAGAACAAGTAGAAAATATAGTAAAAGTGGACTAAAAATACTACTATTTTTATGGTTTTATGAAAGAAATGAGTTCAAAAGATTAATGTCAAAATTAACCTAAAATCTACTTATTTTTATGGTGATTATTTTTATATGTCAAAAAAATGGATTAAAGTCTAAAGATGATGGTAGAAAATTAGTGATTTATTTACTAAAAGAAATAGCAAAAAAAACTAATTAAACTTAATGACCAAATGATAGAACCAGGGGGTGCAAATTTGAATACAGGGGTGTAAAGAGCACGCTGGGCGCAGGGCCCAGATGGATGGCCCAGAAGGGTTTTTGTTGTAGATTGATTTGCCAAAGCTGGTGCAGTGTCATGGGCCAAGGGGGGTGAACCAGAAGCAATTCGCAGGCCCAGGGGGAGGTCCATATTTTCAGATTTTTATTTGAATTAAAAAAAGAATTTAAAAACACTAAGGAAACTAAAAATGAAAAAAGGAATTAGGGTTCAATTTCATGTGACTATTCAGCTTCTTATCAACTCTTACTCTCGTCTCTCTCCTTTCTTATCTGAAATCGCCGCCGTCGCATCTGAAGCCGTCTCCGGCGGCGGCACGGCCGAGAACCACAAATTTAACACACCACCCCACTCGTCTTCCCCTCCTCTTTCTAAATTGTTGCCTAGTTTAGTTTGAACTCACTTCAATCTTCCTAAATCTAGCAAAAATCATTGTAAACCCTAGGTGAACAAATTCCGATTACATAGCAAGGATGCACAATCAGATTACGAAACCCTAGGGTTATGATTCATAGAGTCTCAATCCACACAGAAGTATGAAAGAGACGAAAGACAGAGGGAGTTTCAAGGCTTACCTACCGGAGACAGGTCCGGTGCCTCTTGAATTTGAAGATGAAGAGAACGAAGTCCAAATAAACTCAGGGGAGCACGAAGATCTTCAGGTGACGTTCTTGAATTCGTTTCTCAATTTCCGTTTCTTCTTCTTCTTCTTTTTCTATTTTTCCTTCTGCGATGGTGCTGAGGTTCTTGTGCGGTCGTTGCATTGTGAGGATGAGTTGAGAGAGGATTGAGTGGAGTTTAGCTCTGTTGTTAGAATCTCGGAGGTTGAGACTCTAGCAACGGTGGCGATTTGAGCGTATAGTGAAGGTGAAGTGGAGAGCGTTGATGGAGGAGATGGAGAGTAGTTGCAGAGAGTGAAAGAAGGGAAGTTGCAGAAGTGATCGTGATTGAAGGAGGTTGAAGACGATTATGGAGAGAGAGTGAATGGAAGAGAATGGCGTGTGAAGAGAAGGAGTGAAGGTGGTGAATGAAAAAATGGCGTGAAGTCTGAATTGTGGAGGGAAGTCTTGTTATATAGGTTGAGGGAGGAGGATTGATGGCCTTTGGATCGGGATTCTGTTAGGGATTTTGGAGGGTGGAGATTGATTCGGTTACAGTTAGTTTTGATTCTGTTTTGGTTGTTAGGATTAGAAGAAGTTGGTTAGAGAGCTGTTATGATAGTTATTCTGAATGTAGAAGTTAGTTATGGGATTCAGTTAGTGAGGTTTGTTATAAAGCTGTAAGTTAATTACAAATGAATGTTAGTTAGTTAGTCTTAAACTGTTAGGAGCTGTGGTGTCAAATGTTGCTGGGATTGGAATTGAAACAAGGGGATGCTAGCTTAGCAATATTAGCTTGAATGTTCTGAATTTCCTTCTTTGCTTATCATATTCTGTTCCTGATTCCAGGCCTTTCTCATTGGTAATTGTTTGAATTCTGTGGTTGTCTCTATTCTTGTTTTGAATCGGCAAAGTAAGCTCGATATTTTTCATGTTGCAGAGTTATAATTCTGGTTTTCTTTTAGGAATCGCTGCTGACTGTGTGCATTTGGGAGCTGCTGCTGCATAGTTCTTTGACATTATTTTTTTGCTGCCAAGAGGTTTCCGAATAACCGAACCAAAGCGTTTGTCTCTAAGCGTATTTTCAGGAGGTGAAACCTCAGAAGATAACTAATATGAGAGATGAGCAGCAGGAATTCTCAAATCGAACCGTATGTTTTCTTTTTCTGAGTTTCACAGCATTTGGTATGGCATAGCAAGGTATAATTTGGAGTAGCTTGGGATTTATTCACTGTTTTCTCTCAGGTACATCAACTACTACTTCACTCTTCGATATATTAAACTAAAGCTCTATCAACCTCCTTGTAATTGCACAACCTTGAGGACATGGCATGATCTGTATTCAATTAATGTTTTGACTCGGTTTCTTTTTGTTGCAGCATTCTATTCCGAATTTTCTGGAGCCAAACGAATCGAAGACTGACTTGCCATAGGATATGCACAGGGTTATTTTGAATGAGTTTTTTTCTTGAACTCTTGTTTATTTGTAGGTGACTGGGCTGTATATGGACATGTGTGGCAGGGTCTTAGTTTTGAAATGGTGTGAGTTTGGTTTTTTTGTCTCTGTTAAAGTATTTATGCAGGGTTTATGAGTTGACTTTCGTCGAAGACAAAGTACTCAGGATGTCAAGTGCGACTGACAATTGACTACAGTGCTCGCACGGCACATGAAATGAATTCAGTGTTTTCCAAGAGTCAATCAAAGTGTCTGAGTTTGCACCTGTCATGTGAACTTTGGTGGAATGGATCCTCCTGTGCAATTACTTAAAGGGGATTGAGGAAAAAATGGAACATGGCATGGAATGTACTCCAAGACCAAGTTTGGAGTGAGTGACGAAATGAGAGGATAGGTTTAGAATTAGAAGCAACAGGATAACTTGTATATATATATATTTTTATCTTGGTGGTGTCGTATAGCAAATGGAAACTGCATATGCAATGGAAAATAGTAGGATTTTTGTAAATCGAAAACAGTAATGAAATGGTTCTCTTCTTTCAGACTATATTTGAACATTTTTATCTTCTCCATATGCTTCAAATTGAAATCCCTCAAATTAAAATCCCAAATCTCCTTTAGTTTGCAAACTCTTTCAATTCTTGTGATCTTGGTATGAAATAAGAACTACACGACCGTAATCATTTACCATGAGTTCGGGCCAAAAGTCAACCTTTTATGTTTGACGTTGACCGAAAGTTAAGGTCCATCAGCAAATAACCTCAAATCTGAAAGGATTCTCAAGACCTTTGTCTCACATCGAACTTTTACA
Organism: Vicia villosa; assembly: GCF_029867415.1. Lineage (NCBI taxonomy): Eukaryota > Viridiplantae > Streptophyta > Magnoliopsida > Fabales > Fabaceae > Vicia > Vicia villosa. The sequence goes on from NC_081180.1 coordinate 142,232,024, forward strand.
CAAAATCTGAAGCATCTAATTTGTAACATAAGTGACCAAGCGAAATTAATCTCTGACCACATGATATGACCAGATGAACCTTAAAAAAGAAATCCTTTTGCCAAGACCTATGTGAAACTCCAGCTTGCTTCATAACCCTTGATCCCAAGCCAAATTTGTTGATTAATGATGTATGCTATGTTAGATGACCTAATGGAAGTATGCAGATGGAATATGAGACTTAAGCCAGTTAGAAATTAAGGGGGTAGGACAAATTTGGGGTATGACAGCTGCCCCTATTTAATCGTCTTAAACCTGAAGGTGAGATTGGCGCTAGCCTTTCGAACATTCGAGGTTTAAGGAGATTAAATATCCAAGTACCAGAAATTTGTCCTGAAAAGATGGAGTGAATGTTATCCTTATTTTGTTAGCAGCTGGGGAAAGAGAAGTTTTTTTTTATTTTTTGGTGGAAATATTTACAGTGAGTAATGGTTGAATGGGGAAAGAGAATAATGACTTGCTGGGGATTGGGAATTAGTTTTACAGTAGGAAATTATGGATGAATGGTGGTTGTCAGGCGAGAACTGACTTCACCTAGGATCAAAAATGAAAGAAATGATTTGCCAGGGCGAGGACTGGACTTTGAAAAAGGTTTGCCAAGGCGAGAACTGGACTTTGAAAAAGTTTGCCAGGGCGAGAACTGGACTTTGAAGAAAGTTTGCCAAGGCGGGAATTGGGCTTTGAAAAGGGTTTGCCAAGGCGGGAATTGGACTTTGAAGAATGATTACCAGGACGGGAACTGGATTTGGGAAATGATTACCAGGACGGGAACTGGATTTGGAAAGATGATTACCAGGACGGGAACTGGATTTGGAAAAATGATTACCAGGACGGGAACTGGATTTGGAAAAATGATTACCAGGACGGGAACTGGACTTTGAAAAAGTTTGCCAGGGCGAGAACTGGACTTTGAAAAAGTTTGCCAAGGCGGGAATTGGACTTTAAAAATGATTTGCCAAGGCGAGAATTGGGCTTTGAAGAAAGTTTGCCAATGCGAGAATTGGGCTTTGAAGAGAGTTTGCCAATGCGAGAATTGGGCTTTGAAGAATGATTACCAGGACGGGAACTGGATTTTGAAAATGATTACCAGGACGGGAACTGGATTTTGACTTGATTTGCCAGGGCGAGAACTGGGCTTTGAAATTGTTCGAAGGTTGGAAGATAAAGGATTCACAACACGGGGGTTGAACCTGAAAAGTTTTCCCATACGGGGGGAAGGGACCACGGAGACTAGTGACGACTAGACTCGATCAAAAGACATAATCACGAAGATGTTGATGCTTGCGAAGCATAAGAATTACATTAATCCCTCAGGCCAAAGGCGGGGTGTAACTCTTCAAGAATGGCAATCGTTCGAATTGCCACACACCAAGTATGGTTGTTCAAACGATTGAAAAATGAGATGGGTTGAATGCCCACCCTCATTCGCACTCTAATTTGCATGCAGCACACGGGAAATAACCTCGGAGACAACGATTCTGACGAAGAAAGACAGGAGAGAGAAGATAAGATTTCTTTTGGGGATTGAGAATACCAGGTATTGGCACCATGGTTTGAGGAGGTTTGTGGTGTAGTAGCAGATATCAGTCGAGGTTTATGAGGACAGCTTTTTATGTGGGTAAGTATTGTTATCTTGATTGGGTGTTGATCTGTATTATCTGGCTTATACTTTGATGCATGTTTGAATTTTTCTATGGCGTAATGATCCGCTTTGACGGATATGCTACGCTTTTGAGGATGCAATGCTATATGCAATGGAAACTATATGCAGAGTGCCAAATAAAGGCATTAGAGTGATAGAGAAGCATGATTGTTGGGGTCCGTTGCTTGTTGTCTTGAGATGCCAATATGAATCGGTGTTGGAAACCCTACAGTACCAAAGATCATTGGCAAGTGCACTGAGGATTGAAATGTAGCTTCGTTGGGGAGGAAGTGACTTCATCTGACTTTCCCTACACCTTGAATTGCTTGGGGATGGTGAGCTTGAGGGGATTCCCTCGATTCACCATGTTGAGGATGAGAAATTCAGACAAGGAGACCAGGTTGGGGGAATGGAACAACTCCCATGAGAAATAAACTCATGTGTTTGGGGAGAGACCGAAGTTCCAGGAGAAATAAACTCCTATAATCGGGGAGAAGGCAATAAAACTCAGAAGATTGTGCCCCAAGCTTTGTGAACTACGAAGGAATTTGCCCCAAAGGATCCTTGGAGAGATTTGTCAAATCTCGACGTAACTGCCCCATATTGGTTGAACCCAAGAGAGATTCCTCGACTTGATTGCCCCAGATTGATGGAAGCTTGAATGGATGCCTCAGTTGACAGAATCTTCACACAACTTGCCCCTTGGAGTAATCAGCCTCTGAAGTGAATAGCTTATGAAAATCAATCAACTTTTTCTGCAATTGTTCATTGTTTGATCTCCCTTGATGTCAAATGTTTATTCACAAGTAAGAGATATTTGTTTTGAAAATGATAATCCTAATGCAATGCTTATGCTAGCTTCGAGATCAAAGTTTTCGAAACAAAGTTGTGACATTCAGTGTTTGAATTATTTGTCACATCGATATCAACATGAATGGTAAGCAACATTTAGGAGTCAGTTTTACACAACTTGCTTTTGAAATAAACCCTGCTTCAATTAGGTCTTTTAAGGGTTGTAACGTGGCCTGGTTCACGGTTTTAGAAAGAAAGGATTTAAGGCTCAAAGTCTAACCTAACCCACCCATTCTTCGTGATGTTCTCCAGTCCTAAGTTCAACTTAACCTGATACGAGCGTCCATCCTTCAAGAGGATTTTTGAGATGATTGAGGAATCAATGAGGTCTTCTTGGACATGGTAGTCACTCACTTTCTTTTTGGTGTCTGATCACACAACTTTGTTCCTTTGATGAGGATCTTTATGTTGTAATCCTCGTTTTCCGCTTCTGTTTTGCATTTCCTTTTTTATTTCCCTAACTTTTGCCTGGACAAATTCTTTTGAATTTTATTTTGGAGTCCAGCGGGATGCCCTAATTTTTGCCTAAGTCACTTGTTTTCAAGTTGTTGACTTAGCGGACTTTTCTTTCTTTCTTTTTTTTTTTGATTCACTTTTTTTTTTGAACAAGTCGTGTGATCCTGAATCTTTGATTTGTGGGAGGTGATTGTGACTTCCTCATTCTTTGGTTGATGAGGGATTACTATTGTGGTATTGACTTTTCTCAACCTTTTGAAAGATAACCATTGTTGTACCCTTAGATGCATACTCCTGATGGATTTTTGAATGCTCGATCAGATTAATTGAATGCTACCCTGCCCCTGGGTTAAATGTGAGGGTTTTTTTTTATTTTTTATTTTTGTATAGAAAAGAAACTCCTACTTCAAGGCTCAAAGGGGCTAACGAGGGTCTATCTCCCTTATATCTCCAGTGTTTGGGGATTTGAAACAATGCCTGTACATCCTCAGCGGGGTTTTATTCAAAAGCACACAATTAAAGATTTATTTTTTCCATCATCCTCCTTTTGATATTTCTGCTTAAACCAGAGTTTGATATCGATAGACATAAAGATATGAGTGAACACGAATGGATTGATTCGAAACTAGCATATGCGATGTATTTTTATTTTCATTAAAAAACAAACAAGTTTTACATGGAAGTAACATTTAACAAAACAAGGAAAATTACAAATGAAAATGCAGAAATGAATTGATGATTGCCATAGTAGAGGAGGCTTGGCTCCGTCTGGACTTGTTGATCTTGAATACTTTTTGCAATTCCTTCCAAACACTTCAGGTTACTTCAAAAGAAAATTCCAACGAATTCACCCAAGAATTGTAATTAATTTTTTTTTTTTTACTTTAGGGATTCGAGCAATGCGAGTGATGCAATGCTCAAGATAAGAGTACGTCTTGCTTATCCCTCGTGCGGGAGCCCCAAGCATAGTTGCTAGAGAAGTATTCGCCATCAAACATGGAGGAACCTTGCGTGGTCATCAAACTTAGAAAAGCTATCTGTTGTGAGGAAAGACCAAAAAACACCAACTGAAACAACAACTCTCAGGGATACAACTGAGCACAAGAACCTTGAGAAGGAGAGGTGCTTTTATTATTATCCTACCAACGAGTTTAAACAGGGAATTTGTTGATTTTGAAGACTTTCTGAAATCTAGGCACTCATTCGAGCAAAGGAATTCCATTCACCCATATGTTTCCTTCCTGAAGGGTTATATGCCTCCCATCAATCAACTGTTGTACTTTGGCTTTGAAAGCGTTGCAGTCCTCAGTTGAGTGCCCTGCTGATCCAGCGTGATATCCACATTGCACATTAGGGTCATACCCAGGTGGAAACGGTTGTGGTGGAGGCTTTAGAGATTTGGGAACCACCAATGAGCTTTGAACTAGATATGGAAGAAGTTTGCTATATGTCATAGGAATCTGGTCCAACGGAGCATTTCTTCGTTCCAAATTACTTCTAGGTTGGCGTTGATTCAGATGACCTTGTTGATGTGGGACACGTTGCTCTTGTGGCAAATACTGAATTGGTTGTTGTTGAACCATCTGAGGTTGTCGATTGATAGTAGTGGCAAAGGCTTGTGGAATATATTGGCCAGGAGAAACTAGTACCATCTGATAGTTAGGAACCTGAACCTGAGGATAAGTAGGGACTTCCTCTTCTTCAATCTCTGAAACTGCACATGCTTCGCTTTTCTCTTCTTCTGTGAATTCGGAAACATTAGCAATATCCTGAATTTTACCCATCTTTAAGGCGTTTTCAATTCGTTCCCCTACGACCACCAAACTTGAGAATTCGGAGGAAGCACATCCAACCATCATATTCAGATATGGATCTTTCAAAGTATTCATGAACATGTCTACAAGCTCTCGTTCCAAAAGAGGAGGTTGGACTCTGGAAGCTAATTCTCTCCATCTTTGTGCATACTCTTTGAAAGACTCATCAACCTTTTGAGTTAAACTTTGGAGTTGTAGTCTAGTAGGAGCCATGTCACTGTTGTACTTGTAATGCTTGAGAAAAGCCTCTGCTAGTTCATCCCATGTGCGGACATGGGTTCGTTCAAGACGCGTATACCACTCAAGGGATACCCCACTTAGGCTATCCTGAAAGAAGTGCATGAGAAGCTTATCATTTTCTGCATATGGTGCCATCTTGTTGCAAAATGCCTTTATGTGACTCATCGGACAAGTGGTACCCTTGTATTTCTCAAAACTAGGGACTTTGAACTTAGCAGGTATCTTGATATCAGGCACTAGGCACAAATCAATAGCATTCAAACCAGAGGAGCCTCGACCTTCTAAAGCCTTCAATCTTTCTTCTAGGAGGTGGAATTTTCTCTCATTTTCTTCGATCGGGAACTTGAAAGCTTCAAGCTCGGAATCGTTCTCATGATGTGAATCCTCCTTATTAGGAACTTCCACGGGAACAGGTTTCGATCCCCCATTAGCAACAGTGGTCGAAGTATCATTGATCAACTTTACAACACTTTGTCTGAGCTCTTCTTGCCCTTGAACAACAACATTGAGAGTCTCCAAGAGTTGGGTCATCCTCTCCCCCATAATATCCATGTCCTTACGAAGTTCCGCCTGATTTTGTTCAAGACGGTCCATGATTCTCCTCTGATTAATCCTTGTATGATACGGATGTAGGGAAGTCAGTTTCGTTGATGAAGCAGAAATCTGTTGAAAGGGACCCCAATAAGCTTCTGAGAGAACTATGGAATGCATGATGGTATGAATGCAATGTTTCATTTCCAAGGGATCCTAAAGTCTTTTCACACACCTTTTGTTTTGTCCCCCCTTTTTTTTTTTGAAATCAAAGCATTTTTTGTATAGAATATCTTTTCTTTTCTTTTTTCCTTCTTTTCTATTTCCTTTTTCTTTTCATTTCTTTTTTTGGAAATAGACTTTAGAATTCCTCACAAATGAAGTGGATAAAACAATGATGTTATGCAATGCAAGCATGGGATCAAGGTCCATATGATCTGAGTAACCACCACACAATCCTCTGAATTACTGATGTGAAGCTTCTGTACAGGCCAAATGTCACAGGATCAAAGGTTCGACGCCCTTTTTGAATACCAGAATATCAAGCACCATGAGAACGGACCAAATAAAGGTCCGACCTCAACTCTGAAGAAGCAATGGTATGTAGGAGTCAAGGTTTCCTGTCCCACCCCAATCTCACGGGTATGAAGTCTAGACACGGACAAGTGGTCCCTAATGGTCACTAGGGTCTACAGTTCCCATGGGGTACAAAGTGTTTGAGGCAGCAAGGGTGCCAGACACAGTGTTCCATGAAAGAACCTCGCCCAGTTGTGGTACCCCATGTTGAACTCGATCGTAGCAAGGGCCACGGGAGTCAACATGAGCATCCACGCTAATCCTATGTGTCACTGGCCTGGGTAGTGGGCCTTTTACCTCATACAAACCCCCCACCTGCAAAACAGAACAGAAGACCCCAGGGAACACAAAATATAATCCATATGCATGATGTGCAAACAGAAATAAGCATGATATGCAAGCAGAAAATAAACATGCAAACATATATACAAGGTATAGACATAAAACAAGTAGACACCCAGTAAATAAACAAACAAACGCAGGCTAGGATCGACTCGCTAAGAATGGACCCGCAATAGGTCTAGCAACATCCCCAGCAGAGTCGCCAGCTGTCGCACGCTCGCGAGAAATGAACAGAGTCGCCACTAATATATTTATCCCATAAGGGAAAGGAATATCAGAAAACCTAACAAAGGAAGGAACAGAGTCTTGCGACCAGAGAATCAAGGTACGGGAGTCGGTTACGCGAGGGGAAGGTATTAGCACCCCTCGCGCCCATCGTACTCGATGGTATCCACCTATGTTTGTTTCTATCTAAAGGGTGTGTACTATGTCTATGTCTACATGCGAATGAATGCAAAAGAAATACGGGGAAAAGAAGGAATATTTACAAATGTGCTCGTTCAAGCCCCGCGACTTGATGCCTACGTATCCCTTTCAGGAATCAGAGCGCCGTAGTTTGGCTCCATAGTTTTTGTTTGTTTTTGTGTTTTTTAGTTGGGCGGCGTTAACGTTCGCGCTCTTGCATAAGGGATCGACCTAGGATGCAATGGAGCGGAAATAACGGTGCCCTTAAGAAAGCGAGAGAAGAGAGAGAGTTTGAGTGTTTCGAGGAAATCCCTAAAGCAAGGGAAACTCGAGTTACTCTTTGGTTTGTGTTTTTTAGAATTTGGGAACTTACGCCCGAATGGAACCCTAAAGCAAGGGAAATCCAGGCACTCGAATGATTCCCTAAAGCAAGGGAGATCCAAGCTTCCATTCCCTTTTTAAAGATTTTCACTTTGTTATTAATGTTTTAAGTATTTTCTTTGTATTTTTTATGGGATTTTAATCAAGCATTTATTAGATGTTTTATGTTGAAAAGAAAAAGAAACTAGCCTAAGTATGAAGGGAATTTCTACCTAATATTATCATGGTTTCTACCTAAGGTTAGGATTTAAAAGAAGCATGAAAAAATAAAGCGCTAAGTAGAATATTGAGGATAGCATAAGAACATGAAAAAGAACAAGTAGAAAATATAGTAAAAGTGGACTAAAAATACTACTATTTTTATGGTTTTATGAAAGAAATGAGTTCAAAAGATTAATGTCAAAATTAACCTAAAATCTACTTATTTTTATGGTGATTATTTTTATATGTCAAAAAAATGGATTAAAGTCTAAAGATGATGGTAGAAAATTAGTGATTTATTTACTAAAAGAAATAGCAAAAAAAACTAATTAAACTAAATGACCAAATGATAGAACCAGGGGGTGCAAATTTGAATACAGGGGTGTAAAGAGCACGCTGGGCGCAGGGCCCAGATGGATGGCCCAGAAGGGTTTTTGTTGTAGATTGATTTGCCAAAGCTGGTGCAGTGTCATGGGCCAAGGGGGGTGAACCAGAAGCAATTCGCAGGCCCAGGGGGAGGTCCATATTTTCAGATTTTTATTTGAATTAAAAAAAGAATTTAAAAACACTAAGGAAACTAAAAATGAAAAAAGGAATTAGGGTTCAATTTCATGTGACTATTCAGCTTCTTATCAACTCTTACTCTCGTCTCTCTCCTTTCTTATCTGAAATCGCCGCCGTCGCATCTGAAGCCGTCTCCGGCGGCGGCACGGCCGAGAACCACAAATTTAACACACCACCCCACTCGTCTTCCCCTCCTCTTTCTAAATTGTTGCCTAGTTTCGTTTGAACTCACTTCAATCTTCCTAAATCTAGCAAAAATCATTGTAAACCCTAGGTGAACAAATTCCGATTACATAGCAAGGATGCACAATCAGATTACGAAACCCTAGGGTTATGATTCATAGAGTCTCAATCCACACAGAAGTATGAAAGAGACGAAAGACAGAGGGAGTTTCAAGGCTTACCTACCGGAGACAGGTCCGGTGCCTCTTGAATTTGAAGATGAAGAGAACGAAGTCCAAATAAACTCAGGGGAGCACGAAGATCTTCAGGTGACGTTCTTGAATTCGTTTCTCAATTTCCGTTTCTTCTTCTTCTTCTTTTTCTATTTTTCCTTCTGCGATGGTGCTGAGGTTCTTGTGCGGTCGTTGCGTTGTGAGGATGAGTTGAGAGAGGATTGAGTGGAGTTTAGCTCTGTTGTTAGAATCTCGGAGGTTGAGACTCTAGCAACGGTGGCGATTTGAGCGTATAATGAAGGTGAAGTGGAGAGCGTTGATGGAGGAGATGGAGAGTAGTTGCAGAGAGTGAAAGAAGGGAAGTTGCAGAAGTGATCGTGATTGAAGGAGGTTGAAGACGATTATGGAGAGAGAGTGAATGGAAGAGAATGGCGTGTGAAGAGAAGGAGTGAAGGTGGTGAATGAAAAAATGGCGTGAAGTCTGAATTGTGGAGGGAAGTCTTGTTATATAGGTTGAGGGAGGAGGATTGATGGCCTTTGGATCGGGATTCTGTTAGGGATTTTGGAGGGTGGAGATTGATTCGGTTACAGTTAGTTTTGATTCTGTTTTGGTTGTTAGGATTAGAAGAAGTTGGTTAGAGAGCTGTTATGATAGTTATTCTGAATGTAGAAGTTAGTTATGGAATTCAGTTAGTGAGGTTTGTTATAAAGCTGTAAGTTAATTACAAATGAATGTTAGTTAGTTAGTCTTAAACTGTTAGGAGCTGTGGTGTCAAATGTTGCTGGGATTGGAATTGAAACAAGGGGATGCTAGCTTAGCAATATTAGCTTGAATGTTCTGAATTTCCTTCTTTGCTTATCATATTCTGTTCCTGATTCCAGGCCTTTCTCATTGGTAATTGTTTGAATTCTGTGGCTGTCTCTATTCTTGTTTTGAATCGGCAAAGTAAGCTCGATATTTTTCATGTTGCAGAGTTATAATTCTGGTTTTCTTTTAGGAATCGCTGCTGACTGTGTGCATTTGGGAGCTGCTGCTGCATAGTTCTTTGACATTATTTTTTTGCTGCCAAGAGGTTTCCGAATAACCGAACCAAAGCGTTTGTCTCTAAGCGTATTTTCAGGAGGTGAAACCTCAGAAGATAACTAATATGAGAGATGAGCAGCAGGAATTCTCAAATCGAACCGTATGTTTTCTTTTTCTGAGTTTCACAGCATTTGGTATGGCATAGCAAGGTATAATTTGGAGTAGCTTGGGATTTATTCACTGTTTTCTCTCAGGTACATCAACTACTACTTCACTCTTCGATATATTAAACTAAAGCTCTATCAACCTCCTTGTAATTGCACAACCTTGAGGACATGGCATGATCTGTATTCAATTAATGTTTTGACTCGGTTTCTTTTTGTTGCAGCATTCTATTCCGAATTTTCTGGAGCCAAACGAATCGAAGACTGACTTGCCATAGGATATGCACAGGGTTATTTTGAATGAGTTTTTTTCTTGAACTCTTGTTTATTTGTAGGTGACTGGGCTGTATATGGACATGTGTGGCAGGGTCTTAGTTTTGAAATGGTGTGAGTTTGGTTTTTTTGTCTCTGTTAAAGTATTTATGCAGGGTTTATGAGTTGACTTTCGTCGAAGACAAAGTACTCAGGATGTCAAGTGCGACTGACAATTGACTACAGTGCTCGCACGGCACATGAAATGAATTCAGTGTTTTCCAAGAGTCAATCAAAGTGTCTGAGTTTGCACCTGTCATGTGAACTTTGGTGGAATGGATCCTCCTGTGCAATTACTTAAAGGGGATTGAGGAAAAAATGGAACATGGCATGGAATGTACTCCAAGACCAAGTTTGGAGTGAGTGACGAAATGAGAGGATAGGTTTAGAATTAGAAGCAACAGGATAACTTGTATATATATATATTTTTATCTTGGTGGTGTCGTATAGCAAATGGAAACTGCATATGCAATGGAAAATAGTAGGATTTTTGTAAATCGAAAACAGTAATGAAATGGTTCTCTTCTTTCAGACTATATTTGAACATTTTTATCTTCTCCATATGCTTCAAATTGAAATCCCTCAAATTAAAATCCCAAATCTCCTTTAGTTTGCAAACTCTTTCAATTCTTGTGATCTTGGTATGAAATAAGAACTACACGACCGTAATCATTTACCATGAGTTCGGGCCAAAAGTCAACCTTTTATGTTTGACGTTGACCGAAAGTTAAGGTCCATCAGCAAATAACCTCAAATCTGAAAGGATTCTCAAGACCTTTGTCTCACATCGAACTTTTACACAAAATCTGAAGCATCTAATTTGTAACATAAGTGACCAAGCGAAATTAATCTCTGACCACATGATATGACCAGATGAACCTTAAAAAAGAAATCCTTTTGCCAAGACCTATGTGAAACTCCAGCTTGCTTCATAACCCTTGATCCCAAGCCAAATTTGTTGATTAATGATGTATGCTATGTTAGATGACCTAATGGAAGTATGCAGATGGAATATGAGACTTAAGCCAGTTAGAAATTAAGGGGGTAGGACAAATTTGGGGTATGACAGCTGCCCCTATTTAATCGTCTTAAACCTGAAGGTGAGATTGGCGCTAGCCTTTCGAACATTCGAGGTTTAAGGAGATTAAATATCCAAGTACCAGAAATTTGTCCTGAAAAGATGGAGTGAATGTTATCCTTATTTTGTTAGCAGCTGGGGAAAGAGAAGTTTTTTTTTTATTTTTTGGTGGAAATATTTACAGTGAGTAATGGTTGAATGGGGAAAGAGAATAATGACTTGCTGGGGATTGGGAATTAGTTTTACAGTAGGAAATTATGGATGAATGGTGGTTGTCAGGCGAGAACTGACTTCACCTAGGATCAAAAATGAAAGAAATGATTTGCCAGGGCGAGGACTGGACTTTGAAAAAGGTTTGCCAAGGCGAGAACTGGACTTTGAAAAAGTTTTCCAGGGCGAGAACTGGACTTTGAAGAAAGTTTGCCAAGGCGGGAATTGGGCTTTGAAAAGGGTTTGCCAAGGCGGGAATTGGACTTTGAAGAATGATTACCAGGACGGGAACTGGATTTCAAATTTTCAGGAAGTTGCTTGAGCTCGGGAGAAGGTGGTTGCTCAGTGGAAGGAGTGCTCGGGGAAGCCGGGATGTCAAGAGTATTAGCTGCATGAACAACTTCATCGATAAGAACTTCACCTGTGGTAAATATGTTACCCTGCAAGGCAGCATCAATCTCAACACATACAACACAACTGTTAGTGTCAGTACAATTAGAACATGAGTAAACATCATCAAAATCAGACAGTGATAGAAAATCAGATGTAAGCAAATCATTACAAGTATCATCAACATTTTCAGAAAGCAACTCTATTTGAAAAACAGAATGCTCTTCCAAGGATTGTTGGTTTGATCCTTGAGCTTGCTGCATGGCATTCATCAAAGTGGCAAGCTGTCCAATCTGTGTTTGCAAAGTCTGAAGAGTAGAATCTATTTGTTGTTGATACTGAAGATTATTTTCAGCCATTTGTTTGACAATATCCTCTAGTGAAGGTTCGGAAGGTGCAGAGCATACAACCTGAAATTCATTCACATGCTTATGCGGATCCTCACCTACAAACCATTAAACCTATGCAACAAATGTGTTAAACCATATTCCAATTCAAAAGGCGCATCAGCCGCAGGATAGTCAATACATAAATCATTATAGTTCACATTACGGACAACCAACTGCGTCAAAGTTCTTTGTTCAGCCATGGTTTCAACAAACACAGAAATACCAATTATGTCCCAAACAGGCAGAAACAAATAGAAAGAAGGAAAATGATTAAAAGAAATTTAGAAAAATATAAAAACACAAAATTTAATCTAATTAAGGCAAATAATATTTTTGGGAATTTTTTTGGAATTTTATGAAACTATGAAAATAGTAAAAAATTCATTAAAAATAGAAAAACAACGAATTTGCAATTTTCAGGGTCCAATTCCTTTAGAATTTAATTCTAAAGGAGTACTGTTCGTCGATTTTTTTCTGACTTTGTGGAAAAAATTCGGAACGATTCGAAACAGTAGCTTTCAAACTTACCTGATAGGCTGGAAAACTTATCATTGTACTGCAACCGCAACTGCAACCCTGAAAATTAACAAACACAACACAAAAAAAAAAGAAAAGAAAAATCCTAGCAACAACACTATGCCTAGTATTAGTTAATATCAACAAGAATCCCCGGCAACGGCGCCAATTTTGATTTGCTGTCGCGCACGGATCAAAAACGAGTAATTTATAAAAATGGTAGTTTAGCGGTAACGACAACTCGGATATCGTTCTCACAAGGATTCTTGTTGATTATCAACCAATGGTAAGTCGATTTAAGGGGGGGTTATGGTTTTAGATCAATTTATGAATAATAGAGCAAATAAGTGATTAAAATAAGTGATTATAAAACAAGCTAAAACGACAATTTGCTGATTCGGTTCCTATCTATCATTGATTATTGTAATTCCGACATCCTAAGTGGATTTATCTATTCCTATTCGATTATAATATCCATTGACAAGCGCAATTGATTGTATAAGTTGTATATTCCTATTATCCGAATTAAGCAAACGAGATTAAGTTTCATGAATTAAGCAAACATGAATTAAACGGACACGATAACGAATTAAGCAAACGATAACGTGACTATAGTTAAGATCATACAACCAATCGAATTAAATCAATATAGTCTATGCAAATCGAATTAAGCAAACAAGAGACATAGATTAATATTGAAAGGAATAAAACTGAATTATAATTATAATAACCTCAAGGTCGGAACCTGAATACAGCAAATTGTCTCAAAGGAATTAGTTCTCCATGGAATTCGTACAAGCTTGCCTCATAATTTCGTGAATAGTAAAAACGTGAATAGTCGCCGTATGGCCAGACCTAGACTAAAGAGAAGACAAAAGGAAATTCGGGTCATAATAACCCAACTGGGTCAAAAACATCCAGAACCCGACCCACAATTGACCAAAACTAAAACAAATTAAGGCTGCAACTTAAAACTAAAATTTGGAAATTATGCGCTCCGAATCTGACTTCGACTCCAACACGAAAGTTGTAGCTCTCTCTCCTAGATTTTCAGAGATTGTTAGAACGCCTCAATCGAATTCCTGGAACTCCAGTTATGATCGTTTCCGTGAAAGCTGCCAAAGCTGAAAATAAAATACGAAAATCAAATAAGGGTAAAAATAAAATAAAGGGTTAAATACATTTTTGCCCCCTGCCATTTGACCTCTTTCTGGTTTACCCCCCTGTAAAATTTTTTTTTGCAAATGCCCCCTTGCCATTACAAGATTCTATCATTTTGGACCTTCACCAGATCTGGCACATGCCAAGTGCCTATGTGTCAAGCTGAATGGCATTTTTTTTTCATTTATTTTTAATGCCACATAGGTTTAATGACATGCCACATATGCATCTGAGAATTATAAGTTCCTTTCATCTTCAATCTTGCACTTCGTCTTCTTCAACACAGCTGTGAAAATTAGGGCACGCAAATGGACTCTACAAGGAGCTCGTCATTTGGCAATTCAATCGGTAGATCAATACCCAGATGTGGATGCAACGAATCAATGAAGATGTTTGTCTCAAACACACACGAAAACCCTCGGAGGAAGTTTTGGAGATGTAAGAATCGTGGAAAGGTGATTTCTGTTCTATTTCTTCGTTCTAAATAGACTATAGTATCAATTCTGATCCATGTGAAATGTGTATTTGGCTCTGTAGAGTGATGCAGCATGCGATTTGTTTCTTTGGGATGATGAAGTCGTGGAACACATCATGAGAGATGGGAAGAAAGAAGTTTTCAGAGGTGGAGAGTTGGTTATCAAAAACAGTGAATTCACACTTGATCAAATGAAAGCTTTTGGATTACAGTTTGGGAAAGAGTTTGGAAAGGAGTTTTCCAAAGAATTTGGCCTAGATGCATCTTCAAAGAAGGTTGAAAAGTTGAAGAAAATGCTGAATGAAGAAAGGAAAAAAAACTTCAGGTTGATGGTGGCCTTGGTAGCATCTTGGATGTTGTTGTTTGTTGTATACAAGATGTGTTAAATGTTGTCTACTTTTTGTGCAATGTAATGGTGTAATGGCCTTGGTGTAATAGAATGGATTTTGTTTGCAAATGTTGTGTACTTCTGTTTCTTTAACATGTAACTTTTCAGTTGAATGTTGTTATGATTTTGGTACTTCTGTTGTTATGATTTAACATGTAACATGTAACTTTTCTCTAAACCATATCTTATAGCATGTCAAATTCATAATCATCACTTCATAATATAAAAAGCACCATAAGTGCATATGTCATAACAGAAAACACATGATTGTTACATAAGCACCATAAGCACCATAAGCACCATAATTGTTACATATCCAAAACACAACCAAATACATAATCAAAACAGCACAAAGTATTGTTCATCTGTTATAAACTGATCCAAAACATAAACTTAACATAGACAATACACAACCAAACAGAGTTCCTATTTTTTAGAGATATCACTCCAAGACTTCATAGCCCTTATACAAGTCCCTAGCTTTGGGTCTGAGCCAACTTCAATATGCTCCTGAGTTAATGTACCCTGTTCATCCTCTTGGATGACAAGAGGGTTATCACTACTTCCAGGTCCCTGTTGAGTCAAAGTTTTCAGCACCCTCAGCCTGTTACTTGTTCTCTTTTGTCCAGCAAGAATCAATTTTTTCTTGACCTTGAGCTTCTTCACCACCTTTGGGGCAGCAGTAGTGATTATTTGTGGACCTTGGACTTCATTTGGCATGTCATCTTTCTCGACCACAGGACCTTCTTCCTCCATTTGATCAGCCATTTGATCAGCATCATTGTTGACTACAGGTTCTGCAACAGGGTCTGCAACTTCTTCATCAACAGGGTCTGCAACCTCTTAATCAACAGGGTCTGCAACTTCTTCACCAGCATCATTTTTTACTGCAGGTTTCTTCCTAGGAGCCTTCCTCTGAAAATGAAAACAGGTTAATAACAGGATTATTTCAAAAAAAATTACAACCAAAAATTCATATGGAATGGTACCTTTCTTTTCAAGGCAGCAGGATTTTGACTTGCAGCCTTACACTTTCTTGAGTTATGACCAATTTTGTCACACTTTGTACACCTATATGTTACTCCAACCCTCCTCATTCTTGTACCTCCTTCACCAAGCTCCCTGAATCGAAGCTTCTTAGGCCTACCAGGTCCTTTCTTATACAATGGAGGAAGTAAGTCATCTGCTTCAACTTGTGGCCACATATCCATCCCATTAATGGGGCTAATTGCAACACTATATGTCTCTCCATATTTCTCCCTAGAATACCAATTATCCACATAGTCTTCAGGTTTAAATTGCCTATAGGCCAATGCTGCACAAGCATGCCTGCAAGGAATACCTACTAAATCCCAAAACCTACAAGAACATGTTCTTTTACCCACATCAACAACAAATTGTTGACCATTGTAGGCATGCTTCACCTCCCATTGGTCATTCATACACCAATTTGGATTCCACTGTCCACTCATAAATACCTCCTTATCTAGTCTCTTCCTAGGAATAGGCATAATCCTATGTGCCCACTTTTCTAGCTTAGTAACAGTAGATGCACTCCTATTCATTAGATAGCTCCTAATCCATTCACACATAGTTAAAATTGGCTTATCTCTAGCATATAGTATTGTGGCATTAAAGGATTCAGAAATGTTATTCATTAACACATCACATTTAGGGTAAATGTTAAAGGCATGCTTACACCATGTCTTTGTAGGCACCTTCATCAGCCATTCATAAGCTTTTGGATCAACTTTCTTTAGCTCAGCCATCTTCTCTTCCCAAGCCTGATAATAGGTTGCCTTAGCTGCCCCCATCATTAGGTCTCTAATCAAAGTACCTCCACCAAATTTCTTCTTGAAATTTGCATACAGATGTCTGAGACATAACCTGTGTTCAATCCTTTCAAACATTTCCTCAAAAACACTTACCAAACCCTGCATATATTCAGATTTGACAAATCAAATATCCAAACAGTTTTAACAAATTCATTTTAAAACAAGTATACATTTAGATTTAGAAATACCTTTTGTTGGTCTGAGATGAAGACATATCTTCTATCTGGACCAATGTCCTCCATCAACAGTTGTAGAAACCACCTCCAGCTTTCTTTGGTCTCAGTCTCAACAACCCCAAATGCCAGTGGAAAATACTGGTCATTTGGATCCCTACCCACTGCTATCAACAGCTGACCCCCAAAATTAGTTTTCAAGTGACATCCATCCACACCAATAAATGGTCTGCAGCCTTGAATGAAACCCCTTTTACAGCCATCCAAACAGAAATAGAAACCCCAAATCTTGGCTGAATAGATGGAATGGGTCTTTCTACATTGATCTTCACTGTGTTTCCTTCACATGCTCTTTTTAATTTTGCAGCATACCTCCAAACCATTGCATATTGTCTAACAGCATCCCCCTCAACAATTTCTTTTGCAATCTCCTTTGCCTTCCATGCCCTAATTGGTGTAATCCCTATTGAATATGTCTTCCTAATGTCTTGAATGATATCAGATATCTTCACTTTCTCACTTGACTGCATCTTGTTTACAACAGACTTTGCTACCCACTTGGACTTAGCACACCTATTGTTTAAAACCCTAGCACAACTGTGGGTCCCCACCCATGTTTTAATTTGATATGTCTTGTTGGAACCCACTTTGGAACATAGAGCCAAAAACCCACATTTGCCCTTACATTCTACCCTTACCCGATCCCTTTCATTCTTCACAAAGGTAATTTCCCTACCATTCAGAACTGACCATTCAATTATGGCATCTTTGAAATCAACCAATGAATTAAATTCCATTCCCAATTTAAACTCATAATCCTTCCCAAGTTGCTCCTTCATAAACTTCTCATACTTTGGCATTTTTTCATCTTCAGATTCATCTGGATCAGAGCTACCCAAATAATCACTTTCATATATGTCTTCTTCCATCTTTTCAGTTTCCTTTTTCTTAATTTCCTTGGCTAATAATTCAGGTGCTCCAGCTTTAATCTTCTGCTTTTTCTTTGGTGTCATCTTCTTTGAGGCACACCTCTTATACCTGTAGGACTTCCCACCAACTTCAATTCGATTGGGGCAAATATTGGGCTTTTCTGCTTCAACACAGTCAAACCCATCATCCACTGCAGTTGTTCTCTCATCTTCTGAGTCATCAAACCTAACATGTGATGCTTCATCTTCACTTTCAGCATCACTAGAATCCCTACCCAGACCCATCTCAACACACTTAGGCTCTACAACATGGACTCCTATGTCTCTCACGTTATGTTCCACAAATATGTGTGCTTCAGTGTTGTGACCTACAGCAAATATAGCAACATCCATTGCTCCATCATCACTCTTAATTTCAACAAAGTGTTCATCTATACCTTCAAGTTTGGACCAAACCCTAAATTCATCTCTCTTGTATCCCCATTCGATTACCATTTCAGACACTTCTTCTATACCCCAATGTTCTATATCTTGATTCAACACACTTGATTCAACCCCACCCTTGTAAGACACAGTATTCTCCTTAACAAACTCCCCACCATGATGAATAACAACATTGAATTTACCCAGAATCTGTAACGAGCTAACATTAGACGCAAATCCCTAAACCTAAAGAACGAAATACGAAAGGATAAAGGGAAAAAAACCACATACCTTCGGATGCGGATCCATTTCGAGACTAGGGATGACCGTCGCTTCAGTTGCTATCTCCTACTGGGTACGAGATACTTCAGTTTTGCGTGAACGAACCACTTAGCAAGCTTGAGCAACTCCAATGGTGATTTATCGTCTAGGTCAAATTGGAAGGACCAAAATGAAGAACTTTAGGGTAAAACTTATAATTCTCAGATGCATATGTGGCATGTCATTAAACCTATGTGGCATTAAAAATAAATGAAAAATAAAAAAAATGCCACTCAGCTTGACACATAGGCACTTGGCATGTGCCAGATCTGGTGAAGGTCCAAAATGATAGAATCTTGTAATGGCAAGGGGGTATTTGCAAAAAAATTTTTTACAGGGGGGTAAACCAGAAAGAGGTCAAATGGCAGGGGGCAAAAATGTATTTAACCCTAAAATAAATTATGAAAACACATTAAAACATAAAAATAATCAAAACAAACCCAGAAAATGTTTGAGTACAAACATGGAAGGACGTGCATACAAATTCACTGATCAAGGTGCAAAGAGAAATCCCTTAGGTTATGTTGCGAGTTTGGAGGGGATGGGAGGGAAAGGCTCTCGAAAATGAAATTTTAAAAAAATATTATACATTTTTTGAAAAAATAATGTTGTTTAAAATGATAAAAGAGTCATTATTATTAATAAATTTTTAATTTTTAAAATAATATAACAACCTAAAAGATATTTGGAAAATTTATGGAAGCCTTCCAAAACCCTCAAATCCAATTTTTGAGTTTTCCCATTTTATAAAGTTTTTTGTGTTATGAATAAAATCAAACCCTTCAAAATCCTCCTATTCAATTTTTTTTTTATTCTTTTCACCCTATTCTTCTTATTTTCTTAAACCCTCTCTTCATTTCCCCTCCAAACTTGCAAACAGAGCTTAAAAAAATTCTTAAAAGTAATCTCCATCTTAATCTTACAATATTTTGGGCAGTGCCTTTGAGTTTCTATTGGGCCTTAGTAGTTATGTGAGACCATTTGTCACTTTTGAGTTAGCTGGTTTTTGTTTTTGTTGGAAAGTTAATTAATTTAATTTCTTTGTTCATTTACTATATTTTGTCATGAGAAAAATGGATTTTGGAAAGATATAAAAAGAGTAAATATCATTAAAATTGCAGGACCTTGGCAATTTAATCTTTCAAAAATGATCCTTAAATTTCAAAGACGTACTTGAATATTTAATAGATGAATAAAATATTGATAGTGTGAGGATTAGATAGATACAACCATATAATTTTAGAGGTCATAAGTTGGATATTTATTATGCAAAAATGTCAATCAAGGGTGGAACTCACTTTTCCTGGTGCCATCTCCATCTCCTCCATCTCCATGTATTTTTCTGAATTTCTGTTGGACTTTAATAATTGATTTTTTTTAAAAGAATTAGTAAAAAACTCATGCGGTACTTATAAATTCATTCATATTTTAAAATTATTTGATAAGATTTGATGGTTGTTTTGATATATAATTGTTATTAAAAAATTATTAGTTACTGCAAATATTTAAATGTAAATATGTAACAAATCACTAACTTGATAAATTCAATATGATTAATAATTATAAATATTTTCTTCAATATTTATTTACAGTAAAAAATTAAGCAAGGTCATTTCTACAAAATAGATATTGGGGTAACATTGACCCGTAAAATAAAGTCATTTCTACAAAAATAGATATTGGGGTAAGAGTGATCCGTTAAATGAGAAAAAGTTCATATCATATTTCTCTTATTTTTTTATCTTATACTTCTCTTAATTTTTTCGGTCTTATACTTCTCTTAATTTTTTCGGTGCATTCTTTCAATGAATTGTAATTTTGTTTTTTCTTTTTAAGTTTTGCATTCTAAATCATATTCTATCATTTTATGTTTAGTCACTCTGCAGCATCATACATAACTACCTAACACATTTAGACACAATATTATAAAATCACAACAAATATTTATTTTCTTTATTTTTTTACCAAATCTGTATTAAATAAATGACATGCATGTTAATTTTCATTACATAATGATATTTCAAGACACTAATAGAAGAACTCAAAATGAACTTTCACTGCATGAAGTGCATGTTTGGATTGGCTCTACAAGCTCCAAAAGCACTTCTAGTGCACTTCAACTTGATAACTGGTTTTATTTTCTTGTTTGGATACTTTTTCAAAATCAATTCTCATCCTCCAAAAACAATTATAGTAGAAGCTACAATTCCTAGCTTTTGAGTTTAGTAGAATCAATTCTACATTTATTATATATTATTTATTACAACTCTTTTAAATTTTCCTACTTTACCCTCTTTAATTTTCATCAATTACTTCTTTTCTTTTTGATTTGTACTAGAATTTATTACCATTTTGGTAATTATACAATTCAAAATCAATTTTGTTAAAACTATCCAAACAACATTAATTGATAGCAATCACTTCTATATCATTGTATCCAAACATAAATCAATTCTTGTAAACTCAATTCTATTAAAATCAATTCTACCAAACTCAATTTTCTCAGAATCAATTCTATCCACCGCCAATCCAAACACACCAGAAATCTATTATTTAGTATTCCACTGCTAGTCTCTTACTTATAATTTTCCATTTAATTAATTATGCAAGTAATTAAATAAAGGAAATCACTAAGGTCAAGTAATTAAATTTAAGAGACACAATACACTCCCTAGCTGCAAATCCTTTCATTAGATGCTCTCATGCACAAGACACACAATAGCCTGCAATGAATGGATCCCCAAATGAACCTTTTGATGAAGCCCAACAGCCTTAATTGTACATTGCCCCTAGCCCCACTTGTGAATTTCTTCATAGTTCATACCATGAAGTGGATACTGGAAACAACAAACATAGTATTGTAGTATTTCTTTCCTAGCAATAACTTAAATACACATTAACATAAAAATAGTGATTTTATGAATTTATATAGAAAGTGATTTATCTGTTGTTGATGTCCTTTTTTTTGCAGTGTTTTGTAAAGTTATTTTTCAGAAAACACGATTCTAATCAAGTAAAAAAATCTCCTTAACAAAGGACTGAGAAGTGGAGTTACCTTTTTACAGATTGATAGAAAGATAATTATTTTAAACTTTAGATGAGTCTTTATGAAAGTTCACATCATATCTAACTTTTGATCCATAGGAACAATCATCACAATTTGCATAAAGAGAGTAGGAGTGGCAACCACAGACTCTTCGTGTATACTCGTATCATCACAATTTGCCTACGTTTTGGTAACTGTAAGATGATTGCATTTAGTGTCGTCTTGAATCCTCTGTCAAGAATATGATCAACCTCATCTAGTACCAAAACCTGTATCCAAGAAGTCCCACTCAATCATCAACTATTTTTACAAAAGATAAATATACGTGATCAAGTTCATCTAGCAAAAACAAGACAACCTACTTTGGAACATAAAATTAGAGCTATTTTCAATTAACTTCCTAACAAACACTTTTTAAAAAGAATCTAGTAATTTCTACAAGTATTAGAGGTATTAGCATGGATTAGCATGCCCCTCAACGAATAACATTAAATGCTTTAACTCTTCTATTAAATCTGGAAGGAAAAAAACACAATCGTATTTTACTAATAAAAAACATCACACTTTAAAGACTAAACAAAATATTGTAATAACAAAGCCGAAAACAAATACTTAATTATATAAAATTGTGGATGTCCAAGATGTTTGTGTTGAAGCCAAATTGGTGAGGCAGAAGAGCAAGACTCAGAATAAAGACAAGAGTACACATAACTACGGAAAACACATACAATGACGGTTGCGAAACACATACAATGACTGTATCACGTCCATTGTTAGATAGCGTGTGATTGTATATATACTGTTTACCACAACGGGTGTGTGACCGTTGTTATAAATTAGATAGCGCGCTATATAACTATGATTTTTTCAAACAAACCATTGTGAAATAATTGAAAGGTTTTGGGTTCGACTCCTACAACCCCGTTTTTGGATTTTATTATTCTACTTATAATAACGGTTGAATTAACAACCGTTGTGATATTATTTCTGAATAGTTTTAAATCGTATCATACCAATCAACATACAATGTACATATCATTAGATACACCTACAATCCATTAGGAACCAAACAACCTACAATGTACATATCATTACATCTAATTATGCATAAGAAGGAGTGGAAGGAATATCAAAGAAGGGAAAAAGAAATTTGAAAAGACAAAGAGATGTAATCATTCAACAGCTCGAGGTAGCTAGCCATCCAGAAGATCTTTCCAACTTCCAAGAGAAGAAAACATGGAGAACTAAAGAAGCAATCATTAGAAGGAAACTTGACATGCGTGAAATATTTTGGCTTGTAGACTTTCAAATATCAGAGAAGAGGAAGAATCAGAAGAACAAATATAAAAGTGGAAAACCTCTTTGAACCAAAAAACCAAAAGACCTTCATCCAAAGAAATCGGAGAAGAGGAAGAATCAAAATGAGTACTTCTGTTGAAACTTTCAACAATGCTGAGAGAACAGAAACTGCTCTGGCTGTAGAGATCCAAGTCGTTGAAAGAGGCTCTGCTACCGGACCTTTGAGACATAGGAGAGCTCTCAGGAAGAGGAGATAAAAAAGAATAAGGGTGAAAAGTCTAGCTATCATCGATTCTGATGATGATGATGAAGCAGGTTGTACTTGGTCAAATTTTCTCTCAACCAAAAGATTTAGACAAGATTAATAAAAAAATGACCTTTTTGTAAGTTTATTTAATGAAATTTTTATTCTATGATTTCTTATTTGTCAGGTTAAAGTTACATCTAATATTGGGATTTTTTATATGATTAATGTTTCTCGTTTGCTATGGTACACTTGTGTATTGTGAACGAAATAAATTGTCTGTTATATTTTTATTAAGTGAAAAGTATTTCACAACGGTTGCAAGAAACAACCATAGTAAAATATGGAACACATAACCACAAATTAATGAAACAATCGTGGTTGTTATACTTTTAATTTTTAAATAAAAAATATGTTAAGGGTCACACGCTTATTTTTATTGAAAAAATGGAAAAAAGTTGAAGCTGGGATTCAAAGCCTGTCACCCGATTTATATGACCACGATTAGGTTTTAGAACCGTGATGAAATGTTTCATAATTAAATAAAATAAATTAATGTGCATAAAAAAAAGATATTACCACGGTGAATAAATGGCCGTTGTAATATATCTTCACCGAATGTATGTTTTGTAGTAGTGACAATACCTTTAGACCATCTAGCTCCTAAGAGAAGTAGAATTACCATTCCTTTCCTATAGCAATTCCAATGGTCTCCCCTGTGGTAAGTCTTGGAAAACATAATGAGAAGTAAAAAAATGTTACTTTACAACTCTAATCACGTGTAAACTTATGGATGAAAATTAAATAGTTCGAAAATGTAGGAATATGAAGCAGACATTGTAACTTGAATGAATATTGTAAGTCAATATTTTAAGTGCTAACAACACGAACATGAGAGCTCTTGGAAACAATGATATTAAAAATACTCGAAGGTGAAATATAAGAAAACTGATGTCAAGATTTCCATAACCAGAGGTTACTACAATATTACGCAGTATGGTTGTTTGTGGGGAAAATGATCAATAAATAGGTCAAATGAGAATAAGTAGTGATAAAAGTTAAACAACGGCTAGAAACATAACAAAGAACCAAGTAGTGATGACTCGAAAAAAATTAACAATAATCTGCAGTAAAATGGATAAAAAATTACAGGCGACGATGACCAATGTTTATACATTAGTGATTCTAAAAAATCGAGAGCTTTGTGTTACCATGTTATAAAATAAAATTTTGATATATTAAAAATTGTATTTACAATGTTAAAAATAATCCTACTTAAATAGAATAAAAAGGAAAATAAATTTAATATATTTTGTTTAATATAGCTTTAATTAATATTATAAATAATTAATTAGTCTAATATTTACAAAAATAATTTTTAATTTAAAATTAATTTTTAATTTAAATTTATAATTGAATTCACCGAGATAAATTTATTATTAACTTTTTTTGTTTTGTTTATTATAATATCGAATATTCTCTACTCTCCCCCAATGAATAACATTGACATTTCATTGTAATTCATTTTCGTATTTTTAAGATCTTCCTTCTAATGGGATTAGATACCTCTTCCACCACGACCACATTGATTAACAACTTTGACTTTTGCTTTTGTCATCATACTAATATTCAAACTAACACATGTAAATTATTCATACCAAGCCTAATCAATAGGAGTACAACTGACGCACTATCTTAGTTCATCAAGTTTGACTAAACTTTTGTCATCAAAATATTATAGTCGTAATTAAATACATATAATAAACAAAAAGTATAAAATATATTAAGATCTATGAAGTAGCATGTGCTTTAAACTTTTGTTTATGAACAATAATTTTAGCATTAAGATTAATTTCTTAATTAATAATGTCTGTGTATCGTGTAGCTGTTTTTTGTTCCTTTTTTGGCTGGTAGGTACTTGAGGGTCAAAACATAAAAAAACAAAACAAAAAAAATTCAAAATTGAACAGTTCCTTTCCACTTTCAAAATCCTGATCCCTTTTTGAAATGTAGAAGAAGAGACACAGAACAAACACATCACAACCTTAACCTCTTTTCCCTCCTCTCTACTTTCTTTGTCTCTTCTTTTCATTGCTATTGCACCCTTTTGTTTTTTTCTACACCCCTTAAAAATTTCATATACAAAAAGTGTTATTTACCATGAAAGTTTGCATCTTTAACAAGATTTCGTGATTTTCTCATCTTTTTCTTAATGGGTTTGATCTTCATTTGTTGAATTTTGTTATTTTCACAAGGTTTCACTTTTGGGTTGACACAGAAGGAAAGTTCGGTGAAACTGAAAGTGGGAGCTATGGTTGCTGAAGCTTGGTTTTTGAAGATACGTAACCAGGTAAGTGCGAATATTAAACAAGCCCTTGTTCTTGAATCTTCTAGTAGTAGAAAACATGTTCCTAAAAAGCATGTTGATAAGAAAGTTGTAGAAACCATAGGGATTCTTTCTTTTGAAGTGGCTAATGTAATGTCGAAAACCATTCACCTTTATAAATCATTGTCTGATTCTGAGATCACAAAGCTGAGGAATGAGATCTTGAACTCAGAGGGTGTTAGGAGATTGGTTTCATCTGAGGAGGGTTATTTGGTTGAGCTTGTTAAAGGTGAGAAGCTTGATGAGTTGAACCGGGTTGCCGGTGTGGTTTCTAGGTTAGGGAAGAAGTGTTCTGTGCCTGCTTTGCAAGGGTTTGAGCATGTGTATGGTGATATTGTTAGTGGTGTTATAGATGTGAAGGAGTTGGGGTTTTTGGTTAAGCATATGGAGGGAATGGTGAGGAAAATGGATAGGTATGTGAGTGCTACTAGGGGGTTGTATAGTAAAATGGGGGTGTTGAATGAATTGGAGCAAACGGTGAAGAAGTTTCGGAATGATAACCGGAATGAGGAGAGTAGAAGGGGTTATGAGCAGAGACTTGTTTGGCAGAAGCAAGATGTGAGGCATCTCAAGGAGATTTCGCTATGGAATCAGAGTTTTGATAAGGTTGTTGAGTTGTTGGCTAGGACGGTTTGTACTTTGTATGCTAGAATCTGTATGGTCTTCAGCGAATCTACGGAGAAGAAGTTTAGTCTTGGGTTTGGTAATTGTGAAGGCTCGCCACTCGTGAGAAATGAATGTAGATCGGCGTCTGGGTTGATTAATGTTGACGTGAATTTGGAGAAGTTGAAACGCAATCATAGCAAGAAAAACAGTTTTCATTTGAATTCAATCGGGAGAAACGGTGGCAGTAGGAATCATATAGATGTAAAGAGAGGTGAGTTAGCATATGTTCAGCTTGAAGATTTTGGTTTTCCTTGTGGAACAAGTCCTGGGAGACTTTTCATGGAATGTCTCAGTTTAAGTAGCTCGGTTTCAGCGTACGATGATTTTGACGATGTTGTTATCGACCGTGAGGATCAATACAGTTGTGTGTCAAGCTCTCAAAGTCCTATTGAGATTGGAAGTATTGTGAAGAAAAAGGCGCAAATGTGCTCAAACTTCAGTCCAAACAGTGGATCGTCTGTTGTTTATGCTCCTCCTTCTACTCTTGGAGGCTGTGCTCTAGCATTGCATTATGCCAATATCGTTATTGTCATTGAGAAGTTACTTAGCTTTCCGCATTTAATCGGCGACGAAGCTAGAGATTATCTATATAAGATGCTGCCAACTAGCTTAAGGTTATCTCTGAAGGCCAAACTTAAGATCTATGTCAAGGATTTGGCCATATACGATGCCCCTCTTGCACACGAATGGAAGGCAACTCTTGATGGGATACTTCGGTGGCTTTCTCCGCTTGCTCATAATATGATGAAATGGCAAAGTGAGAGGAATTTCGAGCAACACGAAATAGTTAGCCAGACGAATGTGCTGCTATTTCAGACATTGTA
Source organism: Vicia villosa (assembly GCF_029867415.1). NCBI lineage: Eukaryota > Viridiplantae > Streptophyta > Magnoliopsida > Fabales > Fabaceae > Vicia > Vicia villosa. Next base: position 142,258,715 of record NC_081180.1, read on the forward strand.
CTTTGCGGATAAGTGTAAGACCGAGGAAGCTATATGCGAACTTCTTCTAGGAATGAATTACATATGTCGTTATGAACAACAACAGAACGCGTTACTCGGTTGTGCAAGCAGTTTCAATTTTGAAGATATGATGAAATGGAAATTGCAGCGGGGTACTTCGTTGCTCGATTGAATATATTCTAGACATTGTAATCCTCAATGTGGTTAGCATTTCCTAAAATTACTGTACCATTTGATAACGAGTTAGGATTCTCTTCATTTCTCTCGAAAAGTAGTAATAGAACTCTCAATTTACTGAGTAATGGAGAGAATCCCTACCCTTTACTGACGTAGTTTTTTGATACCACATGGAATTAATTACTTTGTTTATTGATGATTAATGTCATTTTTATAGAATGTTAAAAAATACTTCACACTGAACTTCTAATTCAGTTTATGTGAAGCTTGCTTGTTGCTTAGAGTATGCTTTTTTAGAGCTATTAAAGTGTATTGTGAATTTATAATGCCTTAAAAACAGAAGTTGCAACAGCATATGTAAATTTCAACACCATCATTATAAGTTTTCAACAAAATCAAATTATAAATTTACTCTAAATGATGCTTTACTCAGAATTTTTTTAATGTTTGTCGGCATTTTCCTGCATCTGCTACATAACCGTGATTGCGCAGTGAGAGCACCATCATGATGCCAGAAATAGCGGCTGCTATTCCTGCTATTGTCCATAGTGCTTAGCAACCCCAAAGTGTTGCGGTGAGGTCCGGTTCTTCTACGCTACACTGCTATAGCCCGCTATCGACAACCTTTAGGATAAATTGAGCTATCAATTTTGGTTAGACTCAATGGGCTTATCTGCTGTGAGACTCTTAATGCCATTAGCTTTTAAATTATAGATACATTTGAGCCTGTCTCATGCTGTATTTGGATGTAATGTAATTCTATCCTACAAGAAATCAAGGTACACAAGGTCTTTGAAAATTCTAAATAATATTTGTTTGACTAGTAAATGTAAATGTGCTGCGGCTCCACACAGTGATGAAATCCTGTTTCCATTAAGGTGTTTGTTATACAGCATGGTGGTGTAATGAATCAGTGGACCCATGCATCAGAAACCACTCTCTTCTATGTGTTGTGACTGTGAGTCTGTGAGTTACCACATTATTTATGATTAGATGAAAAGAAATATGGAACTACAATGGCGTCAAGGGATCTCACTATTCAGACTTGAGTTACTGTCTCAGGCAAATCACTGGACATGGTTTGACTGACTCGAAGATCATGCACAGCTGATTCACCGTTCTGTTCTGTCATGTGCATGTGCATTCATTTATCATCTACTTCAAATTATTATTTTTACCGACTAATCCAAAAAGATGGATTTTGCCGCCCACTAGACAGAGCCTAGGAGTATTTAAAACTAGAACAAACCTTAATTTTCATTTACTTCCTTCCCATGATTATGTCTTCCCTCATTACAGGACCTACAAAGTTACACCAACATTCCCTAGTAAGAGTTAAAGGGAGGCGAATCTCGGGATGATATTGAGTGACTTTTGAAATTTTGTAACTTTGGGAAGTGTGTTTCAAATTTAAAAATTACATTTTTGAGAATACATAAAAAAATAACATTCTGGTCCACATGGAATATTGTTCATATATGTACCCACGGTGAAATCTGTAAGTCTTACATTGAAAGGGACAATTTTTTTATAGCCCCCGGGGAAAATCTCTGCTGAAAATTCCAAAATACTTTTAATTTTAGAGATGCATTTCTGAAGTCTTTTTTTTTTTTTTTTTTTTTTTTTCAGATTTTTCCAGAATTTGGAGAAACATCTCCCAAAACACCAATGTAGGACTGTTTTCGGAGATACACTCATTTTCACATTTTTGGGTGTTTTCGGAGATACATGTCCGAAATATGCAGGAAGTTATTTTTTTGTTTTATAAACAATGGTTAGTCCCTCCCGTATTTTAAATTAAACGATATAAAGCAAATATAACACATAATTTTGAATAAAATACTAATATTATATATACAAAAATAGTGTACGTACGTAAATGTCAAAATAATACAACCCGAATACAAAAAGTCAAGGAAAGAAAATAAATAGGCAACTGCTACTGAGTATGCCTAACCCTAACTCCCCGAGACCTCCTCTGCCTTGTATATACCGCCGCACCGACCGCGTCACCAACCATCCTCTCCACGATGACAACTGCCTCTGGACCGCCGTGCTCAATGATACCTCGGTCCAATGCGTCCCGCCCAAGCATCTCTATCTGTTGGCATATCGGCAGAAGATCAGTGGCATGGTCATCATCGGCCTACTGGTTCTCCAAGATCTCCTCGTGTACTGGCCCAGGAGCTCCGGGAGCGTCGAGTGTCATCAGAGGATGTGACACCCGATAGAACCATGTGACGTACCCCTCCACACAGTGCCACTCCTGGGTGGCCACCATACGCCGATACTCCTCCACGACCAAATGATGCGCCCAGTCCTCAAATATAACAGTGAGCTCCACTCGGGTAACTGTGTCGGGAGCAGCCTCAAACGACGACCTCGGTATCTTTTGCACACGTGAAAACTGCCTCATGCACCGCTCCGACAGGTACCTCACCATGGTGTTGGCCCCGCATGCCAACCATCCAGAGTATGACGTGATGCAGTCGAATGTGACAACATCACGGTAGTCGGTGAATGTCGTCCAACGGATGTTGGTAGCAGGAATTGCTATGAATATGTACTTAACCCCTAGGTACATGGTTCGATTCCTGCGGGAGGCAAAAACAATATTTCCTGGGCAGCCGGTAAGCGGACCTAGGGGGATTATTGATTAAGCTGGTGACATGCTTGGTAGGCCGGAAGCCCTGCGGGGTAAGCGGAAATCCAGGGTGTTACATTAAAAGGCGCCTTTTTAATGTAACACCCCGATATCCGCTGCACGCATCAACCGTGTCGGCCAACCGAGCATGTTACCGGCTTAATCAATAATCCCCCTAGGTCCGCTTATCGGCTGCCCAGGAAATATTGTTTTTGCCTCCCGCAGGAATCGAACCATGTACCTAGGGGTTAAGTACATATTCATAGCAATTCCTGCTACCAATTGAGCTATCGGGCGGCCCTGGGCAAAGCGTCAGTGTATGCAAGATCAATGACGAAGCTGTGGATGCGGGGAAAGTACGAGATGATCCAGCCCTAAAACACAAATACGATAATATGTTAAAAATAAATATGAACCATAAATAAATGTGAAATAATTAAAAAGAAACGTACCTTCAGGAGTGTGCAAGATCCAGTCAACTGCCTGGTCCTCCAGTTGGAGGCTTCATTCAGCTTCTAGTATAGGTATACCATAATAGCTGCCCCCCAGTTCCACTGGTTAATGGTAGCCAGGTCCATAAAGTAGCTGAGATATGTCATGTCGACGTAGGTTGCACTTTTGTCCACAAAGAGTGTAGTGCCTACCAAGAACATGAACCAGCACCGTAGAGCGCAGGCACGGTGATACTCTGTAAAAAGCCTGTCACCCTCCTGCTCTCGTACTCCGCCGCCACTAAGTGGTTCTCATACAACTCTCTCAAGATGAAGAATCGGATATGGGCCCCACTCGTCTCCCGACACTCATAATCAGCCATGTTTGGGTCCATACCCAGATAGTCGACCATCCACTCAATCGCCTCGAACCTCTGTATCCGGGAATGGTGCAGCAGCCTCCCTCTGATCGACAGGTGGAACAGACACTGAACATCGTGCAAGGTAATCGTGAACTCCCCAACAGGAAAGTGGAAAGAAGACGTCTCCTTGTGCCACCGCTCCACGAAAGCCCCCTGCATGTCGTGGCTGATAGTGGTATATCCGGTCATGCACAACCCGCCAATTCCAGAACCAGCTACAACATCCTCCTCCTCCTCCCCGTGCGGAGGGAGAACATCAGGTATCTCCTCCTCCTTGTGTCTCACCTCCTCCTCACGTACCACCTCACGAGAGGAAGACGCCCGAGCCAGCCGACTCCTAGATCCAGATGAGGAACCAGTAGGCGCATCATCCGGTTGGACGGGTACTCAGTCCCGTCCCCGTGTCGATACCAACTGTGATGCCCGCTCGCGTCGAGCCAATGCAGTCTGGGTCTCCCTACCCTGTTTAAGTCGTGCGGGGTTTCCTGCCATTTCCTGAAAAAATTGAAATCCGTAAGAAGGCGAAACAATCAAGAAAATAAAAAAACAATTCTGAGTGCATTTCGGAAGTGCATTTCTGAAACTGGTCATGGAGGTGTTTTCGGAAATGAACTTCTGAATCCCCCTGCGTTTCCACCATTGTTGCAGAACTCATCTTCTAGCCCTAAACCCATTCAAGTTTCATTTTTTAACACTCAGCCTTTTCCATTGACCTACAATAACTACAACTTACTGCATTTTACTAATTTCTAACAACACTAAATAAACTATCAATTATAGAGTTTGAGTTTGAACACTTACAATTTTTTCAAGCTTTTAGGTTCCTTTGAACGAGCCTTTGAGTTGCTTTTGTTGCCTTTGATGTGGTAGAGCAAGTTGGAAGTTGGAAGAAATCGGGGGAACTTTAACAAAAATTTTGGTTTTAGGTATAATGAGGAGAGGGGGTGGCTCTGTGTTGTTATTTGAAAAACGCAGATTATTTCGGAAATGCATCTCCGAAATCAACATTTTGGAGATGCATTTCCGAAAACACCTTTTTTTTTAAAAAAAAGGTATTTCGGAAATGCATATCTGAAATAGCCCTTTTTTAGATCTTCGGAGATGCACTTCCGAAATATATGGCCATTTTTGGAATTTCTCCGCGGATTTCCAAGAAGGTTCGGGGGTCCATAAAGAAACTGTCAAATATATTTGTGTTTATATAGTTTAGTCATTCATGGACAGTTGCAATGTGTGTGCTATTATCAAATGGGCTTAAATTTTCCAAAATTTAAACTTTGTGGAAATAAATTTTGAATTAGAGATAATTTTAAAAAGGCTTAAATGTACTTTTGGTCCCCTATTTTGATATACTTAACTTTTTGCACGCTGTTTAAGAAAAAAACTAGCTTTTTGGTCCCTAAAATTCACTCGTTTTTTGGGTCCCCTTTGACAAAACAACATTTTAATGACGTGACACACACTGTTTAGTGCCACGATTCTTTTTCTATTTTTAATAATTGAAAAAAAATGTAAGTGAATCAATTTATTAAACCAACATGATATAATACAAAACTCTCATCTTCTTCTTGTTAAATTTGCCCTAACTCTTCCATAGATGTTCAGAGTTCCACAATTCTTCCAATGTTTCTCAGAGGTATACGAAACACTTCTTCCATTTTTATCTATGTTTCATTTTTTAATCTTTTAACCATTCGTCTTGTTCGACTTGTTTGTAGCGGCGCTTCTTCCATTTCTGTAATCATGGACAAAGGACAAGGCTCATGGAAAACTGACGAAGAGATTAAGTTTTGTGTCAGGTATGTCTATGATTCTTTCCTATTTTAGATACATAGGTATAAACCCTAAAAGTGGTCCTAAATTTCTGTAACAGGCCAGCAAAGATTCACAAAATTATGATAAGATTACATCACAAGGGTGAACTTGTACACTCACCTGTTAAATGTATGTGGGTGGGATTATGATCGAAATGAGTTGGAAGACTGATGTTGACTATATATCCTATATGGATATGGAGTCTCTGATTCAAAGTGAGGGGTATTTTAACGTGAAAAGTCCATGGTATTGGAACCCTAGGTTTAACTTTAGTAGAAGACTTAGACCCTTAAATAGTGATACTGATGTGTTGAAATTCATTGAAGATCTTAGTGGATTTGACTTGGTTGATCTGTAGGTGAAGCATGGAGTTGATAATCCTGATGTAATAGATGAGGCTGAGGCAGTTCATGGATTTGATGTGGATGATGATGTTGTTGAAGTTAACATTGGGAAGGATGGCAATGTTGAAGTTGGGAATGATAAGGAGGTTGGTGCTGAATGTGACAATGATAAGGATGATACTGTTGAAGTTGAGAATGATAAGGAGTGATAGGTTACGTGACAATGATACGGAGGATACTGTTGAATTTGAAAATGATAAGGATGCTTCAAGGAACCTGATAACATTTCTCATTCCCTATGGAAGAGTGATATCTAAAATTCTCATCAAAGCAAAAATGGTGAATAGGATAAGAAATGAAGGGTATGATGATGTATTGAGCATTGAAAATTGTGAAACATTTGATTATATTGAGTAATCATTGTTAAAATGTTTCTATTCTCATTACTTTGTTTGTAATCACCATCTAAATCAATGAACCTCGTTTATTATTGGATTTAGTGTGATTATTAGTGTTTTGTTTTGATAAGAAATCATCATTGATTATTTCATGAACAATCCAAAACATTTGGTATTAAGCTCCTAATGTATTAACACAACTTCATATGAATGTCATTTGATAATTTGTTCTTATCAATGAAAAGAAATATGAACTTGTCAGTATTCTTGACTAAATTCAAAGAACATGAGTGTTAAACAAATTAAAGACCAATCTTTCCTTGTTTTCACTTAATGATGTTCTAAAAAGCGTAAAGAAAATTTAATGCTTTCACACATATTTGATTCTATGTTACTTGAATGCTTTAAAGGTTTTAAAGGCTTCAATGTACGCATACAAGAAACCTTTGTGGTAAAAGAATCAACTTGTGTATTTGATGATAACTTTGACTAGCAAAATAAAGCTGGTTAATATTCTCCCAGAGTCTCCAGTTTTTCTTCTGAAGAATCTTAAGAAGAAACTAAGGGTTGTAAAAGATGAAACATTTATGAAAAGATAATGTATCAAGATCATCTGACGTTCCATTGTTTCAAAGGGTGATGCCTAATGAAGATATGGTTACAAGAAGAAAGATTGAGTGACTCTAGAATAAGATTATCTATGAAGAAACACCTCCAGAAATGATGTTTGAAGATTTGGTTTCTGAGCAAGAAGAACTCATGTTAAAAGAACATTGAGTATTTGAAAATGGTAAGATTATCTGAAGATAAAGCGTATCAGGTTAGATTGCTTTCCAAAATCTTTTAAATATTTTTTAAGATACCTTTACAAGTTAAAAGATGTCTAAGTCAGAAATATCTCAAGTAATAAACTTACTAGACTCTGAGAATATTATGTCACGTGTGTTAAAATTAATAGTTTGATCGGAATTTGTCAACTTTATCATGATAATGTATTTACTTCGAGCAGTGTGAAAATGTTCTTGAAAATTGTTAAAAATCTCTCTACCCTATATGTTTTTATTGAAAGCTTTTAAGGCACATTTTAATTGAGTATAAATCTAGTTAAATACAATCTTTATCTTTCTACTGTTTGTTGTCTTGCATTTATCCCTCTAACAAGTGTCTTGAAAATGCTGGTCTTTTATTTTCTCGAGTTTAACATCACTTAAATGTTCCGGGTCTTCCAAAATTGATAGATTCCGTGACTAAATAAGTTCCCTTTGATCATCATGTTTTCTCCTCTCCTAAGTGTCCTTCGTGTCTCTTCCTCAAAACTATCGTTTGTCCCTTAAACTCCCTCATTTCACCATGACAACCAAAACCTCCTATGGAGATGAAGATATGTTAGAAGTTATTTATGAGAAACGTCTAAATCTAACATGAACAAATGACTACTTCTTCCTAAGTGTTCACTTTCAAGGATGGATCAGTTATATCACCATGCTTAGAGGACCAATTTATTCTGTTCTTGTGAAAAAATTATGGAAATATGCTTTTATTAACATCAATAACTGCATTCAATCTAGCATACTAGGTTTTTCATTTATCATAACTCCCTCCTCCATTGTTGATGCCATTGGGTGCGATCAAAAGGGTGTCACTACGAAACAACCCGATCTCATGCACACTCCTGCTGAGAAAATCTTAACCATTTATCATAGTACACAAGACTATGAAACCACCAAACCAGAATCTCTTATGCCTCTAGCAAAAGATTGGTTTAGTTTTATTTTAACCAAACTAAAACTAAGAGGAGATAACCAGGATATTATATTCCATAATGACAAATTCCTGATTTTCCGCCTTCTTACCTGTGTTCCCATCAACTGCCCTCAAACTATCTTTAACCACCTAAAAGAATCTGTTACGGTCTCCAGAAGACTAGAGAATTCTTTCATGCCTTATGGCAGAGTCTTTTCTGAACTTATCTCCAAGGCTGGTCTTGTCAAATTCTTTCAAAGAATCAAAATTGGTTCAGACTTTGTCCTTTTTTATGAAAGTTCTGACACATTTGACAATCATTTATTCTCTTAAAATAGTCACTTGTGTTTTAGTCACTTGTGTCCTTTATTGATTTTTATGGTGTTTATTTAAATTTCCTTTTGTATCTTCTAGTTCTTATGATTTAAGTGTAAGTTTATTTATTTTATGTATGGTTATTGTCACCTTGTTTATATTTCTGTTTATGTTAATGAAATTGATTTGTTTCTGTATTTATATTTTTCTCTCACTGATCTCTTTTGCTTAATCAAATTTAAACTCAGTTATTCATATCCTAAACTTTTTTATTATGACGAAAAGGGGGAGAAGATTAAGATGTCATTTTGATGAAATCCTTTAAAATCTACTTGTAAAATTAAAATAGATTCAAGTATATAAATGCAAAAAGAATCTAAAATGTAATTTTTTGAGAAGAAACAATTTCTGATAAGCTAACTCTGTAAAATTGCTTCCACTTGTTCTAGTTAGAATATTCTAATCTTTGAAAATTTAGCTAAGAAAACCTTTTGTGTGTGCTTTCTTGATTTTGTTAGAAGATTGTAAATAGAGTCTTAGTGTGAGACTGCAATAATTTTTAGGAAATTTCTTTGTCCCCCTCCCTATGGGGGTCACCTCCAGCGAAAATCCTAATTTACCCCTGCTTCGGAGATGCATCTCCGAAGTATTTTTTTTCTAAATTTTCCCCGACTTCGGAAGTGCATTTCCGAAAACACCAAATGGGGGGTGTTTTCGAAGATGCACTTCCGAAAACACCTTTTTTTTTTTTAGATTTTTTCAGACTTCGGAGATGTATCTCCGAAAAAATCCAAAAATTGGAATTTTGATTAATTCGAAGATGCATCTCCGAAAAAACCTCCCAAAATTAAAAATTTTGGAATATTAATTAATTCACATATCATAAATTTGATATAATATAATTTATGAGTTATGAATAATAATAATTATATATTTTGCTATAATTTAGGAGTTATGAATAATAATAATTATATATTTCTATTGTGATTCATATTTTAAAATTTATCATTTAGTTTTGCTAAATTGATATTAAATTTATATAAATCCGTTAATGATATATTATTGGCTAAGACATGTACTAAAAGCAAGAAAACATGTCTTTTTAATATTAAAGAGTTTTGTTTTATTATATCCTTAAATTGTATATTCGTATAAGTTAGATGATGCTATTTATTACAATTGATTCATATTAATATCAATTAACTAAATTCTAATATTATTTACTATATAATTATTTGAGTTAAGATTGTGGAGTTAAGAAATATTTTGTTATAAACAAAATTTTTGTGATTATATAATATATTGATATTGATATGTTCCTTTTTAATTTGCTTGAAATATATCTTAATGTGGGGGCATATAATAATATATTATATTATATTAGAAGAATTTAATTTGATGTGTGCATATAAGTATGAATAAAATGATTTGAGATATTTTATTTTAGTATAAGATATTATTATTTTATTAGTAACAAATTAAGTAATTATCGAAAATACGCAATGAGAGAAATACGTGAAATAGAAATTTGATTATTTAAAAATAATTTTACCTTATTTATTTAATGAAAAAAAGATTTTCATTTAGTTTAAAAGATTTTGTCTAAATTTTATTTAATGAATAAATTTTATATTTAATTTTATATAATTCAAAATTTACTTATGAAATTAGAATGTTTTTAATTTATATAAGTTAGTAAAATAATTTTTAACTTTAAAATTGTTTAGGAAATTTTGATTCACCTTGATTTTATTGATTCACCTTATATTTTATTGATTCATCTTGATTTTATACCCTATTAATTGTATTGATTCACCTTGATTTTATTGATTCACCTTATTTTATTGATTCATCTTGATTTTATACTCTATTAATTGTATTGATTCACCTTGATTTTAATTTTTTTATAATTACTGTATTTTTTCGGAAGTGTATATCCGAAACATTTCAAGACCAAAAATTGGAATGTTTCGGATATTCATCTCCGAAGACACCCCTCAAGTGGTGTTTTCGGGAGTGCACATCCAAAAACACATTTTTTTCGTGTTTTCGGAAGTACATTTCCGAAATCACCTTTTTTCTCATAAAATAAGTGATTTCGGAAATGCATTTTCGAAACAGGGGGCATTTTCGGAATTTCGCCAGAGGTGATCAAGAAAATAGGGAGGTGGGTAAAGAAATTTCCTAATTTTTAACATAATAAAATTTTGTGGATGGACTAGACTACCCTTATTTGTAAATGGGAACCATCTTTTGTCATTTTCTTTACTGCACTTTTATTTTTCTACTTTGTTATTCATACACCCATCAGTTATTTCGGAAAAATAAAAGAGATATATCATCTACAAATTAATGAAAAAAAGTCTTAAAATCTAAAAGGTGAGAGATTATCAAATCAGAAGACCCTTCATACCACAAGTAAGTATACTTACTCTGAATATTGAAAAAAGATCTAAATCTAAAGCCCATTGAGACCTTCAACCAAATTGTAAGAAATGAAAATGAGCTAAAGGGCGCCTTGTTCAACCCCCCTCTTAATACTAATCTTAACTCAGACTCAAAGTAACTAAAACTGTCACATTGCTCGAAAAGACACAAACACCCATCCAAGCGGATTACTTCTGATCAAAACCAAATCTAAAAATCTTAGTCTATAAATCCTTAAAAATATGTGTCAACAACTAAAAAAAACACATATATAGTCCTAGAAAATCCTAAAAGAAGTTTTACCAAAAATTACTTTAAGGGATCTGTTAAGAAAAAGCTCATTAGAGAAAGAAAAGAATCTATTTTACTTAAAGATTTTTATCATTATTAATAGTATTATTAATATTAGGCCTTATGTTATAGTTTTTATTGTATTGGGTTAATTGGCCCATGGCCCAATAACTCATCTAAACCTTAGTTATATATTCCTTAGTTATATATTGTATGACCTATCTTGTTGATTGTTGAATGAAAATCTGAAAAGTTATTTCTTATGCTTTTATCTTCTTATGCAATTTAGATCTATGGTAGTTTAGTGTAACCTAACAAGATCACAAAAAATTAATTAATATAATTGAAAAAAAAAAATCAAATATTAGTGATAAAGTAGATACAAATAAATATCTAGTAAAACTAATATTTGATATCCCTAATATTTGACTAACCAATATTTGTAAGAATGCTCCCATTATATCTCATTTACTTTTTGCCGACGATTGTTTCCTTTTCTTCAGAGCAGCTATTAGCGAAGCAAATATGATGAAGAATATTCTTACCACTTATGAAGAAGCCTCTGGTCAAGCTATCAATTTCCAGATGTCTGAATTCTATTGTAGTAGAAATGTTGATTCTGGGCTTATAAATCTCTTGGCTGGTACCTTAGGAGTTCAACAAGTTTTAGGTACCGGAAAATATCTTGGAGTCCCCTCTATGATAGGAAGAAACAGGAAAGCTACTTTCAAGTTTATCAAAGACAGAATTTGGAAGAAGATAAACACTTGGAGTAGTCAAAGTCTCTCGGAAGCAGGTAGGGAAACGCTTATAAAATATGTTCTCCAATCTATTCCGACATATATTATGAGTATCTTCTTACTTCCTTCCTCCTTGATTGATGAAATTGAAAAAATGTTGAACTCGTTCTGGTGGGGTCATACAAAAGATAACTCAAGAGGTATTCATTGGTTATCGTGGGACAAGCTGTCTATGCCTAAGAAATTTGGTGGTATGGGGTTCAAAAATCTAAGTGCTTTCAATTATGCCATGTTAAGCAAACAAGCTTGGAGCCTTATGACTAAGCCTAACACCTTGGTTTCGCGCCTTTACAAGGCTAGATACTTTCCCAAGTGTGATTTTCTTAATTCAGAGATTGGACATAATCCGAGTTACGTCTGGCGTAGTATTTGGAGTGCTAAATTTGTGGTGCGAGGAGGGTGTTGCACCCCAAAATTTGCCCTCTTTTCTGTGCTATAAGTTATCAAAGACGTTTATGTTGTCAGTCAAAAATCGAAGAAAAATAACAAAATAGTTTCTCTATGGTCTGAAGCATGTCTTTCGTCTCAACATTTATGATTTGTAATGCAAGGGTCCGGGTTGCAAATATCATCCATTTCTATTCAAGGATCCAAGTTCACGGGTTGCCATTGTTGGCGTTACAAATTTATCACCAGATTCAAGTTAAGGGTTTGAGATTTGTATTTGAGCATTGGAAGGAGGAGTTGAATTTCAAGCTTCATTTGAAAAAAGATAACCTTGCGATTTTCAAAGTCGAGAAAGGGTGCTATTACAAGAATTCATCTCATGTCCAAATATTCACTATGTTCATTATAAAAATCACTTGTCCATTATTTTTCAAACACTCATTTAAAATTCCAAATTCAAATGTTCAAGTTCATCATAAAATCTCAAAGTCCAAGCCCTTGTTCATTACAAACCATGTTCAAATTACAAAAGTCCATGCTATTCATTAAAAAAAAAATTGAATTACAAAGGAAATAGCCCATTATAATGAAAAAGCCCATAACCCAATCTTCAATTCCTGTTTCCAGTTTTCATTCTGCAATCCAAATCTGAGCCATCCTGCAAATAAGAAATAATAAACCGGACCCACAACTGGAGATCGGTTCGAAAAAAGAATTGTTGAAGAAAGGATCAAAAAACCAGCATAACACATAACAGAAAAAGATCGAGAATAACAAAAAACGGAACAAACTCCTCAACCAAAAAATCTCAATCTCTGAATATTCATTCATCTTCTTCAAACCTCTTCAATCTCTCTTCGTTTTTTCAATCGTAACAACCTTCTCTCACAGCAATAATCATCACCGTTGCAATCTTCATGAATTGAATCACCTTCAAGACTTCTCCGCCATAACTCGATTCTTCTTCAATCTTCAACAAAACCTGTAACAAAATTTTCAGAAAAAAAAAATACATAACAAACATTCTCAGAACAGAAATGAGAAGAAGAGGAAATCTGTAACAGAATTCTTAAGCTCTTGATTGAACCTTCATCCACACATCTTCAATATCACCACCGATTCACCAATCTTCAGAAAACTTCAACAGAAAAATCTCATCACATCACCTTCATCTTCTCTCTCACTCTCTCGGAATCTCTGAATCGTCATCATTAAATCATCATCTCATCGAGGCAGTCCTGAAGCAATGTCATAACCGCTTCATCCGTTCATCAACAACTTCATTGCACATCGATCTTCGACGCACTCCATAACCTGCGGACAACAACCGCATCATTATCACAATGTTGCGGTTCAAGGCACAACACAAGGCGCAGTCAAGTTCAGGAAGAAGTGAGAAAAAGGTTCAACGCGTACCTGATATTCTTACAAATTTCATTAGCGAATCGGAGAGCTTGAAAACAAATCGAAGACTGAGAAAATCACGTTTGATTGAGTGAGATCGGAAGCACCGAGAGATGAACGTGAGAGAAGATTGTTGAGAGAAGACGAGAGCGAGAGATTAGCGAGGTGACGGGTGAGGTAGTGTTCTTGTCGCGGTTGTTCACAGCGGTGAGTGGCAGAATGGCGTTGAGGAGGAGTTCGTTGCCGCCGCGAGTTCGTTTGAGAGAGGAAGAAGAACGTGCAAGTTTGTAACCCTAAGCTCTCTCTTATTTGTCCATAATCATCTTAATTAACGTTTAATGGATTGATTAGTACTAATTGAGATTAACAAAATCTGATGCAAATCGGATCAAATAAAAACTGGACATAGACTTTGGGCCTTCATATGCAAATCGCTAGATCTTACCTCCATTTGAGTCCAACATTTCTTTGGCCATAAAAATATGAGTTACAAAAAGACTGTTTGGGCCACCAGCCATTGGGCTGCGCCAATTTCCTACTGACTGCACCGTTGTTTTCAACTTTCACACACTGTATGCATGTTTTTTTTTTTTGTATTAGATTTAGTTTTTAAGCTAGTTTGTTTTCTAACATTTTTAGCATAATACAAAAATATAATTTCAATAATTTTGTTGGATTTTGAGCATGATAAAAATAATCAAAAACATGTAATCTTTTCCTTGTTAGAATTTAGATGTTTACTTACATAGTTTTGTTCTATTATTGTTAGATAAAAATGCCATAAAAAAACAATTTAATTTTGTTAGATTTTTTTTTAGGATTTAATTAGAACTTAATTGCTAGTATTTTCTATAGCGTGCTTCCTTGTTACTATTGATTTGTTTGTTGAGATGTGCGAGGTACTTTGAGATAGCCTTCGATTGTGATTCGATTGCCTCGTGTTCCACTTTATTTGTGGTACACGAATTCGCTTTCGATGCGACTTGATTTGCATCGTGTTCCACTTTATTTGTGGGACACAAACATATTTCCGATCGATTCATCTGATCTTTCATTCATTGAGATGTATATTCTTGTATTGTCTGGCTTGTGTCCTCCTGCAGGTTGCTTGTGTGGTTATGCTCGACGCGTACCACATGTCGCTTGTGATTTATTCTCACGACGACGCTTTCTGACTCGCTTTGCTTGATGATGGCTTACGCTAATTATTCCGGACTTCTCTGCTTACGCTTGCTAGATCATTGCGGATTTGCTATCCGTTCGGTATTGTCTCCTGGTCCCTTTTACCGCTTTCCGCATCATCCTATAACATGAGAAGTAGGACCTAGACATTCATCTGGCCAAGTCCTCAAAAGAGGCTCTGTTTTTGTTGGTATGTTTACATTTGTGCTTCGCGGCAGGGAGTCACGGTGTAATAAGTCATATATGGCACTTCGTTAAGTCCTCATGGAAGGCATGCGGAAAAGGTTAGCAACCAACCCCCGCCTAGTCTCATCGAGTCCGTTCGGTATGCGCACGCTACGCGTTGCTCGCATCCGAACCTGCACAAGATCTTGTTATCGAGTATTTCAGGAAAAGGGTTCATGTAGCCGGACCCCCGCCTTTCCTATAGCTCGCGTCGCTCGACGTTGATGCTCGGTGTACGCACGCACTGTTTTCCTTTCAGATTTGTGACGGCTTGGTTGCTGAGAGGGACTCGCTCCTCTTGTCTATGGCCCGATCATTTTTACGAGGTCTAATGCTTGGTTGACTCGGGTGATTCGCTCCCCTTGGCTATGGCGGGACCGCTTTTCTACCACTCGGCCAGTGCCGTTGGTCTTGTTTGCTTTACGAGCGGAGCTCGTTTGTGTGATATTCTTGTTTGCTTTTCGCTTTTCTCCCCATAGGTTGTTAGTTTAGTTTAGACTTGTACCCTTTGTATGATAACATTAGGTAGCAAGCTTTCCCCCTTTGCTTAGGTCTTCCTCATGCATTCTTTAAAACACAAACCACACTCTTTGATTTTCTTTTCTTAAGAGCTTGTTATTTCCGCTCCATTCCCAGCATAAGTCTCCAAAGGTCGAGCAGCGGAGTGTGAATGTAACTCGTTCACCTAAAAAACACAAAACAAACAGAAACTAGTTAGTCGAGCTACGGTAGTTCTGATTCTGCAAAACAGATACGTAGGCAGCGGGGTAGGGCCTGTGCGAGCACAATCCTTTCTTTTCCCTACATTCTGCATTCATTTTAGTCCAGATTAGCGTAGTTTGCTTACACACCCATAGTTTTAGACACATGCATGGATACCATCGAGTACGATGCGCGCGAGGGGTGCTAATACCTTCCCCTCGCGTAACCGACTCCCTTACCCTTTTTCTCTGGTCGTGGGACCGTTGTTTTGTTTTGTGGTTTGCTGGCATTCCCTTCCTTTTCAGGATAAATATGTTAGTGGCGACTTTGTTAATTTTCGCGGTAGCGACAAAGGTTACAAGTGGAGCATTGGTACGGGCGAGTGCATCTCGGTTTGGGATCAAAATTGGTTATACGACAGCTCTGCGGTTACTAATTTGTGGCCCGACAATCCGATGGTGGCAAATCTCAAAGTTTCGGATCTTATTAACCCAACCAGCAAACAATGGAAGTTGAATTTGATTTATCCGTTAATAGGTGGTGAAGTGGCGCAGAAAATTGCAAACACTCCATTATTCGAAGCGGTACATGAGGATAGAGTGTTTTGGAATCTTGAGAAGAATGGTATTTTTTCTGTGTGTAGTGCCTATTGTTACTGTGTCAACGAAGCCATAGACACCTCTCATCTGCGTATTAATAATAATTGGGATTTAATTTGGAATATAAAGATCCCTCCAAGAGTCAAGAACTTCCTGTGGCGTTTATGTAGAAATTGTGTCCCTACTAGAACACGTCTCATTGACAAAGGTGTTGGGTGTCCTGATAGTTGTGTGATATGTGGGAATGGTTATGAGAATAATAATCATTTGTATTTTCAGTGTCCTAAGAGTATTGTCTGTTGGGAAAAAGTGGGGCTTTGACAAACTATTCAGCAGCTAGTCAATAACGGAGGAGATTTTAGTTCTGTTGTATTTTCTTTTTTGCAGGTCTCTACTCATGAAAATCAGGCGGTCTTTTCTACTATCTTGTGGAGTATTTGGAAAAGTAGAAATAATGCCCTTTGGAATCAAATCGAGGATTCTCCAGATAATATCTGCTTGCGAGGTTCGCATCTTTTATCAGGTTGGCGAGATGCTCAACAGGCCAGAAACATAGCTTCTCCTATAGATCAATCAGTAACCGATCCTAAGTGGTGTAAGCCACCCAGCAGTTGGGTCAAATGCAACATTGATGCATCTTTTTCTAGCAACAAGGTTGGTATAGGTGCCTGTATCAGAAATGATGAGGGTATTTTTATTATAGCTCGGACAAAATGGTTTTCTCCTATTACTGATGTTGATACCGACGAAGCTCTTGGTCTCTTAGCTGCTATTAATTGGGTTTTGGACCTCGGCTATGATAATGTGGCTTCGAGTCGGAGTCTAAAAGTGTAGTGGATAGTGTGACTCTTCCTAAGCCAAACGACTCAGATTTTGGCGCCATTGCTCGAGTTTGTTATCAGGTTCTGACTCACTCTACTAGAAACTTTTAGGTTAAGTTCATTAGAAGACAAGCTAATGAGGTTGCTCATGCTTTGGCTAAGGCGGCTCCATCTCTTGCTAGTTTTCACATTTTTAACGATGTACCTACTTGTATTTACAATCTTATTATTAATGAAATGGTTTAGTTTCTTGCTGTAAAAAAATAAAAAATAAAAAAAACCAATATTCAATCACTAAATATAAAAATATATCTAGTTTTAGATATTTTATTTAAAAGTAAATTAGAAAAAGGAAAATAAGGAATCCGTAAAAAAGAAATTAGAAAAAAGAAAATAAGAGACCCATTTTTTAAACAAATTAATGAACTATCCATCCTTTGATGATTTCAATTAGCAGCAAATGATAGCAGCCTCCGTCCCACATTAAATGAATCAATAATTTAACAAAAGTCTCAGCGAATGTCATTTCATGTATTTATCATTTTTTTAAACATTAATTAACATCAGTGCAATATTTTTAGTTCAAAATTGAGAATTTTTTTATCCACTTCCCTATCTTCTTGGTGACCTCCAGCGAAATTTCACAACTGCCCCTTTACTTCGGAAATGCATTTTCGAAGTAAAAAAATCTCCGAAAACACTTTTTTTTTTCTTTCAGTTTTTTCTTATTTCAAAAATGCATTTCCGAAAACACCATTTCGAAAGTGCATTTTGGAAATACTGCGTATTTTGCAGTTTAAACAAAACAGCCCCTCCCCCCCAAATCATTTACCCTAAACCAATTTCAAACTCAACCTCTCTGAGATTTTCTGCAAACCAACTTCCAAGGCTACATCAAAGGCTCCATCTACTTGTTCTACTACATTCAAAAGCATCTCAATCACCTTCAATTTGTAAGTTTCTAAAGCTTTAGATCTATGATTGAAATGCATGTTAAGGTTGTTAGAAATTAGAAAAATGATATAGGGGTAGGTTGTTAGTAGTCTTTAGGGTTGTTTAGAAGCATAAAAACGGGTTTTGAAGTGTGTTTTGGGGTCTGCCATAAAACCTGCAGAAATGGTGTTCGCAGGGGTGTTTCGGAAGTTCATTTCTGAAAACACCTCCCTGACCAGTTTCGGAAATGAACTTCTGAAAAGTGTCCAGAAGTGTTTTTTTTTTAATTGTTTCGCATTCTTATGGATTTCAATTGTTTCATGGTAGGCAACCCATCACGTATCAGACAGGGGAGGGAGACACAGACAGCGTCGGCTAGACGCGAGCGTGCGGCGCAATTTGCACCGATGCGGGGACGGGGTGGAGTACGAGCACCCGTACATACAGATGAGCCTGGTTCCTCGTCTGGATCGAGGAGTCGGCTGGCTCGGGTATCTTCTTCCCGTCAGGAGGAGGAGGAGGAGGAGGTGACATACCAGGAGGCGGAGGAGGAGATACCTGATGCTGATCCTCCACACGGGGAGGAGGAGGAGGAGGGCTACCCGGGTGGGCCTAGGGACACGTCCGTGCTAATTTCCTACCACGAGCACGTCGCTCGACGTGTATGGGATGGAGAGGTATTTTTTATAATTTATCCGACTTTATTATTTAACCGTTATTTATTTAGCTTTTTATTCCACATTTTCTTAACGGTCTAATACAATGTTTTTTGTTATTGTTTTTGTTGTAACAGGAAAGGCTGACTTTAAAAATGGTGAACCACGCGCGTAAGATTTTTGGTCTCTTTAAACCAGAGGCGCAGTGGTTTAATGATGCAGTGACTGCTTTCGGGCCTGGTGGGTTGTGCATGATCGGGTATACCACCATCAATCGCGGCATGCAGGGGGGCTTTGTGGAGCGGTGGCATAGGGAGACGTCTTCTTTCCACTTCCCGGTTAGGGAGATGTCGATCACCTTGCACGATGTGCACTGTCTTCTCCACTTACCGATTAGGGGGATGCTGCTGAACCATTCCTGGATCCAAAGGTCGATGCGATTGACTGGATGGCGATCTATTTGGGTATGGATCGAGATATGACTGATTTTGAGTACCAGACGACAAATGGGCCTCATATCCAGTTCTCCATATTGAGCGATTCTTATGAGCACCACTTGGTGGCGGCGGCCGAATCCGAGGAGGCGGGTAACGACCTATTTAGGGAGTATCACCGTGCCTGCGCTCTCCGGTGTTGGTTCATGTTTTTGGTAGGCACTGCACTCTTTGTGGACAAGAGTGCAAGATACGTCGACGTGACATACCTCCGCTACTTCATGGACTTGACTACCATTCACCAGTGGAACTGGGGCTCAGCTATTATGGTATACCTATACCAGAAGTTGAATGAGGCCTCCAACTGGAGGACCAGAAAGTTGACCGGATCCGCCACACTCCTGACGGTATGTTTCATTTTAATTGTTTCACATTTATTTATGGTTCGTATTTATTTTTAATACATTATCGTGTTTGTGTTTCAGGGCTGGATCATCTCCTACTTCCCCCGCATCCGCGGCTTCGCCATTGATCCTGCGTACGAGGACGCCATGCCCAGGGCCGCCCGATACGTTCTCCAAAGGGGGAACAATGCAGTGGGACCATATCGTGGGTACCTCGACCGCACAACTCACAATGACATTCGTTGGAGGCCATTCAATGACTACACTGCTGTTGTCGCCTTAGACCGCATCGCGTTATATTCTGGCTGGTTGGCATGCGGGACCATCACCATGGTGAGGTATCTTCTTGAGCGGTGCATGCGGCAGTTTGGACATGTGCAGATGATACCGAGGTCACCGTTTAAGGCTGCTCCCGACACAGTTACCCGAGTGGAGCTCATTGCCATATTTGCGGAGGGAGCATCATGTGGTCCCGGAGGAGTATCGTCGCATGCAGGCCACCCAGGACTGACATTGTGTAGAGGGGTACGTCACATGGTTCTATCGGGTCTCACATCCTCTGATGACAGCCGATGCTCCTGGCGCTCATATGCCAGCATACGAGGAGATCCTGGAGAACCAGCAGGCCGAGGATGATCATGCCATTGATCTCCTGCCGATATGCCAGTGGATAGAGATGCTTGGGCGGGATGCGTTGGAGCGAGGTATCATTGATCAGGGCGGTCCAGAGGCAGTCGCCGTGGTGGAGAGGATGGTCGGTGATGTGGGCTGTGCGGCGGCATACAGGAGGCAGAGGAGGTCCCAAGGAGAGAGGGTTAGGCATACACAGTAGGGGTTCCAGATTATTTTTCTTGTATTCGGCTTGTATTTCACACACTATTACTATTTTATTCAGCTTGTATATATTATTCGGATTGTATTTATTATATTAGTATTTAATGTTGATATGTCGTTTATTTTATTCGACGTTTTCGTTTAATTAAAAATACGGGACTGTTAAGAAAAACATAAAAAAAAACTATTTCTGCATAATTTGGAAGTGCATTTCCGAAAACCCCCAAAAATGTGAAAAAGGTGTTTTCGGAAGTGCATCTCCGAAAACACCCTCCATTTGGTGTTTTCGGAAGTGCACTTCCGATGTCTGGAAAAATTTAGAAAAAAAATACTTCGGAGATACATCTCCGAAGCAGGGGCAACTTGAGAATTTCGCTGGGGGTCACCCCTATAGGGGGGTCAATAAAGAAATTCTCTTCAAAATTTTGGACTCTATATTTATAATAATGGCCAATAGACTAATGTTTGGTTTAGTTTAGTTTGGGCG
The DNA here is from genome assembly GCF_029867415.1 of Vicia villosa. Classification (NCBI taxonomy): domain Eukaryota; kingdom Viridiplantae; phylum Streptophyta; class Magnoliopsida; order Fabales; family Fabaceae; genus Vicia; species Vicia villosa. The sequence goes on from NC_081180.1 coordinate 142,279,590, forward strand.
GTTTTGACGCTAAAAGTCATCCGACCCGTAAAAGAAAAAGACATGCGGTTTGGTTTGATTCGGTTGGTTTTTAGAAGAAAAAAAACGAATCAAACTAAACCAAACTAATGCGGTTTGGTTCGATTAGGCTGGTTCGGTTTTTTTACAAATGTTTTATTGAGTCATACATACACATATAGATGACAACATAATTTTATATTCAGTCATTCATATACTACTAATTAACAACAAAACTCATCATATTTGGACAACAACTTCCCAGTTAATATGTATAAATTAAATTCGACAAAAGTGAAATAATAAACATAAAATAATAGCATAAAATAGTATCAAAAATATTATAATGAAACAAAAAAAAAATAGAAGAGACGAGAGATAAGCGAAGATGAAAAGGAAAGAACATAAGAGAGGAGAGATTATAAAAGAAGATGTGCGATAAAAACAAAATTGAAAAAGGGAACATTTTCATAAAAATGAGAAGGTGAAAAAGAAAGAATATAAGATAGTAAAAATTAGAGAAGAAGAGGTAAGATGTATGTGGGGAAGAGCGCAATAATTCTAGGACAGATTTGAGAAGACTGAAATTGAAACAATAAGCATAATTAAGGATGAGAAAGTGGTTTGTAATCATAAGGCTAATGTATAATAGGTATATGTTTGGTTTGAATGTGGGTTAAGTAAAATTTAGGTTGTAGCATAATGCGGTTTGATTCGGTTTGCAAAATATAAACCGCAAATCAAACCGAACCATGTGATTTTGTTAAAAGATTACCAAAACAAATCTGAACTAAATGCGGTTTTTTGCGATTTCGATTTAGTTTGGTTTGGTTTGCGGTTTTCTATTGGGTTGGTTTAATTTTGAAACCCCTATCTATAATATAGAGGGAAATGGCCGATTGAATTGATTTGGCGGAGGATCGGGCTGCATGCTTTAAAGAAAGCTTCTACTCTTGGAGGATTTTTTGCGGTAGTAAGAAGGTGAGGGTAGGAAAAGAGGGAGTCATATGATTTGCTCTTTGTTGGCCGTTGTGGCTAGTGAGGAATGGGATAATTTTTAGGAATGATAGTTGGAATATACTAGACATAGTATAGAACATGAAAGCGTTGTTAGAAAATAGGTATGATAATCCTGGATAACTTCGAAGAATCGTGTTCGTACACTTTCCGAACAAAGTATTTCGACCCTATTCTTGCCTGGGTTCACGAAATCTTTGTGGGGATAATTCTCGAAGAGCAATCTGTTTCTAACAAAAGAGAACAGATCAGGAATGTAGAGAGGAAGTATTATTTTTCATGTCCAAAATCAAGGCCAAATGACTCCTTATATAGGAGATCAATAACAGAAACCGAAAAGGTGGCTCTCTACCCCTTGGACCCCGACGGGGCGCTGCCCCGCACCCCGCCAGGGGCTCTGCCCCTTGGACCCCGACGGGGCGCTGCCCCACTCCCCTCCAGGGGCTCCGCCCCTTGGAACCCCGTTTCTATTATTCGTATTCAATTGCACGTTTGGCTCTACGAGCGTGCACTCCGCACTACCCTAACTCGTTTCAAGCTTAACGCATAATTGCATTGGCCTATAGTAAATCACATTACTACCAAAATACATTGATGATACTAAAATCACCAACAAGCGTTGGTTTGGAGATGGTCATTCATCTGAAAAATTACTCATCTAAATTGTAACTTTTATTAATTTAGCAAAAACTCTTTGTTTCATTTATCGTGAGTTTCAATTGAAGAATAATCTTTCTTTTTGTCTAGATGTTTGTCTCGTTTGTTTTATAAACAGGTTCGAGAACTCTTAATTCTCTATTGAATATATCCAAAATAAGAGTATAAGGATTAACATAAAAAGAAATCTATTGAGCTGAATGTAACGGAGATTAACATCTTAGTTTAGAAGATTTGTTCATATACTTAGTACTCGACAATGCATATAATTTATGTTAAGGAAATGAAACAAAAAATTCAAAAATTTGTTGATTTTACATTAGTTTATAAATATAAATAAATGTTGCTAAAATTTTTACATTTAATTAAACTAAAATATACTAGTTGAACTATTCCCCTCTCTCTAATGTTAAAGTTTATTTTGTATTTACTTCATTCCTTTTACTATTATATTAGTATGTTGAAATATCATGCATAAAACTATATACATAAAACTACTATAATAAATAAATATGTTTATTTCATTCCTTTTAATATATGGGAAATGCTAAAAAGTGCTCCAGGGGCACTCTTTAATAGCTTTAAAAAGTAAGTTTTTCTTGGAAATATGCGTAATTAATGCATCGAGAATTGAAATGGTGAACTTTTGAAAGAATATTTTCTTTATTTAGAATGCTTAAAGAGTGCCCCTGGGGCACTCGTTAGCATGACCCTTAATATATATATATATATATATATATATATATATATATATATATATATATATGTATAGTAAATAAATATTTTTATTTTTTCAATTAATGAAGAGAATCTGTATTCAGGTAAAAGAAAAGTAGTCTTAGTTGAAAAGAAAAGGTAAAACAAAGAACCAATAGCAATATTTGTTGGCTTGGAAGGTGTGTTAGCAGCTGAAATAGTTACAACTTACAAGGTTGAAAGGTTCACCAATATATACCTTTCTTCTTATTTCTTCATTGCAATAGTTACAGAGACACTCACTATGGACTCATCATGGTAACTTAGGTATATATTGGGTCCCGGGAAAACAACGTGCTTCCCACCCACCTCAACCTGCCATAACGCACGAAACCCCACAAACCCTAATTTTCAAAAACCTCTAAAAACATTGCTAATTAGTGCTTATTCTTCCTTCTCATTATACAACAAAAATTAACAAAGACTCTTTCCGCTTATAGTCTCGAATCTTAATAGATGCTCCTTTAGATTATTAGGTAGCATCAAAATATATATATATATATATATATATATATATATATATATATATATATATATATATATATATATATATATATATATATATATATATATATATATATATATATATATATATATATATATATATATATATAGTGGCGGTTCTAGGGCCCAGCTAGTTCGGGCGGGCAAAATTAGGGTTTTAATATTAGAGTTTTAGATAAGATTAGGGGCAAAATTAGTCAAAACAGGGTGTAAAAATTAAAACAAATAAATAATCAATGGTCCAGGCCCAACCCAAATAATTATTAATGAATCAAAACAGAAATTATGGAAGAGCTTGGTGAAAGACAATTCTCTGTGCTTATTGATGAGTCGCGTGATATATCTGTCAAAGAGCAAATGGCGGTGATGTTGAGGTTAGTAGTTGTATTTTCCAATTCCTATTACATATTATTCTCCATGCCTCCATATAACATTGTTGAATACATTTGACTTTTTATTTATATTGCTAGGTTCTTGAACGACAAAGAAAAAGTTGTGGAACGATTTATTGCTCTACATCATGTCAAATATACTACATCTGAGGCACTAAAGGATGCTCTTTATGGAATTCTTGATCGTCACACATTATCTATTTCAAGGATACGAGGGCAAGGATATGATGGGGCTTCAAATATGAGAGGTGAATTTAAAGGTTTGCAAAGAAAGATTCTAGATGAAAACCCTTATGCTTTCTATGTCCATTGCTATGCTCACCGTTTGCAATTGGTGGTTGTGTCTGTTGCTAGTAGTTGCTCATCTATTCATGATTTCTTTGAGTATATCTCCTTGATTGTAACCATAACAAGTGCATCTTGCAAGAGAAGGGATGCTTTGACAAAGGCACAACACTAATATATTTTGAATAGGCTTGAGAGTGGTGAGATATCTCAAGGAAAGGGCTTGCACCAATCATCTAGTCTCGCTAGATCCGGAGATACTAGATGGGGTTCACATTATACTACCTTGATTCGTTTGGATGAGATTTGGTCCTCCGTGTTAGAGGTGCTTAGTATTGTTGATGAAGATGGACGTGGACCATCTCAAGCAGCAGGTTAGATAGAAAAAATGGAGAGCTTTAAATTTGCTTTCATTTTGAAGTTTATGTTAAAGTTGTTTGGTATCACAAATGAACTTTCAAAAATCTTGCAAACAAAAGATATTAATATTGTGCTTGCTATGGAATTAGTTGATGATGTTAAAGCTCGATTGGCTACATTGAGAGAGAATGGTTGGGATGATTTATTTATTGATGTCCAAGAATTTTGTATTGCTCAAAGTATTCCGGTGCCAAATATGGATGAAGAAATACCAGTTCGGGGTCGTTCAAGAAGAGAAGGGAGGACTGTCACTAATCTTCACCATTACCGTGCAGAGATTTTTTATGTTGCTATTGACAAAATATGTGTGGAGATGGATCACCGATTTAGTGAAGGAAGTAACATTGTGCTGGATTACTTCTCATGTCTTGACCCCAAAAACTCCTTTTCTAAGTTTGATGTTGATAAGCTTGTTCGTCTTGCTGATATTTATCATGCAGACTTTTCTAATGATGATCGTGGAACAATAAGGGAGCAACTTGAGACTTATGTACATCAAGTGAAAAGGCATGCTTCATTTACTTCTTATGAAGATGTTCAAAGTTTGGCTATGAAGATGGTTCAAACTGAGAAACATTTGGTATTTTCATTGGTCTACAAACTCATTGAGTTGGCTTTGATATTGCTGGTGTCGACAGCATCCGTCGAAAGAGCTTTTTCAGGAATGAAGATTATCAAGTTTAATTTGCGCAACAAGATCAACGATGTGTGGTTCAAGTCATACGAACATTCACCGCAAAGAGGTCTCGGAGAGGACATTTACCTCCTAATTTTATTTAGCACACTATTTACAGGTTAGGTTAGCACATTTTATGACTATTTATATATTATGTCACATGTAACTCGCGGTTAAAAATTTTGCCCAGAATACCTAAAATTCCTGGCTCCGCCACTATATATATATATATATATATATATATATATATATATATATATATATATATATATATATATATATATATATATATATATATATATATATATATATATATATATATATATATATATATATATATTGTTCCTCTTAAATTACCGTATTTTTGTTTATCATATACTTATGCTCACAATTATACTAAGAACTAATATTAAACAGATTTAAAATATTAATTAAATGTATTAATTTTTTACATTTCATAAAATAAAATTTAATAAAAAAACTTGTGTTGATGTTAACATATTAACTATCCCACAATTAATTTCGAATTAAATGAATAATGTATTACTATTACTAACATTAAATATTTGAAAAATTATTTACTTTTAGTCATGATAGTGATCCACATTTAGTACTACTTTTTATTTTAACAATAAGATGGAATATTGGTTTAATAATCATCATTGTAAATATATAAAATATATTACCTACAAAATGAGAAAAATATTATTTATATGGATCCACATTTATAGTGACTCACAATTATAATTGTTGATTCATATGGTGTTATTTATCTTATGTTAATAATGATAATTTTTTCAAATATTTAATGATCAAAAATTCAAAATGTTATATAATTTTTTATTAGGATTTGATTCAACACATAAGATAAATAATTCCATTTAATTTAAATTTACCCCATATCATATGGGCCTTTTCGAAAAACTTCCGTAAAAAAAAGTCAAATAGATTTTTTCAATATTTAGAAAAAGTTTATCTTAAAACTTTTGACGGACTAAATCACTAAAAATGTTGAAGAGTCAATGTTTTTCAGAATTTTCTATTAATATCCACATGTGTTTAGTTACTTTTATTTGGACAATTATACCCTTAAGATTAAAAATAAAACCTAATCTCAAAAAATATCCACTTAGGTCCACCTTTTCATGAAAAATTTACTTCGTACCCCTACAATTAGACCCGTACCCCTACACGAAAAAATTTTGGACCGAAATACCCTCTTATAAATAATACATATTTTAATTTTTTTCATTTTTTCCTCATATTTTCAAAAAAAATTAAAACACCCAAAAATATATAAACCGGAACACTTTTTCAAAGTTTTCCGGTTCAAAAAAAATCACACCGGAACACTTAGAAAAAGAGTTCCGGTAGCTTAAATGTGGGATTTAAATATGCATACCGGAACACTTATTAAAACTGTTCCGGAGGTTAAAACTTTTTAAAAAATTCTTAACTTTACGCAACGGTTTTAAACCGTTGCCAAAAGGTATTGGCCAACAGAATAAAACCGTTGCCTATGCTGATTGCATAATCTTGCTTCAAACCACACTTTAGGCAACGCTTTTGTAATTTATCATTCACTTTAGGCAACGCCTTAAAACTGTTGCGTAAAGTCTAAAATTTAAGAAAAAAAATAAACCACCGGAACACTTTAAATAAGTGTTCCGGTATGCAACTTTAAACAACTGAAAATTACCGGAACTCTTTTTCTAAGTGTTCCGGTGTAGTTTTTTTAAACCGGAAGACTTTAAAAAAGTGTTCCGGTTTATATATTTTTGGGTGTTTCGAAAATTTTTCTGAAATGTGAGGAAAAAATGAATTTTTTAAGAATATATACTATTTATATGAGGGTATTTTGGTCCAAATTTTTTTTATGTAGGAGTATAGGTATAATTGTAAGGGTACAAAGTAAAATTTTCCCTTTTCATTAGTCACCTTTTCATTAAGCCCATCGTTGTTTAACCTGATCCGTAAATTTTCATAACCCAAAATTTTGAAAGTAAATAGATACTAGTAAAAACAAAAAGATATTATGTAATTCATCACCATTTATTTGCATTTAAAATATAGCTTAAAAGTTGAAGAGTGTAAGTTTTATAATTGTAATTTTTAAATAGTTTACTAGCTATAATTTTACATTTTAAATATGAATAAATAAAATTATGTAGATTTGAATTCACATCCTTATGTTCCTACTTGACTTAACAGACATTTATAAATTACTTCTAATTTCAATTTTTAAGAAATGTTATTTTTTTTTAGCTCTTTGAACAACATAATTAATATTTATTCTATCATAAATTATATAATAATTTGATCATTATACCCCTATTAAAAAATTTGATTAATTTTATATTAAAAAATTAATAATAATTTTATAAAATTATTTTTCATTAATAACATAAAATATATATTAAAAGAATTAAAATATATTAAAAAAATTAGAAAAAAGAAGAGTAATGAATATTTAAGAATTAAACTAAAAAATTATTAATATTACATAAGGAATGTAAAACCTTGAAAAATGATTAATATTAGGCAAAATACTCTCTCGAGTTCATTCTGGTCCCTTATTTTTAAAAAGTTTTAAGGTTGTTCTTTAATTGTTCAAAAAGGCCCATGTTAATCATTTTCGTCTATTATTCATTAAAAGAATAACCCATTTTGAAAATATGGGTTTAAATCTGGAAAAATCTGATTTTTTCTTAGAACTAAAAATATAATTAAGCTATTATTAGTGCAAATTGTTTAATTACTTCAAATCCTAATTCATTAATTAAGCTACAAAAATATAATACAAAAATCTAAATTGAATTGATGGGGTTTCTATAATCAAGAGTTTATATAATCAAGCATTGAAATCCAAGAAAGTATATTATGAATTTGGGGCTTTAGGGTTCATGATGTTGAAATCCAGATTAAAGACCCCAAGTTGAGGAAAGTATATTATTTCAGTTTTCCGATTTTCAATTTCCATCACTTTCAAATTTTTCTTTCATGAATCATTGAAGGTCATATTGATGTATATTGTAAGTTTCGTATAATAATGTAAGTTTCGTATCTCCATCACTTTCAAATTTGTCTTTTATGAATAATTGAAAGCCAGTTGAGTATAGTAATGTTTTCGGAAAGATTGGAGGATAGAAGAATCTCGTTTACAAGAAGATTTTCATAGTTTGAGTGTGTCAAAGCATCTTGTGAGGGTTGTTAGTCAGAAGTTGAAATGAAGTAGACAAAGATTAATAGTAAATATATATCTCATTTATAAATGAAATTATAAAAGGTGAAGAGGTGTAGTGGTAAACATGTTGTGCTGCAATCAATGTGTCTTAGGTTTGAATCCCAACGTAGGGTAAAATTTTGATCACCTTTGATGATAAACAGATGCTACGCGTACAAACATGTGTCATGTCAGATGCCATCCAAGCAAAAGTTGACGCCGTTTGAAAAAAATGGACGGAAAGGACTAACGTGGATCTTTCTGAAAAATTTTAAAGATAAGGGACCAGAATGGACCCCGAAATATACTTAAGGGACCAAACAAGATATTTTGCCTAAATATTACATTAGGAATGTAAAACCTTAAAAAATTAATTTTGTAAAACAGATGCTACGCGTACAAACATGTGTCGTGTCAGATGCCATCCAAGCAAAAATTGACGCCGTTTGAAAAAAATGGACGGAAAGGACTAACGTGGATCTTTCTGAAAATTTTTAAAGATAAGGGACCAGAATGGACCCCGAAATATACTTAAGGGACCAAACACGATATTTTGCCTAAATATTACATTAGGAATGTAAAACCTTAAAAAATTAATTTTGTAAAATAACTTATAATTTAAATCAGATGGATTAAATGATAAAAATTGTTGTCTGCATTGTGGGAGTTGTTGAAAAATATAGTTTAACCTAACACATTTCTACGAAATTGACTTTTAGGGTAAGGGTTGCCACCAATTATAAGCACGTGTTTCAGTCATATATTGTCTAATATGGAACTCTTAACACACTTCCTCACGCTTATGACTAGACATTTAGAGCGTGAAAAAAATGATGGGTGGCCTAATAGCGAAAAGCTGATAGCACGTGGCCAACCAAATTTTAATCAGACTCTAATACCATATTAAGAAATATGGTTTGACCTAGCTCATCCGTATAAAATAGGTTGAATGGTGAAGATTGATCTCATTTATAAGCACATGATCATGTCATATATTGTTCAATGTAAGACTCTTAATAATAATTTTTCTAACGACATTCCATTACAAATTTGCATTACAGATGTCTTTAACTAATATTTAGATATATGTTATTGTGTGTAGTGACACACACTCGTATAGGGTTGACAAAATAGATTGGATCTTCCAGCATGTTCGTTTAACTAACCATTTTTGATAGATTGAATCAAAGTTAGACGACCTTGTTTACTTTGCCTATTCTGTCGCTCTTTTTTAGTGGGTTTTAGAGAATATGAGTCTAAACCAAAACAATTTTTTTATTTTATTTTTAAACTTTAAGAGTGGTATGGTCCGTCAAGACCATATACTTATTTTCCGGTAAGGCGAACCTAATTTTTCGGCCCACCCCTCTATTTTGTCCTAATAGTTTTAGCGTTTTAACGGAGCATCCCATTTGTCAACCTTAAACTTTTGTTATTAAATCTAATTTATAAAAACCTATAATTATTTTGCATCTCAACAACCACAACCATATATATGACCCAACTTCAATTCAAAACCATTATAAAAACAATAAGGTAAGAAAACAAGTATTTTAGCTCCCCATGTCAACAACAACACAGCTCACACCAACATTAAAGAAACCAATATATTCAAAAACACTTCTCCTGTCCTTAATTTGTCCTCCTCAAACAGTCACTTTCCTGTTCTTCTCTAATTTCATTATAATAACACACCATATCCCCTTGTCTGTCTTTTATTTTTCTTTTGTTTTTGTGTTTTCTCTTTGTACTTGAGTTGATTCTTTGAAAGGTATCTCATCTCTTTTATCTTGTAGCCAACATAGAATAATCAAAACAAATAAATCATTATAAAATAGACAGTTTTTATTTTTATCAAAACCCTTTACTTGATTCCATTCCATTAACTGCATCTAATTCTCTCCTTTTTTCTTACCCTATCATCATCCATTAGAGTAAGTTAGTGAGTGAGCATCATATGTTAGGTCATCATAAACATATACCTATCTTTTTTCTTTCTTTTCTGCTCTATGAGTGAGTTTGACTTTTTTTCTTAACCCTTAGTTTTTCCTATATCTCATGGATCACAACAATTGAAATGAAAGAAAACTAATCAAACTCTATTTTGGTTTCTCACACATCATCAATAAAATTCAGAAATATATACTACAGCAGCAGTTCTGGCTAATCCTTGGTGGACAATTCAAGGAGGGTTATCTGGTGTTGACCCAGGAACCCATTCACCTACTGGTTTCAACAAACTTCACAACACAAACCTTACGATCAACGAGAATCGCGATGAAGAAGAAGAAGACGACGATGACAACAGAGATGAGCCGAGAGAAGGCGCGGTTGATGTTGGAAACCGGAGGCCAAGAGGAAGACCACCTGGATCTAAAAATAGACCTAAACCTCCTATCTTTGTTACAAGAGATAGTCCAAATGCTTTGAAGAGCCATGTGATGGAGGTGGCTGGTGGAGCTGATATAGCAGAAAGTGTAGCGCAATTTGCAAGGAGGCGTCAACGGGGTGTTTGTGTTCTCAGTGGAAGTGGCTCGGTGGCTAATGTTACTCTTAGACAACCTTCAGCTCCTGGTGCTGTTGTAGCACTTCATGGTAGGTTTGAGATCTTGTCCTTAACGGGAACGTTTCTACCTGGTCCTGCTCCACCAGGTTCAACTGGTCTAACAGTGTACCTGGCTGGAGGTCAGGGCCAGGTAGTCGGAGGTTGTGTTGTTGGAGCTCTTGTTGCAGTTGGGCCTGTTATGCTTATTTCCGCTACTTTTACTAACGCGACTTATGAAAGACTTCCACTCGAAGATTCTGATAATGATAATGACAATAACAACGAAGGGCCTAGTTCAGCGGCCGCCATGCAAGGAGCAGCGTTAGGTGGTGGATCTCCTCCACCCGGAATCGGTCATCAGTTGCAAGGTGGAATTCCAGATCCATCTTCTATGCCGATGTATAATTTGCCACCGAATTTGTTGCCTAATAATGGAGGGCAGATGGGACATGAGGCCCTTGCTTGGGCTGCTGCTCATGGAAGGCCACCTTATTAAGATGAACTGTCTGAATTAGATCTGTGAATTTGTTATCTTGTATTTTGAAGGGTAGGTATTGGAAAACGTTAGAGAGGTGCTGAGTTTAAGAAACTGTGAAGAAGAATGAAGCATGCTTCTTAGTAATAGTGATGTGTATATGGATTATGAACTTCTTTTTGTTCTTTTTTATTTCTCTTTTGCTTCTGTGGTTTGAATAAAAAATGATGACTGTGAGTGTCTTTTTATGTAGGAATTTCATGGTTTTAGTTTAAATATGATGAAAGAGGTTGATTTGATGATTACACTTCATTGTTATTTCATTTAGCTTTTAGTTATATGCAACTTCTGACATTCATTTACTCTTTTTATGATGTGGGAATAAGAGAAAGAAATCAGTATTGCATATGCATGTTACAGTTAGGGTTTGTGAACCTAAACTTTTTCAACATCTGGACATTCATTGCTGCAGTGAACTTATAGTGCTGCTGCTCAAATCTCATTGTCCCTCTAAAAGGTTGGGATATGTAATAATTTGACTGTATTTGACGTCTCATTGTTAAAGAATTATTGTAATATAAAGCTCATAAAAATAGTTTATGAATAGATTTTTAAACATTCTGAGTTAGTATATAGGTGGAACATAGAGAAGATTCTGATTTCAATTCTAATAGATTATTGATCTCTGACATTTATATTTAATGAAGATATTCATGTCAATGACTCAATTTATATTGTTGTTTGAAAAATGCTAACAAGTCTATTTAAGGCTTTTTTTTTAATAACAAAACAGATTAAAATATATTTAAAGAAAAGAGTAAAGATACAAACAATAGGCATAGCAGTGCACTGAAACGAAAATCAAACAAAAACAAATGCCATTTTTATAATTGGTGGTATTGTGATCCCTAATTTTGTGGTCTCTTGTTGTGTTTTTCTCTTCAATTGATGTTTTTTGTGAAGTTTTCTTGTTTTCCTATCTCGTTGCACCTATCTGTGTATTTTTAATATGTGTAATTTTAATTTTAATTATATATATATATATATATATATATATATATATATATATATATATATATATAAAAGTTCAATTTAAAAAATTTAAAAGTAATTCAATGTACAAAATTATTATAACATAACTATAATAATAAAAAAATATTATAAAATTTTACCCGCTTGTCTTATAAATGGTGATTTAGTCGCGACTTCTCACTTGATTGTACTTGTGACTTAATTAGAAGTGCTTATTATAAGATTTCAGTGGTTAAGGTGACAGATAGTCATTATTATCGATTCTAGTCTTTTCTTTGAAAGATTCATTTCTTTAGAAAGTAGGCAGAGTTTAAGGATGATTTTCTATGATCTTCCATGTTGTGGCCTTAAACATATGTAAGGCTGGAAATGAGATCGTGGTTTCTGATTCTTTGACAAATATGAAAGAAGTGGGGGTAAAGTTTTTTTTTTCTTGAAAATGGTTCTTGAGCAAATCAGCGAGAACTCTTGTACCTTCGCATAATGGCTTTAGAATTCTATTATTTGGATTAACCAATAACAGATCGAGATTTTTGTATGATTTAGTGGAACTTTTTTATTCTCTTTGTGGTCTTGATCTCTGAAGTTGGTGGTATAGTTGAATTGAGATCTAGTTTGATCTTTTATTTTTATATTGTAGTTCTTAGAAGGCGGTTTTTTGAAAAGAAAATGAAATATATTATAAAAAAACTGAGGAAAAGGGCAAAGTACACAAGGAAACTCTAGAAAAAATGCACAAGGAGTACCTAAACCATGGCCAAACCAGAAAAGACAAGACAAACAACTAGCTAAAATTATCCCAAACAAAAATGGTGGGCCGGGGGGGGGGGGGTCTAAAGAAAAACAACAGAAAAAAACCATAAGGAAAACCAACATAAGTCGAAGCTAGAGCTGTCTGATCCAAAGACACCTGAAAAGCACCAAAACCACAAAAAACACCACAAGAGCACAACCAGTGGAGGTCGAAACCACTCACCCATCTATTGCTTAAGAAATAAGATATGATTTTCAAGACAGGTCGAGAAAGTACATGAGTTATCCACAAACTTACCAAGATACCATTTTCAAGCCAATAAAAGGCTCATGTCTTCCACGTCATTCGTTGTCACTGAAGATCCTGAAAAACTATATATCGTTCCATGATTTTCAAGTACAAACCATGTCATGCCAAACCATCCTTAACCTCCCTTTAGTCCTAGAAACTCCAGACGAAGAGATAAACATCTTTAAAAGGGTCAGAATATCCTTAGGCAAAATAATACACCACCTCAACCACCTAAAGATCCTATACCACACAGAGGATGAAATCTCATATGTCACAAAGAGATGGGAGGACGACTCAATGTGTAACAAGCAAAAGGGACAGGGAATAGTCTCTGAGGTCTGAGAGACACCCATATTAAGTAAGTTAACTCTTGTTGGGATACGATCCTAAAGAAGTAGTCAAGAGAAAATAATAACTTTAGAGGGGGGCCATCTACACCAAATAGTCGGGAGAATAAGGTCTACGGTAGAAACCTGATGACCTGAGGAGAGCTCACGGATCAGAAGACAGGAGTAGGCAGAAGACACAGAGTAAATCCCATAACTCGACTCACGCCACCTCCACACATCACTCTAAGAAGATGGAGTGAAACCACTGATCACAGATTGAAAATCTATGAAAAGGGCTAACTCATAATAATCAAAGATAAAAGATATCCTTCATTTGAGATCCCACATCCATCTTCTCACTCCCATCTACAAACCTCCCATACTAAATTATACGTCTTACCAGAGATCGAGAAAAGTCTATGGAATCTAAGACGAATGGGAGAGCCCCTAACCCAAATATCATCCCAAAAAGAAGCAAGGAGGCCATAACCAACTCTCAAGGGAAGGCCATCCCTAAACCAGTTAGAACTGCCAGTAGTTATAGAACCCCGAAGGGGGAGACCCTTGTCCAATAAGGCGAGACCTACCTAAGACTACCAACTCTCCCACCCAAATTAAAGAGCTAGGGGCTACACCATATCTAGCCGTGAGAGTATCACGTCAAATATCAAAAGCCCTGGAGATCAGACGCCACTGCTACTTATCCAAGAAGGCCAAATTGACCAGCCGAAGGTTGCAAACACCGAGACCCCTAACTTCTTATGCTTACAGACATCTAGGGGTGTTCGCGGTGCGGTTTGGTTCGGTTTTGAGCATAAAAGCCATCCTAACCGCGAGATAAAAATGCATGCGGTTCGGTTTGGTTCGGTTGATTTTTAAAAAGTCATCCAAACCAAACCAAACCAAACCAATGCGGTTAGGATCGGTTCGGTTAACTGCGGTTTACACTATAAAATAAAAATGTACTGAAATAAAAGGAAAAAGGAAAGTAATTCAATGTCAATATAATATATGATATTATACCATACAAAAGAAATTATATTACAAGAACAGTAGAGAACTAAAAATACATTATAAATGAAATACATATATTAGACAGTAGAGAATTATATATATATATATATATATATATATATATATATATATATATATATATATATATATATATATATATATATAATACAAAAACTAAGTGGATTATGCCAAAACTTAAGTTAATAAATTAATTATTAAAATTCAAAACGTTAGATGTGGCTGTGTGCAATTGAATTTGGAAAGATAATAAATTAATTATAAAAATTTAAAACTTAAGTTAAATATGCGGTTTGGTTCGGTTCCGTTCGGTTTCGTGAAATAAAAACCGCAAACCAAACCAAACCGTGCGGTTCAGTCCAAAAACCATCCAAAATCATCCAAACCAAACGCGGTTTTTTGCGGTTTCGGTTTGGATTGTTTCGATTTGCGGTTTTGCTTTTGGATTGGTTCGGATACGATCACCCCTACAGACATCCTCCCACTTAAAAGACGGCTTCTCATCTAAAATTGACCTTGTCGTAGCTTGTTTGTTTTTGGCTTTGTAGTTTTATCTTTTATCTATGTTTCTTGTTTTCTTTTAGTACTTTTTGTATAATCTTTCTTTTTGTATTTTATTTGAGTTTTTTTACTCTTCACTATTAATATTATTTTGTATTTAAAAAAGGGAAGACATAGATCAATATCGGTCAACATTATTTATTCTGATTATACAAGTGATTCGTTGCTCTTATATTCCTAGTACAAAGTCACTCCATCATTTTTTTAAAACTTAAAATACGACTTTTTTTATAACTCATAACAATTTATGAATATGGCATGTTATTCTTTCCCTCCCTGTCTTTTTGACTACTCTAAGGGTCATTACTTGATAAGAGTTGAACCATATGTGACGAATCCTAATTTGGCATGGTGGGTAAATAAAAGCTTATACGTTAGATATTTGACTTTGCTTCTTTTAGTCATGTGCTTTGGTGAATTGAGAATAAATAGTACTATCATACAATTTTCGCTTTCACATCTAAATTTTTTAGTTGATTATAGCTAAACAAAAGTTTAATTAACATTACTTGATTTGATTAACCCTTTTAAAAATATGTTCAAGCATAACACTCAAGGTATAGTAGAGAATATTTACATTAAAGACATGATATATAGTAGTAACTTTGAGGACCCATCTTCACATGAATTCACGTGGCAAGGTTCCTAATCCTTGATTATTTAATTACAGTGTTGCTTTTTTTAACAAACTTGGACTTGGATAGCACAATCAAAGCCTAAAATCACATTTTTGTAGGCCCAAATTAAATTTAATGATTACAGTTCTATATATCCTTACAAGGTAATGCATCCAGTGTAATTTTTTTTTTTTATGTAAAACAATTCAAAAGAAAATAGAGACAACAAACGATATGAATGTAACAGAATAAAAAAATTTAGTTTTTTTTTACTTCACATTACAAATAGGATCTTAAATACATGTTAGTATATTAATAAAAATGTGAAAACTAAGGATCACCTGTGTCAAACATGAGCAACTTCGTTAACTTGTCTTTTAATGAACATAACATAAAAGTTTTTAAAGTAAAGAGTTAATAAATGTTTATATTCATTAATAATATCATCGAAATTTGAAGCGTTTAGTTGCTGATTATTCATACTATCCATTACACTTTTAGCATCCAGTTCAAAATTCATCTCACCAAAACCAAGATTATGCACCCATTTGATAGATGAAAAAAGACCTAAAGCTTCCCATGTAACGACCTCGATAATTGAGGAAAACCACTAAGTCCGAGGTACTATAATTTGTCTGTTATCATCTCGAATGCAAGCATATATTCCTACTTTGTTACAAGAATTAGAGAAGGATGCATTAATGTTGAATTTGAGTCGTCTATATGAAGGTTTCCTACAAATAATATCCGTTTTCCTTTGACCTTATTGATATAAGTCCTAGAGACCAATAGTTTTATTAGAATTTAGAGCTTTTATCGAAATATCTGGAGGCTTGGGTCTTGAGAGTGTGCTCCTCTCAAGGTCCTGAGT
This sequence comes from Vicia villosa, assembly GCF_029867415.1. Taxonomy (NCBI): domain Eukaryota; kingdom Viridiplantae; phylum Streptophyta; class Magnoliopsida; order Fabales; family Fabaceae; genus Vicia; species Vicia villosa. Next base: position 142,296,024 of record NC_081180.1, read on the forward strand.
TCGAATCCTGCTAGGTGCTATCAATCCTTGCGTGGGCCAGTCCATACAGAACTTTGTTCTTGCTTTAAACGGGGCCCCCGCTAGTGGACGGTGGGATTGGTCCCTCTTGGATTAGTCGGTCGTAAGGCCGGATACCAAGATTTCCAAAAAAATAAAAATAATAATAAGTCATTTCTTTATTATGTTTATTTTTACAAAGTAATAAAGTCTCCTAAAGTAGCTAGTATGTCTAATGAAGCATTAAGTGTGACTTAATCATGAGACCCCATTAAATATAAGGACATTATTCTTAACGTATATGAAGTTATTTATTCTGAAATAGGATAACAGTAAAACATTGAGACTATTGTGTGAATAGACTGATGATCACATCTCACGAATCATGAATAAAAAGTTGTCAAGTATTCACATATGTATGCATATTAGGAGTAATATTTATATCGGATTAACTCACAATGAGAATAATACCTAGAATAATATGCAAGTGTCATAATTTATTCTCAAGGTGATAAGGGTGTATATCACCCTTCGACCTCAAACCGCTATGGATCCTAAATGTGGAGTCGAGTACTTTATTGTCATTCATACTTTGTTCATAATAGGATGACTATAAAAATGGTTGATGGGTACTCCACAAATTATGTTGAGGATGGAATTTTCTCATTCTACGCAGCGTAATAAATGTCTAAGGGTCCAATATTGAACTGAACAAGAGTGGCATAGTTTATGTCTTGTGTTCAATATAGACATGAGGGAAAAGGGTAGTTGTAAACATAAACAATATCACTTAAAGATTTCTCATATCACATGACATTTTCATGACTTACGTAACAATTATGTATTGCTAAACACTGTTCACTATTTATTATATTAAATGTGTGATTTAGTGTAAGTGAGAACGTCACGAGAGCCTACAGGATCACACATATAATGACATATTGATGAGAGATAAAAGAAATACGTGAAGCGTATTCGATTATATGGTCTTTTGAAGCAATAACGTTAATTTGAGAAACGAGATACACCGTAAGGTATGATGTACTTAAGTAAAATACGAAACACTATAAGGTATAGTCTACTACTTAAATGAGCTTGTTAAACTTGCAGCTCATAAAAATATTTATATAAATAGGATCCTTGTACTGAAACATTTACTTTAGATAAATTCGGTTTTTGATATCCTTGTCATATTCACTACTACGGAAAAACCAATTAACAACGGTTGGGAAAGATATATAACAACGCGGGCCTATGCGTTGTTATGTAGAGTGTCATTGAATATATGATACTTACTATCATGGCCCAGTAGTCGTTGTAATATAATGGAAAGCACGCTCCCTATCACAACGGTTTTCCAAAAGACCGTTGTGATAACTTTAATTGTCCTGGGTTTGATTCTCAGCTGCGCCGTTTTGATATTAATTTTTTTCTGGACATCGCGCAAGATATTATAACGGTTATGATTATAATCGTTGTTAGATTTTCTGCATAATTAACAAATATAATGCTACTTTTATAATTAATCTCATTTTTTAACCTGTGTCACAACACAAAATATTGTTCACCATATTATGTTCATCATATCACAACAGAAAATAAAACTCACATTTGTGATAAAGTTATCTCAAGAATATTAATTGTATCATATTCATAATATCACATAATTGTATCATATTCAATTTTAGCAGAACAAATAATCTACAATTTACACATTACATAACATCACATAATTGTAACTTGGTGATTTGATGTCTTGTCTCTTGGAGTCTTGACTCTAAAGACCTATAATTTCAAATAATTATACTTATTAGTAAAAATACTTCGAAACTATAACATACATGAATATATTATGAATAAAGAATAAATTACATACTTGTTAATTTTTCTCAAATGCCTTCTTCATGATCAATTTGAATAGCATGGAAAACATCTCCATCAACTTCAACATATGAGGTAGGAACTTGTATTGTGTAAGAAGGTGTGGACAAAATACGAAGATTTTCATCACTAAGAGGAATGTGTTTTCCTTGGAGAATGATTGACCATTTCCCCGATATGTCGGATGGGTCGGTAACATAGAAAACTTCTTTTTCTTGAGAAGCCATGATGAATGGTTCGGTCATAAAAGATGTCTTGCCAAGGTCGACCCGGGTGAATCCTAAGTTATCAATTTGTACAGCATTACTATTATTGGAAATCCACTTGCATTTAAATAAATCCACTTTAAAAATAACATAATCAATCTCTCAAATCTCATCAATGACACCATAAAATGAGGTAGTTGTCAATACATGATTCTTATCTTTCGAACTAGAGAGATATATCGATTCGGCTTCAACTATACCACACTACTTTGCATTGTACTACGATCATCTTTTGATTTTGTATAAAAGGTATAATGACCAATGTCGTATGCAGTCCAAGTAATGACACAAAATTTTGGCTCGTACGACAACCATTTAAGTATCTCGGATGCACTACGTTCATTAGATACACTTTTATTAAACCAATCTATGAGTCTCTTTTTATGCTCTATCAACAACAAGTTGTCACTCATTCGGAGATATTTTTTCCTCAAAAGTCTTTTGTGAGTATCTATGAAAGGTTGAACTTCATTTATATTATTCAATATATAGAAATGTGCTTGAATAACTACATTCCGAGTCATTGACTTAACATTTATACCTTGAATACCTCTTTCGTCTGTGTGATCAGCGTAACAAGACTTTGGAATGCCTATAGAATCTTCTTCCGACAAATAGTTTGTACAAACTCAACACCTTTTTTAGTGATGTACCTTTCAACAATCGAAGCTTCTGATCGGTGATGATTCTTCGTATATCCTTTAAAGATCTTCATATATCGCTCTATTGGATACATCCATCTTAAATAAATTGGACCATAAAATCTGATTTCTCTGACTGGATGAACAAGTAAGTGAACCATAATGTCAAAAAAATAATGGAGGAAAATACATCTCCAATTGACACAAGATTATGGAAGCCTCGTCTTCTAATTCATCTAACTTTTTTAAATCAAGAACTTTATTACATATGACACTGAAGAATAAGCATAATCTCGTTATAATTACTCTCACATTCTTTGGTAGGATCCCACGGATAGCCACTAGTAGAAGTTGTTGCATCAATACATGACAATCATGAGATTTTAAACCAATTAACTTGAGATCTTTCATTGATACAAGTTTCTTGATGTTTGATGAGTAACCTTGCGGAACTTTAATACCTTGTAAACACTTGCAGAATTTTTTTTCCTTTTTAGATAGAGTGTGACATGCTGGAGGCATATAAGTTCTTTTTGCTTTCTCTATTGGAGCCAACTGCTTTCGTATACCGATCTCCTCCCTATCAAGACGGGAATTCTTACTATCTTTAGTCTTGCCTAGAATATTTAGAAGTATGCCAATATTTAGAAGTGTGCGAATTAAACTATCAAGACTTGACCAATATGGAATATCAAAGAAGATGGACCTCTTTTTCCATATATTTTTTGCAAATGCGTCTTTTTCTTTTTCTCTCTGCCCGAATACAACATTAATGTGTTCATGCCATTGATAAAATTCATCCCTGGTTAATGGTTCAAGAGTCTCATCAAACTCTTACTCTCCATTAAAAGCCTTCCGCAATCTACGATTAGGATGATCGGGTTTTAGAAATTTTTGATGCCCAAGATAAACAGTCTTTTTTCCAAACTCAAGTTGATGATAACAAGTATTATCTTCACAAATAGGACACGCTTTATGTCCTTTGACACTATATCCAACCAAGTTACCGTAAGCAGGAAAGTCGTTAATTGTGCAAAATAACATTGCAAGCATTTTAAACTTTTTCCTAGAATATGCATCATCAACTTCAACACCTTCATCCCACAAGAGTCGTAAATCATTAATTAATGGACTTAGATAAACATCTAAGTCGTTACCAGGTTGTCGTGGTCCATAAATCATCATACTCAACAGTATATACTTGCGCTTAATGTACAACCATGGAGATAGGTTGTAAATAGTGAGAAGAACAGGCCACGAAGAATGATTAGTGCTCAGATTACCAAAAGGGTTCATTCCATCTGTGGCAAGCCCAAGCCTAACGTTTCTTGGCTCAACTCCAAAATCCAGAAACAATGAATCAATTTTTTTCCATTACAACGAATTAGCTACATGGAGAATGTTTCCATCACGAGTCCTTTCATCTGTATGCCATCTAAGATTCTTTGTGTCATTCGAATCAGCAAAAGTCTCTTAAATCGTGAAAGTATTGGCAAGTACCATAACAGTTTAGCAGAAGGATGCATCCTACTAACATTGTCATCGTCATTATCATCACCATTGTTGGCCTTCCGCTTGTAACACGACACACCATATTTTGGACATCGATACAAGTCTTCATACTCTTTCCTGTATAATATGCAATCATTAGGGAAAGCATGTATTTTGATACTCCCACCGTCCCAAATTATAAGAGAGAGAAAAGACATTTTTCTTGTCCCAAATGTAAGTCATATTTAATTTATGTTCTCTCTCATTTTTTCTATAACTAACTACCAACTAAATGTTTTTACATCTTTCCAAGACAATTATTACAAGAAAACTACAAAAAAATCATCATCCAAATTATTGTGTTTTTACTTTTTCTTAATAAGCGTTTTTTTATTTTTTCTCTTATATTTTGGGACGAAGATAGTTTACTCCAGACCCATTGGATACAATATCTTCTTGGCCTCATATAAACGATCTGGCAATTTGTTATCTTCTAGTAACATTTTCTTTAGCAATTCAGGTAATTCCATGAAACTTTTATCTGACCATCATTTTTTGCCTTTAGATTAAATAACTTTAACACCACCGACAATCGTGTAAAATTTGTGCATCCTTTATATAAAAGGGTGTCTTTATCACTACATAAGGTATCATAAATATGAACAATATTAAAATAATATTCCCCAATATCACAGAATATATCCTCTAGTTGATCCTCCATACATTCATCTTCATCCACTCTTTGACGTTGTGGAGCACGACTTTCCTCTTTATCCACCTCACCATGTCGCGGTTGGACAAAGCAACCATAGTGCTAACTTAAGTCCTTTAACAACGGTTGGAGTATTCACAGTTTTTAAATCATTTACAATTTATTTTTTAAATAATGGAGATAGGTGACACGCGCTTAATGTACTCTAAACGTTGGAAAAATGTAGTAGCTGGAAATCGAAGCGTGTACACATAATTTTTTATTACGGTGTTTAAAATCAACTGTCATTAAATTACTGTTTATAAATCAAGCAACTCACTAGGCGCGAAAATTTTAACCTATCACTACGGTGTATATGAAAACGTTGTAAACATGAAATTGTTGTTTGCGCATTTTATAGTAATAATTCTCTCTCTCTCTCTCTCTCTCTCTCTCTCTCTCTCGCGCAGGCGCTCTCTCTCTCTCTCTATATATATATATATATATATATATATATATATATATATATATATATATATATATATATATATATATATATATATATATATATATATATATATATATATATATATATATATGGGTCATGCTAACAACCATAAACTGGTTAAGCATTCCAAATAAAGAAAATATTATAAATTCATTGCATTGAATACACACAATATTCTTTAGAAAAGGTAATTATTTATGTTTTCAATGCATTGAATACATATAGTTTGGGTAAAAACATATCTTTTTACTTTATTAAACAAAGCTCAACTTACCTTTTTAATCTCTTAAATAGTGCTTCGGGGGCACTCGTTAGCATTATCTATATATATATATATATATATATATATATATATATATATATATATATATATTCATAATAGTTAACACTGAGATTGAAGGCATTTTGTTCATGTGGACTGAGTAGAGTTGTTGTTGTTCGTTCAACGCTCATGATCATTCTATGTGTTTGATAAGTGATTATTACATCATATTTTAAACTTATATTCTTTTCTCTTTCTTGTGTATTTTCATTGTTTTACTTCAATTTTATGCGCTTTTGTGGTCTTTTGATGTTTTCAGGAAATAAGATAGTAATAGACCCAATTGACGGTTACAAAATCAAGAGTTTTTAAGATATTTTTGTGACATTTGGACAACTGAAATAAATCAAGACTTAATGATTGTGCATGGAATTATGAGTGATTAATTGATATTTTTTGTATAAATAGGGCACTTGCGCTTGAGGAAAAATGTCACTTGTTACTTCCACATACTTTGTAACTTTCAACTTTGGTTCTTTGCTCTTATTTGTATTTCTTTGCAACGTTCTTGTTGTACTTTTCTGGATCTCTATTTTGATAAAAATTTTCTTCAATCAAGTTATTTATCTTTGCAATTGTATCTACATTATTTATTTATACATGCTATGTTTTTACCATGTTTAATGGTTGTTAACCTCACCATGAGTGAACCGATTTCTAAGGACAAGGGGTTGTGAGATTCTATTGCATGACGATTCCTAAATTGATTTATCCGAACAAGAACTACAAGAATTATTAGTATTTTTATTTTTGGATCAGAAATCTTAAATATGTTTGTGTCAGTTGTAAAAGCAAAGGCTGCTCAAGTACGATCGTAGTTCGAAAGGATATGAATTGGTATCAGATTGCAGATTTCTAAACCATCAAGTAGTGAGGCATCTGCCATGACAAGGTGACCCTCTATCGATTATGAAAGTCGATTAGCAGAGCCATAAACACGTCTAGATATGCACGCCACAAAAAGTGGGTGTAGTACATATTTATCTACTTTTCTATAATTTTCTTTGATATTCTCATGTTCAATTTCGGATTATTCATAGGGTGAGTCAAGATAGATGATCACTACCCCATTTCCTATTTATATTATCTGTTAATTTTATTTCAAATTGCACTAAACCAACCAAAATTGTGGTCACTTTTGCTAAACACCGTTAGGATAACAATCAGTACTCATGCAGATCTTCATGTGGTTCGATCTCATAAATTACTTTGCATTGTTGTGCACTTGCGACCTTGCACATCAATGTTAGGGGAGAATATGGTATCTGAATGGTCTTTAAGGAGAATTGACTAGATTATTACCAAAAAGACTCATTTTCAAAAACAAAAAAAATCTTTGCAAAATAAAAGTTTAACAAAATGTTTAGCAACGAAATAAGATATGATAGATGCGATTATAATGATTTTTATTGATGAAACAATACTAAGAAAATAGAATGTGATCACGATGAATTAATTAAACAATCAAGTAGCAACTAGTCGAATTTCGAATGTACACGATGTGGAACTATGTTATGGAGGTTATTGATCAAGTAAGCTCTCTTGAAGATGAACGTCTTTTTTATGATCATAACTAGTCTTTAATGACAATAACTAAAGTCAAGTATAAATCGGTTAAAGATGCAAGCAGATCAATGGAATAAAACTCAAGCCTCATCTCCAAAAAAAAAAAGCTCAAGCAAGTGTCTATGAGATTGATGATATGATTATTACAAGTGATGATGTTGATGGGATTGATGATTTGAAATTATAGTTAGGTAAACAATTTGAGAAGAAAGATTTAGGCATTCTTTGATATTTTTGGGGATTGAAGTTGCATACTTCCATATATCTTATTTTCTTTGTTAATCTAAATCTATTTCCAACATTCTTGAACAAACTCGCACTTCTTATACTAGATCAGCAAATAGCCCTCTTGAGCTCAATCTGAAATATTTTCCTTCTGATGATGTTCCTCTACCAGGTCCCACTTTGTATCGTATTTTGGTTGGTAATCTATACCAAATATTGCTTAGTTATTCAGTAAATGTCGTACATCAGTTTGTTATCTCTCCTACTATAGTGCATTAGGCAGTTGTTATTCGTATACTTCGATATCTTCGATGCACTCAATTTTAGAATCTTCTTTTTTTCTTTATCTTCTTATTTGGAGTTAAATACCCAATATGATGCAGATTGGGTTAGTATCGCAAGCCTAATACAATCTTTAGTAAGTTTTTGGAGATTCTCTTATTTCTTGGAAGAGAAAGAAGCAAATTCCGTTCTTCAACAAAAGTGGAATATTGTGTTATGGAAACTACTACATCATAAATAGGGTGGTTATGCTGGTGTCTTTTTGGTATAGACCTCTCTCTCTCTCTCTCTCTCTCTCTCTCTCACTAAAACCACTCTTATGTTTTATGACAACAAGTGTCAATCAACTGGCTTATAACGCGGGCTTTTATAAATATGTCAAGCACATTGAAATTTATTGTCACCTCACCCGCCATCATCTTCAACATAAAATTATTACTTTAACGTTTGTTTCTTCTTCATGGCGGATCGCTGACTTATTCACGAAACACATTTCATTGAATGAATTCGTTTCTTGATTGACAAACTCCCAATATTTCTTATTAATGCATCGTGATTTTGAAGGGGAATGCTAGATAATATATTATATTAAGGATATTTTAGTCTTTTGATATTTAGTATTTATACCTTTTTATTGCTCTGTATTGTGATATTTTTCTCATTCCTAATGATACCCTAGCCATTTTATCTTATCTCTGTATGCATCCTTAATGTTAATAAAGTTTTGTTCTATATTCAATATTTTTGCACACATTAAAGATTTGTCTTGAAAGTTCAACAATGCATGTCTCATTGGTTCATTGGACTGTTGCTCTCTAATTTTGGTATTCCAAATTCCCACTGCTTTTGACATTTTCATCAGTCCTACATCTAAGAATTTCAGAAAAGTGAACATGCAAAATGTTAGAAAATTAATTTAAATCGAATAGAATTGAGGCTAGAATCGTGTACGAAACACTTTCCTTATAGTATTTCAAGCACTCTCAAATTATCTTAGAGTTTCTATGTAGGAATACCCAGGATAATTCAGCCTTATTGAGTTTGCGCAAGACCGGCGAAAACTAGAATGCAGCGAAGAGCGCTCTGGAATTATTTTAGAGGATTTGTATTTTTTTGTTTTTTTTTTAATTTAGAAAGAATTATTTATAGGCCATATTGATATTGTTTTGCAAGTTAGCGACCCTTGGTGAAACAATCTCTTTTACCAAAAGTCACAATGATTGGCCTACAACAACACATTTCAAGAGTTGCATGGTTTCATTCTACAACACTTCATGAAGTGTTGCCATTTTTCAAATCCACTTCTCTTGTCATTATGGAACAACTATTATATTATTAATTATTATTAATAATTTACAACAATCCCCCACTTGTTCTAATAATGACAAAATCCAATTCCAGAATATAGACAGCAAAAGAGTGTTAATACAGTTAGGTATCTTTCGATTTGAACTTAACTTTAGTAAAGACAACGCAAAGCCTAATCGGAATGTTAGGTAGCTATGCTTTGAACCGTTATCCCATGTGATTAGACCGGCGTTACTATATACACACTCTTTAAAGGTTCTTCGCCTACATATCTCGCCTAGCACTATTTATAGCCATGTGCTTTTCCTGTTCTTCATGAATTTTTCATGAGAGAAACTCCAACTCTCACTTTAAGACGGCACCATCCTGAAATTCATATAGGTGAAGTTTAGTTTGTATCTATTTCTTGAGATACATATCCTCCTCGATATAGAACTTCATTAAGAGTTTCTAAAAAACTCAACCCTCAATTATGTAATAGTCAACATTGTCACAAAATGTTGCACCATCTTCCAAATCAACGACTTGTTGTTACCCATTGAATCTTAGATTAAGATGTATTAACTTCAGAATGGGTTGCTATCATTGTTGGAACACTTATTCAAGGAGTTTCAACCTCACGCCTCTTGAGGTTGTCTTTACTAAATCCCTGGCCAGTAGTTTAGTAAGTGAATAATTCAAAATTATAGATCGATCGTATATATATGAATTAAATGATTACATTTTTAATCAATTTTCTCACGAAAGAGTGTCTAAGGCCTCAGTGCCCAGACTTTTCATTTTACACATATATGAATTATCTTGCTAAATTGGTTTGACTATCACATTGTGTTAACACCTTTGAAACATTGTCTTCAGCCAATGGAACTTCCAACAGAAGGTCTTCCAACCATTCAACTTCTTGACTAGTGGAAGCGATATCCACATACTATGGATCCATGGTCAAAAGAGTGTTGCATCTTTGTTTCTTGATCTTCCAAGAAATCTCGCCACCAAATAGTGTAAATATATGATCTCCAACACTCAATATCCAACTCATATTGATATATCCTTCTTATATGGCAGGAAACCTACCATAACGGAGGTCAAGATTTTGGTTTTTAAAAGATAATCAAAATCCTTGTGATGGCCTTCCAATGCTCACCATTTGTATTTCTAGTAAATCTACTCATTTATTAAGTGCAAATGTTATGTCAGATCTAGTACATTATATTAGAAAAACAATTTCACTTGCGTATTCTAATATAGTCACATCACTTTCATCATCATTTTGACACTAAGATCAAATTGAATATTCACTTTCTTGAAACGTGATAGTTTGAACTTATCAAGAACTTTCTCAAAGTGTCTTTGACTAAGTTTATAACCCCCACTATTTTTGCATTACTTTGATATCCAAAAGAGTGTCAACTAGTCCAAGATCTTTCATCTTGAATGTGGTTTTCTCAATCCCCACTCTTTCGCTTTACTTTGATCGCAAAGAGTGTCCACTATTTCAAGATTTTTCATCTTGAATGTGGAAGTTAGAATACTCTTTGTTTCTAAAACTCCATTCATCTCGTTGCAAGTGATTAATCATATAATCAACATGGAGACAAAGGAATATCACAATATTCTCACACGACTTTGTGTACAAACACTTTGTAAATGCAAGCTTCTCAAGCATAGTTTGTTTTGATGAAGACAATATGGACATCAAGCTTTTATAAAGGATGTGCAAAAAGAATTTCAAGTATCAAGCAAAAATACATCATTTCAAAGTCTTGAAAAAATTGTGAAGATTCAAGAATCAAGCTAAAATGTCAAAGGTATAAACAACACTCACTTTGACATATAATTGTTCACAAAATATATTCTCATGCATATCATAATCATCTACAAGTTTCATATTTCAAAAAGTTCATTTAAAACCTTTTTCATATATAAAATTCAAAATAAAGGTTTTAGGAACCGGGTTGTCCCTATGGGGGAACCGGTTCCCAGCATTCTCAGTTTTCAGCATTCTGTGTTTTACTATGGGGAACCGGGTTGTCCCTAGGCAGGAACCGGTTCCTCAGTTCAAAATTTGAATATTTCTGCTGTAACGTTCAGCAGGAACCGGGTTGTCCCAGGCAGGAACCGGTTCCTACTGAACCAGTGTGTTTTTCCATTGCATGATTTCATTCAAACGAATTTGTTTTCATACCACTTAATCATTGCATTGCTTCATGGAAAAATAACCATTCAAAGAGGTGTTTAACACATTATAAATACTACATCTTTCATAATCATTAATCACCTTCTTCATTAACAATTCATAACTTTCATAAATCTTCATCTTTCAATATTTCCAAGTGTTCATCAAATCCTTACTTTCAAGAGAAACTTTCTATACACATTTTCATTGAGAAATTCATTCAAAGTTTCATGCATACATTGTGAACACTTATATCCATTTTGAGAATTGTTTATTTAAAGAAGAAGATCAATCCAAGATTGATAGTGCTATACAAACTTCATCTAAATCTCTTGTAAAAATTCAAAGAAAATTATTTCCTTACTATCCAGGATTGTTGGAAGTAAGTGGTGTGTTTGAAGAGGATTGTTCTTCATCCACATTAGTGTTGATTGATTTTAAAGGTGTTAAGAACCTTTGATCACCCTATAGGTTAGATAGTAGGCATAGGCTTGTACAATAATTCTAACTATAGTGAAATCTCTTTCGTGTTTGAAAGGGGACTGGAGTACTCTCGGATTGTGAGGGGAACCAGTATATATCGTTGTGTTCTTTATCTTTTTGCTTTTACCGCTTTCATCACCATTACCAAGAAAAAGATAAAAACCATCAAAAGCCTTCAAACACTTAACCAAAAATCAGTAAAGACTTTCTCATAAAACCGATTAATTTTTGAAAACCTAATTCACCCCCCCCTCTTAGGCATATCTGATACTTACATTTGGCATCAGAGCAAGTTATAGGTAACTTGTTCCTAAAGATCCAGAATGGCTTCCGCAAATCAAAATCCGGTTTTCAGAGTTGGTGGTTCTAACAACAAGCCTCCATTGTTTTGTGGTGAATACTTTGACTTTTGGAAAATCCGAATGAAGGCTCATCTAGAAGCACAAGGAGAAGAAGTATGGGAGGCTGTCCTACAAGGTCCTCATGTTCCTGTAACTGTCGTTAACGGTGTTGGATCGGATAAACCTAAAGCGTCATGGGATGATAACGATAGAAAGAGGGTTCTTGCTGACAAAAAGGCGGTCAATCTCCTTCAAGGTGCTCTTAGTATGGATGAATTTTTCCGAGTATCGGCATGTACAACATCAAAGGAAATATGGGATACTCTTGTAGAAACTCATGAAGGTACCACTGAAGTTAAAAGATCAAGATTGAATACTTTAAGCCAAGAGTACGAACTGTTTAGAATGAAGCCCGGAGAAACTATTCTCGATTTGCAAAAACGATTCGTACATTTGACAAATCACTTGAAGGCACTTGGTAAGACTCTTACTACCGAAGAACTTAATCTTAAAGTACTCAGATCTTTGACAAGGGAGTGGCAACCAAAAGTGACGGCGATATCCGAAAAGAAAAATTTATCAAAATTTACTTCCGCAACACTATTTGGAAAACTTCAAGAATATGAGACGGAACTTGGAAGATTGGAAAAGCATGAGAACTTAGAGAAGAAATCCAAAGGCATTGCATTAAAGGTAGATTCAAAAGAAAGCAAAATGAAAAATGCATCGGATGAAGATGAAAATTTCTTGCTTCTTGTAAAAAGGTTAGGCAAATTTTTTGGTAATAAAAATAATATTGATAATACTAACTATGTCAAAAGAAAGAAATTCTCAAAGCATAAGGATAAAGAAGCATCCACTTCATCACAAGAAGTTACATGCTATGAATGTGGGAAACAAGGACACATAAAGCCGGAATGTCCAAAGCTTTCGAAGAAGAATGGATTCAAAGGCAAAAAGGAGTTCAAAAATAAAAAGGCCTACATAGCATGGGAAGATAATGAAGTAAGTTCCTCATCGGACTCCGATAGTGACGAAAGTGCAAACCTAGCACTAATGGCATCACACCACTCCGACGATGAAGAAGGCGAGGTTAGTTATGATGATTCTCTTTTTGATAATGGTGCACAAGGTGCAATAGATGAATTATTAAAAGAATGCAAAATTCTCTATAAAACTATCTCATCTCAAAAGAAAATAATATCATCTTTAGAAGAGAAGGTTAAGATAATTGAAGTAGAACATAAAGATGACAAAGAAAAAATGATTAGTGTTCAAGAAGATAATGTTGCATGCAAGAATTGTGAATCACTTTCCTTCCAAATTGTCTAAGTAAAACATGTTTTAGAAAGATATGAAAAAGGGCAAATTGGATTGGAAAATGTTCTTAGCACACAAAGATACTCCAATGATAAGAGCGGACTTGGTTTCTCTAAATTTGATAAAGCAAGATCCAACAAGACTATCTTTGTCAAGGCTAGTAACCAACCAATTCAAGAGAAAGTGATCAAGCCTAAAGTAATGCAACATTATCCTAAAAGGAAGAACTTTGTTAAGAAGAAATCTTATCCTCCTAGATATAGAAGTAACTTTGAACCTACTTGTTTTTATTGTGGTATTATTGGTCACACACCCAATGCTTGTTATGTAAGGAACTTTAGTGTTCCTAGTGGACATTATGTATGGGTAAAGAAAGGAACTAACTATGATGGACCCAAAGCCATTTGGGTACCTAACAAAACTTAATTTGTTTTGTAGGCATGCTTGAAGACCACCTCAAACCTATGGTATCTAGATAGTGGTTGTTCAAAGCATATGACGGGTGACCTAAACCAATTTTCAGATCTAAGGTTAAAGGCCAAGGGTTTTGTCACTTATGGAGACAACAATAAGGGAAGAATTCTTGGCAAAGGCAAAGTTGGTGCACCACCTTTCACATCAATTGAAGATGTTCTTTATGTTGAAGGACTAAAGCATAATCTTCTAAGCATTAGCCAACTTTGTGACAAAGGCTTCAAGATCAAATTCACTAAGGAGGAATGCTTGATCATCGATGAAGTCACCAATGAGGTAAAACTCAAAGGTACAAGAATTAATAACATTTTTATGATTTCTTTAAATGATTTATCTTTGAAAGTAAAATGTCTTTTGGTAAACAATAATGAATCATGGTTATGGCATAAAAGAGCAGCCCATATTCATATGGATCATTTAAATAAGTTAACCAAACATGATCTTGTTATTGGCTTACCTAAGATAAAGTTTGTCAAAGATAAATTATGTGATGCATGTCAAAAGGGAAAGCAAACTAAATCATCTTTCAAATCAAAGAATGTGGTGACTACAACAAGACCACTTCAATTATTGCATATGGATCTATTTGGTCCATCAAGGACAAGAAGCTTCGGAGGTAATGTATACGCTTTAGTTATTGTTGATGATTATTCTAGATATTCTTGGACTTTGTTTCTTGTGCAGAAAAGTGATGCTTTTAAAGCCTTTAAGAAGTATGCAAAACAAATCCAAAATGAAAAATCATTAAAGATTGTATCGATAAGAAGTGATCATGGTGGAGAGTTTCAAAATGCATCATTTGAAGAATTTTGTGAAGAACATGGTATCTCTCATAATTTTTCAGCACCAAGAACTCCACAACAAAATGGAGTAGTTGAAAGGAAAAATTGGTTTCTAGTAGAACTTGCAAGAACAATGCTTAGTGATGCAAATCTTCCTAAATACTTTTGGGCGGATGCGGTTAGTACGATATGTTATGTTGGAAATCGAGTAATCATTAGACATATCTTAAAGAAGACTCCATATGAACTCTTCAAAGGAAGAAAGCCAAACATTGCTCACTTTCACATTTTTGGATGCAAGTGCTTTGTTCTCAACAATGACAAAGACAACCTTGGTAAGTTTGATGAGAAATCCGACGAAGGTATATTTCTTGGTTATTCTCTTTCTACTAAAGCATATAGAATTTATAATAAAAGAACTTTAACTATTGAAGAATCCATGCATGTATCTTTTGATGAGACTAACACCTCCAAAGAGGAAATAGTTGTTTGTGATGATGATGATCCTTTAGATTTACCCTCGGAAGAACTTTCAAATGATACAATTGTGAAGGCACCGAAAGAACCTTCAAATGATACAATTGTGAAGGCACCGGAAGTTCAACAAGAAAGTATTCAACAAGAAAGTGTACAACAAGAATCTAACACCAATGATCTACCAAAAGAATGGAGAACTCATAGAGATCATCCTATTGATAAAGTTATTGGTGATATTAGCCAAGGAGTTGCAACAAGATTAAATCTCAAAGATGCTTGCTTACACATGGCTTTTGTTTCTCAAATTGAACCTTCCAAAGTTGATGAAGCCTTAGGAGACGATCAATGGATAAATGCAATGCAAGAAGAATTAAATCAATTCGAGAGAAATCAAGTTTGGGAACTTGTTCCTAGACCAAATAATAAACACATCATAGGTACTCGATGGGTGTTTAAGAACAAACTTGATGAGAATGGTATAATTGTTCGAAACAAAGCAAGATTGGTGGCCCAAGGTTACAATCAAGAAGAAGGAATCGACTTTGAAGAAACATTTTCTCCGGTTGCAAGGTTAGAAGCTATTCGTCTTTTACTTGCTTATGCATGCTCATTAAATTTTCAGCTTTCTCAAATGGACGTCAAGAGCGCATTCTTGAATGGCTACATCAATGAAGAAGTCTATGTCAAACAACCCCCGGGATTTGAAGACTTCAAGAATCCTTCACATGTCTTTAAGTTGAGAAAGGCTCTTTATGGATTAAAGCAAGCACCTAGAGCATGGTATGATAGACTTAGCAATTTTTTGTGTGAAAAAGGTTTCGAAAAGGGTAAGGTTGATAAAACTTTGTTCATTAAGAAAATCAAAAGTAAAACTTTATTGGTTCAAGTCTATGTTGATGATATCATTTTGGGATCGACTAACAAAGCAATGTGTGAGGAATTCTCATTGATGATGCAAGGAGAATTCGAGATGTCTATGATGGGAAAGATGAACTACTTTCTTGGACTACAAATTAAGCAACTCAAAGAAGGAATCTTTATCAATCAATCCAAATATTGTAAAGAATTGCTGAAGAAGTTTGATATGGACAATTGTAAAGCAATGAACACTCCAATGGGCTTCGGTACATATGTTGATCAAGATGAATCCGGTACTCCAATTGATATTACCAAGTATCGAGGTATGATTGGTTCTTTATTGTATTTGACGGCAAGCCGTCCTGACATAATGTTTAGTGTTTGTCTTTGTGCTCGCTTTCAAGCAAATCCAAAGGAATCACATCTTATGGCGGTTAAAAGGATCATGAAGTATCTCAAAGGAACGACCAACGTTGGCTTATGGTATCCTAAAGGTAGTGTTTGCAATTTAATTGGTTATTCTGACGCGGATTATGCAGGATGTAAAACCGATCGTAAAAGCACAAGTGGTACTTGTCACATTCTTGGAAATGCATTAGTATCATGGGCTTGTAAAAAACAAGCATGTGTTGCTCTTAGTACGGCCGAAGAGGAATACATAGCAGCAGGTAGTTGTTGTGCACAAATTCTTTGGCTTAAGCAACAACTTCGTGACTACGGACTTGATCTCGGATGCATTCCTCTTCGATGCGACAATACAAGTGCTATAAATATCACAAAGAATCCGGTCATGCATTCAAGAACCAAACACATAGACATTCGACATCATTTTCTTCGCGATCATGTGCTTAAAGGAGATGTTGAAGTCACTTTTGTAGATACTCATAATCAACTTGCGGATATCTTCACCAAGCCTCTCCCAAAAGAATCATTTTACAAAATTCGACGAGAGCTTGGAATTTTAGATGAAGGTGATGTTTAAATTCGTTCGTCATTATCATAAATCAAAGGTACACGTTTCTAACATTTTATGTGATAAAAAGTGTTTTATGAATGTTCATATATTATGCCTTGGTGTTTATGTATGATATGTATGCTTTATATTTCATAAAATTAAAGTTTTTGGACTTTTTCAGTCCAGAAACCGGTTCCCATGTGGGACGAACCGGTTCCCCATAGTAAATTCCAGAGGCAATGTTTTTGTGTGTCTCAGGAACCGGTTCCCATGTAGGGACGAACCGGTTCCCACGTACATTTTCCAGTTTTTTCACTTATCTTTTGGCTGTACGTGAAAGTAATGTGTGGATGATATTGTTTTGCTTATTTTTTTATTTTCTTTATTTTACTTCAATATACATTATATCACTTCACACCACACATTCACTCTCAATTACTCACATTCACTCTCATTCAACATTCATCTTCATCTTCTTCAAACCTTCCACCTCCATTGTCAAACCAAATTAAAACCCCATTATCTCACCATAAATCTCCAAATTAAATTACCCACTACCTCTAAACACTATATAATCCTCCACTCTTTCACACATTTTACTCAAATCATCTTCCACTCTCCAAATCTAAAAAATCCCATATCAAACCCTAACTCTCAACCTCTTTCAACCATGGCACCCAAAGTTTCAAGAAGTGCAAAGGAAAAAAACAAAATTGGAGAGACAAGTGAAGATCCTCAAGAGTTCCAACCAACTGTCAAGAGTCGGAGACTCACATTCAACATTTGTAGTCGGAAACTCCTTCCGGCTAAGTACGGTAAACTTCATGATTTCCCAACTCATAGCTTTAATTTAAATGCTAGGTTAGCTAATGCCGGTGTTGCAAATTTTGTGAGTGATCATGGAGACTATTACCCGGATTTGGTTAGGGAATTTTACCATAACCTTAAGATAGTGACCAATGATTTTGATGAGTTCACTTTGGTATCCGAAGTTTCAAGAAAAGAGATTTGCTTAGATGTTGAGGATTTTGGGAAACTATTAGTAATTCCATATGAGGGTTTAGTGCTCCTTCAAGGTAACATTCCGGAGGATTGGCAAGCGTATAGTAAGATTGATGTCTTTGTGGATATGTGCCGACCAACTCAACGCGACACAGTTCGCCAACAGCTTGCTACCAAGTTTAACATGTTCGGTTCAAGCTTATCGGTGAGTGATAGGATGCTCCATCTTATCATTGCTTATGTTTTATTTCCAAAGAATTCTAACCATTCCAGGGTCAATGAGTTTGAGTTGATGGTTTTGCTTGCTCTAAGACGTGGCATTGAAGTCAATTGGGCTCTTTCAATTATGCGCCACATGCAGCTTATGGCTTCCCTTAAAGGAGGCTTACCTTATGCAAGGGTCATCTCTCATATTGTTCGGAATGCTGGTGTTCTCCTCCAAAGGGAACCGAAGAAAAATATGGATGAACAAGAGTGTGCTATCACCACCGCTACCGCTCTTAAAAATACAGGAATTGTTACGGATCGTGAAGGTAGATTTTTCTACAAAGTTGACTTCGAACCAGCCGTGCCACAAAACCCTCAACCTCCCGAAGGTGGATACACAATGGAGATGATGTTTGACAAGCTTTGCGCCATTCAAACATCTATTGATAACAATAAGCGGGAGAACAACTATGAGCATAACCTTATGAGAAGACAAATGCGAGAAATTCAACGGACTCAAAGGCGGATCTTGGCTTATTATGAGGGAGAGGAAGGAAGTGAAGAAGAAGATGAACAAGATGATGATGATGATGATGAGCAAATGGATGAAAGTGATTAAATTATGTGCTCTTTATTATTATGTTCTATTTTATTGTTGGTTTTTATTTATGTTGTTAGACATTGTTCCCTTTATGTTTCGTGATGTTTAGGATTATTTATGTTTATGTTGTAATCGTAAAAAACTACGTTTCGTATTGTTTAATCGTGTTATGTTTGTAGTATTTCAATTTGTGTTATATTTGTGGTATTTCACATTGTGTTATGTTTATATTTCATATCAAATTTTCTCTTTTTCCCCATCCTTTTTTATAATAACAAAGGGGGAGAAGAATATGCATGTGTTTTTGTGTTGTTTTGTTTCAAAGAAAAAATGCAGGCCATTGTTAACATTAACAAATGAAACTCACCACCATAAATCAAAGAAGGAATCATGGATTTAGGGGGAGTCTCTAACATAGGGGGAGTCTTGCATTGTTCAACATAATTTCAAAAGCGCAAAACAACTTTTTCAAAACATTTTCAAGACTTGGTTGTCATCATCAAAAAGGGGGAGAATGTAAATGCAAGCTTCTCAAGCATAGTTTGTTTTGATGAAGACAATATGGACATCAAGCTTTTATAAAGGATGTGCAAAAAGAATTTCAAGTATCAAGCAAAAATACATCATTTCAAAGTCTTGAAAAAATTGTGAAGATTCAAGAATCAAGCTAAAATGTCAAAGGTATAAACAACACTCACTTTGACATATAATTGTTCACAAAATATATTCTCATGCATATCATAATCATCTACAAGTTTCATATTTCAAAAAGTTCATTTAAAACCTTTTTCATATATAAAATTCAAAATAAAGGTTTTAGGAACCGGGTTGTCCCTATGGGGGAACCGGTTCCCAGCATTCTCAGTTTTCAGCATTCTGTGTTTTACTATGGGGAACCGGGTTGTCCCTAGGCAGGAACCGGTTCCTCAGTTCAAAATTTGAATATTTCTGCTGTAACGTTCAGCAGGAACCGGGTTGTCCCAGGCAGGAACCGGTTCCTACTGAACCAGTGTGTTTTTCCATTGCATGATTTCATTCAAACGAATTTGTTTTCATACCACTTAATCATTGCATTGCTTCATGGAAAAATAACCATTCAAAGAGGTGTTTAACACATTATAAATACTACATCTTTCATAATCATTAATCACCTTCTTCATTAACAATTCATAACTTTCATAAATCTTCATCTTTCAATATTTCCAAGTGTTCATCAAATCCTTACTTTCAAGTGAAACTTTCTATACACATTTTCATTGAGAAATTCATTCAAAGTTTCATGCATACATTGTGAACACTTATATCCATTTTGAGAATTGTTTATTTGAAGAAGAAGATCAATCCAAGATTGATAGTGCTATACAAACTTCATCTAAATCTCTTGTAAAAATTCAAAGAAAATTATTTCCTTACTATCCAGGATTGTTGGAAGTAAGTGGTGTGTTTGAAGAGGATTGTTCTTCATCCACATTAGTGTTGATTGATTTTAAAGGTGTTAAGAACCTTTGATCACCCTATAGGTTAGATAGTAGGCATAGGCTATAGTGAAATCTCTTTCGTGTTTGAAAGGGGACTGGAGTACTCTCAGATTGTGAGGGGAACCAGTATATATCATTGTGTTCTTTATCTTTTTGCTTTTACCGCTTTCATCACCATTACCAAGAAAAAGATAAAAACCATCAAAAGCCTTCAAACACTTAACCAAAAATCAGTAAAGACTTTCTCATAAAACCGATTAATTTTTGAAAACCTAATTCACCCCCCCCCCCCCCTCTTAGGCATATCTGATACTTACACACTTGTCACAAGAATCATATGAAGAACGATTTTTGGATAATCATGCATGGTGATGCAAGAAGGTTTTTATATGAAGTGAGAGATAAAATTATGAGCAATTTAAAATGGTATAATATAAATTGCAATGAGTACCTTAGTTATGTTCACTTCTCTCAAATATTCTCTTGAACTTCTATGTTCAACCTTCTTGATTAACTACATTGATATGCATGACACTTTTGATCCTTTTGATAACCTTTGTCTTCATCAAAACTAAATAGAAGATATATTCTTCACAATCTCCCCCTTTTTGATGATGACAAACTCTTTGAATTCTTGTTTTGATAAGATTGAAAATTCTCTCCCTAACTTGAGGACAAACTTAAGTTTTGAAAACTATCAACAAATTGCTGGCTTGAGGACAGAAAGTCAATAAGTCTTGACAGAGTTGGAGGCTACAAATTTTCCTATGGTGCAAGGAGTCACATACCTTCCGACACTTCTATGGATATCCTCTAACTCCTCTTAGACCTTCTCAAAACTGATTTGTGCATCTTAATAAAATTCATGTTTCATGCTTTGGATGTCTCATTTGGATTTTATTTAAATATGGTTTGTTTGAATATATCATCTCCATTTTGGATTTATGCTCATATTTTATATGTTTTATTAGATGAATGTATTGTTACCACTACTACCAGATTGAGTACTTACCTATAGAGCAACATTCCCTAGTTCACTATCATCATAGATGATGATTAGGATGTTGCATCTGAATCATCTCATGTTTTCATGCAAGTTGTAACTATTTTTTTAAACTTAAAATATATTTCTCCTAGCTTTTCCTTGTTTTCTAGATTCTGACATTTTAATTTGAATTGTTCATGATCTTTGCACTTGTAATAGATGATTTGTTTAATATATATGATTTCCTTCTTGTTTTTGTATTCTTTAGGAGGGGCTTTAGCATATTTCTTTGGAATTATTCCTTTATTTTATTCTTTCGAGAAAAACTTGCATGTATACGCACATAAATCATTAGTGTTAGGAACAATCAATAAAAAAAGAGAAAATTTTAAATTTATTTAAAATTTAACTTCTTTTTTAATTGGATTCATGGGGTCGTTGTGATTGAGTAGGAGAGAGAAAAAATATTTTTGTTTTTTAATTAATAAAAATTTATGATTGGTTGTTTGTAAAACCACTTGTTATGTTTGTGCTCATGCAAGTATTTTCCATTGTTTCGACCTACGTGTGCAGAATTCTTTTTGAAACAGATGCCAGCTCATCATGTGGGTTATCAGTCTGTTTACCAGATTATACATCGGTTGGTTCTTCTTCTTGCAAATCTCTTGAACCATTATTTTTTTTTTATGTTGTAAAATTATGTCTTAAAACTTCACAGGTTGGTTGCGCAGGATCTGTGGGGCGGAGGTCATGCGAGTCCCACATAAGTTTTATGGTGGAGAATATCGGCGCTAGAACAGCGGGCGGATGTTCAACAAAGTCGACAGCGATTTGATGGGCCAATGTCAAAGGTCGACGATGGCAAGATGGGCAGCAGTGGCCCGTTGGAGTCGAAAGTGGTCTCGGATTTCCATATTAGTTTGGTAAAGAGTTGTGTTTTTTGTCTGTTTTGGATATTTGATCCATTAAGGTTTCGGGATATAAATATAATTTTTTACCACTTTTGTAAGATGCTAATCCTAGTTAAAGAGAGAAAAGCATAACCTTATGATGGATTCATATAAACAAATTATGTGGTATTCATATTTTAACATCTTTTTGCTTTTTGTCGATTTTTTCACATTGTTTGGCATGTTATTTTGTTGTTTGCAGTTTTTTATTTGAATTGTTTTTGTTTTTCGTCTCACACGTCAATATTTTTATTGTTAATTTTACAACTAAAATATCTTAATATGATTGAACCTTTTGTTGGACTTTCCCTCCTATTTGGAGAGGCCCAATTGGATGTGGGTTAGTGACTCATGTGTGTGTAAGCTTTTGTTATTATCTAACAAAGAGGAATAGGATTTAAGTGTGAGAAAAACAAGAAAAATTAGAGAGGAGAGTGAAATCCCGCAGCCCCAATTCTGCACAAATCAGTTCCAGAAATTTGAAGCTTGCGCAAAATCCAACGGTCGTATCGTCCTGAAATTTTAACACAACGTTCATGATTTATAAAAGCACATTCTAAACGCTAGTGATCAGATTCAGAGCTTTCTAAGTTGGTGTGTCGAGTCCATCTTTGAGGTCAGAATTTCTTGGTGTTTTTGGGTTGTTTTATCTCTCATGATTCTTGTTGTATTCCAAGATTGATTGTAGATCTTGATGATGTTGATGTATACTTTTAACTAGTGTTAGAGAGAACCTTGTTTGTACCCATTGTTGATTATAGTGGAGATTTTATGTGGCCTACGGGTACTGTGGTTTTTTACTCCTAGTTAACGGAGACTTTTCCACGATAAACTTGTGTTGTGTTTTTTGTTGGTTGTCTCTAAGTTGTATGTGATCTTTGGGAGATTTTGTGTTGCTGAGTTATTCTGTTGTGTTGTGGATTTCCTTCCAACAAGTGGTATCTAGAGTCGTGGTTTGATTTGAGTAACGATGGATACAAACACATCTAGGATGGTAAGTTTGAATGGTTCTAATTATAATGTTTGGAAAGAAAAATGGAAGATTTGCTTTATGTGAAAGGTTTTCATTTACCAATTTTCTCTAATGAAAAACCTGATGTAAATAATGATGAAGAATGGACTTTTTTTTGCATAGACAAGTTTGTGGTTATATTCGCCAATGGGTGGATGATAATGTTTTGAATCATGTGAGCTCGGTAACTCATGCTCGCTCTCTTTGGACCAAACTTGAGGAGTTGTATGCAAGAAAGACGGGGAACAATAAGCTGTTCTTGTTCAAGCAATTGATGTCATTGAGGTATAATGTTGGTTCACAAATGACCGATCACTTGAATAATTTTCAAGGGATTTTAAATCAATTGTCGATGATAAATCTTACTTTTGATGATGAAATTCAAATTTTATGGCTTCTTGGTACTTTTCCGAATTCTTGGGAGACTTTTAGGACATCCTTGTCTAACTCCGCTCCAAACAGTATCATCTCGATGGACTTGGCTAAAATTAGTGTTTTGAATGAGGAGTTGAGGCGTAAGTCACAAGGTTCTACTTCACATCCTGAGGTGTTAGTTGCCGAATCAAGGGGGAGACATCAAAGTAAAGGTTCAAGTAATCATAGAACTTGACGTGGTAAATTACAAGGAGGCTTTAATAGATTCTCTCATATTGAGTGTCATCATTGTGGGGAAAAGGGACACATAAAGAGGTATTGTCGCAAGTTGAAAAGGGAATACAAGAAGAAGAATTACAACAATGACAAAAAGGAAGGGAACAATAATGAAGATTTTCCTATTGTTGAGGATTTCTTTATTGTTTGTGATAGTTATGTAAATAATGTCAATCTATCATGTGATTATATGGATTGGGTGGTTGATAGTGGTGCTTCTACTCATGCAACCTCAAGACGTGGTCTTTTTTCAACTTATGAGATCAGTGACTTTGGGGTTGTTCATAAGGGAAATAATGGGCAAGCTAATGTCTTTGGAATGGGAGATACTTGCGTTGAAACTAGCAATGGTACTACTCTAGTTCTCAAAGGTGTGAAACACATTCCAGAACTTCGATTCAATCTTTTATCCGTTGGAAAGTTAGATAATGGAGGTTATGATAATTTTTTTCGAGCAATAAATGGAAGTTAAAGAAAGGCTCAATGGTGATTGCTAAAGGAAAAAGGAATTTGAACTTGTATGTCTTCCAACTTGGGGTTTCGAAGTGTTACATCAACACTTGTGACAATGATAGCTCGTCCGAATTATGGCACAAGCGTTTGGGTCATATGCGTGAAAAAAGTTTGAGTATTTTGGCTAAGAAGAATGTGTTGTATGGTATTTTCGATGCAAAGTTGAGAAATTGTTCACATTGTTTGGCGGGTAAGCAAAGGCGAGTTTCATTTATGTCATCCGAACCAAAGAGGAAATCGGAAGTGTTGGATTTAGTACATTTTGATGTGTGTTATCTGATTAAGACACGGTCACTTGGTGGTCCATATTACTTTGTGACTTTCATTGTTGATTGTTCTTTGAAAACATGGTTTTATACCTCGAAGACGAAAGATTGAGTGTTGGATAACTTCAAGTCTCTTCATGCATCGGTTGAAAAAGAAACGGGGAAAAGCTCAAGTGTATCCAAACCGATAACGCGGGAGATTATATAGGACCTTTCGACAAGTATTGTCAAGATCAAGGTATACGTCATCAAAAGTCTCCTCCAAAGACACCATAATTGAATGGGTTATCCAAAAGAATGAAAAGAACTTTTATGGAAAGGGTGAGATGTTTACTTTCTCAATCAAAGTTGCCGAAATACTTTTGGGGAGAAGCATTAAGCATGGTTGTACATCTTTTAATCCCCATTCCATGCGAACCCTGGAAGTTTAATGTTCCAAATCATGTTTGGAGTGGTAAAGATGTTTCTTACGACCATCTTCAAATATTTGGGTGCATGGCTTATGTGCATATTCTGAAGGATGAAAGATCAAAATTGAATGAGAAGTTGAAGAAATGTGTGTTTGTTGGGTATGAACTTGATGATTTTGGATATCGATTCTTTGACTCGGTACAATGAAAGATTATTTGTAGTCGTGATGTCATATTCATGGAGGATTATACCAATGAGGACATCGACAAGTTGAGAATAAATATCCGACTTTTAAAGATGAAAAACTGTTTGATACAGACTCAACTACTATTGCTCCTACCCTTATCATTTTTGAAGATGTTCCAATTGAAAATCAAGGTATGGATTTGAATGTTGATAATGTTTTAAATCCTAATGATATTGTTGATGTAGGTGCTACGGAAGACATTGTTGAAAATGAGGTTGATCAAGAGGTTGAAAGTATTGAGAAACTGATTGCTTCTAATGAGTTGAGGCGGTCTACTCGTGATAAAAGGCCTTTCGTTCGATACCCCTCAAACGAGTATGTTTTTATTACTGGCGATGGAGAACCCGAAAGCTTTAAAGAAGTTTTGAAGGATGAGAACAAAAAAGGAGTGGATGGATGCCATGGAGGATGAAATGTAATCACTTCGTGAGAATAATACCTTTGAGTTAGTGAAGTTTCCAAAGGGTAAGAGAGCATTAAAGAATAGATGATCAGATAAAGCAAGATGAGTGTACTTCTCAAAGAAGATTCAAGGCTCGTTTGGTGGTAAAAGGTTTTAAACAACAGGAAGGTGTTGATTTTGGCGACATTTTTGCTTGGTTGTGAAGATGCAATCTATTTGAATGGTTTTTGGGCTAGCCGTTAGTCTTGATTTGGAAGTAGAGCATACGGACGTGAAAACGACTTTCCTTCACGATGATCTACATGAAGAAATTTATATGGAGCAACCGGATGGATTCCTAGAAAAGGGAAAAGAAGACTATGTTTGCAAATTGATAAAAAGTTTTTATGGTTTGAAATAAGCACCTTGCCAATGGTATCAAAAGTTCAACTAGGTGATGATTGAACATGGGTACAAGATGACCACGGTCGATCATTGTGTGTTTTTTCGGAATTTCTCCGAAGGTGATTTCATTATTCCCTTGCTTTATGTGGATGATATGCTAATTGTTGTAAAAGATATTTCTAGAATTAAAGAGTTGAAGAACACTTTGAGTGAGTCTTTTGTTATGAAGGATTAATAAGTGGCTCGGAAAATTCTTGGTATTGAAATTGTTCGAGATCGAAATGAGAAGAAGTTGTACTTGTCGCAAGAAAAGTATGTGGAGAAATTACTTCGGCATTTTAGTATGGATAAGGCTAAAGCGATGAGCATTCCACTTGCTTATCATTTCAAGCTTAGTCATAAACTATGTCCATCTACGTATGAAGAAAGGTTGAGCATGAAGAACATTTCGTATTCATCGGCCGTTGGTAGTTTGATGTATGTTATGTGTTATACCCCAAAATTTGCCCGCATCTTTTTTCAAGAAAACTCCAATCTGAAAATTAAGAGTCTCATATAATCATGGATTTTTATTTCAACAAATATCCTGACATATGAAATACTTAGTTTTTAGAATTTTTCTTATACAGTAATTTGGCTTGCAGTGGAATTTATTCTTACGCAAACGCCAAATACTGTTTATTACTTCACACATGCTATTTATTTATTTACAGATAAATAGTACTGACACAGTTGGTGCAGAGTTAAATCTTTTTGCAGGCGCAGAATCAGGAAACTCAGACTGTACTGGTAACAAGTAGATTATTATTATCTTTTGTTTCCCACTAATTTTTGTACTATATTCCATTATTTTCAAAAATCTTTTCAAATCTCTTTTTTTTCAAAAATCAAATCCTAACTTTATTCTCCACATCTCTCTTTTTCCCAACACTATCATACACTTTCTTTCAAATCTTACTTCCACTCAAATTTCCTTTTGTACGGAATCACTTCATCCCCCAACGTCTCTATTTTCTTTCCATTCTATAAATACCCCTCATTTTTTCCATAAAATCTCACATCAAATTCTAACTCATCTTTCAAATTCCTACCTCATATCTATTTTTCTCTTCTTCCCTGACAAGAATGGCAAAGTGGATAGAGACACTGTCTCTTACAGTCATCACCATTGCTACGGTGATCATGACTTTCTTCTGCCTGCATAGTCCTGAAGAGTGTGGACCTGCAATGGTTGCACTCCCAATCATCTACATGTTATTGTTCATAGCATGGGTCATTAACCGTCATTCCTGAAGTCTGCCGTATTTCTTATTTCTTAAATGTACCGTTTATTCGTCGTACTGTTCAATATAGTATGTAATATTTGTACTGTCAGTATTAAATGTTGTACTATTTGTCATAATATTGCTTAATTACTAAGACAATATTTTGTGTGTTTTCTGCCAGTCAAATATTCCTGTTTCTGTGCATTAAATGATTTTCAGGGTTATTATCAGTAATTTTGCCCGCATACCGTAAATATTAGTTATTTATTATGTCTATGTTTTTTTAACAAGTCATGTAAATAAACTTTCATTTTTCACATAAAACAAAAAGCAAAAACAACAAAAAAAGAAAATTAACTTTGACTGTTGATTTTTCACTCTAACTGCTACGTCAGTACCTGAACAGTCAGTTGACAGCCAAACTGCTGGCAGTACAATTCTCAGTGTTTTGTACCATCAATCAAATCAATCTTTCACAATTCAAAATTCCAATATCTTTGTGCTAGAAATCTTCTGAATATCACGCGATTAGCAGAAACTCAACACTGCACAAAAATCAGGTACGCTTAACTGTCTCCTACACAAACAGTCCCTAATCAGGGTTTTTCTTGTTTTTACAGGAGCAACAAGTTTTTGAGAGCTCAAATGGATTCCATGCACATCCATATATCTCAAAGTACCATCATACAAATTTTCAAACTTCAATTCACTCAGACGCACCGTCAGCAGCTCAAACAGTCAACAGACGACCCGTTTGACCAAAAAGTCAACAGACAGTCAAAAATGAAATTTTTTGTCAAAGTCCATATTTTGTCAAAGTATTCATCATTTGATCATTGGATGATCATAATTCATCAAGGAAAGATCAAAAATCAACAAAACCCTAAGATTCAAAATTAGGGTTTTTGCCTGAAAAGTCAACTCAACTTTGACTGATCATAACTCTCTCATCCTTCATCCAAAAAATTCAAACCAAAGCTCATTTTGAAGGAAATTCAATTATATTTCAAATTCCATTGATCCCATGGTCATTGGATTCACCATTTGAAAAATATGATCAAAGACATTACAGGTCATTTTCAAAGTCAACAAAAAGACACTTTTTTCAAAAGGACACACAAGGAGCATCAAAAATCATTTTGACATGAGACCAAAGACATTGGTTAGAGGACTCTTTGAGGTTTCCAAAAAGTGCAAGAACTCCTTCATATGACAAAAATTGAGGGATTTACACCTTGTTGAAGTTGGCTAAATTTTGGGAAAATGCATGAAATCAACATTGCTCAAAAATGTATTTTTTCCAAATGGGGCCAAGTTTTCAGCATTCAAACATCATTTCCATGATATTATGGGCCTCCCACGACCAAGACAAGGCCCACACCTTTTTTTATCCATTTTTGGCATAATTTTATCTTATTTTAAGATTAAATTAAAAGGAAATGAATGGATAAAGAGTAGCTTACAAATCAAGCATGACTCATCAAGGAATCTCCATTTTTCTGCAGCCAAATGAAGTACAAGGCAAGTGCATTGAAGGAGAGCAAGACTTGGTCAAGTTTTCAAAGATTTTTAATATTTAAAAATCAAACTTTCAACAAAGCAATCAATGCTTTTAGCTTCACTTCCAAGCAGCCCTTGGCCTATAAAAGAAGTGGAATACATCAACAACAAACACACCCACGAAATATAGCAAGAGTATAGCAAGAAAACTCATCAAAATTCTCAAAATTTCCATACACTTTGTAATTTTCAAATTCAATATTCCAATCAATATCAATACAAAACAATCATTCCAATCATCTTCTAAGATCATATAAAGTAAGAATAAACTCTTTGTGTGGTCCCATGAGAGTCGTAACACATGCATAGTGTTCTTCATATTCATACATGACCAATTTTCGTTTTCCTATATTTAATCAACCTCAATGTAAACTAATCATTCTAATGTGTTCATGAGGTCCTATAGGGCAGGTCTGGGCTTTAACATGTTGGTTTCCACGTGAAAATTGCTCAAAACCATTGATGAATGTTCATACATGTTCAAACTTGAATCTCTTCGAATCCATAGTTACAGCGCTCAAATAGCAAAACTAACACCACCATCGTGTTCAGGAGGTGATTTTAAGTCGACCTGGGTCCCTTTTGTTTTTGTTCATGGCTGTTTTGTGTAGGTTTTCAAAAGCATGGAAATTTGAAGCAAAATCCGCAGGTAATGCTGCAGCTAAATCCGCAGCTAAATCCATAGGTAAAAGGTTGAAGAAGATGAATAGTAAGTTGGAAACATTGACCAGCACGCGTGGCACTTCTGGCGCTTCTCATTCGCCGGTCAACAAGTCTCACTATCCACATGTGCATGGTGGGGCCCAACTGACTTGTTGAAAGTCTTGGTGATCCCACGTGATCACTCCCACGCATGTGTACCATGTGCCCACGCATCTGGGCCATAGATTTCCATTAATTCTTCATCTAACGCACCAAAATACACTCCCTATGCCATAGACCCTCAGATCAATCACACAGGATAACTGCTCCTTTTTATTTTCTATTTTTATTTTTAATTTCTTTGTTAAATTAATTAAAAATAGTTTTTAAAATCCAAAAAATACACAAAAAATATTTTTAGACTTCTAAAATAATATATTATTTTCTGAAATAAAAATATTTTATTTTTCTTCAAAATTTCAATATTTTGCATAATTAATTAGTATATATTTATATATTTGCTTTTTTATTATTCTAACCAATCAAAAAATCATAAAAAAAAATTTTGTTCTTTATATTAAATATTGTTTATATATTATAAACTAATTTTGTACATATTTTGAATAATTTTCTCTCTAAGTGTTAATTATTTGTATAATTATTTGCATAATTATGTTTTAATTAACTTAATCAATTTCAAATCAAATTCCAAAAATTCCAAAAAAATTAGTTTTGTTTTAAAATTAATTAACAAATATTTTGTACATATTTTAAACTTAATTTCTAGGTTTAAATCTATTTTCATCTTTTTTCTTCATTTTAATTTAATTAATCATGCATTAATTATAATTAAAATCAATCATAAAAAATCCAAAAACATGCCCTTTTATTTTTCTTGCAATTTAAATTCCTAGATAAATGTATAGGATGTCAAATTCATGTAAATAGGCTAGTTTACATTTCCTGCACAATCGATGTAATAGCGTAGATTTACTTTCCGCACTTTACATTTCCGCATTTTAATTTCCAGCAAATATAAACTGTGTGTATGTCAAAGATAAAATTGAACCGTTAGATCACTAACTTCAAAGATAAAATATCTGAATCCAATCACAATCACACTTGCACCTCTTAAGGTAATCCCTTCTCATTCTTTTTCAAAATCAAAGTCAAAATTCCACTGTTTTGAGTACAAAATCGAACCTTGCGTTTATATCCGGTGAAAGGATAGATTTTTAAAGGAAATAGGATAAAGACCTTACAACTCAGGGTAGACCTCCTAGTTTGCTTGCTCAAAATCAAAACAAACAAAATTCTCATACACTGTTGTTTTTCAAAACAAAACTTTCCAAAAAGACAATACTTTGTATACATCCATACACAGATTATTACAAAGTTAACGTTCTTTTCAAAACATCTTTCGAAAGATAAACAAGCATTTTGTATACATCCACACACGGATCATTACAAAATTCAATTTACAAAGGTATTTGAAACCACATATGAGCAATTTCAGAGCAATTGAAAAGTGATCGAAAAACAAGTGAGCTAAGCAAACTTAAGAGCCCATGGATAACCATGGATACAAAGGGTGCTAACACCTTCCCTTTGTATAACCTACCCCCTTACCCAGAATTTCTTAAAGGTCTTTTTTCTGTTTCTTTTATAAACCTTTCCTTAATTGGATAAAATAAAAGGTCGGTGGCGACTCTGTGAATTTTCAAAAATGCGAAAGCATTAAGCGATAAAAAAGAGTCAGTTCACGTATCTCTACAGAACAGAGGTATGGCCCGGTATTAAAAAAATCGGAGGTCCACAGAACTGGCGACTCTGCTGGGGAGATACTTTCAAAAACAAAATGTTTTCAAAAGGGGTTACCTTAAGAGAATAGGTCGATGTTTTCAATTGTTTGACTTGATTTCTCTATTTTTCAAAGGTTTGTTTGGGTATTTTGCTTGTGTAAAAGATTCTAACCCGAATCTCGAGATACCTTAAGTATATGACAATAGACCAAGGAAACTGTACGGCATGTACCGATACGGTTGATCTGGTAGTCATCATTAGTGCGATACTTTGGTTTATACTGATATCCCTTGAAAACGATCAAGGAGTATATTAGGCTTCCGAAATATCATTAAACACTAATTTGTCTTAGAACCTTTTTAGTTGAACTTGACTTGTGGCCTATTAAGTGGCTAGCTTTGAAATTGATCGAAGTTAGTTATCCTCGAGGAATGTTTTGATCGGTCGCTCGAGCGCCGCATTGAGATGTTACTTCCAAGGATCATAGAACCCGAATACTATTCTAGGACAGGTTTTAACCAACTCAACTTCAGTGGGGAGGGTATCACCTATCAGCTCCATGCAAGCCTTTAAACCTAAGGCTATTGTTTGATTTGTCTTTGTGTGCCACATGTTTGCATCATAAGCATATCATTTTTGCACCAAACACTTCAAGGATCAAAGAGTTTACCTTTGTTTTTGCAGGTAATGGCTCCCGCCACCAAAGATTACATCCGAATCAACATCTCAATGGTACCATCTGAACTAAAAGACTTAGTGTCAGAATTCCCCAGGAGTGTTCAATTCACCGAAAGGCATGGTCACCTACTCCATTTGGTTACCTCAAAATTTGAAGAAGACATGATACGGGTCCTGTTCCAGTTCTTTGACCCCGAACATCATTGCTTTACCTTTCCTGATTACCAGTTGGTACCCACTTTGGAAGAATTCTCTGAACTAATGGGATTACCTATTCGAAATCAATTACCTTTCACTGGTTTAGAAAGGATTCCAAAACCTGAAGTCATTGCTGCTGCTTTACATCTGCGGAAATCAGAAATCGAGTCCAATTGGGAAACAAAGAGTGGAGTTAAGGGTTTGCTTGCCAAGTTCTTGTTGGAAAAGGCTCGACTACTGCTAGAAAACAAAAGTTATCCAGCTTTTGAGGAAGTTATGGCACTTTTGATCTATGGGTTGGTTTTATTCCCTAATCCCGACCAGTTCATAAGTGTACACATCATCAACCTTTTCCTAATCCGTAACCCGGTACCAACATTGCTGGGAGACATTCTACATTCTCTACACACTCGTACCATGAAGAAACGAGGAACTCTCATGTGCTGTATACCACTACTGGCTAGGTGGTTTACATTTCATCTTCCCCGATCAGTGTTGAGAAATGAACAAAGAATACAATGGTCTCGCAGGATTATGTCTTTGTCTCATTCGGATATCCGGTGGAACAACTTCTTTCAAAGAGACATTACTATCATTGATCATTGTGGAGAGTACCCTAATGTGCCACTCCTTGGCATCAAAGGAGGCATCACTTACAATCCCTCTTTAGCTCTACGCCAATTCGGATATGCAAGGAGCAACGGTCCTCATGATATGATTATCCATGGCATTGTGTTTGATTACGAGAATGATTCTCAACACCGACGAAGTTTCATACATGCATGGAACAGTGTCTATAGAATAGAAAGCAAAACTCTGGGGCAATGGAATTCTATTCCTATGGAACCTTACCTCAGATGGGTCCGCACTCATGCTCAGAAACTCCTTATGCCATATCCCGCTGTTCTACCTGTGACTATTGAGCCAGAGGTCGAAGGATATGAACCTCAAGTTATTCTACACCCGGACATGCCAACTGACCTAGAAGAGTTGCAAAAATCTTGGGTTCAACTCAAAGAGGAAAGAGACACCTTCAAAGCATACTGTCAAGACTATGAGAGAAGGATATTGGAGCTCACCGGACAGCTTCAAGAAGAACAGCAGATCAACACATTCCTGGGGGCAAAGAGAAAGCGTCCAAGGGAGACCTGAAGGATCATTTATTTTATTTCTGTCTTGTAAGCCCAAATGAGGCAAAGAAAGAAGCAAAAAAAAGAGAGAAATAAATTGATTAACTAACGTTTGTTTCTTCTTTAACAAATCTAAACTCTAAGATCCTTGAAACATTGCACACACATTTCACTTCATGCATTGCATATACATTTCATACATTGCATTCATATACATTGCACATACATTTCATACATTGCATACACATGGCATCCAGTCATACACATTGCATAACAGGTTCTCATGACGGATTTCTCATCTCCTCGCTGTTTATTTCAGTCAGAAGAGATGGAATCCGAGACAAGCATCAAGAATCTCGAAGCACAGAATGCCCAAGTTCAAGTGACAATTCTGGAACTGGCAAAGGGGCAACAAGAACTGAAAGCCCTGATAATCAAGAAGAAAAAGAAGCCCAAAGGATCTGTAGGCGTGAGTCACCTGAGAAGGAAGATCAAAATCCCAGTCAAAAAGTTCAAAAAGCCACCGATCCCTGAAACAGTCGGTGATGATGAACCAGGAGACAATCAAAGTAACCAGGGTTCTGCTAAACCCTCTCTCTCTTCAAATGAAGAAAATGATCATTCTGGGGACGAACCGGATGATGAAAAATACCAACAGCTGGAAGACCGTATGAAAGCTATGGAGATACAAAAAATACCTGGCTTAGATTTCAATGATCTGGGGCTCATCTCGGATGTTGTTATCCCTCCAAAATTCAAAGTTCCTGTCTTTGCAAAATATGATGGAGTTTCTTGCCCAAAACTACATCTGAGATCCTATGTGAGGAAGATACAACCTCATACAACGGATAACAAATTGTGGATTCACTTCTTCCAAGAAAGTCTGTCGGGTACACAACTCGAGTGGTACTACCAGCTGGAAAATACCAAGGTTCATACTTGGGAAGAATTAGCTGCTGCTTTTTACAAACAGTACCAATACAATGCTGATCTTGCGCCAACCCGTACTCAACTAAGGGGCATGTCTATGGGACCAAAAGAAAGCTTCAAAGGATATGCACAAAAATTCCTCCTTTCACTCGAAGTCGAAGCATATTGATGTTCGTTATCATTTGATTCGTGATGCATTAGATTCCAAGTTGATGGAGCTTTATAAGACAATGGTTTGAATATTTTGACAAAGGTGTTGCCTAAGAGAATGTTTGAGTTTTGTCGTATGGAAGTCAGATTAGTATTGCCCTCCAACTAGTCGGTTGGGGGAGTTTGTTGGGCTTTCCTTCCTATTTGGAGAGGCTCAATTGGATGTGGGTTAGTGTCCCATGTGTGTGTAAGTCTTCATTATTATCCAACAAAGAGGAATAGGGTTTAAGTGTGAGAAAAACAACAAGAAAAATTAGAGAGAAGCGTGAAATCCCGTAGCCCCAATTCTGCACAAATCAGTCCCAAAAAATTGAAGCTTGTGCAAAATCCAACGGTCGGATCGTCCTGAAATTTTGACACAACGTTCATGACTTATAAGAGCACATTCTGATGATGTTGATGTATACCTCTAACTAGTGTTAGAGAGAATCTTGTTTGTACTCATCATTGATTATAGTGGAGATTTTAAGTGACATACGAGTCCCGTGATTTTTTACTCTTAATTAAGAGAGGTTTTTTTACAATAAAATTGTGATGTGTTATTTGATGTGTTTTTTTGTTGATTGTCTCTAAATTATATTATATGTGATATATGAGAGAGTTTGTATTATAGACTTATTCGGTTGCGTTGTGGATTTCCCCAGCACTTTCAATTTCACAATAAATTTAAATGAATAAGTTGTTCATCTCTTGTATCTTTTACGATAGATTAAAATAATTCATCAGCTCTTCCTAAGGCTATGTTTGGGAGTTTGGAGGGGAGGGGAGGGGAAGGCTTCCAAAAACAAAATTTTAAAAAAATGTAGGAAAATATTTGACATTTTGTGAAAAAATGAATTTGTTTAGAATGATAAAAGAGTTATTATCATTACAAAAATTTTAATTTTCAAAATAGTATAACAACCTAAAAGATATTTGGAAAATTTATGTAAGCCCTTCAAAACCCTCCAAAACCCTCCTTCAATACAATTTTTGAGTTCCCCCATTTTATGGGGTTTTTGGTGTTATGAATAAACTCAAACCCTCCAAAACCCTCCTACCCAAAATCTTTTTATCCTTTTCACCCAATTTCTCCTATTTTTCAAAGCCCTCCCCTCCCTTCCTCTCCAAACTCCCAAACATAGCCAAAAATGATTAATTTCTTCGATTTTCTTTAGATCACCAACAATGATTTACCTATTTTCAAAGACTTTCCATCCATAGACAAAAACTAGAAATCTAAAAGAAAATTTGTCATATAGAATCACTTTCTTTTATGTTAATTAACTTTAGTAAATATTTTCTACATAGTTTAAACATGAAGAATTATAGATTTCTTTTTGAAAATATTTCTTACCACACTTTTCATACTCTGTATTCTTTTCCTTGTCAACATTGAGACTCTTTCTCTCTATAACAACTTGAGCTTTATTTATAAGAGAACTATATTCATCTTCCACAATTATATCACCAGCTTAAATTTATTATTTCTAGTAATCAAGATTATCCCCATAAACATTGGAGGATATAAGACCTATAGTTTATTAAAATTAGGGTTAGTGGCTATTGTTTCTTCTCCGTTTATTTATAATTTCTAGTTTTCTATTTATTATGAACTTACTTACTATGTATGTTCTTGCTACGAATATTTTATAATATTTGAATATGTTGTTTTTCTATTTAACGAGTTGGAATTTTGGCCGAATATTTAAATAAGTGGTTTTTCTGGCATATAATCATTTTTAATCCAACCAATTGTTTTTACACTCTTTAATTTCTAAAACATTGACGACAATTTCTTTATACACTTATATAGGGTAAAAAACACGCCTAAAAATTTCAAAATACTCTTCGGATATACATATCTGAAGACACTTAAAAAAAAATTAGAATTTTATTCAATTCGGATATGCATATTTGAAGACACCCAAAAAAATTGTCAGAGGTTTTTTCAGATATGCATATCCGAAAAAATATCAAAGAAATTGAGAAATTTGAGATATTGGTTAATTCGGATATACATATCCGAATTAACCAAAATCTCAAATTTCTTTAGATTTTATTTTAAATATTACATTATATATTTTCTTTAACTAGTTTTATAAATTTTAATTTTGTCTGTTTTAATTATTATCTAAAACTGTTGTCATAATATATATTATTTTGTCTATTTTAATTAAATGATTTCCATTTAAAAGTTGAGGAATTAATAACTTACTTTAGGATATTTATTAAGAAAATAAATTAAAAAATTGTATATAAAAATAATTTATTTAACTTTTTAAGAATTTAAAAATTGTTGTTTTTAATGCAAAATTTTCTTTTTGAAAAATACAATATTTTATATTTTATTTTATCTAAAATCTAGAAGAATCAAATAATTTATTTTCTCAATAATTTTCTTTAGTTAATTATAAATTTTAATTTTTTTTCTTTAATTAATTTTATATAAAAATAATGTGTTAAATATTTATTAGGCTAATATTATTATTATATCTTGATTATAATGAAATATATTTAATAATATATTTTGATTAATACAATTAATTATACTATTAATTGTATTGATTCACCTTGATTTTAATTTTTTAACAAATATTGATTTTTTTCGGATATGCATATCCGAAAATTCCCAAAACTAAAAATTGGGTTATTTAGGATGTTTAACACCCGTATAATTTTAATATTAATTTAATTGGGATATTGAATTAATAGTTAGAATTATTAAGGATTTTGTGAAAGTAATGGATAAATAATGGTTTATGGCATTTGGGCCATGTGAGGAAATAGTAAAAGAAGGGGGGTGATTTAATAAACCTTTTACTCATTTTATTATTATTTTCATAAAACAATTGGGACTTGGGAAACAAAGAAAGAACGTGAAAGAACAGAAGTTTTGGGAACGAGGAACGTGAAGGAGAACTGTAGAGGGAGAGACCAAGGATCAAGAACTCTTGTCTAAGGTAAGGGGAGACTCTCCATTTAATCTTTATTATCGTATTATGGATGATAGTATGGATTAGGAGTATTGTTTGGATAATTGATTCTATATTCTGGATTTTCTGTTTGTGTTCATCATTTAGATTGGATCTATAACTGTTGAATCCCTAATAACTGAGTAGATTTAGGGTATGATGAATGAAACCAATTATAGAATCATATACTGTGATTGTTGGGTGAATTATGTGATGTTAGTATGTGAATTCTCTGGTTCTGAGACCCAAATCGCAGACTGTGCAGATGAACTCGCGAGGAAGACGAATGGGTAGTTGCAGGTTTTTGGAACTGCTGTCCATTCACGTATGATACGCGTATGGGGGGGTGTGGTACGCGTATGATACGCTCCCCATGGTGCACCAGAATGTGCCCTTCTGCTGGTACGCGTATGATACGCGTATGGCATGGTGTTGGTACGCGTATGGGCTGTTGATACGCGTATGTGCCTGTTTTGTGTGGAAATTTGATTCTGTTCATACGCGTATGGTACGCGTATGGGTGTGTGATGTGTGGTTTTTGGCCTCTGTTGGTACGCGTATGGTATGCGTATGGTCAGCGGGACTGCAGATTTTGCTGTTTTGTGATGTTTGAAAGTCTGATGATGTGTGACTTTAAACTGATGAATCTGTATGAAATACTGTTGTCTGATTTATTGAATGATGCAATTATATGTATATTGAACATACTTGTTAATGATGATGATGATGAATGACGATGAATGAGTATAAGATGATGCTACTCATAGTATGATGATGATGATAGTATGTTGTATATATGTTGCATGCATTCATAATCATTTGATGAGGGTTGTATCCTAACGATGAGAGGATACAGTGAAGGGCAAGATTCCCATTGTGTGGAATCTGTGCTGGTAGGGCCGTATCTGGATGATGATAGATCGGTCGGTGGGTTCTCCCACTGGTGATGTTTGGTACCACATGCATAGTGTCAGTTTCATACATATGCATGATTTTTCTTATAACATGATTAATATATGTTATGTGATGACTTGATTGTTGTAGATGTGTGACAATGATGTGTCTGAATATGAAACGATTGGTTGAATGATATAACTATGATATATTGTTATTTATGATGCAATAACATTGGTTAACTGTGATGAGACTCACCCTTACTTGTTGTCATTTTCAGATTGAGGATAGCGGCGCGACTTGGTGAGGATTAGCTCATAAGTCGGTTTTTAGTTATAGTGTCGGTGTCATGCTCTGGTAGATGTAACACTGGGAACGCGTTGTTTTGGAGTTTTGATTATAACTCTATTTGTTTATGTTGTTTGAAGTCTGATACATTAATGATGAATGTTAGCTTGATAATTCAATTCCGCTGTGTAAACATGATTTTAATTAATGAGTTATAATTTCAGATGTTTCAGTGAATGCATGACATGTGCCGAACGTGTGTATTCTTTATCTTTTTGAATTGTGACACCCTTTGCATGTTTACTCTTATTTAATTTTGTCAATTTTCGCGGGTTATTAGAGGGGTGTTACAATAGTGGTATCAGAGCATAGTCGGTCGTTGTGACCAGAGTCTTAGTGTCAGTCTTTCTTGTGTATGCGACTAATACAAGTTATTTGTCGATACTTTTGTTCTGACTGGATTGTTTGTGGTTAATCAGAACAATGGCTGGAAGAGGAGGAAGAAATGATGATGCTATCGCTGAGGCTCTGGGCATGATTGCTGGTGTGCTTGGAGGAAATGCTGTAGGAGCAGGGATTGGTGCTGAAAGGCAATTGGGGAATTCTCAGAGGAACAATCCTCCATTGTTCAAAGGCACGCATGATTCTGAAGGTGCTCAGAAATGGCTAAAGGAGATCGAGAGAATTTTCAGAGTCATCGATTGTGCTGAGAATCTCAAGGTGAGGTATGGCACACATATGCTGTCTGAGGAAGCTGATGATTGGTGGTTGGCCACCAGAGCTGAACTTGATACTGATGGTATAGAAATTACTTGGGCTATATTCAAGAGGGAATTTCTAAGAAGGTATTTTCCTAAGGATGTCAGGGGCAGAAAAGAGATTGAATTTCTGGAGCTGGTCCAAGGTAATATGACGATACTAGAGTATGCTGCAAAGTTTGTGGAACTGGCAAAGTACTATGTTGTTAGTTACCAATTTGTGTAAATATCTTAAGTAATTTTTGGTAACTCTCAAGTCTTTTTGTGGTTAATAGTGGTATTTTATTGTCATTTGGTATATATTTATTCTTATATTTATATTATTGTTGAATAGTTCTTATCTTTGCAATCTATGTTGGATTTTGTAGTTTTTATAGATAATTGGAAGCTTGGACCATGGAAAAAGCACTTTGAAGATGTTCCAAGACCAAAGCCAAAGATTGCTGAAAAGAGGTAGCGCGCTAAGCGAGGTTGAGCCCGCTAAGCGCGCTTTTGAAGAGAAGAAGGAAGTTCTGGCAGAGAGTTCCGCGCTAAGCGAGGTCTGAAGCCCGCTTAGCGCGGTTGGGCGGTTTAAGCAATTTTTGATAGCGCGCTTAGCGGGCTGCACCGCGCTAAGCGCGGTCTGGGAAACTTTGTTTATTTGTTTATGGGCCAGATCATTTTATATGTATGTAGAGATATTTTAGAGAGAAACAAGAGCATAATACACTGTAGCAAACATAGAGTTGAAGATTGGAAGCCTTGATCGTCGATTAATCGCCTTTGATGCTTGTTGATCTTCATCCTTTCCTTCTTGTGCAAGCTACCATTCTCATGGATAGCTAAATCCCTTTTGTATCAAGATAAAATGTAATCTTCCTAGCCTTTTGTATGTTTTTCTTGTGAATATATGTGTATGAACAAGTGATGATCAATATAGATGGTTTAGTTTGTTTATTAAAGCTTTTTCTTTGGTATAAATGTTTGAGACATCAATGTTTGTATCTAGACCTAACTCATCATCTTTCAAACTATAAGTTGCAGACATGGATTTAGAGTTTGATGTTTACTAAGTATCGGTTTTTAAAACGTTATTTGTATTGTTTAAACGGTGGAGAAATCGTCGGTTAAACAATACGGTAAATCTAGCTATATCGTTGCGGACACGGATGATATAGGTGTCGATACGTAATTATATTGATCGTTAGCAAGTTCATAAGCATATATTTATAAGGAAACATATAAACTTAGGTCGATGAAATCGAATCTTGATGCATTTTCTTTAACTTAGAACCTTCATTAATTTACTCTTTGCTACTAAAGTGATTGAATGACCTTTTGCAAACCTAAAACTAAAGTAACATTAACTCAAGACAAAATAGGCTATAGAACGGCGGTGATATCGCAATAATCCCTGTGGATACGATATAAATGAAAAGTACACCACAATACTCTTTCAACAAAATGGCGCCGTTGCCAGGGATCGAACCCGGGTCACCCGCGTGATAGGCGGGAATACTTACCACTATACTACAATGACAACTTGAATTTGTTTGTCCTCAAACAAGGCCAAACACTCAAATCTCAAAAGTTAAAATCAAAGAATCAAGAATCAACAAGATTAGGAAAAACGAAACAATTGTACGGTTCAAACAAAAACGTACCAACAAAGTAAACACTTACCACAATCCTACAATGACAACATGAAAAAGAAACGAATCCTAAGTACAAAAATCATACAAAACATTCTAAAACAAAGCAAGCTCAATCACGAATCACGCCTAGCAAAAATTCATCGGTAGATGAAAAACACCGAAAGGTGAGGACTTTGACACACACCCGACAAACTTGCAAACAATAGACAAAATTATGCGTTTATCCAAAAATAGTATTGAAAACGCAACGACACGAATCACAAGGGCTTTAAAGGTTGTAATGTGGCTCGGTTAACAAACAAGTGATAATTCCTAAAGCTAATCAAAACAAAAACTTGCCTAAACCTAAGGGAGTAATTACTTCCACAAAGTTTCAAACAAAGGAATTTCAATCAAACTTTCTTCTTCATCACATGTTTCACACCAAACACAATACTTATTAACACAATCTTATTCTAAACTCTTTTTGTTATTTTCTTTTTCAAACTTTTTCTCTTTTTTGTTTCTTTTTCTTTTCTTTCTTTTTCACATTTTTTTTTCTTTTTCTTTCCTTTCCTCAACCTCACATCAATCACAACATAAGCAAGCAAACATCCTCTCCCCAAATTGAATTCAACCACAACATAAAGTGAATACTCCCTACTTTCTAAGGCAAGGTAAAAATTAAAACTATAAATCATAGTTGAGGGTTCAAGAAAATAAAGAATCAACATCCATACACAATTGAAAACCAAACGCTCATAGACAAGCATTAAGAAAAAACAATATGGATATTGACAAAAAGGCTCAAAGGGGGTTACTAATGCTCACACTCTCACAAGGTGAATTGATATTTGGCAATGGTAGTTGTGCTCAAAATCAAACAAGTGCCTTGATCACTTTCGTGCATTCACAAAATCAATACAAACGATAGATTAAACATAATAATATCCAGTTAAAACAAGAAATGTCGGTCACTCGCATATATACACAATGAAAAGCCACCTCACATTTATGGTAAAAAGGAAAAACTAATGTGATTCAAGTCATGAGCAAGTTATGCAAAAAGAATGAATAATATGAAAATTGTACAAATGAAAAGTCTCATAAACATGCTATGCTATAGAAAGCGATAAACGAGTACCTTGCTATGTACAAATTCGAACAATCATTACCGCACAATTGGCATGTTGAATCAATCAAAATTGGAGAATTACCAAATGCGATTCCAAGTAATCGGGCCAAAGTTTGAGTCTAAACAACAACAAAAGAATTAAAACATATTACTAATAATTACTACTCTATAAGGCCTTGGTGGAAGTGGAAAAAGTTGAGCCGAGTGAACCATTAAAAAGAGTTCACTGGACAAAACTCCCAGGCCGCACTAAGCGCGGTGAGCACGTTAAGCGCGCTATACCAGAAAGACCAGAAAACCAGAATTTCCAATGCAGCCTCCACTTA
This sequence comes from Vicia villosa, assembly GCF_029867415.1. Lineage (NCBI taxonomy): Eukaryota > Viridiplantae > Streptophyta > Magnoliopsida > Fabales > Fabaceae > Vicia > Vicia villosa. The sequence goes on from NC_081180.1 coordinate 142,338,562, forward strand.
CCACCTACACTACTCATTTACAGAAAAACAGAAAAATAAAAGCGTTGGGGTGCCTCCCAACAAGCGCTTGTTTTACGTCGTTAGCTCGACGCCTTTTATTGTCTCGCGAATGGTAAGAAACTTCCTCGCAACACGTCAATGCTTTCGCCTTAAACGCAACATAAAGAAAGCGACCTGACCAAACACTTAACAAACGAATATAAGGAAAAGTATATACAAGTATGTGTAAAAACACAAATATACATAAAACACAATATTTACAAAATCCTTAATTGGCTAAACAAATTGAAAAGTGAAGATTTAGAGTTTACGAACTATCCGAGTTCAATATGTTTAGCCAACTTCACCTTGCTAAATAGCAAAAGTATAGAGGAACAAAATCAAACACACAAACATGTATAAGTATGAAAATATAAACATGTATCAATATAAGAAAATATACAAGTATGAGAATATGCACAAAATATACGATATTCACAAAACTCAAAAACAAAGAAACTATCGCAATGCGAATTCAATAAAAACACCAATCCCCGGCAACGGCGCCATTTTGTTGAAGCAGTAAAGCGGCAAGCAACAAAAGATTTGGAAATATTTATCCGGGAATTTATCGTGTCCACAGAGATTAGTGCTACTGAACTGCCGTTCGACGGATTCTTAGTTATGAGTTTGGTTTTGAATGAATTTAAATATGAAATGGAAAAGTAAATATCAACACAAAAAGAATATATTCTTCAAAATAGAAGAAACTATCAAGTATAGCATATAATCTACTCTTCACAAACTTAAACTTATCGACCAGTTGCACTCAGTCTACTATACTCCTTAAACCATTCACGTGTTGCTCGTTGTCGGCATTCGTGTCCAAACACCTCCACGAGTTCTATTGTATGCTTAGTTGACGATTTCTCCACCAATCAAACATACGGTAGCTTACCGTGTTAAATTAAAATATTGCTCGATCGACGATCTCTCCACCAATCAAACAACCAGGTAGCATTACGAACCAACACAAAGTGAACATTAACTCTTCATCTATCTCTACAATCAAGAAGCTAATGATCATCTCTCCTAATCAAGATTTGTGAGGTCTATCTCTACAACAACACAAACCCCTAACATCAAGATGCAAAACAACCCACCAAACATAACCCAAACATCAAGATGTAAAAAATCAGGAAAAACAACAAGTTTATATTGTAAAGCAACTTTATACAACGCCATGGGCGACAAATATACATGAGATCAGAGTATATATATACAAAACCCACAAATGAAACCACAAAGAGAAGAAAAGAAGAAAAACCCAAAAATCTCACGGTTTGTCAGTTCCAATGTGTTTTCTAGCATCTTTCCACTCAAAAATGGTTGTGATGACTTTGGGAACAAATACCCCAAAGCATAACCCTAAAAAATGTGATTTTCCCTATTTAATGACTTTCCAAACCGCCCAGACCGCGCTTAGCGCGGTCAAGCCCGCTCAACAGAAAATTGAAATCTTGTTTTGGCCATATCTTGAGAACCGTAACTCCGATTTGCGCCCGGTTCGAAGCGTTGGAAAGCTTATTTCATGCTCTATCTAACAATGACAACATATCAACCAAATTGGTGATTTATTATTATTTGGTTTTGAGCTTTATTCGCCGAATGAATTGATTTCGCCGCTCAAAATCGCGCGTTTGAAGCCGTGTCTTCGCCACGTTATTGCTCATGCTCCAAATACGCCTCAATACCTACAAAATGAATAGAAAACTATCAAAAAGTATAAAAGTATATGAAGATACATCTATTCACAAAGTATACGTATTTATACGCAAAACGGGGTATTATTCGAACGGTATTAACAAAAAGTATCGATAAGTGCCACTATTTACAAACACAAAATAACTACATTTTGACACTTAACAGGGGCAGATCACGAGGATCCATTTACTCATCTAACAAAGTTCTACGAGATCGCCGGAACAATTGGTGCTCCGGAAGACCAAGAAGAACAGGTGTTCAGGAGACTCTTTCCTCATTCCTTAATTGGAAAAGCTAAGGAATGGTACCTTGATCAACCAAATAATGTCATGACAAATTGGAACGAGTTAGAAGAGAAGTTCTTGGATTGGTTCTTTCCTCACAATAGGTTCATGGAAGCGAAAACTTCTATTGCGGTGTTCTCTCAAGGTTCGAATGAATCTCTCAATGAAGCATGGGAGAGGTTCAAGTCCATGGTTAGAAAATGCAAAGGTCATGGGTTTGATGAATTGTCTCAAATCCATATCTTTAGGAATGGACTCCAACCTCAACCAAAAACTCTTTTAGATGCTACCGCGGGTGGTTCGTTGATGTCAAAAACAGCTGCTGAAGCAATTGCTATCATTGATAGGATGGCTTTGAATGATCATCAAGGGCAACACAACCGTAGTGCATCGCAAAGAAAACCAGGAGTTCTTGAATTGAATACTAGTGATGCAATACTTGCTCAAAACAAGTTATTGACACAACAAGTAGAATTGCTCACTCAACAAATGTCAAAACTCCCTCAACAAATCAAAGAGATAAATGGGAGCCCTTCTAAAAATCAACATGTGATGTGTTGTGAATTGTGTAGGGGTGACCATCAAACAGGTTTTTGTCCTCCACCGGGTGAAGAGGTGAATTATGTGTCTAATCCTAATCAAGGATATGGTGGGAGACAACAACAACCTTACAACAACAACCAAGGTTACCAACAAAGAGGTAATCAAGGTTATCAACAAGGATGGAGGCCGGAAGCGGGCCCATCGAATCGTCAAAATCCTTATCAAGGTGGTTACAATCAACAACCTCAACAAACAAAGCTTTCAATCGAGGACACTCTTAGCCAATTCATGCAATTGCAAATTGCAAGCCAAAAGAGTACGGATGTCGCAATAAAGAACCTTGAAACTCAAGTCGGGCAATTGTCAAAGCAACTTGCCGATCAAAACAAAGGTCCTTTTCCGGCTACTACACAAGAAAATCCTCGTGAGCATTGTAAGTCAATTCTAACTCGTAGCGGTAGAAATATTGATATGGGTGTAGGAGAGATAGTTGAGGAGGAAATTGTTGAGAGTGAAAAAGATAGGGTGATTGAAGTAGAAAAAAATGTTGAGGGTGATTTAGTTGAAAATGAGAAAGAGAAAGAATTAGTGGAAAAAGAAACTCTTGAGAAAGTTGTAGAAAAAGAGAGAAAAAAATTGAGTGTGAGTGAGAAGGGAAAGAAGAAGGTGGATGATTCTATACAAGTGAAGAAATTACCTTACCCTCCCGGTCCGTCAAAGAAAGAAGATGCAAAGCACTATGCTCGGTTCTTGGACATCTTTAGCAAGTTGCAAATCAATGTTCCTTTTTCCGAGGCATTAGAGAAAATGCCGATGTATGCAAAATTCATTAAAGACATCATCACTAAGAAGAGAAGATTCTTGGATCCGGAGGTAGTAACGGTGAGCTCTTGTTGTAATGCGTTAATTCAACGCACTACTCCGATAAAATCAAATGATCCTGGGCGGGTAACCTTACCGGTGTCTATTGGAAATGTTCACATAGGCAAAGGTTTGGTAGATACCGGTTCTAGCATTAATTTGATCCCATTGTCTATGGTGAGAAGATTAGGAATCAACGATTTGAAGCCGACAAGAATGACATTATCATTAGCGGATAAATCCACAGCTCATCCTCATGGAGTTGCGGAAGACTTGCTTGTCAAGGTTGACAAATTTTGGTATCCTGTTGATTTTATTGTCATAGACATGGAAGAAGATCCTGAGATTCCATTGATCTTAGGAAGGCCTTTTATGAAGACGGCTCGAATGATGATAGATATTGATGATGGCTTAATGAAATTAAGGTACCAAGATGAAGAATTATGTCTTGATCTCTTTGAAGCCATCAAGCATCCTAGTGATGAGGATGATTGTTTTAGAATCGATGCTACCGAAAGGGCTATTATGAAAGTGGAGAATCAAATGCACTTGTCGAATCCTCTTGAGAAGACTTTAATGGAAGCTCTTGAAGTTCTCACCAAAGATCAAGAGAAGGAAATTGAAGATTGCTTGCGAAATTTAGAGGCTTGTGATGAGATGAATCCATTTGAAACTCAAATTGAAGAGTTGAAGGATGAACCTAAAGTTGAAGAGCAAAAGGTGGAGTTGAATGTGTTACCGTCTCACTTGAAATACGTGTTTCTCGGTGACAATTCTACTAAGCCGGTTATCATTAATAGTGGTTTGTCTAACAAGGAAGAGCATCGATTGAAGGAAGTGTTGACAAAGAATCAAGAAGCAATAGGATGGGTTTTATCCGACTTGAAGGGTATTAGTCCGGCCTATTGTATGCATAAGATTATGTTAGAAGATGATTTTTGACCCGTGGCACAACCTCAAAGGCGATTAAATCCAACCATGAAAGAAGTTGTTAGAAAAGAGGTTGTGAAGTTATTAGAGGCGGGGATGATTTATCCCATCTCCGATAGCGAATGGGTGAGCCCGATGCATGTGGTTCCTAAGAAGGGTGGATTGACAGTTGTGAGAAATGAGAAGAACGAGTTGATTCCTTCGAGAGCGGTGACCGGGTGGCGTATGTGTATTGATTATAGGAGGTTGAACCAAGCAACAAGAAAAGATCACTTTCCATTACCTTTTATGGATCAAATGTTAGAGAGGTTAGCCGGAAGAAATTTCTATTGTTTCTTGGATGGTTATTCGGGATACAATCAAATATCAGTGAATCCGGCGGACCACGAGAAAACTGCTTTTACATGTCCTTTTGGCGTTTTCGCATACCGAAGAATGCCATTTGGACTATGTAATGCTCCTGCAACATTTCAAAGGTGCATGCAAGCTATCTTCTCAGATTTGATCGAGAAAAGCATTGAGGTGTTCATGGATGATTTTTCTGTGTACGGGTCGTCATTTGACTTGTGCTTGAAGAACCTTGATGTGGTGATGGAGAGATGCATTGAAACAAATTTGGTTCTCAACTGGGAGAAATGCACTTTCATGGTGACGGATGGGATTGTTCTTGGCCACAAGGTTTCTTCAAAGGGGCTTGAGGTCGATCCGGCAAAAATTGAAGTTATTGAAAAGCTTCCCCCTCCGGTGAATGTGAAAGGAATAAGGAGCTTCTTGGGACATGCTGGGTTCTATAGAAGATTCATCAAGGATTTTTCCAAGGTCGCAAAGCCTTTGAGTAATTTGCTCAACAAAGGTATGGAATTTAATTTTGATGAATCATGTCTAAAAGCTTTCCTAGAACTTAAAGCAAATTTGACTACCACACCCATAATTGTCGCTCCTAATTGGTCGCTTGAGTTTGAACTCATGTGCGATGCGAGTGACTATGCGGTTGGTGCGGTCTTAGGCCAAAGGAAGAACAAACAATTCCATGCTATACATTATGCGAGCAAAGTTTTAAATGAGGCACAGGTTAACTATGCCACTACCGAAAAAGAATTGCTCGCAATTGTATTTGCATTGGAAAAGTTTCGCTCTTACCTCATTGGTTCTAAAGTGGTGTGTTACACTGATCATGCCGCAATCAAATATCTTCTCACCAAGCCTGATTCAAAACAGAGGCTTATTCGGTGGATTCTTTTGCTTCAAGAATTTGATCTTGAAGTGAAAGATAAGAAAGGTACAGAAAATTTGATTGCGGATCATTTGTCTCGGTTAGTGAATACCGAGGTGACAAACAATGAAAAAGAAGTGAGGGAAGAATTCCCCGATGAAAAATTGTACATGGTACAAGAAGTTAGACCCTGGTTCGCAGATATGGCTAATCACAAAGCATCTGGCTGGATACCGGAGGATCTAACTTGGAATCAAAGAAAAAAGTTTTTAAACGATGCTAATTTTTATGTTTGGGATGATCCTCACTTGTTTAAGTTGAGTAGTGACAATCTTTTGAGAAGATGTGTCGCGGATGAGGAGACAAAAAGCATTTTGTGGCATTGCCACAATTCGCCGTATGGTGGTCATTTTAATGGTTTGCGTATGGCCACAAAAGTCCTTCAATCGGGATTTTGGTGGCCTACTTTGTTCAAAGATGCTTACCACCATGTTGCCTCATGCGACAGTTGTCAACGAACTGGTGGAATAGGGAAAAGAGAGGAAATGCCCCTCCAAAGTATTGTAGAAGTAGAAGTATTTGATTGTTGGGGCATTGATTTTGTTGGACCCTTCCCTTCCTCTATGTCAAATGAATACATCTTGGTAGCTGTGGATTACGTGTCTAAGTGGGTGGAAGCGATTGCTTCACCCAAAGCGGATGGTAAGACCGTGATAAAATTTTTGAAGAAAAATATATTTTCGCGGTTTGGCACGCCAAGAGTATTAATTAGTGATGGTGGATCTCATTTTTGTAATGCCCCGCTTGAGAAAGTGTTGGAGCAATATGGAGTAAAGCACAAGGTGGCTACTCCATATCATCCACAAACTAATGGGCAAGTTGAGAGGACCAATAGAGAAATTAAGAGAATTCTTGAGAAAACTGTGTCTAGCTCTAGGAAGGATTGGTCGATGAAGCTTGATGAAACCTTGTGGGCATATCGGACCGCTTTTAAAGCACCGATCGGTCTTACACCATTCCAAATGGTGTATGGTAAAAGCTGTCACCTTCCCGTAGAACTAGAACATAAGGCATATTGGGCCTTGAAGCTTTTGAATTTTGACCACAAGTAGTGTGGAGAGAGAAGAACAATCCAATTAAATGAGTTGGAAGAGATGAGATTGCATGCCAATAAGTCTAATTCAATTTACAAGGAAAAGACCAAATTCTATCATGATAGTAAAATTCGAATTAAGGACTTTAAGGTAGGGCAATTAGTTTTACTCTTCAATTCCCGGTTAAGACTTTTTCCGGGAAAGTTGAAGTCTAAATGGTCCGGACCGTTTTTGGTCAAAGAGGTTAGAAGCCATGGGGCTATTGTGATAGAGGACCAAAAATCAAAGCAAGAATGGGTAGTTAATGGTCAGAGGTTGAAGGTTTATCGAGGAAGCGATTTTAATCGTGAAACTTGTGTTTTATCGTTTGGTGATCCTTGATTGCCTTTGACCGTCGAGCTGACCGACGTTAAACAAAGCGCTTATTGGGAGGCAACCCAATTTGTAAATATTCAGCTTGTTTTATGTGTTTTTTACCGTTTATGTTTTTTGCGTTTTGGTCGAGCCAAAATTAGTCTACCGGTAAAGTTACACTTGCTGGTAGAAGAAAAAATTTTATGTGTTCTGTCAAGGGCGCTTAGCGCGCTCTAGCCCGCTTAGCGCGCTTTGGAAATTTTGGAACCCTTAGTTCCAGAGATATGCGCGCTTAGCGCGCTTCAGACCCCGCTTAGCGCGGGTGGTTTTTCAGAGAAAAAAAAATATTTTTGAATTTTGGGCCTTTGTTTTTTTTGACCCGGCCCAGCGCGTTTCTGAATGGAGAAAATAGGGTTTTGAGGTTTTGTTGCCTCATTTCCCTCATTTTGCTCTCCTAAAGAAATTCCTCTCTTTGCTTGTCCATTTTTGTGTTGCTTAGCAATCAAAGTCCTTGCTTTTTCTCCTCCTTCATCATCACCAAGGTAATTTCTCTATTTCCTTTGCTATTTCTTTATGCTTGTTTTATATATTAGGGTTTAATTTTAGATTAGGAATAGAAATTTTGTGGTTAGGGATTGTGTGTTGAAAACCTAGTGGTAGAATCTCTTTTCCAGTACCATGTTGTGTTTAAAATCATATTTGGGTGCTGAAGATGTTTGGGTATAACCCTGGTTCGCAGGGGATTTTTTCTGCAAATCGCAGAGCCCGCTTAGCACGGTAGGCGCGCTTAGCGCGGTCTGGGGATTTCAGAAAAATCCCCTCTTCTTCCTGTTTTTGTTTGATGCAGGGGGAGTGATCTTGTTCTTTGATTCTTTCTAGGGCTGTTTATTTTTTTTTTTGTTATGTAATGTGTTAACATATTGGTTTTTGTGTTGCTATTTCTGTAATCATTTCAGATGGGACCGAAATTCCTAGGCTCTAAGAAAAGAAAGACCGGAACCAAAGGTGGCAGTTCTTCTCAAGCACCTAGGGCTATTCCGTTTAATCAAAACCGTTTTAAGAGTCATGTCCAAGAGGAGAGGTACAAGAAGTTAGAGGTTAGGACATGGTGGCCAGAGCGAATTGTGAGGATCAATCCTGAGGGAACCTATGGGTGGTGTCATAACACCATTGAGGAGTATGGTTGGCTTAAGCTTTGTGAGCCTGCACCTAAGTTTCATTTGGAGATTGTAAGAGAGTTCTATGCTAATGCCGTTCCAAATGAAGAATTTCCGGTTGAAGGTGTTCCCTTTGAGTTCAAAACTTGGGTGCGTGGTAAGGAAATTGATTTTTCTCGTCAGGCTATCCGTGAGTTTCTTGGAACTCAATTACCTTTTGAGGATGGTGAGCTGTGTGGGTATCATATGCAATTAGCAAGGGGTAATTTTGATTGGGAGCATCTGAGGGAGGTCTTGTGTTCGAGGGGGCAGTCTTATGATCTTAATCCTTCACAACAGCCCCAGAAATTCTCTAGGAAGTCGTTGTCTACTAATGCTCAGATTCTCATGTCTGTGGTCCTTCATAATTTGAGGCCTAGGAGTCACACTTCCTCTTTACCTGCTGAGTCTGCTGCACTGGTTGCTCGTATGATTGAGCATGAGCCGATTGATATTACTCGCATTATTGCGAATGAGCTGAAGAGGGTTGCTTTGAGTGGAACTCGGCATGGTGATCGTGCTCCATGCAAGCTGATTTTTCCTGGTTTGATCATGAATCTGTGCAAGAAAGCAAGAGTGCAGATTCCTTCTGAGGGGCTTGTGTCTATTGACACTTTTATTGATGACATTTTTATTGAGCGTTATTGTTTATCCAGGTTGACTGCTGTTCCTGTTGCTGCTGCTCGCCCTGCTCGCCGCCGTAGTAATCCTGATAGAGAGGAGAACTTGGCATTTCATATGGCGCATCAGAGAGCATTCATGTTTTGCATGATTCTATGTCTCAGCTGAGGTTGCAGATGATGGAGCCCCATGTGGCTCATCCGTGGAGTTCTCACCAAGATTTGGTGGATTATGCTGATTGGCCTGAGGTCAGTCCATTTCCTGAGGAGGAGGAAGGTGGCGAGGATGAGAATGTGGAAGAAGATCATCAGGATGAGGATGAGTAGTTTTATATTTTATGTTTAGTGCTATAGTATATTTAGTACTAGTTTTTTTTATTTTATTAGCTTTGTTATGTTTTGTTCCATCCTTGTATAGGATGAGGTATTTTGAACCTTAGGCATTGCTATGCCTTTTTGGATATTGTGACACCTTTTGGTGTTTGTTCTAAATTATTAAGTTTTTAGTTTAATTGTTTTTATTTCTATGAACATATGCAATTGTTTTCTTTTAATTTTTGATTGTCCTTGTGAAAGTGTTTCCTTGAGGGAGCAAGTTTTACATCCAATTGGGGCGGTGATGATATAATGTGAAATTAGTACGTACAAGGTACATTTTTATCGTTTCTTTAATATACCATGAATTAGATACTTGTAATTGTACAAATTAGATGTCATATTTTCTTTAGCAAATCTAGTTCAATTTTGAATCATTTTAGTTCTAAAACTAGTGTGAGCCTTTCCATTGTACATATATATATATATATATATATATATATATATATATATATATATATATATATATATATATAATTTTGTGATTATCAACAATGTTCGTTTAACTCATGTTTATTATGTTTAATCTTGCGTTTTTTATTTTAATTGTGTAAAGCATGAAAGTGATCAAAGCATTTTGTTTCGCATTTCGAGTATAACTTCTCTACCATATATAACCTACCCGGTGAGTGTGTGAGCATTTGATAACCACTTTGAGCCTTTTTGCCAAGATTCAATCGGTATCATTTCCTTGTTTATATTTGCCGATTTTTGATCTGAATCTTGATGACTTTCTTTTAACCTTGAAGAGTACCATGAAATGTGGTTAGGAATGATTCCTTTTCGCCTTAGAATAGAGAGCATTCGTGATTATGTGGTGGTAATATTCAAGTTGGGGAGAATAAAAATTTTTGGTTGTATTGGTGATGAGAAGAAAATAAGTGATTGTTCGAGAGAGAAAGAGAAAAAGAAAAAAGAAAAAAGAAAAAAAAAAAGAGAAAAAGAAAAAGAAAAAGAAAAGAGCTTTGTATATAGCTAGTTTCCTTTAAATTAAAAAGATGAACTCTTGAGCAATAAAATTGCGTGATCGGTTGATAAGGATGTGTGGATATAATCTTGATTTGAATGCTCTCTTAGGAATTGACCCTTTCGTTTCAATGGCCTTGAGAAATGACACTTCCTTGTTAACCAAGCCAAGATACAACCCTAAAGTCTTTGTGATTCTTGCTTTTACGCTTTTTATATAAATGTGTGTAGATGAATGCATAATTAATTCTGGATGTTGGCGACATTGTTGTGTGAGTGTTAGGTCCTCAATTTTGTCTCTTACTAGAGAAGTGTGTAGGTTGTGATTCAATTTTGAACTTATTTTGTTTTAGGAACTGTTTACATCAAAGGTGTATTTAGTATTAGTATCTCAAACATGGTATTATTTTAGCAAGGGTGAAATGTTACTTGTGTACTTATGGAATTTGAACCACCCAATTGTTTTTGTCTTAGCTTGTGATTTTTTGGTTGTATTTGTTTTGTTTTAGGACAAACAAAGGTTTAAGTTGGGGAGAGTTGTTAGTTACCAATTTGTGTAAATATCTTAAGTAATTTTTGGTAACTCTCAAGTCTTTTTGTGGTTAATAGTGGTATTTTATTGTCATTTGGTATATATTTATTCTTATATTTATATTATTGTTGAATAGTTCTTATCTTTGCAATCTATGTTGGATTTTATAGTTTTTATAGATAATTGGAAGCTTGGACCATGGAAAAAGCACTTTGAAGATGTTCCAAGACCAAAGCCAAAGATTGCTGAAAAGAGGTAGCGCGCTAAGCGAGGTTGAGCCCGCTAAGCGCGCTTTTGAAGAGAAGAAGGAAGTTCTGGCAGAGAGTTCCGCGCTAAGCGAGGTCTGAAGCCCGCTTAGCGCGGTTGGGCGGTTTAAGCAATTTTTGATAGCGCGCTTAGCGGGCTGCACCGCGCTAAGCGCGGTCTGCGAAACTTTGTTTATTTGTTTATGGGCCAGATCATTTTATATGTATGTAGAGATATTTTAGAGAGAAACAAGAGCATAATACACTGTAGCAAACATAGAGTTGAAGATTGGAAGCCTTGATCGTCGATTAATCGCCTTTGATGCTTGTTGATCTTCATCCTTTCCTTCTTGTGCAAGCTACCATTCTCATGGATAGCTAAATCCCTTTTGTATCAAGATAAAATGTAATCTTCCTAGCCTTTTGTATGTTTTTCTTGTGAATATATGTGTATGAACAAGTGATGATCAATATAGATGGTTTAGTTTGTTTATTAAAGCTTTTTCTTTGGTATAAATGTTTGAGACATCAATGTTTGTATCTAGACCTAACTCATCATCTTTCAAACTATAAGTTGCAGACATGGATTTAGAGTTTGATGTTTACTAAGTATCGGTTTTTAAAACGTTATTTGTATTGTTTAAACGGTGGAGAAATCGTCGGTTAAACAATACGGTAAATCTAGCTATATCGTTGCGGACACGGACGATATAGGTGTCGATACGTAATTATATTGATCGTTAGCAAGTTCATAAGCATATATTTATAAGGAAACATACAAACTTAGGTCGATGAAATCGAATCTTGATGCATTTTCTTTAACTTAGAACCTTCATTAATTTACTCTTTGCTACTAAAGTGATTGAATGACCTTTTGCAAACCTAAAACTAAAGTAACATTAACTCAAGACAAAATAGGCTATAGAACGGCGGTGATATCGCAATAATCCCTGTGGATACGATATAAACGAAAAGTACACCACAATACTCTTTCAACATATGTGCATTACAATAATGATGAAGCCAGTGAATTCTCAAAATGTGTCAAATTTGAGAATGGTCTTCGTGATGAGATCAAGCAGGGCATTAGGTACCAGAGGATTCGGAGGTTTGTTGACTTAGTGGATTTTAGCAGGATTTTTGAGGAGGATAACATCAAGCTGAAGTCATGTCACTCTCGCGAGTTGGTTGACAGAAAGGGTAAGAAACATATGGATAGAGGTAAGCCATATGGTCGAGGTAAACCTGCTGATTGGAAGAAACCCGGTGGGGGAGATTCCAGTGCTCGTATCAGATGCTATAATTGTGGTGAGATGGTACATCGTAGGAACGAGTGCAAGCTTGATCAGAAGAAGTGTTACAAATGTGACCAAGTGGGCCACATTGCTGCTGATTGTAAGAAGAGGGTTGTGACTTGCTACAACTGTGGTGAAGAGGGTCACATTAGTCCGAATTGTACCAAGCCAAAGAAGAACCAAGCGGGAGGAAAGGTTTTTGCTTTGACAGGGTCAGAGACTACTCCAGAAGACAGATTGATTAAAGGTACGTGTTTCATTCATGGCACACGTTTAGTTGCGATTATTGATACTGGAGCAACTCATTCTTTTATTTCTTTGGATTGTGCTACGAGGTTGAATCTTGAGATATCTGACATAAATGGAAGTATGGTTATTGACACTCCTGCGTCGGGTTCAGTAACTACTTCGTCTGCATGCTTGAATTGTCCGGTTGACATTTTTGGTAGAGAATTCGGGATGGACTTAGTGTGCCTTCCGTTGAAACAACTCGATGTAATCCTGGGAATGAACTGGTTGGAATTCAACCGTGTTCATATCAACTGCTTTGCGAAGACGGTAATTTTTCCTGAAGAGGTTAGTCCTGATAATCTGGAAATGACAGCTAGACAGGTGAATGAGGCTATCGGGGATGGTGCAACAGTGTTTATGTTGTTTGCATTGATGGATTTGAAAGGGAAAGTGGCGAGTAACGAACTACCAGTGGTATATGTGTTTCCAGAAGTTTTTCCGGAAGAGGTGAATGAGTTACCACCAGAAAGAGAAGTAGAGTTTTCTATTGATTTGGTTCCGGGAACTAGTCCAGTGTCGATGGCACCGTATCGTATGTCGCCGTCTGAATTGGCTGAATTGAAGAAGCAGTTTGAAGAATTGCTTGAGAAGAAATTCATTCGTCCTAGTGTTTCTCCGTGGGGTGCGCCTGTGTTACTAGTGAAGAAGAAAGAGGGTTCGATGAGGCTGTGTGTGGATTACAGACAATTGAACAAGGTTACTATCAAGAATCGGTATCCATTGCCGAGGATTGATGATTTGATGGACCAACTGGTTAAAGCATGTGTATTTAGTAAGATTGATCTGAGGTCTGGATATCACCAAATTCGTGTGAAAGATGACGACATTCAGAAGACTGCTTTTAGAACAAGGTATGGACATTACGAGTATTCTGTAATGCCGTTTGGAGTTACTAATGCACCTGGTGTCTTTATGGAATATATGAACAGGATCTTTCATCCTTATCTCGACAAGTTTGTAGTGGTATTTATAGATGATATCCTGATATATTCTAAGAGTGAGGAAGAACATGCAGAACATCTTAGAACTGTGTTAGAGCTGTTGAAAGAGAAGCAACTTTTTGCCAAACTGTCGAAGTGTGAATTTTGGTTGGAAGAGGTCAGTTTTCTTGGACATGTGATTTCTAAGAATGGTATTGCTGTCGATCCTACAAAGATAGAGGTTGTATCTCAGTGGGAAGCGCCGAAGTCAGTGTCAGAGATTCGTAGTTTTCTTGGTCTTGCAGGTTATTACAGGAAGTTTATAGAAGGATTTTCGAAATTAGCATTGCCGTTAACTAAATTGACCAGGAAGGGTCAAGCTTTTATTTGGGATGCAAAGTGTGAAGAAGGATTCCAAGAACTGAAGAGGAGGTTGACTAGTGCTCCTATCTTGATTTTGCCGAATCCGACAGAATTGTTTGTGGTCTATTGTGATGCATCGCTGATGGGTTTAGGTGGTGTATTGATGCAAAATCAACAAGTAGTCGCTTATGCGCCGAGACAACTCAAAATGCATGAAAGGAATTATCCGACTCATGATTTGGAGTTGGCAGCTGTGGTTTTTGTTTTGAAGTTGTGGCGACACTATTTGTATGGTTCGAGATTTGAGGTATTCAGTGATCATAAGAGTCTGAAGTATCTCTTTGACCAGAAATAGCTGAATATGAGGCAGAGAAGGTGGTTAGAATTTCTGAAAGATTATGATTTTGGTTTGAATTACCATCCGGGTAAAGCAAACGTAGTTGCTGATGCATTGAGTAGGAAGACTTTACATATGTCTATGCTCATGGTGAAGGAATTGGACTTGATTGAACAATTCAGAGACTTGAGTTTGGTGTGTGAAGGTACTCCTACTAGTGTTAAATTGGGTATGCTGAAGCTGACCAGCGGTATTCTTGAAGAAATCAGAGAAGGTCAGAAAGCTGATGTTGAATTGATCGATAAGTTGACTTTAATTAATCAAGGCAAGAGTGGTGAATTCAGGGTTGACGAGAACGGTGTACTGAGGTTTGGTGACCGGGTTTGTGTTCCTGATATTGCTGAACTTCGAAAACGTATTTTGGAAGAAGGACACCGTAGTGGGTTAAGCATTCATCCTAGTGCTGCCAAGATGTACCATGATTTGAAAAAGCTATTTTGGTGGCCTGGAATGAAGAAAGAAATTGCTGAGTTTGTGTATTCTTGTTTGACGTGTCAGAAGTCAAAAATTGAGCATCAAAAGCCATTTGGGTTTATGCAACCGATGTTTATTCCTGAGTGGAAATGGGATAGTTGTTGCACCCCAATTTTTGACCTATGAGATCCCATCATTTTCTAAGTGTTATGATCATTATTGTTATACCCCAAAATTTGCCTGCGTTTTTTTTAAAAAAAAAAGAGAGAAATCAACAGACTTCTGTCTAAAAATTTGGAGTTTTATACAATCTTGGATTTTTATTTCATAAATATCCTGATTTTATAAATACTCAATTTTTAGAATTTTTTATACAGTATTTTGGTTCGCTGTTAAATTTATTCTTACATAAACGCCAAATACTGTTTATCACTTCATACACTGTTTATTTGAGATTTATTTTCAGATAAATAATGCTGACGCAGTTGGTACAGAATTAAAATTTGCAGGCGCGGAGTCCGGGTTTCAGATTATACTGGTAACAATTAAATTATTATTGGTTTTATTTCCCACTAATTTTTATTTTTATACTATATTTTTTTTTTAAATCTCTTTCTTTCTTTTCAAATCCTAGCTTTATTCTACACCCCTTTTCTTTTCAAAACCTACCATACTTTTTTTCAAATCCTACTACTATTCAAAACGGTAACACTCCACTCCCAACGACTCTATCTCTCTCTTTTCACTCTATAAATACTCCTCATTTTTTCCATAAATTCTCACATCAAATTTCACTCATCTCCCAAATTTCTCAAACTTCTATCTCATAATTATTTTCTCTTCTTCCTCGGCAAAAATGGCAAAGTGGATGGATACACTTTTTCTTATAGTCATCACTATTTTTACGGTGATCATGTCCTTCTTCTGTCTGCATAGTCCTGAAAAATGCGGACCTGCGATGGTTACACTTCCGATCATCTATTTTCTGTTGTTCATAGCATGGATTATTAATCGTCATTTTTAAAGTTTGTTGTATTTGTCGCTTTCAAATAGTGTACCGTTTATTTTATTTGTCGTACTGTTCATTATATTATGTAATATTTGTACTGTTAGTATTAAATGTTGTACTATCTGTCGTACGGTAGTTTAATTATCAAGATAATATTATGTGTTAAATATGTATTTTTCTGTGCATTAAATATTTTTTTTCAAGGTTATTATCGGTATTTTCGTTCGCGTACAGTATATTGTATTTATTTATTATGTTTGTGTTTTTCTAACAGCTCAGGTAAATAAATTTTTCACCATTAACACAACAAAAACAAAAAAAAAGAAAAAATTAACTTTAACTGTTGAATTTTCACTTTAACTGTTACGTTAATACCCGGACAGCTAGTTACCAGTCAAACCCGCTATCAGCGCAATTCTCCGTGTTTGTACCATCAGTCAAATCAATTTTTCGCACTTCAAATTTCCAAGATTTTGTTCTAGAAGTCTTCTGATAATCACGTGGTCAACAGAGACTCAACACTGCACAAAAATCAGGTACGCCTAACTGTCTCCTACACAAACAGTCCCTAACTAGGTTTTTTTTATTTTTTTCAGGAGAACGAGTTTTTGAGACCTCAAATGGATTTCATGGATCTACATACGTCTCAAAGTACCACCAGACAAATTTTCAAACTTCGATTCGCTTGGACGCACGGTCAACAGCTCAAACAGTCAACAGACGACCAGTTTGACCAAAAAGTCAACAGACAGTCAAAAATGAAATTTTTTGTCAACACCCATATTTTGTCAAAATATTCATCATGTGATCAATGGTTGATCATAATTCATCAAGAAAAGTTCAGAAATCGACAAAACTCAAAATTGCAAAATTAGAGTTTTTTACCTAAAAGTCAACTAAACTTTGACCGACCATAACTCTCTCATAATTTATCAGAAAAATTCCAACCAAAGCTCATCCTCAAGGAAATTCAATTCTCTACAACTTTGATGTTGGGACCAAGGTCAAGAAATGCTTCCGCCTAAGAGATATAAGCCAAAACATTACGGGTCATTTTGAAAGTCAACAAAAAGCAGTTTTTTTGTCAAAGCCCATATCATCAAAATAACTTCTCCAAATGCAAAAACGCTTCCAAAGTGGCTTGTAGAGGACATCTTGGGCTTTCCAAAAAGTTAAAGAACACTTTCATAGGATCAAAATTGAGGGAGATATGCCTTAATGAAGTTGACCTTTTTTGGAAAAATGCATGAAACAAGTAATGACCAAAATTTGATTCTTTTTCAAAAAGGCCAATTCTTTTGTGATTCAATCTTGATTCCCATATGTCTAAGGGGAATCCACGACCCATCCATGATCCATAACATTTTTATTTCATTTTAATTAAATTTTATTCATTTAAAGTTTAATTAAAGTGAGATAATTCAAGGATAATTCAATGATAATTCAAGGATAATGCAAGGAAGCTTCATGTGATACAAGCAATGATATATTCAAAGCATCAAAGATAAGATTGCAAGATTGGAAAGAATAATAATTGAGTGATTAAACCATGGTTAAGTTTTTTATCTTAGCATAAAAGAATATTCCATTCTTTTTCCACAAAATCAATCATTATTTTTTCCACTTGCTTGGCCTCCTAGATCAAACTCTTTGCCTATAAATAAAGCTTCATTTTCTTCATTCAAGGGGGGGGGGGGGGGGGGGGGGGGGGGGGAAGAGGAGGAGGAACAAGAGAAGAATAACAACACACTCCAAAAGCATAGCATAAGTTTTATATTTTTCAAAAGTTTCAAGAAACTTGTAAAAATCAAGGCTCATTCAAATAGCCACTTTCAATCAATTTCAATCACTCTATTCCACTCTTGGAACATCATAGAGTAAGTACAATGTAATTTTTAATATGTAGTAGTGTTAGGAGTTCATGAATTAAAAACTCCATATTTATGCATATTTTCAATTTCAAAAAAAAAAAGTTTTAATTTTAGTTTTAAGTTGATAAAATGTTTATTTAATTTTTAACATAAAAATATTTTATTTCTTTTCATAATTAATTTATATTGCTTAATTAATTAGTAATTATGTAAATATTGCTTTTTTAATTATTTTTAACCAATCAAAAAACTCCAAAAATATTTTCCTTTTAGATTTAGGTTTATATTTTTTTATAATCTTTGACATAAAATAATATTTTTCTTGTTAAGTTTAATTATTTGTATAATTATTTGTTTAATTAGCTTGTTAATTAACTTAAAATCAATTCCAAAAAAAATCACAAAAAGAATGAATTAAGTTTAATTTGTTTTATATTTATTTTTGTATATTATTTGATATTGTTTCTTATCTTTTTCCTTTGTCCCGAATCAGAATAAAAGATCAAATATGGCAGAGATTGTATGCAGTTGTTTTAAGACTTTTGGAAATTTATCGTGTAGTCGCTATGATTCTATCAAGCTTCTGATAAATTTTCATTAATTTTAAATCCGAGATCATCATTCACTCACCATCGATCTTCACTAACATCGTGAATATACTTGACTAGCTTCAAGATGATTCACGTGCTAACATACTAACAATTAACTTTAAATTCCGCATTTTATTATATTGTTCTTTATATTTCTTGCTTTATACTTTATTTTATCATTCATCATATTTATGTTTATGCTATTTTTCCTTTGTCCATTTGGACATATTATTTATATTTCTGCTATTTTTTCTTTGTCCATTTGGACATATTATTTATGTTTCTGTTATTTTTTCTTTGTCCACTTGGACATATTATTTATATTTCTGCTATTTTTCCTTTGTCCATTTGGACATATTATTTATATTTCTGCTATTTTTTCCTTTGTCCATTTGGACATATTATTTATATTTCTGCTATTTTTCCTTTGTCCATTTGGACATATTATTTATATTTCTGCTATTTTTCCTTTGTCCACTTGGACATATTATTTATATTTCTGTTATTTTTCCTTTGTCCATTTGGACATATTATTTATGTTTCTGTTATTTTTTCTTTGTCCACTTGGACATATTATTTATATTTCTGTTATTTTTTCTTTGTCCATTTGGACATATTATTTATGTTTATGCTATTTTTTTTTCTTTGTCCATTTGGACATATTATTTATGTTTCTGTTTTTTTTTCTTTGTCCAATTGGACATATTATTTATGTTTCTGCTATTTTCTATTTGTCTATTTTGCTAACGTACAGGAAAGATCTTATAAATTGAGAGTAAGTAACTCCTAATTGCTTGCTCAAACACTTCCATTCTCAAACAACGTATTTTCAAAACTTCTCATCTATTTTCAAAACTTTCATCTGGTATTTGAAGGGCATTATTCCCGGTGAAACTCTTCAGAGACCTATGTGACCTATTGTCCATCTTCACTTCTTCTATTTTCAAATCAACAAAGCATTTAAAAAAGTGAGCTAAGCAATTAAGAGCCCATGGATAACCATGGATACAAAGGGTGCTTAAAACCTTCCCTTTGTATAACCAACCCCCCGAACCCAAAATCTGTCAAAAGGTCTTTCCTGTTCTTTTATGCCTTTCCTATTTGGATAAAATAAAAGTCGGTGGCGACTCTTGCAATAATAAAAAATCAAAAAAAGAAAGAGCAAGGAGTCAGTTCGCAAAAAACCGAGTTTACAGAACTGGCGACTCTGCTGGGGAGTGAAAATCTTTTTAAAGAGGGGTTACCTTAGAGTTTTTGATCACTTTAATATCTGCTTATACTTGGTTATTTTGTACATACTTGTTATTTCATGCTATATGTGTGGTTCCGTCACTTGAGATACATTATGGACAAATCCTAACCCGGATTAAGTACACATAAGAATTAGGTGGAAGGTATAGTCATGTACAGGCGTACGTGAGAATCCTTCCGCTCAGTGGAGGTTCCTTGTTGGTAATATATGTTTAGCATGTTTCGTAGCGAAGACATTATTGCTTTCATTGAACTGTAGAAGCTGAGTTGGCCGTAGAACCCCAACCCATCCTGGCCTTATTAGGTTGTGGCGTAGAAACTATTCAGGTGAAGACTTGGATTAGTTGTCATGCGGAGAGCCACACTCAGACGAGTTTTTCTTGAGAATATTGATAGCTCACAAGTTCAGTTGTGCAAGCCGGTAATATCCGAAAGAAAAATGTAGACTCTGACGTATCAGTAGAACATGTTGTGCAGGTGATTAACCCCTAGTATCATCCCATGTTTGGTTCTCTGACCTCATGCTCGTGACGCTGGACCTTTGAACTTATGTGTACCATGTTTGTATTACCATGTTTGCAATACCATGTTTGCAATACCATGTTTGCGTTACCATGTTTGCATTACCATGTTTGTGTTACCATTTCTGTATATGTGGCATTCATGCATTCATACATTCATAAAAATCTTTTCCTTTGATTTCCAATGAACTCAAAGGTCTTTTTTTTTGTAAACATCGTAAGTTTCATCAAACTCAATGGATCTTGGGTGTTGATGGGGTGAAAACTCTAATCCACCAAAATGGATGATTGATTTTGATGATAACTTGATCAATGCTTTAATCCAATGCTTGAATGTTTGCAAATTAATATCTTAAGTTTTTTGAAACTCAAAAAATATAAACAATAATTACATCATTTGCATACATACATCCAAGTTATCCATGAAACTTATCCTTGTCTGTCTCCATTTTCAAAGTTATCTGTCTACCATCGAGCTGATTCTTCCACCTCGGAATCCACTTCTAGAAGGTTTTAGGTCTGATCTTCATTGTCCTTTCCATCAAGGGGCAGCAGGCCATGATTTAGAAAGATGTTTCCCTACTGTTTGCATTTCCTCAGTTATATTGTTTGCTTTTAAACTTTTTTCATTCCAGAATGTTAATTTTAATGAAATGAGCATCGTATTTTTGAATTCATTTTCATCTACTATGTCTATGTTTATGCTTCTTTTACAAAAAAAAAAAAAAAAATTTATTTTGCTTTCTCTATCAAACTTGTGTTTTATGCAAAGATTGGAGGGAGGATGATGACAACAAAATACCCAGGTTGTTGAACTGTATGCTTTCAAATAAAACTTTGCTGACGATGTACAGGCATTGTTTCAATTCCCAAACACTGGAGAAATAAGGAAGTTAATCCCTCGTTCACCCCCTTTGAGCCTAGAAGTTGGTGTTTCTTTCTGTATGAAATAACCCACATTTTAACCCGGGGCAGGGTAGTTCCCAGTTAATTCGGTTATGCATTCTATTTTAAGAGAATCATTCAATACACCTTTTAACAAGTGTTTTAATCACAAGCTTTCCTCCGCTTACATCAAAGAAATGTTGGAGACGCCGAGCAAAAGTCGATGATGGTTCATTATAATCATTAAGCAAGGTAGTCACTATCTTTCAGAAAAAAAGTATCAAAAAAGAAAATCGACGAAAAGCCTGCTAAGTCAAAATCAAAAAATGACTTAGGCAAAAATTAAGGCATCCCGCTGACTGTAAGTTCAAAATAAACAGTTCAGGCAAAAGTTAGGGATATCAAAAGAAAGAAAAAAGAAGAGATAAGTCAATAAATTCTTGAACCACAAAATGTTGTGACTATCAAAAGGAAGAAGTGACTGGCATCTCCAAGTTTTCTTGGCTTGTGAACTTTCATCATTACAACAGGTAAAATTCCAGAAGCCTCTTGGAACCTGAATGCATATTTTGAATTAACTGGGTTTAGGAATGAAGATCATCACGAAGATGGGGTGGGTTACAATTTTTTTTTTAGCCTTATACCTTTTGTTTTTTAAACCGTGAACCTAACCACGTTACAACCTTCAAAAGCCCTAATTGAAGCAAGGTTTATTTTGAAAGCATACTACAACAAGGTTGCGTAAGCTGACTCCCAAGAGATTTACCAATCATTTATGTTGATACCATATCTTTGCTTTATCTTTCACGTTGATTGTCTTAACCTTTATATTTTAACCAGTGATTCCATTTTCTTTACAAAGTGATTTTGATTTCAAAAATATGTTTTGAGCATTGCATTAAAATTACCATTCTTGAATGAACACTTTATTTGAAAGTAAGTACTTATCTTTTGGGAAGTTCAAACAGTCGAGAAACTTGATCAGTGATCCTATCAGGGGCACGTTCCTTCAAGATCCTGTTGTTCAGATGTTTAATCAAGATTTGTTGATCAGAATATCCTCTTCAAGATGTATACTATGGCAAGTCTTCCCAACATTCATTTCAAGAGTTGAATCCGTGATCAGTTCATCCCCAACATAGTTCAACTGAAGCCATGATCAGTTAACTTGCAACAATTATTCAATCAGGGGCAATCTTCTTCAGCAATACTCAAGCCTAGTTTATCAGTTATTCTCAAAAGATCATTTGTTTGATACAGTTATCAGTGTGACAAGAAGTTTGTTCATGCATCTTCTTTCCAAGCGGATTTTTTTTAGAGTTCCTGTGTTGAGGAATCAAAGCTCCAATCTTGCCTCACAAAAGAGTCAATCCCAGTCGTCATGAATAACTACATTGCATTGAGCATTCATCATGCATAGAAAACTTTAACATCATGCATAAAAACAAGATCATGCTCATTTACATTCTTCTAAGGTCCTGTTGTTGTCAACATCTTACCTTGAGATCAAAGTCCAACTTACTTGGCACCTACCCAAACAAATTTATCCTTTTGATTCGTTTTGTTTGTATCTATCTGATATTCTTCATGATATGTCTTGTTTGTTCTGACAATTTTTCAGAACTTTGTCACCTTTTATTCAAAGCTTCTATGGATGTCCCAATTCCCAATAAAGTGTTATTACCTCATTCAATGTCACTCTTGAATGTCTCTGAGTTCAATCATGTTTTATCTTGATTGTCGTTTGATGCTGCTGCATTCATGGTTTATCTTAAAACGCTTTTGATATTTTCTTCTTAAAGTTCAAATCATGTTTTACCATGATTGACCTTGGTGTTCTCTAATCATGTTTTACCTTGATTGTCACTTGGTATTCTCTAATCATGTTTTACCTTGATTGTCATTTAGTATTTTTCAATCATGTTTTACCTTGATTGTCATTTGATGTTATCCAATCATGTTTTACCTTGATTATCCCTTAATGACATCCAATCATGTTTTACCTTGATGGATCTGTGACGATTATCTAATCATGTTTTACCTTGATTGTCCGTTGATGTTATCCAATCATGTTTTACCTTGATTATCCCTTAATGACATCCAATCATGTTTTACCTTGATGGATCTGTGACGATTATCCAATCATGTTTTACCTTGATTGTCCGTTGATGATTATCCAATCATATTTTACCTTGATTATCCTTAATGACATCCAATCATGTTTTACCTTGATGGACCTGTGATCATGTTTTACCTTGATTGTCCGTTGATGATTACCCAATCATGTTTTACCTTGATTGTCATTCGATGTTGCCCAATCATGTTTTACCTTGATTGTCATTTGATGTTGTCCAATCATGTTTTACCTTGATATTCATTTTATGTAGCCACATTCATGTATGCCTCAGATATTCTCTTCTCAAAGTTCAATCATGTTTTATCTTGAAAGCTTTTGTCAACTGTTTCTTTCTTGTGTGAAGTCTGATTCTATTCCTAGATGACGTATACCTTTTCCCCAACGGAGTCTGTTTACTTCTCCCCAGTGGTGTCCTGTTTCCATCTCGTGGAAATCATATGCATTCATAATCATAAGCATTACATTGCATCTCAGGTTCAAAAATTGTGTTTTTATATATATTTAAGTCTCTTCAATCACGTCGAAACGAAGATTTACAATCTTCACATCTCCGGATAGAAGAAACTTAAATAGGGGCATCTGTTGCACCCCAATTTTTGACCTATGAGATCTCATCATTTTCTAAGTGTTATGATCATTATTGTTATACCCCAAAATTTGCCTGCGTTTTTTTAAAAAAAAAGAGAGAGAAATCAACAGACTTCTGTCTAAAAATTTGGAGTTTTATACAATCTTGGATTTTTATTTCATAAATATCCTGATTTTATAAATACTCAATTTTTAGAATTTTTTATACAGTATTTTGGTTCGCTGTTAAATTTATTCTTACATAAACGCCAAATACTGTTTATCACTTCATACACTGTTTATTTGAGATTTATTTTCAGATAAATAATGCTGACGCAGTTGGTACAGAATTAAAATTTGCAGGCGCGGAGTCCGGGTTTCAGATTATACTGGTAACAATTAAATTATTATTGGTTTTATTTCCCACTAATTTTTATTTTTATACTATTTTTTTTTAAATCTCTTTCTTTCTTTTCAAATCCTAGCTTTATTCTACACCCCTTTTCTTTTCAAAACCTACCATACTTTTTTTCAAATCCTACTACTATTCAAAACGGTAACACTCCACTCCCAACGACTCTATCTCTCTCTTTTCACTCTATAAATACTCCTCATTTTTTCCATAAATTCTCACATCAAATTTCACTCATCTCCCAAATTTCTCAAACTTCTATCTCATAATTATTTTCTCTTCTTCCTCGGCAAAAATGGCAAAGTGGATGGATACACTTTTTCTTATAGTCATCACTATTTTTACGGTGATCATGTCCTTCTTCTGTCTGCATAGTCCTGAAAAATGCGGACCTGCGATGGTTACACTTCCGATCATCTATTTTCTGTTGTTCATAGCATGGATTATTAATCGTCATTTTTAAAGTTTGTTGTATTTGTCGCTTTCAAATAGTGTACCGTTTATTTTATTTGTCGTACTGTTCATTATATTATGTAATATTTGTACTGTTAGTATTAAATGTTGTACTATCTGTCGTACGGTAGTTTAATTATCAAGATAATATTATGTGTGTTAAATATTTATTTTTCTGTGCATTAAATATTTTTTTTCAAGGTTATTATCGGTATTTTCGTTCGCGTACAGTATATTTTATTTATTTATTATGTTTGTGTTTTTCTAACAGCTCAGGTAAATAAATTTTTCACCATTAACACAACAAAAACAAAAAAAAGAAAAAATTAACTTTAACTGTTGCATTTTCACTTTAACTGTTACGTTAATACCCGGACAGCTAGTTACCAGTCAAACCCGCTATCAGCGCAATTCTCCGTGTTTGTACCATCAGTCAAATCAATTTTTCCCACTTCAAATTTCCAAGGTTTTGTTCTAGAAGTCTTCTGATAATCACGTGGTCAACAGAGACTCAACACTGCACAAAAATCAGGTACGCCTAACTGTCTCCTACACAAACAGTCCCTAACTAGGTTTTTTTTATTTTTTTCAGGAGAACGAGTTTTTGAGACCTCAAATGGATTTCATGGATCTACATACGTCTCAAAGTACCACCAGACAAATTTTCAAACTTCGATTCGCTCAGACGCACGGTCAACAGCTCAAACAGTCAACAGACGACCAGTTTGACCAAAAAGTCAACAGACAGTCAAAAATGCAATTTTTTGTCAACATCCATATTTTGTCAAAAGATTCATCATGTGATCAATGGTTGATCATAATTCATCAAGAAAAGTTCAGAAATCGACAAAACTCAAAATTGCAAAATTAGAGTTTTTTACCTAAAAGTCAACTAAACTTTGACCGACCATAACTCTCTCATAATTTATCAGAAAAATTCCAACCAAAGCTCATCCTCAAGGAAATTCAATTCTCTACAACTTTGATGTTGGGACCAAGGTCAAGAAATGCTTCCGCCTAAGAGATATAAGCCAAAACATTACGGGTCATTTTGAAAGTCAACAAAAAGCAGTTTTTTGTCAAAGCCCATATCATCAAATTAACTTCTCCAAATGCAAAAACGCTTCCAAAGTGGCTTGTAGAGGACATCTTGGGCTTTCCAAAAAGTTAAAGAACACTTTCATAGGATCAAAATTGAGGGAGATATGCCTTAATGAAGTTGACCTTTTTTGGAAAAATGCATGAAACAAGTAATGACCAAAATTTGATTCTTTTTCAAAAAGGCCAATTCTTTTGTGATTCAATCTTGATTCCCATATGTCTAAGGGGAATCCACGACCCATCCATGATCCATAACATTTTTATTTCATTTTAATTAAATTTTATTCATTTAAAGTTTAATTAAAGTGAGATAATTCAAGGATAATTCAATGATAATTCAAGGATAATGCAAGGAAGCTTCATGTGATACAAGCAATGATATATTCAAAGCATCAAAGATAAGATTGCAAGATTGGAAAGAATAATAATTGAGTGATTAAACCATGGTTAAGTTTTTTATCTTAGCATAAAAGAATATTCCATTCTTTTTCCACAAAATCAATCATTATTTTTTCCACTTGCTTGGCCTCCTAGATCAAACTCTTTGCCTATAAATAAAGCTTCATTTTCTTCATTCAAGGGGGGGGGGGGGGGGAGAGGAGGAGGAACAAGAGAAGAATAACAACACACTCCAAAAGCATAGCATAAGTTTTATATTTTTCAAAAGTTTCAAGAAACTTGTAAAAATCAAGGCTCATTCAAATAGCCACTTTCAATCAATTTCAATCACTCTATTCCACTCTTGGAACATCATAGAGTAAGTACAATGTAATTTTTAATATGTAGTAGTGTTAGGAGTTCATGAATTAAAAACTCCATATTTATGCATATTTTCAATTTCAAAAAAAAAAAAGTTTTAATTTTAGTTTTAAGTTGATAAAATGTTTATTTAATTTTTAACATAAAAATATTTTATTTATTTTCATAATTAATTTATATTGCTTAATTAATTAGTAATTATGTAAATATTGCTTTTTTAATTATTTTTAACCAATCAAAAAACTCCAAAAATATTTTCCTTTTAGATTTAGGTTTATATTTTTTTATAATCTTTGACATATAAAATAATATTTTTCTTGTTAAGTTTAATTATTTGTATAATTATTTGTTTAATTAGCTTGTTAATTAACTTAAAATCAATTCCAAAAAAAAATCACAAAAAGAATGAATTAAGTTTAATTTGTTTTATATTTATTTTTGTATATTATTTGATATTGTTTCTTATCTTTTTCCTTTGTCCCGAATCAGAATAAAAGATCAAATATGGCAGAGATTGTATGCAGTTGTTTTAAGACTTTTGGAAATTTATCGTGTAGTCGCTATGATTCTATCAAGCTTCTGATAAATTTTCATTAATTTTAAATCCGAGATCATCATTCACTCACCATCGATCTTCACTAACATCGTGAATATACTTGACTAGCTTCAAGATGATTCACGTGCTAACATACTAACAATTAACTTTAAATTCCGCATTTTATTATATTGTTCTTTATATTTCTTGCTTTATACTTTATTTTATCATTCATCATATTTATGTTTATGCTATTTTTCCTTTGTCCATTTGGACATATTATTTATATTTCTGCTATTTTTTCTTTGTCCATTTGGACATATTATTTATGTTTCTGTTATTTTTTCTTTGTCCACTTGGACATATTATTTATATTTCTGCTATTTTTCCTTTGTCCATTTGGACATATTATTTATATTTCTGCTATTTTTTCCTTTGTCCATTTGGACATATTATTTAT
The DNA here is from genome assembly GCF_029867415.1 of Vicia villosa. Classification (NCBI taxonomy): domain Eukaryota; kingdom Viridiplantae; phylum Streptophyta; class Magnoliopsida; order Fabales; family Fabaceae; genus Vicia; species Vicia villosa. The sequence goes on from NC_081180.1 coordinate 142,365,749, forward strand.
ATTTCTGCTATTTTTCCTTTGTCCATTTGGACATATTATTTATATTTCTGCTATTTTTCCTTTGTCCACTTGGACATATTATTTATATTTCTGTTATTTTTCCTTTGTCCATTTGGACATATTATTTATGTTTCTGTTATTTTTTCTTTGTCCACTTGGACATATTATTTATATTTCTGTTATTTTTTCTTTGTCCATTTGGACATATTATTTATGTTTATGCTATTTTTTTTTCTTTGTCCATTTGGACATATTATTTATGTTTCTGTTTTTTTTTCTTTGTCCAATTGGACATATTATTTATGTTTCTGCTATTTTCTATTTGTCTATTTTGCTAACGTACAGGAAAGATCTTATAAATTGAGAGTAAGTAACTCCTAATTGCTTGCTCAAACACTTCCATTCTCAAACAACGTATTTTCAAAACTTCTCATCTATTTTCAAAACTTTCATCTGGTATTTGAAGGGCATTATTCCCGGTGAAACTCTTCAGAGACCTATGTGACCTATTGTCCATCTTCACTTCTTCTATTTTCAAATCAACAAAGCATTTAAAAAAGTGAGCTAAGCAATTAAGAGCCCATGGATAACCATGGATACAAAGGGTGCTTAAAACCTTCCCTTTGTATAACCAACCCCCCGAACCCAAAATCTGTCAAAAGGTCTTTCCTGTTCTTTTATGCCTTTCCTATTTGGATAAAATCAAAGTCGGTGGCGACTCTTGCAATAATAAAAAATCAAAAAAAGAAAGAGCAAGGAGTCAGTTCGCAAAAAATCGAGTTTACAATAGCATATCGATGGATTTTGTCTCGGGTTTGCCGAGAACTGTCAGAAATTGTGAAGCTATCTGGGTCGTGGTGGACAGATTGACGAAGTCTGCACATTTCATACCGGTAAGAATGGATTATCCGATGGAGAAGCTGGCTCAATTGTACATTGAGAAGATAGTGAGTCTGCATGGTATTACTTCAAGTATCGCGTCAGACAGAGATCCGAGGTTTACGTCTAAGTTCTGGGAAGGTTTGCAGAAAGCTTTGGGTACTAAGCTGAGATTGAGTTCTGCTTATCATCCGCAGACTGATGGAAAGACTGAGAGGACGATTCAGTCGTTAGAAGATCTGTTGAGGGCTTGTGTGTTGGAAAAAAGAGGTACTTGGGATAGTTATCTGCCTTTGATTGAGTTTACATACAACAACAATTATCATTCGAGTATCGGTATGGCTCCGTTTGAGGATTTGTATGGTAGGAGGTGTAGGACGCCGTTGTGTTGGTATGAATCCGGTGAGAGCGCTGTGATTGGACCAGAAATTGTACAACAGACTACAGAGAAGATTAAGATGATTCAAGAGAAGATGAAAGCTTCTCAGAGTCGTCAGAAGAGTTATCATGACAAGAGGATAAAAACACTTGAGTTTCAAGAGGGAGATCATGTGTTTATGAGAGTTACTCCTATGACGGGTATTGTTCGAGCATTGAAGTCAAAGAAGTTGACTCCGCGTTTTATTGGACCATTCCAAATTTCTGAAAGAGTGGGAGAAGTGGCTTATCGTATCGCTCTACCGCCGATGCTTGCAAACTTGCATGATGTATTTCATGTATCTCAGTTGAGGAAATAAATTTTGGATCCGTCCCACGTGATTCAAGTAGATGATGTACAGGTGAAAGACAACTTGACGGTTGAGACTTTGCCTGTGAGAATTGAAGACTGAAGACTAAAGCAATTGCGTGGCAAGGAAATAGCTTTGGTCAGAGTGGCTTGGGGAGGACCTGCTGAAGGAAATGTTACCTGGGAGCTAGAGAGTCAAATGAATGACTCTTACCCAGAACTCTTTACCTGAGGTATGTTTTCGAGGACGAAAATTCTTTTAGTGGGGGAGAGTTGTAACACCCGTATAATTTTAATATTAATTTAATTGGGATATTGAGTTAATAGTTAGAATTATTAAGGATTTTGTGAAAATAATGGATAAATAATGGTTTATGGCATTTGGGCCATGTGAGGAAATAGTAAAAGAAGGGGGGTGATTTAATAAACCTTTTACTAATTTTATTATTATTTTCATAAAACAATTGGGACTTGGGAAACAAAGAAAGAACGTGAAAGAACAGAAGTTTTGGGAACGAGGAACGTGAAGGAGAACTGTAGAGGGAGAGACCAAGGATCAAGAACTCGTGTCTAAGGTAAGGGGAGACTCTCCATTTAATCTTTATTATCGTATTATGGATTATAGTATGGATTAGGAGTATTGTTTGGATAATTGATTTTATATTCTGGATTTTCTGTTTGTGTTCATCATTTAGATTGGATCTATAACTGTTGAATCCCTAATAACTGAGTAGATTTAGGGTATGATGAATGAAATCAATTATAGAATCATATACTGTGATTGTTGGGTGAATTATGTGATGTTAGTATGTGAATTCTCTGGTTCTGAGACCCAAATCACAGACTGTGCAGATGAACTCGCGAGGAAGACGAATGGGTAGTTGCAGGTTTTTGGAACTGCTGTCCATTCACGTATGGTACGCGTATGATACGCGTATGGGGGGTGTGGTATGCGTATGATACGCTCCCCGTGGTGCACCAGAATGTGCCCTTCTGTTGGTACGCGTATGATACGCGTGTGGCATGGTGTTGGTACGCGTATGGGCTGTTGCTACGCGTATGTGCCTGTTTTGTGTGGAAATTTGATTCTGTTCATACGCGTATGGTACGCGTATGGGTGTGTGCTGTGTGGTTTTTGGCCTCTGTTGGTACGCATATGGTACGCGTATGGTCAGCGTGACTGCAGATTTTGCTGTTTTGTGATGTTTGAAAGTCTGATGATGTGTGACTTTAAACTGATGAATCTGTATGAAATATTGTTGTCTGATTTATTGAATGATGCAATTATATGTATATTGAACATACTTGTTAATGATGATGATGATGATGAATGACGATGAATGAGTATAAGATGATGCTACTCATAGTATGATGATGATGATAGTATGTTGTATATATGTTGCATGCATTCATAATCATTTGATGAGGGTTATATCCTAACGATGAGAGGATACAGTGAAGGGCAAGATTCCCATTGTGTGGAATTTGTGCTGGCAGGGCCGTATCTGGATGATGATAGATCGGTCGGTGGGTTCTCTCACTGGTGATGTTTGATACCACATGCATAGTGTCAGTTTCATACATATGCATGATTTTTCTTATAACATGATTAATATATGTTATGTGATGACTTGATTGTTGTAGATGTGTGACAATGATGTGTCTGAATATGAAACGATTGGGTGAATGATATAACTATGATATATTGTTATTTATGATGCAATAACATTGGTTAACTGTGATGAGACTCACCCTTACTTGTTGTCATTTTCAGATTGAGGATAGCGGCGCGACTTGGTGAGGATTAGCTCATAAGTCGGTTTTTAGTTATAGTGTCGGTGTCATGCTCTGGTAGATGTAACACTGGGAACGCGTTGTTTTGGAGTTTTGATTATAACTCTATTTGTTTTTGTTGTTTGAAGTCTGATACATTAATGATGAATGTTGGCTTGATAATTCAATTCCGCTGTGTAAACATGATTTTAATTAATGAGTTATAATTTCAGATGTTTCAGTGAATGCATGACATGTGCCGAACGTGTGTATTCTTTATCTTTTTGAATTGTGACACCCTTTGCATGTTTACTCTGATTTAATTTTGTCAATTGCCGCGGGTTATTAGAGGGGTGTTACAGGATATGCATCTCTGAAAACACATCTTTCCAAAAAAAAGATGTTTTCGGATGTGCATATCCGAAGACACTTTTTTTCTAAAAAATAAGGTGTTTTCGGATCTGCACATCCGAAACCACCCTATTTCTTTTAGAAAAAGGTGTCTTCGGATATGCACATCCGAAATATAGGGGGTATTTTGGGGTTCACCGCAGGTCCCTAAGAAAGTATACGGGTATGAAAATACTTAGAAGGGGGGTTGAATAAGGGGTTTTCTTTCTTTAATAACAAATTCACACGATATTTTTATCCTGGTTCGTTTGAACTCAAACTACTCCAGTCCACCCGCCGCGGTGATTTCGCCTCTCTCAACGAGGACTTAATCCACTATAACCAAATTGATTACAAATGCACAACCAACTGATGTGACTAACAATACAATGCACAAGCCAACTGCTAGTGACTAACACCTCTAAGACTAACTAGTTCTAGCCCTCTTGAGAAATTTAACCGAATTGGTCTCTCAAGGAACAATTACAAGTAAGAAATTCTAACAATAGTGTTTCAGATTGCTTCTAATAAGCTTTTATCACAACTATGATTTTTCACTAAGTTTAAGTACAATGAATATTTTTCGTGAGCAGCTCTTGTAAGTGAATTGTTTTTTTTTCTTTTTCAAATTGATCTTCTATTTATGGCCTTTGGAAAGTGTTGATCATTGCTTCCTCGAAAGTTGTTCCGCAATAAATGTTACGTTTCGTGTTGGTTAATTGAGCTTTGCATGCTTCTCAATATTTGTTCCTCATAAATGATTCAGCTGTATTTTAATCATTATGTCTCTAACGGTATTTTATCTTGTATCAGAACTTTGTATTTTGATTTTCTTTTTCTTCACAAACTTCTGTCTTGACTTTGTGAATATAACTTCTATCAGAATTTTTCTACAGCGGTTGGTGCATTTAGAAGTCTTCATGCATTAGAACTCAGCGTGAGCTTTACATAAAGTCCAAATTCTGATGGTACTTGAGTTAAAATTTCTTCTGAAATAAGAAACATATAATTAGAGTACCATATTTACTTATACAAAATTTATTTAATTGTTATCATTAAAACACAAAGATATGATTAGAACCAAATTATGTTCTAACAATCTCCCCCTTTTTTATGATGACAAAACATTTAAGTTCTTATAATAAGTTTTGTATATAAGAAAAAGTAATCTCCCCCTTAGATGTATAATCTCCCCCTGAAATAAATACTTAGAGAAAAAGTTTAAAGGATAACTTCCCTGAGTATATTTTTCTCTCCAGCGTATTTCTTCAGAAGATTAACTTATTTTCTTTTCAAAGCGCTTTTTTAGAAGATCTATCAGATTTTCTTTCAGAATATGATTTTCCTACAACTTTCAGAAAGAAGTACAATTCTTTGTACACTTGTTAGAAATGTATGAGACTTAGTCCCATAACTTTTAAATTTTATCAAGTCAAAATTTCACTTTCTCTCCCCCTTTTTGTCATATATCAAAAAACGTAAATAAAACATTCAGATAATGAATGAATGAGTGACACTTCCTTTTTATTCAGATGTATCTGTTCTTTAACCAAAGTGTTCCAGAATTTTCCTGTTCTTACTTTAATGAACACACACATATATGAAGTGAAATATTTAAGGTATTGAGTCCAGTTAAGCTGTTATGATATCAAAATATTTTACGTTCATCCCTTATATCAATAAACAATGCAGAAACAAGGAAATTTTCATTAATGATTTTGAAAAGGAGTACAAGAAAAAACAACAAACAATAAACAGAAACTTCTAATAATTAATGTCGAAATCTTCACAAATAAAGGAAAAATCTTCACAAGGCTCAGCAAACAGAACCTCATCGATGTTTGGAAAGTCTGCATTGCGAAGAATTTCTACTACTCAGACAGATTCGAACAGAGCCGATAAGATTCGACCATAAGGAATGTAGAAGTTCTTACCACATTTGAAATCCAAGAGAGATCCTCTCAAATGACTGAAGGTGATGGTAGGAAGGTTTATTGGACGACCTTTTTCAAGGCGGTGGATGAGAAAATGATCTCTAGAGTGCAAGATCTTGTGAAAGTTTCCTCGAGGCAGCAAGTTGAGGAGATCCAGACAAAACAATACTCATTTTGTAGGAGACAAAAGAAATGGGTTGTTTAGAGTACTCCAAGCAGACTGCCTTAGATCATTTGGGACACCAAATGCATTTACGTAATCAAAGAATGTTAAACAAGCAGCATTTGGGTTAGAGGGAAAGCTAGTGGTTGCAGCAATGGATGCTTCAGTTATGGTGAAGGGAATCCCATTAATGGTCGAAGTGATGCTTAGATTGTCATTGCTGACAAAAGCATTATTTCAAAACTCTTTCACCAGATTGGTGAAGATGGGACCAAGAAGGAGGATGCAATACTTTCCCCATCCTTATTTTTAAAACAAGCAATGTAGTATTCATTGCTTTGTGACAGCTAGAGAAATTTCTCTTTGAGGACAGTTAGAGATGTTTTAGAGACCATGAGAGATAGAGGAAATTTGAGAATAACGAACAAAGATTAGGTTTAGGGAAGTGATAAGAATTGGCAATGGATGTGAGTTTATATATAGGGATGAAGAAAAGAGGAATGAGAACGGATGATCGGATGCAATAAATGCAGAAATTTGCATGCTTAAAAAATGATGAGAAAATATTGAAATAAGAAAAGGATAGTAGCATCATGATTAATGATATTAGGGGAAACGTAACATATTTAATACACTAGTTACCAATGACTCTTGCCTTAATAGTCTGCATGCGTGACCTTTCGAAAATTTGAACACGTGTTCGACTCCTAGGGTTAGCGTGATACAGCTAGATTATATGATAAACTTCTAGACCACATTAGAAATAACCTTCTGAACCACGTAGTACAGATGTTTCTAAATGATTTCACTTCTAACTTGCTCATTCAATTTGTTTCTGAATACCCACTTTGTTCCAATGATATTGAATCCATCAGGTCTTGGAATTAGATGCCATACATCATTTCTGGTCAACTGATTCAGTTCTTCTTGCATAGCAATAATCCAGTCAATATCTTGAAGAGCTTCATCAACAGAAGTTAGTTCAACCATAGAAATGACCTGGTTCTAATGGGGTCATCTTTCTTTCCGAGTATAACATCTTCTGGATGTGTGAGGTGAGTCTAGAAGATCTTTTCTAAGATGTTTCTTCAGAAATTCTCAAGTTCTCCATAGATGATGTAATATGAGGATCTTCTGAATTGTCTTTTGCTTCTGAGTCTTCAGAGTTTGTAAGTTGAATTTCCATATCTGCAAAATTTTCAGCCTGCTTTGGCTTTTGATGGCCAAGCGTATCATCAAATCTAACATTGATTGATTCTTCCACAATCAGAGTTTCTGTATTATATACTCTATAACCTTTTGAACGTTCAGAGTATCCAAGCAGAAAGCACTTTTGTGCCTTAGAATCAAACTTATTCAGATGATCTTCAGTGGTCAATATATAACAAGTACATCCAAAAGGATGGAAATATGAAATGTTGGGTTTTCTGTTCTTCCACAATTCATTAGGAGTCTTTTCAAGAATAGGCCTTATAGAGATTCTATTTTGAATATAACATACTGTGTTCACTGCTTCTGCCCAGAAATGTTTAGCCATATTAGTTTCGTTAATCATGGTTCTGGCCATTTCTTGCAATGTTTTATTCTTTCGTTCTACAACTCCATTTTGTTGGAGAGTTCTAGGACAAGAGAAATCATGAGAAATGCCATTTTCTTTAAAGAACTTTTCAAAGATATTGTTCTCGAATTCTCCACCATGATCACTTCTAACCTTTATGATTCTAAACTCTTCTTCATTTTGAACTTGGTAACAGAAATCAGAGAACACAGAATGACTCATCCTTGTGTTTTAGGAACTTAACCCATGTCCATATGCTATAGTCAGCAACAATTACCAATCCATACTTCTTGCCTCTGATTGATGCAGTTTTCACTGGACCAAATAGATCAATGTGTAGAAGTTCTAATGGCCTAGAGGAAGAGACAACATTTTTTTATTCAAAAGAGGGTTTTGAAAACTTTCCCTTTTGACATGCTTCACACAGAGCTTTTGAGTTGAACTTCAGATTGGGAAGTCCTCTGACCAGATTGAGTTTGTTAAGCTTAGATATTCTCCTCATGCTAACATGTCTCAATCTTCTGTGCCAGACCCATTGCTCATCGTTAATAGACAGAAGACAAGTTACATTCTGAGTTTTAAGATCACAAAGATCAATTTTATAAATGTTTCTCTTTCTCTTGCCAGTGAAGAGGATTGATCCATGTTTCTGACTGACAGCTTTAAAGGACTTTTGATTAAAGATTATGTCATAGCCATTGTCACTTAATTGACTTATGGACAACAAATTATGTGTTAATCCTTCTACTAATAGAACATTAGTTATGGAGGGTGAATTATCGTTTCCAATAGTTCCAGAACCGATAATCTTTCTTTTTTGATTTCCTCCAAATCTAACGTCTCCACCAGATTTAAGCTCCAGGCTTTGGAACATAGACTTTCTTCCCGTCATATGTCGCGAGCATCCATAGTCCAGGTACCATGACTGGTGTTTCAACTGTACTGCTAAGGATATTTGCAACATAAATTATTTTCTCCTTAGGTACCCATATCTTTTTCGGTCCTTTTATGTTAGTGTGCCTAAATTTCTGTTTGAACTTAGGTCTAGCATGAAAGTTTTCAGAATAAGCAGTGTATTTAATGTAATGTGTGTGACCAAATTCAAATTGGGTGTGTAAAGGTTTATATGTAATAATCATATCATCAACAGGTTTAGTTTGATATGGTTCTTTCCCTTTGGGTGTTTCATAACCAAATCCTTTTCTGTTGTTTCTACTAACACCATAAATCATTGAGGCTATTTTGCTTTTGTCTATGCTTCTAGCAAGAAATTTTTGAAAACCAGAGTCATATTCTTTTAGAATATCTTTTGAACTTGAAGCAGTATCTGAATTAGAGATATTTTGAATTTTTAATTCCTCTATGAGTTTAAGATTACTTTCTTTAAGTTCAGAATTTTCTGCTTTAAGTTTCTCTGTTTCAACTACAAAACTATCTTTAAGTTTCTTGTATTTGATTCTAAGTTTACTATGGTTTTCCAAAATTTCTAATTAGCTTTCTACAAGCTCGTCTCTAGTAAGTTCAAAGAATACCTCATCAGTTTCTGATTCAAAGCCATGGTTATCTCCTATAGTAGCCATTAGTGCTAAGTTGGCATGTTCATCTTCTAGGTCAGATTCACCTTCAGAAGATTCTGAATCATCCCATGTGGCCATCAGACTTTTCTTCTTTTCAAATTTTTTCTTTGGCCTTTCTCTCTGCAGCTTGGGACAATCATTCTTAAAGTGTCCTGGTTCTTTACATTCATAGCAGACAATGCTTTTTCTGCTAGGCTTCTTATGTCCAGAAGATTCTGCTTTATTTTCTGGTCTCATGTAGTTTCTGAATTTCCTTTGTTTATGCTTCCATAATTGATTTACTCTTCTAGAGAGAAGAGATAACTCATCTTATTCTTCTGATGCAGAGTCACTAGAGCTTTCTTCTTCAGCCTGAAAAGCGTTAGTTATAAAATTTTCTAATAGATTTAAGGGCAACAGACTTACCTTTCTTTTGAGGCTCATTTTCATCAAGTTCTAACTCGTGGCTTCTCAATGCACTGATAAGTTCTTCAAGAGATACATCATCTAGATTCTTTGCAACTTTGAACGCAGTAACCATTGGTCCCCATCTTCTGGGTAAACTTCTTATTGTCTTCTTGGCATGATCTGCTCTGGTGTATCCTTTGTTCAAACTCTCAAGCCAGTAGTCAGAGTTTGAAATCTTGAGAACATGGTTTCAATGGACTCATCTTCTTCCATTCTAAATGCCTCGTACTTATGGATGAGGGCCAGAGCTTTAGTCTCTTTAACTTGAGCATTTCCTTCATGAGTCATTTTGAGAGACTCAAACATATCATGTGCAGTATCTCTGTTGGTGATTTTTTTCATATTCTACATGTGAGATAGCATTCAGCAAGATAGTTCTAGCCTTGTGATGATTTTTGAACTCTTTCTTTTGTTTATCACTCATGTTTTTCCTATCAATCTTTTTACCAGCATCTACAAGATGTGTGTAACCACCTAACACAATGTCCCATAGTTCAGCATCTTATCCTAGAAATAAATTTTCCAGTTTATCTTTCCATACTCAAAATTTTCTCCATCAAACACAGGGGATCTGTTGTTTTGCTCATTTGCCATAGTGTTTTCCTTCTGGATCTTTTACTGATACTGTTAAGTGTTTGCACCCAGGACCAAGAGCTCTGATGCCAATTGAAGGTTATGAAAACACTTAGAAGGGGGTGTTGAATAAGGGGTTTTCTTTCTTTAAAAAAAATCACACGATTTTTTTATCCTGGTTCGTTTGAACTCAAACTACTCCAGTCCACCTGCCAAGGTGATTTCCCTCTCTCAACGAGGACTTAATCCACTATAACCAAATTGATTACAAATGCACAACCAACTGGTGTGACTAATAATACAAAGCACAAGCCAACTACTAGTGACTAACACCTCTAAGACTAATTAGTCCTAGCCCTCTTGAGAAATCTGAACGAACTGGTCTCTCAAGGAACAATTACAAGTAAGAACTTCTAACAATAGTGTTTCGGATTGCTTCTAATAAGCTTTTATCACAACTGTGATTTTCACTAAGTTTAAGTACAATGAATATGAATCTTAATAAAATGATATGAACAAAATATTTTCTTTCAGCATAAGATTTTTCGTGAGCAGCTCTTGTAAGTGAATTGTTTTTTTTCTTTTTCAAATTGATCTTCTATTTATAGCCTTTGGAAAGTGTTGATCGTTGCTTCCTCATAAGTTGTTCCGCAATAAATGTTACGTGTCGTGTTGGTTAATTGAGCTTTGCATGCTTCTCAATATTTTTTCCTCATAAATGCCTCAGCCGTCTTTTAATCATTATGTCTCTAACGGTATTTTATCTTGTATCATAACTTTGTATTTTGATTTTCTTTTTCTTCACAAACTTCTGCCTTGACTTTGTGAATATAACTTCTATCAGAATTTGTCTACAACGGTTGGTGCATTTAGAAATCTTCATGCATTAGAACTTCAGCGTGATCTTTACATAAAGTCCAAGTTCTAATGGTACTTGAGTTAGAATTTATTCTGAAATAAGAAACATATAATTAGAGTACCACATTTACTTATACAAAATTTATTTAATTATTATCATCAAAACACTAAGATATGATTAGAACCAAACTATGTTCTAACAAAACAATCACAATGAATTTTCTCTGGTCACTTTTGTGTAAGGCGGGTCAAAGCTGCTATATAAGAAGAAATTAGCAAGAAAAAAATATATAGACTATTGAGAAGAGAATTCGGTTGTGGCTTTACTATCTTCACTAGTTGAGTTATCATTGGTGTCTTTTACAAGTACTTTTGTTGTAACACCATATTTCCCCAACGCATAATTATCAAATAATTTAATTAAATAAACCAAATCACTTAGGGTGTCACACACAATCAAACATGACATGCTCCGTAACACGGGTTGCAACAAAATATTTTAATGCATAAAATTGCAATTATGATGTATGCACGACATCCAACACATCTGATATGTACTTGGGAGGTATACACAATATTCAACTTATCTGATATCTTCGCAATGGAATCAAAATTAAAATATTCCAATTTAAAATCTCATTATAGTTTTCATAAAAAAATTAAAAGCACGGACTCGGGAGTCCTCTCCAATTGCTATCACACTAAAACATAAAGCAAATACGAGAGCATACATTGTCTCTTAAAAAATCTCAACATAAAATAAATAATTTGTTCCCCAATTTTACATATCAGAGCATAACTAAAGCTAAACTAAATAACTAAAAGAGATAGCTCCAGGAGCTAACTTCCACTCACAGCAGCGTCTCTACTCTTGAGTATCTGCATGATACCCGTGTAAATGTAACATTCAAACAGAAGGGGTGAAAAATCAAAATCAAAATCAATAATAACATACATATACTACAAGGTAAGATATTAACACATATACACATTTCATAGATATTTTTCATACCCTGATTTTTACCCCTAAGATCCCATATCATTTTGCATTATGCATCACATTAAGATCACAAACTTGGTTGTCCTCTCTCTCTCTCTCTCTCTCTCTCTCTCTCTATATATATATATATATATATATATATATATATATATATCGCTAACCTTAACCAAAATATCAAAAGCAATACTTGTTTCTTTTGTTTATTTTGCAAAGATATGGTTTGAATCGAGAACATCAAGCAAAAGTTTCTAAATTAGGGTTTCTGGACCCTCAAAGATCAAACATGGTCAACATTAATTCTCAAAGACTTGTTTATCAAGTATTGATATTTAATCTTCGGTCATATACTTCTCAAGAATTATTCAACATCAATTGATCAAAAATTGTCCAAAGGTTGGTTACTTATTTCTCAAGAAAAATTAAAGGTTCATGTGTTTATTTCTATGTCGTCATCATCAAGTAACCTCAAGCTTTTACAATATTCAATCAAAGTTTAATCAAGAATCCATCATGAAAGGTTCATGTGGGCATAAATGTACCATGAATTGCAAGTTTAATCAAGAATCCGTCATGAAAGGTTCATATGTGCATAAATGCATCAAAATGGTTTGACCGAAAAGTCAATATTTTAAGTTCAAGTTATCACAACTTACTCATTTTTCAACATTTTTAGTGCTCCTTTGGGAAAATGACTCTTCTTGTCATTCTCTACAACTTCTCTTTACAAGTCAAGAGCCAATTGTGTTGGGAAGATCATAAAAAGCTTGGAAACGTTAGAGGTCATTTGTGGAGTTAGTGAAATTTGACCTATAATTCAAGTGATATTTGCCTAACTTCCAAGGATCATAACTCTCTCATTTTTTAACTTTTTTGGGTGCTTATTTTTGCATAATATCACATTTGATGCCTTTTACAAGTTTTTTTCAAGGATCAAAAGCCAATTATGTTTAGAAAGCCGTGAAAAGTTTAAGGACATTATAGGTCATTTTGCACTTAGAATTATTTGGACTCATAATTTCAGGTCATGGTACCAACTTCACATTGTCATTACTTTTTTTCTCAAACATCCAAATCAATACTTTCTTGTCGCATTGTACTCTTTGTTATGATGTGAGCATTTTGCAAAAAGAATGAGCAATAAAGGTCAAGTGTACAAGATTTCATGATGGTTGAAAGTTGCCTCCATGAAGCTGATTTTTGAACATGAATCAAAATTTTCAATCATCAAAGTATTCTCTTTCAAGCCAAGTTATGCACGTGTTTGTTACATGGTGATGCTTAATGATGTCTCACGATAAAAATGACACATAATTGCAAGGGAGGAGCTGTGTTTTGCTTACCTTCCATCCAAGATTGGTCACACTTTTGGTGCACATGGTTTGGCACGATTTAGCATCCAATTCACACATATGAGGATCCATTCTCTTCAGTTATAAATAAAGGTCACTTCTGCTTTGAATTTCAAGCTTGAATAGCCCCTCAAACCTTTGCTCGAGCTCAAAACTTCCCTCTAAAATTCTCAGATCATATTCCACTTTTTATTCAATTTCAGTCCAATTTCTTGATTCTAATAGCTTCATCGTCACTCTCTGAAGCTTTTGCAGCAATTCCCAAGCCCTAAGACCTTCTCAAACTCTCCAACCAAGTGCTCATATCATCATCCTTGACCACCACTTGGACAAGGTAGTTAAAGGCTCTATTTTTGCTCAAACAAGATACCATAATGTTTCTTGATGTTCACTGATGCTTTCCCCTAACTTACATTGCATTGGTCATTTGTTTTCATCATTTAATTTTGTTTTTTGTTCTTGCAATTTCACTAAGTTTTTTTTTTAAAATTCTCCATGCTTAGTTCCAATAAATGGAAATGGAGCACAAAGTTTTGTTCGTCTCAATAAAACTGTCAGAATATTGATAGTTTCATGATCTAACGAAACAATTTTCCAAACCCTACTGACAGGTTCACCGGAGAAGATGACCAGAGAGAGTTTGGCTACCCGAGTTTGTTTTAAACCTTCTAGCCAATCATGTGCGTCCATTTGTTTTAATTTCATTGGCCTGTTTAAAATGGATCCACGTGTTTATTAAAAGAGAGTCTATGGTACTCTCTTTCACCTGATCCATCAGATGTACCACCTAGATTAATGAATCAAGATCCAATGGCCTACGTTCTTTCTTGATTTAATTTATTTTACTTGTTTTATTTTCTTTTATTTTGATTTCTTTAATAAAATTCATTTTAAATCATATTTACTCCAGAAAATTCAAAAAAAAAAATCTTTTATTATTTTGCACCTTATTTTAATTTTTCACAATTTTATTTTATATTTTACTATTTTTCATTAACTTTCACTTTATTAATGAATTTTAATTGGTTTTAAAATGGTTTTATGCATTTTTAATTCCTCCAAAAATTTCTAAAAATATTTTAAACAATCTTTGATTTTTCTATTATTTTACTTTCCATTTATTTGATGTTTTGAATATACGTTGGTATTTTCCCTTTTATTTTCAATTTAAAAATCATATAAAAATCATTTTCATTGCATTTCATTTCTTATTAATGCATTTTTATTTTATTTAATTGTTGGTTGCCTTAGTTCATGATCTCTTTGATCACAAGTCTCATCAATATCAATGGACTTTGGGTGTTGATGGGGTTTATAACTTTAATCCACTAAGAAAGGTGATTGATCTTGATGATGACTTGATCAATGTCTTGATCCAATTTGGTTTATCTATCCATCTTCACCTCTTTCTTCTTCTTTTTTCATTTTTATCAATTGAATGATTAGAAGTCCATATTGTTCATGAAGTTTGGATTGATGATTAATGAACTTTCATCATTTCAAATCTACCTTACAATTGATCATTGGATCATTTGAGGTACTTTGGATTGATGATAAGTTTGTCCTAAGTTATCATGAAGAATTATTGAAGTAGTGGACCAATCTTATTTCCTTTGTGCTTGATCCCTCTTTGGTTTTTACTTGTGCTACTTGTTTTAGGAGAATGATCTTTATCATTTCGTTAACAAGTATGGTACATAAATTATTATTGACCGGCCTCATAGATGCTACTTTTATATAAGTACATCTACGATTGCTTAACATAGTGCTAAATTTGTAACGAATCGGATCATTAATACTATACCAACATCATTAATTGTACTAACTTTACTTTAATGTAATTTAATTTCTTGCCATTTAAATTCTTGCAATTTAATTTTATGCAATTTATTTTTAGCATTTTATCATTCACATTATTTTATCTTTATGTCATTTATCTTTTGCCATTTATTTGTCTTTTTTTTCTTTTTCCCCTTGGACTTTTTTTTTTCTTTTCACCAAGACATTAATAAAGGAAAAACCCTAAAAAAATTTCTCTAATTAATTGGACTATGGTTACTATCATTTTCTATGGAGATTTAGGCTATGTTTGAGAGTTTGGAGGGGAGGGGAAGGGAGGACTTCGAAAATTGATTTTTTTTTTTTTTTAAATATAAAGAAATTTTTAACAATTTTTGAAAAAAAAGATTTTGTTTAGGATGATAAAATAATGTTTATCATTAATGTATATTTACTTTTTGAAATACTATAACAACAAAAACTATATTTGAATATTTTGTCTAAGCCCTTCAAAACCCTCTTTTAATACAAATTTTGAGTTCCCTCAATTTAGGGGGTTTTTGGTGTTACAAAGAAAATCAAATCCTCCAAAACTCTCCAAACTAAAATCTTTCTATTCTTTTCCCCCAATCCTTCCTATTTTTCAAAGTCCTCCCCTTCATTCCCCTCCAAACTCCCAAACATATCCTCAGACTTTTGAACTTAGGTTAGGTCATTTGCTTTGGACTTTCATCTAAGACCTAAGATTCATCTGGACTATCCATCTAAGCCTGAGTTTAGCTGAGACCTTAGGATATTCATCTGGTACCTTGGGTTTTATATGTCTATTTTATGTTTTTATCTAATGCATGGATTGTTAATTGTTACTTTGAGTTTTCATCTGATGCATGAGAATTTCATTTGTGTCATGAGAATCATCTAATACTTTGATTTCATCTGAGACCTTGGCTTTCATCTAGAGTTTATGCTATTCATCTGCTTATTTATCTTGTTGCCAAAATCGAAAAGGGAAGGGAATGCTCATTTTGACTTATTGTCAAATTCTTGCTTCTTGTTTGGTTAGATCTTTCTTTTCTTTAACTTTAACTTTATGCTTTAGGATAATCCCTTCATCTCTTGCCCATCTTCTTCAATTTTCAAAATCTTCTTGTTTTCAAACTTTCAACTTTTTATAATAAATCTTAACTTTGTCAAGTGACTGTGAAAACATTTTTCTTAGTAAATGCTTCAAAACACTTAAGCATATCAAAAATCCTTTCAAAAATCATTAAAAAAACATAAAACCTTATTTAAATCTTTTGTCACTTGGCTTTTCATTTTAAAAACTTTACTCCAAGATTAGATATTAATCTTGTTTTAGAAGTGCTTGCAAATCATCCTACTTCTACAAACATGGCAAAGTGCTGACATTTTCCACTAATATGTTGAGATATGCTATGTTGGCCTAGTCCAAGCTATAAATTCTCCATACTCAAGATGATACAAATTGTCATTTTTTTTATAATTGTAGAGAGCACATTGTGCTTTCTACTCAAATAAGACAACATATCTCTTCATTAAAATCAATCAACAAATTTCCGTCGGTTCCTTTTAAGCATAACTACAAATGCTCTGACTTCCCTATTGCACATAAGGGGTATATTGGCACAAGATGCAACGTCTTATCGAGCCTAATAAAACATATTATTTTCTCATTCCATCAATCTTTTTGTACCTTCAACCCTTTAATCTTAAAACACGGATTTTCAAAAGATTCCCATGGAGTACCATGGATGTGAGGGGTGCTAATACCTTCCCCTTGTATAACCAAATCTCATACCCTTTTCTCTTTTGTTTTATTAGTTTTGTTTTAAAACTTCTGTAGGTTTTATTCTTTTCACATTCCTTTGAAAACAATAAAGATCGATGACGACTCTTGCTTATTCGCGAGTTAAGTTAATCAATAGCTTAATCTCAATTTTTCACGCTGCAATAATAATCACTTACAATATTACACAATACATTCTCACACCCAACACTCAACATCACACACCACAGATAAAATGCATACAACTCATTTATGTAATGCAACTCAACTATGCAACTCGATGCATATGCATGTGGTACCAACTCGACATTTAGTTTTTCTTACGATGGAGATAGGAACTCTGCAGGCTAGTGTTACTCGAACTTGAGAGCCCTTGCTAACCCAACCGAGGGTGTATGGATTCTTATGGGGTTTTATGGACAACTTCAATAATCTACCAATTTCTATGACACCAGAATCTCTGTGCTGCCATTACACACTTTGTTCTTGATAGAACAATGTCTTTTGAACAAATTCTTGTGTTGTCAGTTGTCTTTGGATGATAGTGGACTATTTTTCCTATGATTGGTGCTTTACCCTACTGCACGGTGATATGGATGATAGCCCATTATTCCCATGGTTGAAATCGTAGGGGGTTGCACTCTTGTCCTTGTCACCTGTTAATTCAAAGTTATTATGGGGTTAGTACCTTCAAAAAGATGAGAAATTTTGAGGGGATTTCTCCATCAATTTTGTCTTCAAAGCTAAGCAGAATGTCTCAACTACGGTCTATACAATATGTAAACCCGTCTTCTCCTGCAAGGATCCCTTACCGATGTATCGAGCCACTTTCTAGCTCTCTAATTCTCCCAATTCATTGCGCTGAGAAAAATGCAGGAACTTCGATGTTTATTTAGTCACGGTTCTCTTCTCCTGAACACACTCGAAGTACATCTTATAAAGGAATTGTTCATAATCCTCCAGTAAAAACCGCTCCAGCATCATTTGTTTCATTTTTCACTAAGTTCTGACGGGCCATTTCCTTTGCCTTTGAACAACAAGTTTTTCCCATCTGACAACAACAATACTTTTAAGCCTGATTATCACTATCTTAGCTGGTTTGTTCTCAAGGGCGCCCATAACATCGAAGAACTTGTCGACGTCGATCTGCCAATCAAGAAACTCCTTCACTCTCATCGTTTCGTAGAACAATGGATTATTAACTTTTTCTCGATAGTCATGGTTGTTCTATCGATTCCCACGATCAACCTGTTCCACGTAAGGTTCTTCTTCTTCAGAGCTCGGTTCTTCTTACGGTCACGCCAAAAATCTTTAAATACAGAAAACAAAAAGACTCTAATGAGCCATTAATCTAAAATAGAATTAAATAAATAAAAGAAATAAAAATAATTGAAATTGTAGAAAATGGAAAAATTACATAAATATTAAAATATTTTTCCACGCGCAAATTTTTTTTACACACATAACCAACCCATCTACATCAAGATGCCATTTTATCGCCCCTTGTGGGTCTTTACAAATTTATCATTACAGTAATTAATAATATACAAATTAAAAATAGAAGAAACTGGTTTTATTTTTTACTAGAACATATAATATATTCAAGATGCACCATCATGAATTGGGTTCATTAAAATAAGCATGACCATGTTTTTTTCCTTAATATAATACCCATCCCATGACCCAAAATAGAAGCTAAAGTTAAAAAAAATCCTCAAAATATACGTACACGCATAAAATAATACTACAATAATAACAATATAATAGTAAAAAATCCACCAAGTTGTGCAATTGGAATGGTGTTGGGATATGGGGAAATTAAAATACTCAAACGGGTCCACATGATAAAGACAAATGTTCAAGTACGTGCCCAGGTTCATGCATGCTTTCAACTTCAACGATCTCTGGCCCATACCATCAATGAACTTAACAATTCTCTCCCCATTCCAATTTCTCAATCCATTTTCACTTTCCACTTTTCATATCTACCTGCAACAATTCAATATTCTTACGTCTTTACAAAAGCATAAAATTTTTCCTGTTACTATAAAGTTGTTAAACGTTCTCTCTCAGTGCGTGCAAATAACGTTCAAACTAACTTTATTATTCTGTCACCTTTTCTGCACCAAACTGATATTCAAAACTTTGATTATTTGTTTTTTTTTTTGTAGAATAATAACTTTATATAATGAAACAATAATGACTCATGTCGCATATATCATATTATCAAAGTAAGAAACCATTATTCTTTTACATTATTCTGATTTTATATATGGATGTAGTAGAGTAGTATTATCTTAATATGGAGCAAAAACCAACCAACATGAACACATTGAGAGAAAGAAACTAATCTGTGTAACATGTTTTTCTTCTTCTTATGTATGATGATGTTTCTGGAAAATTGTAGCGCAAGGAAGTGCGAAAGAGTACTGTGTTCTATAATTTCTCTAACAAGAACAAGAATGTGACTTGAAATATAAGTTTAAATTAATTACTAGATGCTGTGGTGTTTTTTTTTTTAACTTGCACCATTCATTTTTCATGAGACTATATATTTCCCTGCATGAGGATTCTTCTGAGTTCACTTGCGATTCCTTGCAACAAAACCGGTTTTCGGATTACTCCGTTGACGCCAATCTGCATACATCTTTCCCAGAGATCTTCTTCTGCGCTTGCTGTTAACGCGATAATTATGGGTCTGTTTCCGCTTTTGAACTTCCGGATCCTTGCGGCGACTTCGAAGCCGTCTATGTCAGGTGTTTGGAGATCCAAGAGAATGACTTGGATGGAGGATCCGACGGGGCCGATGAGAGTGAGGCATTCGAATCCTGTAGAAGCGGAAGTGACGGAACAGCCGAGTTTCTGAAGCAGTTTTTGTGTGACTGCTCTATTTACATCGTCGTTGTCGACTAATAGAACTTGCAGACCTCTCAGCATTGAATTGGAGTATGTGCGTTCTGATGATTCGCTGGGTTCGGAGATGGCTATTGCAATGGACGGTCGTAGTTGAAACCGGAGAAGAAGTGTCATGCTTTGAGGAATGCCATGAGTGTATGGTACCAACCATAAGTTCCCTTGCATCAACTGCAATGAACATAGTAAACAGAAATTAAATAATCAAATCAAGGCAAGAACACGCTCAACACAAACCTACAACTACAACGTTCCAATTCAACAAGACGGGATTTGCTCTTATGTAGTATATAGTAATGGGAAATGGGATTATAAATCAGGTCATAGGTCAGAAAAACACGTCGCTTCAATAAAAACTTAATACAGATTTTGAAACATATTCCACAGTATTCAAGGAAGATACACGAGTAAGAAATAATGAAAATTCTGACCAAAAGAACCAAATTCGGTTATTTATGCACAAGCAATGAAAACTGTGTGTAAACATTTATGCTTTAATACTGAAGAAATGCGCATGACTCAAGAAACAAGATGCAAATGAATGTTATGAATATGATGCACTTATCATCAATGAGTGCGTATATAACAAACTATGTAACTCACCTGGACAATCCTCTTGCAAATACTAAAGCTCAATCTGCCCTCATACCTATCACTGGTATATGTCCTACCACCGGGTCCAGAGGAAACGGAGCTTCCAACTTCGGAATCGCTACCGGTGGTGATCCCTATCTCAAATCTAATATTTACATCACCACTAGATGAGCTTGGTCTCCAGGTTGTCCATCCTTTCTCATTCCTCCCTTGACTTCCAGCATCTGCCGAAACCCGGAATACAAGGATCCCTCCTTCTCCATGGTTGCAATCGAGTAGATTCCCAACCATATGCAAAATCACCTGGAAAACTCTCCTCTCATCACCCATAACATTGTTTGGTAAAGACTTATCAACCTCAACGATAAAACCCAAGCCCTTATAAACACACATGCATTTGGCAAGGCAAGCTGCTTCTTTTATCATGGAATGTAACCCGAAAGACCTTATTTCCAAAGGAAATCTTCCATCGTCCTTTGCAGAGCTGTCCATGGCATCATTTATCAAGTTCGATAGCACATTGCTCGTCCTTAGCATTGCATCCACAATAAGTTTCTGTTCATTCTTTAAACTGTCGTCTTGTATCATTGAAAGCAATCCTAAAATTGAGTGCATAGGCCTCCTCATGCCATCGCTCATGACTTTCTGAAACGAGTTTCTTGCCTGGCTTGCCATCATAGCGTTCCTTCTCGCCTGTTGCAAAGCTCGATTGCGTTCCTCCAACTTTTCTCTCATAAGTTGAGACTCTTCGAGAATTGCAGCATGTGATAGAGCTACAGCAACTTGATCAGCAACCACCTTAATTATCTCCAGCTCCTGATTGCTCCAAGATCTAGGCTCTCCGGCGGGAAGAATCAAGACCAGTATTGCATAACACGCCTGAGTTAGCTCAGGTGTTCCTCCTTTGAAATTACAAACCCGTAACATTGGCATTCGGATTGCAGCAACCGGTCCTGCATCACCAGAATTTGCACAACTGGAAACAGCAAGCGCTGAGTCAGAACTAAGAATATTCACTACACTGCTTCCCTTAATTCTTACAACATCCAAATCAGTAATCGGTATAGAAATATTTAAATTCCTTCCGTTCAATTCATGAGTGAGATTCATCACTGTCTTTTCTTCATTAGGCATCCACACAGCACAGTTCTGCAAGCCTAGCGTCTTCGAAAGCTCCACCAAAGTGGTATACAGAATCGTATGTCTATCGAGTGACTTACGAATCTCTTGAGTAAGCATTCTTACGTGCACTGCAGCCTCCTTTTGCTTCATAATAAGACCAACCTCCCGTCCAAGATCCCATGTCTTTTTCTTGAGCATAAATTCCCTGACCTTCACTTTGAGAAGTAAAGGAATCAAAGTGACAAGTGTTATCGCAGTAGCACAAGACACCAACGCAGTGAGAATCTTAAAGATAGTCAGTGCCACCATAAGCTGAAAAGTGTGAGGACCATAAGTCCAACCATTCAACAAATGAGTCAACCCACATAGTACGATGAAGGCAATGAACTGAACAAGGACCCATTTGAAAGGGACGTTCGAGCAACTGACAAAATAAAGCAACTCAATCGGGATCGAAAAGTAGGCCACAGCAATCAAGAAATCACCAACTCTTTGACACTCCAAAATGCTCTCAATAGTCCACAAACTAGCCTCATCGTCGCAATTACATCTCGGAAATCCATTATCCGTCGCAGACACACACAAAACAATAGAGGAAATCAACAGCACAGATACTATTGCTTTTACCATTGATCCAATATGCTGCTGATGCCTGGTTCTTCAATCCATATAAAGGCTATATATAAATTATTGGGCCATAGCCATACCCCAGAATAACAACTATGTTATACAAAACAAGAAAAGTCCTAATCAATTTCTGCCAATCTTGCCCTGTCAACTGTTGAAAAACAAAATTGAAAACTCAGTAAGATCCAAAAATTCAACATGAAATCCTAAACAAAAATCTAATATTTCATGACCTAAACTATTCCAATCTTATAATTTAAGATAACCTTGATTCAGTCAACATAGGCCTAGGGTATAGAGTGGAAAAAATCAATGAATAAGACAGTACCAACCGATGCAGAGGATATAACCTTAACCACCATCAGCAAACATAACATAGAATAAAAAAATTCATGAAAATCCAAGATATACTAAACCTGAGGAAAAGCAAATCCAAAAACCAATATTAAAAAAATCAAAGTCCAACAAATTCTAAGTTTAATAATAATAATAATAATAATAATAATAATAATAATAATAATAATAATAATCCCTTAATCCCCACCTAAGAAAATTAAACAATAAAACAAAATCCAGTAATGCAGACCAAAAATAAATAGTACCTGAGAAATTAAAGCCAACAAGAAATTCCAGCTTCATCAGATCTTAACAAAGGTTTGTTGAAAATGCATTATGAAAAATATGAACACCACATTAACAAAATCTCCACTTTCACTTTCTTCAGCATCAAATCAAAACACCCCAATAGAAAAGTCCATTACTTTACAATCAACAAAGATGAAAAGAGTGCACCCACCTTGCAGTCATTGGAAAAGAAGAAGATGAAGAGGCACTAAATCCCAACAGATGAATTAAAAAAAAAAAAAAGGAAGCATTTTTACTGTTGAAAAGATTCCGCGGCACGAAACCGGGTGCGACCCTTTGTTGGAAATAGCTCCATGAGGTTGAGTTTGGTAGGAAACAAACAAAAGAATGATGATGAAAAATCAGAGTGAGGTAGATGAAGGGAAAATGGAGTGTTGGTGTGGGTTTGGAACAGAGAGAGAATCTTTAAGGTTTTGAGGAATTAGCGTTTGTGTTTTTTTTTTTCTTTTCCAATGGCAGAGGGAGAAAAAACCACGTAGAGAGAGAGAGAGAGAGAGAGAGAGAGAGAGAGAGAGAGAGAGAGAGAGAGAGAGAGAGAGGAGAGAGAGAGAGAGAGAGAGAGAGAGAGAGAGAGAGAGAGAGAGAGAGAGAGAGAGAGAGAGAGAGAGAGAGAGAGAGAGAGAGAGAGAGAGAGAGAAGGCGCCGTTGTTTCGTGGGAGAGAGGAGAAAAGGGTGAGTTGTATTTAGAGAGAGAGAAGAGAGAGGAGAGAGAAAGTGAGAAAGACAGAGGGTGGGACCCAGTTTCTTACATGAAGAGAACTTGGACGCCCTTGTGTTTTTTGTTTGGGATATTTTATTACAAGTCTCCTTTCTTTTCAGTTTCCCTCTTTGTGTCTATGCGTTTTCATAATTAATTAATTAATGTTCATCATAACTTGTGTACATAAATAGTAATTATGTTTTTAAATATTCGTTTTTTATTTTTAAATGTAGTACTAATTTTAGTCTTTGGATCCTTGTTCGACCCATAGAGTGGGGGTGAGGCGGATTTAGGCAGGGGTTAGTTTAAAATTTTGTTCCGTCTAAAAAAAATATGATGGAGTGAGACGGATATTGTATCATTTTAATTTAAATATTGTAAAAATTTAAATTAATTTCTACATCAATAAAAGTTCAAATAAAATAGAATAGGGTGAGACGAATATATTAGAAGGTGTAGTTCTAAAATTTTACTTAGTTCAGTAAAATGGGCATGTGTAATGGATTGGTCCATTTTGTCATGCCTACTCTTAAAGAAAATTGGAAGTTGAAGAAAATATAGAGTTCAAACCCATAATTTTCAATATAACGTTTTTATTTTTGTGAACAATATGGTGCTTTGTGTTATGTGCTAAAATTAAAATTAACGTAGATCGGTGATGGAGATTCCTTAATCGATGGTGTTGATCTCTAACATAGTGTGGGATAGACTCATAAGATTAGCTTTCAAATATGCAAGTCAATATAGAATCTAAGATATGTAAGTATAATAAAAAGTAGAGATTCGAAAATGTACTTTCAATCTCATGAGTGCTAACTTTATATATTAGGGTTGTGTTTGGATTGGCGGTGAACAAAATTAATTCTAGTAGAATTGAGTTTGGTATAATTGATTTTATCATAATTGAGTTTAACATAATTGATTTATGTTTGGATACATTTATGTAAAAGTGAATTGAATAATAAATTACAGTGTAAAAATCATCTAGAATCAATTTTGGAGTCAGAAGCAACAAATTTTAGTTTCAAGTAGAAACAATTCTGGAGATAGAATCAATTTCTGGAGACAGAATCAATTCTACTTTTACCTAACCAAACATCTTAACATCACTCAGAATTGATTCTACACCTCTAAAATTGCTTTTAGCATTTCCAAAAGCCAAATCAAACATGCACTAGATTGTTTTGATTAAATTTACATTTGGTTGAACTTTTGTTTCTAAGCCTTTTTTCAATCCAAAACACCTTAAATTAATTGAATATCGATATCTCATTTAATAAAATAATAATATTTAATTTTATGACATATTTTCATATTATTTTATTTTAAAATTTTAAATTTATTTACAATAAAATATTGGTACTCAGATGAAAATACATAAGTATTAAAAATTTATCTTTTATTTTTAAAATAGTCACAAATGTTTAAGAGTGCATGTTAGTATTTATTTCTAAAAAAAATATCTAATAAAATAAAACTAATAAATTAATTATTTACAAATAAAATAAAAATTCTTGAAAATCCTCTTTTCAATGTTCTATTCTCGTGTCAGAATCATGACTTGTTTCTTATCTCTTTTTATCTCTCTAAATTATCTCTTTTATCTCTCTAAATTTAATTTTTTTTTTTTTTATGTGGTATGTTATTCCAGCAAGTCAAGTCTACGGATATTGGTAACTGTATATACATTGTATCTTTTTGGTATGCCTTCTTGTTAATTCAGGAGCGCACACAGAATTAGCTTTGTGATATGCATTGCTGGTATCAAATAAAGCCAACTTATATCCAAAATACTGCTATATGATGAGTAAGACACATACCCAAATAATGACACTATAACAAATGGTCTTCTACTTCCTTGGTCCCAATGATATAAAATCTTATTTATTACAATAAAAAATAAGTAAAATATATTACAATTTTTACCTTATTTTTATTAAGTATTTAGTACTAGTAGTTTAATCATTAAGCTTTGTCAACTAATAGACACGCTTTATAAACATATTATATCATGATTAAAATTTTTATGAAGGTTATAAAATTGGTCCGACATATTGTGTAACATAACAAAAAAAATTGATTTCATAAAAATATTTAAAATATAATTTAATTATGGATTAAAATAATTTAATGTAACTTAATTATATTTTTAATAAATAAAAGTCGGTACTAGAAATCATATATAATAATGACTTAATAAAAAAAGACATTGTTGCACTCTAAATTAATTTGATTATTTCAGTTTCTTAATATTTATATATTACAAATTTAGTTAAATTCTAATTTTAAAATTCAATCGAAGACAAATATTTTATTAAAAATTGTTTCTCGATAAATAAGATAAAATAAAAGATAATTATTATTATTTTTATTTATGAAAGCAGGGGCGGATGCACATAGTATACTAAGGGGGCTCAAGCCCCCACAACGAATAATTCTTTTAGTTAAAATCATCTAAATATTTTAATTTGTCCCCATAAAAAATATGTTACTTATATAAACCAGTTTTTAATAAAATAAAGTATGTTAATATTAATTTTAAAACAATTTTAATTAAATATATTTATTTAGCATTAAACACATACCTTTGTATATAATATATAAATTAATTATTATGTATTGACAATGTAAAATTTATTTACACATGCATTTTTTATATATTAGTTCTTAGAATTTTTATGAATATTTATATATAATGTGGTTTAATTGATTGTACGTGACTATATGTAAAATAAATGTATTATGAATGTAGTTATTAATTTTTATAAAAAAAAGGTTTATTTTTAAACGAAAACATCATTCTACCTATTATAGATTTTTTTTTGAATTTTAAAAATGTCATTTTTTGTGTTATAACTTATAACTAGTGGTTTACTGTCATAATATTTTGAATAGTATTTTAGATTTGAATTCAAGTTGACACGTTTTGATGAATCCAATAAAAATTTGCCCCCATCACTGAATATTCCTGGATCCGCCACTGTATGAAAGACACCATTTACATTGTATGAATAGTAAATTCATTTTGAATTTAAAGGCTTAATTAAAATTTAATTTTTGAGTAACGATGGGAATATGCCTATAGCCTAGCCTACATGTCAGGTCAGGCCTATTTAATAAAGAGGTCAGACTTAAATATTTTTAAAAGTCTATTTTATTAAATAGGTCCAATTTAGGCTATTAAAAAAGTCTATGAAACCTTATAAATCAATTTATATATTCATATATATTAGACATATGTTAAATAGATTGGTTCATGTATATATATATATATATATATATATATATATATATATATATATATATATATATATATATATATATATATATATATATATATATATATATATATTAGAACAAAGACTAAATAGATCGGCTTATATATGCGTATATATGTCGACCTATAAGACTTCTTAAGTAATATGGATTAATTAAAAATTTTAATTAGATACAGATTTTTAAATAGGCTTTCAGTTTAGGCCAGACTTTTAAAAATGTCGGGTCAGCCCAAAAAATGGAGTCTATGATAGGTCATAGGTCAGACTTACGCCTTTTAAGTTTATCCTAAGCCAGACTCAGACCTTCTAAAACCTAGTCTAGCCTAGCCTATTTCCACTCCTAGTTTTGAGAGACTTAAAGTAAAAGTTTGGTCCCCATTATTTTTGAGGAGTGGTCTTGATAAGGCTATGTTTACTAAAACTAGCTGGTAGCTTTTAGCTGGCGACGAGTAGTTGATAAGCTAACATGAATCTTTGGTAAATTAGCTGTTTCATTAGCTGATAGATACAAAATGACATAAAAGATCATTTTAATTAATAAGGGTATAAATAAATAAAAAATCACAAACTAAAAGCTACACGCTCAAAATTAAACTACTTCAAATACCTTTTAAAAAATAGTAAAAGCCAGTAAAAAAATTACAAACTAAAAGTTAAAATAGTGTTACCAAACAGAGTTTTTTCATTAATGTGAGCTGAAAAGTTAAAAGCTAAAACCCTATTTTTCGAGTCTTACCAAACAAATTTTTAGACAATTGAAAAAACAAATTTTATAATACAAAATATTAAAATATTGTATTCTCTTTTCTAATCTCTTGTTTTGAAAGCAGCACAACCAAATTTGTTACAAAAACATTTAATGAATCAAACCTTATTTTAAATGCTAAAGTATTGTACTCGCTACTAGGGGTGTTCATGGGTCGGTTTGGGTTGAATTTAGCCAAAACCATAACCCAAACCGTACATGGTACACTGGTTTGGGTGAGGAAAAATAACCACCCACAATATCATTGGGTTGGTTTGGGTAAAACCACACATTTGTGGGTTGGATTGGGTTGGGTAATGGGTTACCCAATATTATTTTTTTCTTATATAATTATTAATGATATTTTCATTTTTTTTCTTAATAAATACTTTAACATATTATTGATAGTTTTTAAACATCAAATGTCTAAATGTATAATGAAATTTATCATTAACATATATTTGTAAAAACCAAAGTTACATTACAGTAAAACCTAGAATTGCATAAAATAATTAGAATTAACATCAAAATAATCAAAGTGTGGCATCCTAAATAAGTTAAAGTCATTACTTACTAAATAAAAGGTGTTTAAAAAGTTGAAATTGAAGCAAGCAAAATTAAAAACATCAAAGTCATCACTTGTCAAATTACAAAAAAGAGAAAAATATAGTCACTCATTAACCCATGGGTTTTGTGGGTTGGGTGTGGGTTTACCCATAACCCAATTATTTTGAATGGGTTTTCATTTTTGAAAACCGTATTCACCCAATAACCCGACCCAACCCACTTTTTTGGATCGGTTTGGGTGGGTTTTACTGGGTTTATTGGGTTTACCCAACCCATGAACACCCCTACTCGCTACAACACAAAATGTATAAACTGAAGAAGAAGAAGAAAAATAAAATCATTTATTTTGGTATATTCATTAATCTCTATCTATATTTTCTAGTTCTAGCATGTAAACAAATAACACTAACAATAACAAAAATGAAATAACAAATTATGGTAAAAAGTAAAATATTGGTAAAAAATAATTATAAAGTGCTAACAAAGAAAATTAAATACAAAGCGCTAAATTTTGTTTAATTAATATAACACAAACTATACATACATTTTTTATACAACATCTCATTATTAATACATGCACTCACGTTTTATATGAATGTAGCAAAAAAAAATATATATATATATATATATATATATATATATATATATATATATATATATATATATATATATATATATAATATCAAGTGAGAGCATTTTTAAATGAGAGAAATAAATATCAACTTTTAGATTCATCAAGAGAGAGAAATTAATAGGCACATTAATGTATTAACATTCTTTCTCTTGATGAATCTAAAGGTTGATATTTATTCCTCTCATCTCTCGTTTAAAAATGCTCTCACTTGATATGCTCCATATATATATATATATATATATATATATATATATATATATATATATATATATATATATATATATATATATATATATATATATATATATATATATATATATATATATATATATATATATATATATATATATATATATATATATATTCATAATATAATCATGTATTTTTACTAAATATTATTAACTCATAAATTCAGAATAACATTCATGTTAAAATAAAATAAAATATTACACAATAAGTTATTAACTAAATAGTGTGTGAGTCCACTAAAAAATATGAAAAAAAAAATTCTAGTAAAAATTACTATGAGCTTTAGATAATTATTAAATTAGAATTTAAACACAATAAATTTTCATTTGAATAATCTTCTCTTTTTGTCTCTTTAGTCTTATTTGTTACTTTGGACTTTAATAAGAGATCTTTGTTTAAATTTATAATATAACTTTTTTCTTGGTCCAAGAGTTAGATTAAACTTCCAATTCTTAAATCTTAGATAATTGTTAGTGATACAATTTTTATCGATTCTTTAATTTGAAAAAAATTCCGAGAGATATTTTTATTTTCTTTGCCTCGTGTGTTCACCTTCTCTTGTTTGATATGTGGAGAAACTCTATATATCATTTCAAGATTATTCCACATTTCCTTGGCGCTATCATAATGATAAAATAGTAAAACCTGGTATCATCTAGAGACATTTTTATAAAGTTTTTCTTTATTTAAAATTTTCTCTTTTCCTCTTTGGCCTAAAGAAAAATGGATTTATCTACTACTGTATCATTTACTTGATGAGTAGGGATAAACAAACCATTTATTATTGTTTCTCACAATTCATGATTTATGCTTCAAAGAAAAATTATAAACCTAGCTTGCCAGATATCAAAATTGATATAATTGAAAATTAGTGATGTGTTTAGAAAAGATCTCTTGTCAGAAGACATCTTCCTTCTGAGACGATTAATCCTTAAACAGGAGTTAGGTTCTGATGCTACTTGTTGGACTTGATACTTCACACACAATAGGGGTGAATTGTATGGTTGAGAAAAATGTGATTTTGAAAAACTTTCCAGATTAACAAAAGGGTTTAAAAACTTTTTAAATGTTAAGCAACATAAAAATAAATTGCAGAAAATAAATTGCGGAAAAATAAAGAGTTAAGGGAAAGATAAAACACTGAGAGTTACAGAGGTTCGGTCAAAACAAAATGACCCACTCCTTTCCCTAAGAACTGATCTTAAGAGTATCCAATAAACTTGAGAGCTTTTAATAGGTTGTGCTCACAAACCCCCTTATACAAGGAAAGATAGTTGACCTACAACCAAATGATAAAAGACGATAGATTTTGCTCGTGCCTCTTCTCTTAGTGAATATAAGCGGCTAGTCTTATCTTCACAAAGCAATGGATTGAAGTGATTAGTCTTCTCTCCATAAACGGTAGATTGAAGCAGTTAGTCTTATCTCCATAAACGATAAATTAAAGCGGTTAGTCTTCTGTCCACAAATTTTGCAAGCTTTTCCACAGGCTGAGCTCACGAACCTTTAATCCTTGGTTTTATACCGGGATAACCAATAATTTGAGAGATTTTTATACCGGGTTAATCTCGAACTTTATCCAAGATTTTATTACCAGGCTGAACTTTAATTGGATTAATATTTGTGTTTCTGTTTCCTATTTATGTGAATATTGTTGCTCTGATTTAATTGGATTAATATTTGTGTGATTGTTGTTAATTGTTGTATTACTGATGGGTGATGAAACGGTGAATCGATTTCTGGAAATAAAGATTCTGCGAAGAAGAAGAATACAATTGGAAGAAGGAGAAGAAATAAGGGGCGGGGGCCAACATTATTGGGAATAAGTCAGCTACTGAGTATACTGTGAAGTTTGTTGAGTTAGCCAAGTTTTATCCGCATTATAGTGAAGCGACTGCTGATTTTTCAAAGTGCGTCAAGTTTGAGAATGGGTTGCGCTCTGAGATCAAGAAAGCGATTGACTACCATAAGATCTGTGTCTTTGCTGATTTAGTTGATTGTTGCCGGATTTATGAAGAGGATATTAGTGCTAACTATAAGATGGTCAATGAGAGGAGAGGTAAGAACCAACATAATTGTGGCAAACCTTATGATGCTCCATCTGGGAAAGGGAATCAAAAAGTTGCACAGGGTCAGAGAACTAGTGGGGGAGATGCTCCTGCTAGTGTCATCTGTTTCAATTGTGGGAAACCTGGGCATAGGAGTAATGTGTGTAATGTTGAAGTAAAAAGGTGTTTCTGTTGTGGCAAGAGTGGGCATACACCTCCTGAGTGTAAGCATAAGGAAGTCATCTGTTTCAATTGTGGCAAAGAAGGGCATATTAGTACTCAGTGTCAGAAACCAAAGAAGGTACCAGGCAGTGGAAAGGTGTTCGCTTTAGCTGGGACTCAGACAGGCAATGAAGACGAACTTATTAGAGGTACATGTTTCATTAATAGTACTTCTTTAATCACTATTTTTGATACTGGTGCTACTCATTGCTTTATTGCTGCTGATTGTGTTAAGAGATTGAATCTTGTGTTGTCTACTATGAACGGAGAGATGTTTCTCGATCTTCCAGCTAAGGGATCGGTGACTACTTCTCTTGTGTGCTTAAAGTGTCCCTTGTCGATCTTCGACAGAGACTTTGATGTTAATTTAGTTTGTTTTCCGTTAAGAGGGTTGGATGTGATCTTAGGTATGAACTGGTTAGAGCATAACCATGTTCGTATTAATTGTTATGATAAGTCGGTGAGTTTTCTACTCCTGAATAGGAGGGAGTTGATTTGTTATCTGCTAGACAGATACGACAGTTGATGGAAGAAGAAGTTCAGGTGTTCTCATTGATGGCGTCGTTGTCTGCTGAGAGTCAAGCTATAATTGAGGAAATGCAAGTGGTGAATGGATTTCTTGAAGTTTTCCCAGATGAAATTCTTGATGTACCACCTGAAAGAGAAGTTGAATTTGCAATTAACCTTGTACCTGGTACCAGACCTATTTCTATGGCACCGTACAGAATGTCTGCATCTGAATTGGTGGAGTTAAAGAAGCAATTGGACGACTTACTTGAGAAGAAGTTTGTGAGACCAAGTGTATCGTCGTGGGGAGCTCCAGTGTTGTTAGTAAAGGAGAAGGATGAAAGTATGAGGCTATGTGTTAATTATAGGCAACTGAATGAAGTCACGATTAAGAAGAAGTATCCGCTTCTAAGAATAGATAATTTAATGGATCAATTGGTGGGTACTTGTGTATTTAGCAAGATTGATTTGAGGTCGGGTTACCATCAGATTAAAGTAAAGGATGAAGATATATAGAAAACAACTTTTAGAACATGATATGGACATTATGAGTATTCAGTGATGCCATTCGGTGTTACTAATGCTCTGGGAGTATTCATGGAGTACATAAACCGTATCTTTCACACTTATCTATATCGGTTTGTGATGGTATTCATTGATGATATTCTAATTTATTCTAAGTCGGAGGAAGAACATGCAGAGCATTTGAAAACAGTGTTGCAAGTGTTGAAAGAAAGGAAGTTGTATGCGAAGTTGTCCAAGTGTAAATTCTGGCTAAAAGATGTGAGTTTTCTTGGTCATGTTATTTTAGGTAGTGGAATTGATGTGAATCCATCTAAAGTAGATGTTGTGTTACAATAGGAAACTCCAAAGTCGGCTATCAAGATTAGAAGCTTTTTGGGTTTAGCCGGTTACTATAGAAGGTTTATTGAAGGATTTTATAAGTTGGCACTTCCATTGACTAAGTTAACATATAAGGGTAAGGCTTTTGCGTGGGACGTTCAATGTGAAGAAAGTTTTACCGAGTTATAGAAGAGATTGACGATGACTCCGGTGTTGACATTACCTAATCCATGAGAATATTTTGTGGTGTATTGTGATGCTTCTAAGATGGGTTTAGGAGGTGTGCTTATGTTGAATGACAAGTTAGTTGCTTATGCGTCAAGGCAGTTGAGAACTCTTGAGAAGAACTATCGTGCGCATGATTTAGAACTAGCTGCAGTTGTTTTTTTACTGAAGATTTGGAGACATTATCTTTACAGTTTTAGATTTGAAGTGTTTAGCAACCATAAGAGCTTAAAGTATTTATTTGATTATAAGGAATTGAATATGAGACAACGGATATGGTTGTAGTTATTAAAAGACTATGATTTCGGTTCGAATTATCATCCAGGTAAAGCTAATGTTGTGGCTAACGCTTTAAGCCGAAAGACTTTACATATGTCGGCGATGATGGTTAAGGAGTTGGAATTAATTGAGCATTTCAGAGATATGAGTTTGGTTTGTGAAGTGACACCCAAGAGTGTAATGTTGGGTGTGCTAAAAATTAATAACGAATTTCTGGGCAGTATTAGAGAAGCTCTGAAGTTAGACGTGAAATTAGTAGATTCGATGGTCGGAATTGATCAGTCTGAGAATAATGATTTCAAGTTGGATGTTGTTGCACCCTCAAATTTTCCCTCACATATTCAGGACAATTTGGCTCAAGCAGTCTCCTCAAATTCATATGATCTCCATTGCTCAAGGCTATAAAGAATCAAGCATGCCTATACTCCTCCTAAACAATGGACACCAAATTAGGGTTTTGATTATTTTCAAGTAAATGGAACTTCTAAGGCCTCAAGTGGACTTCATGGTATCTCACATGTCCCAAAGTGTCTCCGTGCCAAGTTTCAAGCCTCATAGTGCAAGATTGCTCAGTCAATTGTTCAAATGGTCAATAGTCGATTGTATTAGGTCAAAAGTCAACTATGGTCAATCTACAATCAAACTTTAACATTTTTGGTCAACATCAAGGTTTTTAGGTCACATTCATCATTTGATCAAGGGTTGATCATGATTCGTCAACAAAAGCTTCAAGATCATCAAAAGTCAAAGTTACTAAATTAGGGTTTTTCTAAAGAAAGTCAACTGAACTTTGACCAAGCATAACTTTCACATGCTTCATCAGAAATTTTTCAACCAAAATTCATTTTGAAGGAAATTCAATTCTCTACAACTTTGTCTCACCAATGACTTGGCAAAAAATGCTTCATTTGAAAGATATAGGCCAAAACATTACATGTCCTTTTGAAAGTCAACAAAAAGATACTTTTACTCAAAGAGTGGTACATGAACATGGTAGACTCAATTGAGATGAAACCAAATGGAGCTTGTAGAGGACATCTTAAGCATTCCAAAAAGTCCTAGAACACCTTCATATTATCAAAATTGAGGAAGTTATGAATTGCACAAGTTGATCAAAATACAAAAAGGGCATGAAACCCTAATTGGACAATTTTGAATATTTTTACTAATGGGCCTAAGTTTTGGACTTCAAACATGATTATGACCTCATATAAGAGCCATAAACTCATTCATAACATGTTGTGATTTTTATTTATTTTGATTTTGATTTTATTCACTTTAATTCAAAATAAATTAAATAAAATATCAAATGAATGGATCAATGTGCATGGCGTTAGTTTTAAAGCCCAAAGTTCACTCATGAAGAGTCCAAATTCGTGCTAGCTTGTTTATGAGAGAGAATGACCAAATTTGGGAAGATTTCATACAAATCTTTTTCAATTTTTTCTCACCAATTACTTGAAGTCCAAGTCCAAAGTTTAACCTAATTTCTTCCCCTATATATACTTAACAACATCAGATCATTGGGGGACGAAAATTTGGTACAAGGAGTAGGGTTTCCAAGGTTGAAAATTATTCCAAAACTAGGGCAACTCGGATTTTTTGTTCCAGCCATACTCAAGGGTTTTGAAGCATCCTATTACATTCTTGAGGGCTCCAGGAGTTGATCCAACTCACCATTCAAGCTTGGAGCACGTGGAGAAGCCCTATACGAACAGCTTCGGTTTGCTTATTTTCTTCAATCTTAAACTTTTTGTTTATGCATGTTAAATGATTTCCAGGATTAGATTCATGATTATAACATTGTTTAGACACATTTGGAACCATTGTTCTTGAGTTTTGACGCAGGGACAATGATATGCCATTGTTAGGGCATCAAGGTCGGACTCTTTCAAACCCAGGGCTACAAGCACTTTCAGGACAAACAAACTACACCATTGAACTCGCAATGTTTGAATTAGTAGATCTGGGTTGCTGTCTTTTTTGTTTAGGTTGATTTGCACAGGTTTAAATATTTGCATGGGGTAGCTACGAATAAATCGTAGCAAATTCGCAGCGGATGCATAGCAAATTTGTAGCTAATCTGGGCTAGAAAGTGAGAAGATGATGAATAGTAACAGGGACTTAATTGACCATACGCCTGGCCTGTTCACGCGTTGCTATTGGAGGGTCAACAAAACCTAGCCTCTCTCCACTTCTAATTGGTCCATTCAATGGCGCAGGGGCCCACGTTTGACTGAGTTTTGAATTTTTATAATTAGCATGTGTTTTAATATTTATTCATTGATGTGCGTTTTGCTAACAACTCATATATGCAGCTCAAGTGGTAAAACGTGGAGGCCAATAACCCCAAGGACCTGGGTTCCAACACTATTTTTTTTACTCCATTTTCTCATACAATTTCTCTTCCTTTCACTAAATTCTTTTAATTAATTAACTTATTTGTTTCATTAACCAATAAAATCACACAATTAACTTTAGACCTTTTTTTTATCAACCACCTTTTTTTCCACATAATCATTTTAGTTAATTTAACTTAGTTTAATTAGGTTTTTTGTTAATTAATTTTTAATCATCAAAAATACAAAAAATAATTAGTTCTTTTTAGGATTTTAATTTATTTAAATTTGGTATATATTTTTATTCCTGATTGCGTCTTGATTAAATATTAGGGCTCCATTAATTTAAATTAATTAGTAATTAGGTTAATTAAATTAGATTTAGGTTTAATCAATTCAAATCCTGACTCTCTCTCAAACCTTAATTTCAACCTCAAACCTTGATTTTCTTCGAATTCTCTTCTTAACCCTAAAATTCATCCTCTCTTCTAATCTTCATCCACTTCTCGATTCTTCGACTTTATTCGCATATTTAATTATTTTTTATTAAGTAATTGCTTCAAGGTTGTGATAGCTAATTAGGTCTACTTTTCACATATTTTTCAATTATGTAATTGTATATGGAATGTAATAGTTTTAATTAGGGCTTTACTTTTCGCACCTCCTATTATGTATCTCTCCCAAAGCCATGTAATATCTTAGGACTTTATTTTCGGCAATTTACTTTTTGCACTCTTATAAATGTTAGTAACTAGGGTGTGTATGGAAAGACTAATTAACTGAACGTTAGCTAACCATAATCAAGATTAAATAACTGAAATCAAACACTTTGCATACTTGCACCTTTAGGGTAACCCTCTCTTATTGCCTTTCAATTACATGGTCATGTCCCTCGAGCGTAGGGATATCTTAGAAAAAGTTTCCTATGAATAAAAGCATCATAGCCCCTTCGATATAAACTCATAGCCTCTCGATGACCCTTCGATGTTGCCTGCGAAATATGATCTAGTCCCTCGAGTTGCATACGAAAATGATGATAGTCCCTTCAAACGCTAAGATATCCTTACAAGTTGCCTTCTATGACCATACGACGACCCTACGTCTGTCCCTTCACATCCAATGCATAGGATTACCTATCCATTAATGGTATGGATAGTACTATCACTCAGAAAAAGCCATAAGTACAAGAAAGACTTTAAAACTTAGGGTAAGTAGTTCCTAATTGTTGGCTCCCAACCAACTCAAATCTTCAAATACTTTTCACACCTTATGTTTTTTTTAAAACATCTTTCAAGATAGTACTTGGTGTACGTTCATACAAGAACTATTACAAAATTAATTATTTTACAACACTTTTGAAATTCTGGCGTAACAAACTTCGATGTCGTGAAAGATGTCGAGACATGTGATCTGTCAAGAACAATGAGCAAAGAATATACACAGAATAATGCCAAACTGAAAGATAAAAGACACCAAAAGATTTTAACCCAGTTCGGTGAAATCACACCTACTATGGGGGCATACTAAGCCAAGAATGAAGTTCACTATCAGCAATATTAATTCAGAGTTAAACTAGTCCCAAGCTACCCCTCACTTAATCCCTACCCAATGACCCTTCTACCTAGGTCCTCCCTATGAACACGAACCTGGAGTTACTTCAAAGCTTCCTCTAAGAACAATACTCCTCTTGCCTACAGGATCCGAGGATCACATAGGTAACCTTCTCACAGGCCGGGAGGTTTACCTTGATAAACCCTAATGACTACATCATTTATGCTCGGTGGTTGTCCTTATTTTTCTAGGTTACGAAGTCTTCTATTTATAACATATACCCAACTGGATTTGGGCCTTCAATCACAACAACTTTGTTGTTCCAATATAGCAGTAACTTCTACTACAAATAAGATCTTCAATCAAATCTTCCTACATTGTCTCCAATTATAGAAAGTCTTTATCTTCATGAATCTTCCAAATATTTCGAATGATTCTTCTGACCTTTCAATCATGCATCGCCTTATATAATATGCATAATATTCAGAGAATATTCTGCATCTGTTAAATTAAAGCTGAATCTCGTAATCCAGCTCAGCATGCGCATGTCAACAACTATTTCATAGGACATGTTATTCCAGAACATATTCCAACATCTCATAGGACATCCCCTTGTTGTACCTATTTTCTCTGTGCAAAATTTAAATCATATGATCATACATAGTTTAGCCAACATAAATGCCAATTACCAAATTCAGAGAATTAACAAATTTTTTTCAAAACATCTTTCAAGAAAATACTTTGTATATGTTCATACGAGAACTATTACAAAGTTAATTCTTTTACAAAAAATGTTTTTTTAAAACACACACCACATTTCAAGCAAATCAAACAAGTTAAATAAAAGTGAGCTAAGCAATTAAGAGCCCATGGATAACCATGAATACGAAGGGTGCTAACACCTTTCCTTTGTATAACCTACCCCCCGAACTCAAAATCTTTAAAAAGGTCTTTCCTGTTCTTTTATGCCTTTCCTAATAAAATTGGATAAAATAAAAGTTGATGGCGACTCTTGCTAACCGCAACATGTTTTGTGAAAAACTAAAAGTCAGTTCTCCCACTGTATTACAGATGCGCAAGGTGTGTTAAGATTCCGCAATCGAATTTGTATTCCCGATGATATATATATATATATATATAAAGAGGACGGTTCTTGAGGAAAGTCATAGAAGTAATTTGAGTATTCATCCAGGAGCTATTAAAATGTATTAAGACTTGAAGAATTTGTTTTGGTGGCCTGGAATGAAGCGTGATGTAGTGCAGTTTGTGTATGCATGTTTAACTTGTCAGAAGTTGAAAGTTGAACATCAGAAGCCTATAGGGTTGATGCAACCGTTAGAAGTTTCAGAATGGAAATGGGATAGCATTTCAATGAACTTCATGACGGGATTGTCTAATACTTCAAGAGGACATGATTCAATTTGGGTGATCATTGATAGGCTTACGAAGTCGGCTCATTTTATTCCTATTAACACCACTTATCTAATTTCGAAGTTGGTGGAGATTTATACTAATGTGATTTTTAAGCTAGATGGTGTTTCTATGTGTATTGTTTCGGATAGAGATCTGAGGTCTACTTCTAATTTTTGGAAAAGTTTGCAAGAAGCGTCGGGTTCAAAGTTAAAGTTGAATTCAGCATATCACCCTCAGAGGGATGGTCTGACGGAGAGGACTATTCAGTTGTTGGAGGATTTGTAGAGAGCATGTGTTCTTGAACAGGGAGGTTTGTGGGATACTTATCTTTCATTGATCGAGTTCACTTATAATAACAGTTACCATTCTAGTATCAGAATTGCGCCTTTTGAAGCGTTGTATGGTCGGAAATGTATGAATCCTCTGTGTTGGCAAGAATCAGGAGTAAGCATAGTACTTGGACCAAAAATTGTTAGAGAAACTACTGAGAAGGTGAAGTTGATCCGAGAAAAGATGAAAACTTCTCAAAGTAGACAGAAGAGATATCATGACAAGCGAAGGAAATATTTGGAATTTCAAGCGGGTGATCATGTGTTTTTGAGAGTCACACCTGTGTCTGATGTTGGGCAAGCATTGAAGTCTAAGAAGTTCACTCCTCATTTTATTAGTCCATAACAGATTTTGGATAGGGTTGGAAATATGGCGTATAGAGTGGCGTTATCGCCTAATCTTTTGAATTTGCATGACGTGTTTCATCTGTCGCAACTCCAGAAGTATATTTCTGATCCGTCTCATGTGATTCCTATGGATGATGTGCAAGTACGGGATAATCTTACAGTGGAGACGATGCCGGTACGTATTGAGGATCATGAAACAAAGACGCTTAGAGGCGAGGAGATTGCTTTGGTGAAAGTAGTATGGTCGGGAGCTGCCAGAGAAAGCATGACTTGGGAGTTGGAAAGCAAGATGCGAGAATCATATCCTGAGTTGTTTGAATCAGGTAAATTTTTTAGAATGAAAATATTCTAAGTGGGGGAGAGTTGTAACACCCGTAATGCAACTAGTTATTTAATTATATTAATTTCGAGTATTTGTCTTGAATTGTTATGTTTGAGTTGTCGAGTCGGGTATTTTAATTTAGTAGCGCGTCGATTTCTACTAGTAATATTTAGTGTTTTTATTATTAGGAATATTAATAATGTGATTCTTAGTATTTTAGGAGATAAGTTGTTAATTAACTAAATTAGTTGAATTATGTTTAGACATAATATAAGGATGATGTATTCTATTTTATGTGGGCCAAGGATAATTGGTGAGGTGAGTAGTATGGAAGGGTTAGAGTAATAAGCCCATTTGGTGGTTGTGAAACAAATTAGAGGTAGCAGTATACAATTTAGGTTTTTAGCATAAAAATAAAATAGAAGCATAGAAGCAGGGCAAGGGTTTTTGGAGAGGAACACGTAGAGCTCACATAGAGGCAAATTGGGGGAGTTTCGATCGGAGAAAGAATTTAGAGCAACCTTCAATCCAAGGTAAGGGGTGGGATTATAGCTCTATAAACATGAGTATGATCGATAATATGTGGGGTTTGGATTATAGAATTATCTCTGTGCTTTGTATATTTTCTGTAGTGTGCTTCGAAATTGATGAGAAAATCGTTCTGTGAATGAAGTGTGTTAATTCAGGTTTCTGTTTTTGTGAATATTGTTGCTCTAATTTAATTGGATTAATATTTGTGTGATTTTTGTTAATTTTTGTATTATTGATGGGGTGATGAAACGGTGAATCAATT
The DNA here is from genome assembly GCF_029867415.1 of Vicia villosa. NCBI lineage: Eukaryota > Viridiplantae > Streptophyta > Magnoliopsida > Fabales > Fabaceae > Vicia > Vicia villosa. Next base: position 142,405,856 of record NC_081180.1, read on the forward strand.
TCTGGAAAGAAAGATTCTGGGAAGAAGAAGAATGCAATTGGAGGAAGAAGAAGAAATAATAAAGGGTGGGGCCACCATTATTGGGGTGGGCGCCCCTAAGAAGGAAAATAGAAGGGCGGGGGCCACCATGAGTGGGGTGGGCGCCCCTTAGCCCTGGGATGGGCGCCCCATATGAGGGACGGGGGCCACAACTTATTTGTTTTATAGAAAAATTTATTTTAGCCAATGACCCTGTAGCAATTAATTAATTGGTATAAATTCTACTTGCCTTTCAATGAAGATTAACATCAAATTAAATTAGTATCAGCATAATAGGTGGATTAGTGTAACATGTATATATTTAATAGGACTTTGACAAGGTTAGCAATGAAATTAGTCGTTCCGTTAAATTATTACAAAGTATAGTTATATATATTTGGTACAAGATCATATGGTAGTAGTAAATAATGTCATTAGCAGAAGATTATGAAGTAATTAACAGAGATAAATAATTCAGGCTGAGACTTAGTAAAACAATGGACTTATTAACTACAGAGCTAGTAGCTGTTAGTAGGAAATAATGTTCGCTGATATGGAATAATTCAGTAGCAGAGTGAGTAGTAGTATGACAGAGGACTAATTGGAATTGGTTGTATAGAAGAGAATAACATTAATAAACCAGAGAACTAGTAGGTACAAATTTAGCATATTGTTTTGGATTGACTTTACTGTGTTGTTGATTTTTTTCCTTGTGATGTGTTGTGCTGTCATGATGTTGTGATGCAACTATTTTTGTGAATATTGTGAAGTTCAAGAATTAATGTAATGATAAATTGCCACCAATTTTTGGTATTACAGGTGATATAGGCATATGCCTCGCGACGAATTTTGTTGTTGTTATGTATGTGATGTTGCATTCATCGAGTCGCATACAATTGCATTTTGTGACGGTCTGGATTGGCAAACAGTGACGAAGGCCTATGCCTAATTTGAATGTCTGTATTAACTGGAAATTGGCGATGGGGGCTGAAGCTCTGAGTACCACATGCATGTGCATTTGTTAGAGTCTCATCCTATATTGCATGACTATGAATTTATGTGATATGTTGTGACTTGTATTGCGAATTGAACCGTTTTGTTGAATATAATGATGTGAAGTGAATTGTGACGAATACACCACGATATGATAATTTTTATGATCTATTTTCCAATATATTATTTATCATAATCTCATTTATATTGATAGATATCTCACCCTTTTCTTATTGGCCGTTGCCTTTATACTGGTAACGTGCAGGTGACCCGCAGTGAGTGAAGACTTAGTTGTTGTGAGTTCGAGTCGGTGTTGTCACTCTGATACATAGCACTCGGGGGGGGGGGGGGGGGGGGGGGCGAACGTATACTTTAATTATTTTTAATTTGTTTCTATTGCTGAATTTTTGGTGTTGTTTGGTTAAGACTAGTTATTTTGTGAAGAAGCAAGATGCTATGTGAAGGATAGAAAAACACTTAGAAAGGGGCGGGGTTTGAATAAGTGTAGTCTTAAAAACTTGAACGATAAAAATAAATTGCACAGTTATTTTTATCCTGGTTCGTTGTTAACTAAACTACTCCAGTCCACCCCCGCGGAGTGATTTACCTCACCTGAGGATTTAATCCACTAATCGTAACAGATTACAATGGTTTTCCACTTAGTCCGCGACTAAGTCTTCCAGAGTATCCTGATCACAACCTGATCACTCCAGGAACAAATGCTTAGACACAAGCTAAGACTTTCTTAGAGTATCCTGACCACCACGTGATCACTCTAATTACAACTGCTTAGACACAAGCTAAGACTTCCTAGAGTATCCTGATCAACACTTGATCACTCTAGTTACTTACAAATTAATGTAATTAATTCTAAGAGTATTACAATGCTTCTTAAAAGCTATCATCACAACAGTGATATTTCTCTTAACGTTTAAGCTTAATCTCACTAATATATTACAACAGCAATGTAGTGAGCTTTGATGAAGATGAAGTTTCTGAGCTTTGAATTGAACAGCGTTTCAGCAAGTTAATATTCACAGAATTTGGTTCAGAGTTGTTAACCTTGCTTCTCATCAGAACTTCATATTTATAGGCGTTTGAGAAGATGACCGTTGAACGCATTTAATGCTTTGCGTGTTCCGTACAGCTTTGCATTTAATGTTTCACGCTTTTGTCAACTACCTCGAGCCTTGTTCACGCTGTGTCTACTGACGTTGCCTTTAATAGCTTCCAACGTTCCTTTTGTCAGTCAGCGTAGCCTGCCACCTTGTTATACCCCAAAATTTGCCCACATCTTTTTTCAAGAAAACTCCAATCTGAAAATTAAGAGTCTCATATAATTATGGATTATTTCAACAAATATCCTAACATATGAAACACTTAGTTTTTAGAATTTTTCTTATACAGTAATTTGGCTTACAGTTGAATTTATTCTTACGCAAACGCCAAATACTGTTTATTACTTCACACATGCTATTTATTTATTTACAGATAAATAGTACTGACACAATTGGTACAGAGTTAAATCTTTTTGCAGGCGCAGAATCAGGAAACTCAGACTGTACTGGTAACAAGTAGATTATTATTATCTTTTGTTTCCCACTAATTTTTGTACTATATTCCATTATTTTCAAAAATCTTTTCAAATCTCTTTTTCAAAAATCAAATCTCTCTTTTTCCCAACACTATCTCCACTTTCTTTCAAATCTTACTTCCACTCAAAATTTTCCTTTTGTACGGAATCACATCATTCCCCAACGTCTCTATCCTCCTTTCCATTCTATAAATACCTCCCATTTTCTTCCATAAAATCTCACATCAAATTCTAACTCATCTTTCAAATTCCTACCTCATATCTATTTTCTCTTCTTCCCTGACAAGAATGGCAAAGTGGATAGAGACACTGTTTCTTACAGTCATCACCATTGCTACGGTGATCATGACTTTCTTCTGCCTGCATAGTCCTGAAGAGTGTGGACCTGCAATGGTTGCACTCCCAATCATCTACATGTTATTGTTCATAGCATGGGTCATTAATCGTCATTCTTAAAATTTGCCGTATTTCTTATCTCTTAAATGTACCGTTTATTCGTCGTACTGTTCAATATAGTATGTAATATTTGTACTGTCAGTATTAAATGTTGTATTACTTGTCATAATATTGCTTAATTACTAAGATAATATTTTGTGTGTTTTCTGCCAGTCAAATATTCCTATTTCTGTGCATTAAATGATTTTCAGGGTTATTATCGGTAATTTTGCCCGCATACCGTAAATATTAGTTATTTATTATGTCTGTGTTTTTAACAAGTCATGTAAACAACTTTCATTTTTCACATAAAACAAAAACAACAAAAAAAAAGAAAATTAACTTTGACTGTTGATTTTTCACTCTAACTGCTACGTCAATACCTGAACAGTCAGTCGACAGCCAAACTGCTGGCAGTACAATTCTCAGTATTTTGTACCATCAATCAAATCAATCTTTCACAATTCAAAATTCCAAGATTTTTGTTCTAGAAGTCTTCTGAATATCACGCGATTAGCAGAGACTCAACACTGCACAAAAATCAGGTACGCTTAACTGTCTCCTACACAAACAGTCCCTAATCAGGGTTTTTCTTGTTTTTACAGGAGCAACAAGTTTTTGAGAGCTCAAATGGATTTCATACACATCCATATATCTCAAAGTACCATCATACAAATTTTCAAACTTCAATTCATTCAGACGCACCGTCAGCAGCTCAAACAGTCAACAGACGACCCGTTTGACCAAAAAAGTCAACTGACAGTCAAAAATGAAATTTTTTGTCAAAGTCCATATTTTGTCAAAGGATTCATCATTTGATCATTGGATGATCATAATTCATCAAGGAAAGATCAAAAATCAACAAAACCCTAAGATTCAAAATTAGGGTTTTTACCTGAAAAGTCAACTCAACTTTGACTGGTCATAACTCTCTCATCCTTCATCCAAAAAATTCAAACCAAATCTTGTTTTGAAGGAAATTCAATTATCTTTCAAATGCCATTGATCCCATAGTCATTGGATTCACCATTTGAAAAATATGATCAAAGACATTACAGGTCATTTTCAAAGTCAACAAAAAGACACTTTTTTCAAAAGGACACACAAGGAGCATCAAAAATCATTTTGACATGAGACCAAAGACATTGGTTAGAGGACTCTTTGAGGTTTCCAAAAAGTGCAAGATCTCCTTCATATGACAAAAATTGAAGGATTTACACCTTGTTGAAGTTGGCTAAATTTTGGGAAAATACATGAAATCAACATTGCTCAAAAATGTATTTTTTCCAAATGGGGCCAAGTTTTCAGCATTCAAACATCATTTCCATGATGTTATGGGCCTCCCACGACCAAGACTAAGCCCATACCTTTTTTTATCCATTTTTGCATGATTTTATCTTATTTTAAGATTAAAATTAAAAGGAAAATGCATGGATAATGGTTAGCTTACAAATCAAGCATGACTCACCTCAAAGAATCTTCATCTTTCTGCAGAGAATTGAAGGGCAAGGCAGGTGCATTGAAGGCAAGATGACTTGGTCAAGAATTCAAGCTTTTTTAATATTAAAAAACCAAAGTTTCAACAAAGGCAACTAAAGACACTTCTTAGCTTCAATTGTAAGCACTCAATGCTTATAAATAAGCTATCATAGTTCAGTAACAAAAAGAGGCGAGTTCAGAAGCATACATAAGCTCATAACACTTGTAATCACTTGAAAAAAATTCAAAGAAAACTCAAATTCGAATTTGTAATTTCAGTCCATTTCAATACAAACTAAGCATTCATACACCTTCCTTGAACATCACTGAAACTATCTCAATCAATTACAAGCCTTGAAGCTCACTGAATCGAGCTACACAGGTCAAAATTTGTTCAAACTAAAATCAATTCGTATCTGGTTATTCACACATGTTTAACAAGATGTAGACATACTATTGAGTTTGGTTTGAGGTGTAGATCATTTCTGGAAACTTAATTGAAGTTTGGACACGTACAAACGAAACCACCATTTTAGGGTTCGTAGCTTCAAAATTAGGGCTTTCTAAATTAGGCAAAATTAGAGGTTCTAATTAGTACCATTGAATTCGCATGGACCAAACGAATTGAACTGATAGGTCGCGCCAAATTTATGTGTACGTTTGACCCTATTCGCTATTTTGCAGGTTTAGTAAGTAACCAATTACAGCGCTTTTGGTAAGAAAGCGCTATTAAAAGTCTTGTCTGAAGGTTGAAGACGAAGACGTGTCACCCCCCTATTGGTTCTGACGCGCGCGTTTTTTTGAATATAACCCTTGGTTTCAGTGTTTTGCAGGCGCGTCATAAGTGATGTTCCCTCACCATCTGGACCATCTGATCTCATTTATGACTCATCCAACGCTCCAGATCACGCGTGCACATCATACTCCCTCATAAATTTCCACACAGGATCAGTATCCTTTTATTTCTATTTTATTTTCTATTTTATTTTAATTTCTTTGTTAAATTAATTAAAAATAGTTTTAAAAATCCAAAAAATACACAAAAAATATTTTTAGACTTCTAAAATAATATATTATTTTCTGAAATAAAAATATTTTATTTTTCTTCAAAATTTTAATATTTTGCATAATTAATTAGTATATATTTATATATTGGCTTTTTAATTATTCTAACCAATCAAAAAATCATAAAAAAAATTGTTCTTTATATAAAATATTGTTTATATATTATAAACTAATTTTGTACATATTTTGAATAATTTTCTCTCTAAGTTTTAATTATTTGTATAATTATTTGCATAATTATGTATTAATTAACTTAATCAATTTCAAATCAATTTCAAAAATTGCAAAAAATTAGTTTTGTTTTAAAATTAATTGACCAATATTTTGTACATATTTTAAACTTAATTTCTAGGTTTAAATCTATTTTCATCTTTTTTCTTCATTTTAATTTAATTAATCATGCATTAATTATAATTAAAACCAATCATAAAAAATCCAAAAACATGCCTTTTATTTTTCTTGCAATTTAAAATTCCTAGATAAATGTATAGGATGTCAAATTCATGTAAATAGGCTAGTTTACATTTCCTGCACAATCGATGTAATAGCGTAGATTTACTTTCCGCACTTTACATTTCCGCATTTTAATTTCCAGCAAATATAAACTGCGTGTATGTCAAAGATAAAATTGAACCGTTAGATCACTAACTTCAAAGATAAAATATCTGAATCCAAACACAATCACACTTGCACCTCTTAAGGTAATCCCTTCTCATTCTTTTCAAAATCAAAGTCAAAATTCCACTGTTTTGAGTACAAAATCGAACCTTGCGTTTATATCCGGTGAAAGGATAGATTTTTAAAGGAAATAAGGATAAAGACCTTACAACTCAGGGTAGACCTCCTAGTTTGCTTGCTCAAATCAAAACAAACAAAATTCTCATACACTGTTGTTTTTCAAAACAAAACTTTCAAAAAAGACAATACTTTGTATACATCCAAACACGGATTATTACAAAGTTAACGTTCTTTTCAAAACATCTTTCGAAAGATAAACAAGCATTTTGTATACATCCACACACGGATCATTACAAAATTCAATTTACAAAAGTATTTGGAACCACATATGAGCAATTTCAGAGCAATTGAAAAGTGATCGAAAAACAAGTGAGCTAAGCAAACTTAAGAGCCCATGGATAACCATGGATACAAAGGGTGCTAACACCTTCCCTTTGTATAACCTACCCCCTTACCCAGAATTTCTTAAAGGTCTTTTTTCTGTTTCTTTTATAAACCTTTCCTTAATTGGATAAAATAAAAGGTCGGTGGCGACTCTGTGAATTTTCAAAAATGCGAAAGCATTAAGCGATAAAAAAGAGTCAGTTCACGTATCTCTACAGAACAGAGGTATGGCCCGGGATTAAAAAATCGGAGGTCCACAGAACTGGCGACTCTGCTGGGGAGATACTTTCAAAAAAACAAAATGTTTTCAAAAGGGGTTACCTTAAGAGAATAGATCGCTTCGATGTTTTCAATTGTTTGACTTGATTGCTCTATTTTTCAAAGGTTTGTTTGGGTATTTTGCTTGTGTGAAAGATTCTAACCCGAATCTCGAGATACCTTAAGTATATGACAATAGACCAAGGAAACTGTACGGCATGTACCGATACGGTTGATCTGGTAGTCATCATTAGTGCGATACTTTGGTTTATACTGATGTCCCTTGAAAACGATCAAGGAGTATATTAGGCTTCCGAAATGTCATTAAACACTAATTTGTCTTAGAACCTTTTTAGTTGAACTTGACTTGTGGCCTATTAAGTGGCTAGCTTTGAAATTGATCGAAGTTAGTTATCCTCGAGGAATATTTTGATCGGCCGCTCGAGCGCCGTATTGAGATGTTACTTCCAAGGATCATAGAACCCGAATACTATTCTAGGACAGGTTTTAACCAACTCAACTTCAGTGGGGAGGGTATCACCTATCAGCTCCATGCAAGCCTTTAAACCTAAGGCTATTGTTTGATTTGTTTTTGTGTGCCACATGTTTGCATCATAAGCATATCATTTTTGCACCAAACACTTCAAGGATCAAAGAGTTTACCTTTGTTTTTGCAGGTAATGGCTCCCGCCACCAAAGATTACATCCGAATCAACATCTCAACGGTACCATCTGAACTAAAAGACTTAGTGTCAGAATTCCCCAGGAATGTTCAATTCACTGAAAGGCATGGTCACCTACTCCATTTGGTTACCTCAAAATTTGAAGAAGACATGATACGGGTCCTGTTCCAGTTCTTTGACCCTGAACATCATTGCTTTACCTTTCCTGATTACCAGTTGGTACCCACTTTGGAAGAATTCTCTGAACTAATGGGATTGCCTGTTCGAAATCAATTACCTTTCACTGGTTTAGAAAGGATTCCAAAACCTGAAGTCATTGCTGCTGCTTTACATCTGCGGAAATCAGAAATCGAGTCCAATTGGGAAACAAAGAGTGGAGTTAAGGGTTTGCTTGCCAAGTTCTTGTTGGAAAAGGCTCGACTACTGCTAGAAAACAAAAGTTATCCAGCTTTTGAGGAAGTTATGGCACTTTTGATCTATGGGTTGGTTTTATTCCCAAATCCCGACCAGTTCATAAGTGTACACATCATCAACCTTTTCCTAATCCGTAACCCGGTACCAACATTGCTGGGAGACATTCTACATTCTCTACACACTCGTACCATGAAGAAACGAGGAACTCTCATGTGCTGTATACCACTACTGGCTAGGTGGTTTACATTTCATCTTCCCCGATCAGTGTTGAGAAATGAACAAAGAATGCAATGGTCTCGCAGGATTATGTCTTTGTCTCATTCAGATATCCGGTGGAACAACTTCTTTCAAAGAGACATTACTATCATTGATCATTGTGGAGAGTACCCTAATGTGCCACTCCTTGGCATCAAAGGAGGCATCACTTACAATCCCTCTTTAGCTCTACGCCAATTCGGATATGCAAGGAGCAACGGTCCTCATGACATGATTATCCATGGCATTGTGTTTGATTACGAGAATGATTCTCATAGACACCGACGAAGGTTCATACATGCATGGGGCAGTGTCTATAGAATAGAAAGCAAAACTCTGGGGCAATGGAATTCTATTCCTATGGAACCCTACCTCAGATGGGTCCGCACTCATGCTCAGAAACTCCTTATGCCATATCCTGCTGTTCTACCTGTGACTATTGAACCAGAGGTCGAAGGATATGAACCTCAAGTTATTCTACACCCGGACATGCCAACTGACCTAGAAGAGTTGCAAAAATCTTGGGTTCAACTCAAAGAGGAAAGAGACACCTTCAAATCATACTGTCAAGACTATGAGAGAAGGATATTGGAGCTCACCGGACAGCTTCAAGAAGAACAGCAGATCAACACATTCCTGGGGGCAAAGAGAAAGCGTCCACGGGAGACCTGAAGGATCATTTATTTTATTTCTGTCTTGTAAGCCCAAATGAGGCAAAGAAAAAAGAAGCAAAAAAAAAAAAAAAAGAAATAAATTGATTAACTAACGTTTGTTTCTTCTTTAACAAATCTAAACTCTAAGATCCTTGAAACATTGCACACACATTTCACTTCATGCATTGCATATACATTTCATACATTGCATTCATATACATTGCACATACATTTCATACATTGCATACACATGGCATCCAGTCATACACATTGCATAACAGGTTCACATGACGGATTTCTCATCTCCTCGCTGTTTATTTCAGTCAGAAGAGATGGAATCTGAAACAAGCATCAAGAATCTCGAAGCACAGAATGCCCAAGTTCAAGTGGCAATTCTGGAACTGGCAAAGGGGCAACAAGAACTGAAAGCCCTGATAATCAAGAAGAAAAAGAAGCCCAAAGGATCTGTAGGCGTGAGTCACCTGAAAAGGAAGATCAAAATCCCAGTCAAAAAGTTCAAAAAGCCACCGATCCCTGAAACAGTCGGTGATGATGAACAAGAAGACAATCAAAGCAACCAGGGTTCTGCTAAACCCTCTCTCTCTTCAAATGAAGAAAATGATCATTCTGGGGACGAACCGGATGATGAAAAATACCAACAGCTGGAAGACCGTATGAAAGCTATGGAGATACAAAAAATACCTGGCTTAGATTTCAATGATCTAGGGCTCATCTCGGATGTTGTTATCCCTCCAAAATTCAAAGTTCCTGTCTTTGCAAAATATGATGGAGTTTCTTGCCCGAAACTACATCTGAGATCCTATGTGAGGAAGATACAACCTCATACAACGGATAACAAATTGTGGATTCACTTCTTCCAAGAAAGTCTGTCGGGTACACAACTCGAGTGGTACTATCAGCTGGAAAATACCAAGGTTCATACTTGGGAAGAATTAGCTGCTGCTTTTTACAAACAGTACCAATACAATGCTGATCTTGCGCCAACCCGTACTCAACTAAGGGGCATGTCTATGGGACCAAAAGAAAGTTTCAAAGGATATGCACAAAAGTGGAGAGATATGGCTGGAAGGGTTCAACCACCCTTATCTGATCGCGAACTAGTTGACATGTTCATGGGCACTTTAACTGGCCCTTTCTATAGCCATTTGCTGGGAAGCTCATCATCAGGTTTCACTGACCTGATACTGACCGGAGAACGTGTCGAAAGTGGCATTCAAAATGGAAAAATTCAAATAGGTTCCTCCTCTGGTACTACAAAAAGGCCCATCAGCGGGAGAAATGAGGTCAATGCAACACAAATTCAGAAAAGTCGCAAAAGTGAGCAGCATCAATCTGTAGGGGCAGTTCTGATCTCCGCATCTGCACCTCAAAAAGATCAACAGCCAAAATATACGCATCGACCAGATGCACCAAGAAGAAATTTCACCAGAATCAACATGCCAATCTCTCAGGCATTGCAGCACTTGCTAAAAGCAGATCTGATCACATTAAAAGGTCCTCCAAAGAATGTCAACACTTCCTCTCCGAATTATCGCCCTGATGCGACATGTGCCTATCACTCAAACTGTCCAGGACATGACGCAGATCACTGCTGGGCCCTGAAAAATAAAATACAAGATATGATAGATGCTGGGGAAATTGAGTTCGATCCTCCAGAAACTCCAAATGTCATCACAGCACCTATGCCAAAGCATGACAAAACTGTCAACGCTATCCTGGACACTGTTTACATCTATGATGTGAACGAATTATCAACTCCACTCTGCGAAGTCAAAGGAAAGCTAATCCGAGCTGGTTACTTTCCAGGGTGTGACCCCGACTGCTTTTATTGCTCATGCCTGCCCAATGGTTGTGAAAATCTGAGGATGGGAATTCAAAAATGGATGGATCGCCGTATCATTATGTTTGAGAGGCTCCCTTCTATGGACGTGCTGTGCGAAGTCTTTGCAAACGGGATAAGAATAGAAGATGCCTCAGTGATCTCCAGCTTACCATTCAAAATCTCTGCCAAGGCTCCATTCAAAATTTCTGCTACACTCAAAGTGGCATCAGTAGTCATTGCTAGTCCAACTCCATTTCCATACTCCTCAGACAAAGCTGTCCCATGGGGATACGACACTAATGTTTACGTTCATGGAGTTAAGCAGGGTACCTCGACTGAAGAGGCCGCAAAGTTAACTACTCCAACTGTGGGTAATATTGTGGGTACCAGCAAGATCACGAGAAGTGGAAGAATCTTTTCACCAGAAATTTCTCCAAATGTTGCTGCTGGTCCAGTCCGAGTCCCAGTTCCTAATCAAAATGTCAACGCTCGAGGCAAAGAGCCACAAGTTGAACAAGTTCAAACCCCGGTGGAGATCACTGCTGAGGATCCATCAAAGCAAGAAATGGAGGAAATATTGAAAATCATCTGCAAAAGTGATTACAATATTGTTGAGCAACTGGGGCACACCGCTTCAAAAATCTCAATGCTATCTCTGCTAAAATATTCAGAAGCTCATGCCAAAGCTCTGATGAAGTTCCTGAAAGCTGCGCATGTGCCTCAAGAGATCTCAGTCGACCAATTTGAGAATTGTGTTGCCAATCTAACCGTGAGCAATGGTCTCGGTTTCTCCGATGTGGATCTAACCCCTGCTGGAAAAAATCACAACAAAGCCTTACATATCTCCATTGAATGTAATGGCACCACTCTATCTCATGTGCTAGTAGATAACGGTTCTTCTCTGAACGTGTTACCGAAAACAGTACTAGAAAAGCTTGACTTCGAAGGAATTGTGTTACAACCAAGTGATGTTGTGGTAAGAGCCTTTGACGGGTCAACCAGAACGGTATACGGAAAAGTGAATCTCCCAATCAGAGTGGGTTCTCAAATCTTTGATTCTATCTTTTACGTAATGGAAATTCACCCAGCCTACTCCTGTTTACTTGGACGCCCTTGGATACATGGGGCAAACGCTGTAACTTCTACCCTGCATCAGAAGTTAAAATATCCAGTAAAAGGAAAGATTGTCACAGTCTATGGCGAAGAGGAATATGTGGTTAGTCACCTAAGCAATTCCAAATATGTTGAGTTGGAGGACGAATTCATCGAAACTCCATGCCAATCATTTGAGGTGGTCTCTCCAGATGTCTCTACCACCAAGCATATTCCTGCTACTCCAACTACAACTATGGCTTCTCTCAAAGATGCCAAAGCCATGATTGAACAGGGTGATTGCACAGTATGGGGACAGCTTCCCGATATACCCTACAAGTCTGACAAACTAGGTCTGGGCTATGATAGTGAAAATCAAAAGAATGATCAAAGTCCTCGTTCTGAAGGATTGATGTCACACTTTGTCAGCCAAGAAGTAAACGCTATTGAAGATGAAGGAGTGTTCATGAACCATATCATTCAGCCATATCCAGATGAGATTCCACCCATTTCCATGGGAATGTGGGATGCTGTGGGAGAACCAAACGGCGGGTATAATTATCAGTATGCCGCACCTCAGAATTCTTATATTGCTATGGAAGACCTTACCCCGACTGGATGGGGTGATCAAATTGGAAATGACGAAAGTTTCACAAGTCCCGTCACTGAGCAATATCAAAATCCACCCAAAGAAGTATGGGACACGCTAGGAGAACCCAGCGGCAAATATGACTATATGGTGAAATACTCCGCTCCTCCGAGCTCACAAATTGCTATGGAGGACATTGTCCCAACTGGATGGGATGAACAGTACGATGACAATTTCGCTTTCGAAGAAGCCAGGGAAATACCAAATAACGAGGGTTGCTTTCTGTCAGCATACACTCCTCATCAGGATGCACAAGTCTCTATTCAAAACATCATCCCGACTGCATGGGACGGCCTTATCGAGCATCTCGCTCAGCCAACAGAGATATCTCAGCCTGGGCTCTCGTATCCAGCAGAGTATATCCCTTATCCCGAAGGATCACCGGCTCATTTTCCCACTAATGAAATCAATGCTGTGGAAGATGAAAAAGACAACTGCAACTGGAACAGCTGGGTACCCCCTGCTCACAACAGTGGATTGAACAACTGGAAAGCTGAGGATGTGATCTCCTTTGACCAGGAGTAAATGCCATTTCCTGTTTTCTTTGTGTATATTGTGCAAAGATAAAAATGGTTCCTGAACAATCGAACCATGAGCTTGAAAGCCGTGTGCCTTAGCACACTGGTCCTTCTATAAGGGCTTATCATATCATGATCATGTGCATTCAATAAAATCATGGGACGCTTGCATATTTAAATTTTGTGATCCTTTTTCCTTCTTTCTTCGCTTTCAAATAGCTATGTTTTTTCTTCACACATACTCACATAATTAACATGCAGATTCACATACACTCTGGATCCAGTCAACAACGATTCTGCTATTGCCCGTCATGACTTTGAAAATCCGATCTACCAAACTGAGGACGAAAGTGAGGAAGATTGTGAAGTGCCAAGAGAACTTGCAAGGCTGCTAGAACAAGAAGACAAGGCCATACAGCCTCACGAGGAGCCAATTGAGGTCATCAACTTGGGCAGCAACGAAGAAAAGAAAGAAGTCAAAATAGGGGCTGATTTAGAACACAGCGTCAAGCAAAGACTGATTCAAATGCTGCGAGACTACGTCGAGATATTCGCCTGGTCCTATGAGGATATGCCAGGCCTTGACACGGACATTGTAGTTCATCGCCTGCCAATCAAAGAAGGTAGCACTCCAGTCAAACAGAAACTACGAAGGAGTAGGCCTGATATGTCAAAAAAGATCAAAGACGAGGTTGAAAAACAGTTCAATGCCGGATTCCTAAAAGTTGTAAGTTATCCTCCTTGGATAGCTAACATCGTGCCTGTACCTAAAAAAGACGGGAAAGTCAGAATGTGCGTGGACTACAGAGATCTGAACCGGGCAAGCCCCAAAGATGATTTCCCTTTACCACACATCGATGTACTGGTTGACAATACCGCACAATGCAAGGTATTCTCCTTTATGGACGGATTCTCAGGGTACAATCAAATCAAGATGGCACCCGAAGACATGGAAAAAACAACCTTCACAACACCCTGGGGAACCTTTTGTTACAAAGTAATGCCCTTTGGTCTGAAAAACGCAGGAGCAACCTATCAACGTGCAATGGTAGCGCTATTTCATGATATGATTCATCAAGAAATAGAGGTGTATGTCGATGACATGATTGCAAAATCCAACACCGAGGAAGAACATCTGGGTCATTTACACAAGTTGTTTGACAGACTCAAGAAATACAAGTTGCGACTGAACCCAAATAAGTGTACCTTTGGAGTAAGATCCGGCAAACTCTTAGGTTTCATCGTCAGCAGCAAAGGTATTGAGGTTGATCCCGCCAAGGTTAAAGCCATTCAAGAAATGCCTATACCTCGTACCGAGAAACAAGTCAGAGGATTCTTGGGACGTCTAAATTACATCGCCCGATTTATTGCCCACATGACTACTACTTGTGTGCCGATCTTCAAACTGTTGAAGAAAGATCAAGTGGAAAGGTGGAATGACAAATGCCAGTTAGCCTTTGACAAAATCAAAGAATATCTCCAAAAACCTCCAATCTTGTTGCCACCTGTGGAAGGCAGACCTCTGATAATGTACCTAACTGTGTTAGAAGACTCAATGGGGTGTGTACTAGGACAACATGACGAATCCGGCCGAAAGGAGCACGCAATCTACTATCTTAGCAAAAAGTTTACCGATTGTGAAACAAGATACTCACTACTCGAAAAAACTTGTTGTGCCTTAGCTTGGGCAGCTCGCCGACTAAGACAGTACATGCTAAATCACACCACTTTCCTAATCTCCAAGATGGATCCCATCAAATACGTGTTCGAAAAACCTGCTCTCTCTGGAAGAATAGCGAGATGGCAAATGATCTTAACAGAATATGACATTCAATACACTTCACAAAAAGCAATCAAAGGAAGTGTGGTAGCTGATCATCTGGCTCATCAAGCAGTGGATGATTATCAAGCATTGAACTTTGACTTCCCAGACGAAGACATTATGCTAGTCAATGACTACAAACAACCAGGACCAGAAGAAGGACCCGAGCCAGGATCCCGGTGGACTATGGTTTTTGACGGAGCTTCTAATGCACTTGGCAATGGCATCGGAGCTGTGATCATTTCCCCCGCAGGAAGTTACACACCATTCACTGCCAGGTTATGCTTCAATTGCACTAACAATATAGCCGAATACGAAGCATGTATTCTGGGTCTCAAAGCTGCAATCGATCTAAGAATCAAATTCCTGGAAGTCTACGGAGACTCGGCCTTGGTAATCTACCAAGTCAAAGGGGAATGGGACACGAAGCACCCGAATCTAATTCCTTACAAAGAATATGTGCTGAGTTTGATTCCTTACTTCGAAGAAATCACTTTCGAACACATCCCACGCGAGGAAAATCAACTAGCTGATGCTTTAGCTACCATGTCATCCATGTTCAAAGTCAGGTGGGACAACGAGGCGCCTATGATCACCATTTACAGGCAAGATGAACCATCCTATTGCAATGAGATCAATACCGAAGGAACCGAGGAAAAACCATGGTTCCATGAAGTAAAAAGATATCTCGAAGCTCAGGAGTACCCTGAAGGGGCATCCATTAACGACAGAAAGTTTCTAAGGAGATTTGCTGCCAAATTCTTTCTAAGCAATGGAACCCTATACAAACGCAACCATGACTCGACTTTACTTCGCTGTGTAAACAAGAAGGAAGCAGAACAGATCATGGAAGAAATACACAATGGTACCTTCGGTACTCATTCCAGTGGACATACAATGGCTAAAAAGATCCTGAGAGCAGGTTATTACTGGTCTACCATGGAAACAGACTGCCATCATCACTCCCGAACATGTCACAAATGCCAGATATACGCTGACAAAGTACATGTACCTCCAGTTCCATTAAGCGTCCTGACGGCTCCTTGGCCTTTTGCAATGTGGGGTATTGATATGATTGGAGAAATCAAACCTACTGCCTCCAACGGACATCGCTTTATCCTGGTCGCTATTGACTACTTCACAAAGTGGGTAGAAGCAGCTTCATTTGCTTCTGTCACCAAGAATGTGGTGGCCCGGTTCATCAAATACAATCTCATTTGTCGGTACGGCATCCCTGAACGGATTATCACGGACAATGGCACAAATCTAAACAACAGAATGATTACTGAACTTTGCACACAGTTCAAGATCAAGCATCATAATTCCTCTCCATATCGACCAAAGATGAACGGCGCGGTGGAAGCTGCCAACAAGAACATCAAGAAAATCATACAAAAAATGACAGTAACCTACAAAGACTGGCATGAGATGTTGCCTTTTGCTCTTCATGGTTATCGCACATCTGCGCGTACTTCAACAGGGGCAACTCCATTCTCCTTAGTCTATGGTATGGAGGCAGTTCTTCCAATTGAAATTCAGATTCCTTCCCTAAGGATTATGAAAGAAGCCAATCTAGACGAAGACGATTGGATTCAAACACGGTTGGACCAGATAAACTTGATTGATGAGAAAAGGCTCGCAGCTATTTGTCATGGTCAGCTATACCAAAAGCGTATGATCAAAGCCTTCAACAAAAAAGTCAAAAGTCAAGCATACCAAACTGGTGGCTTGGTTGTCAAACGCATCATCTTACCACAAGGTGATCCCAGAGGCAAATGGACTCCCACCTACGAGGGACCATTCATAATCAAGAAAATATTCTCCGGCGGCGCCATGTTGCTTACCACCATGGATGGCGAGGATTTCCCACACCCTGTGAATGCTGACATAGTCAAAAAATACTTCTCTTAAAAAGAAAAAAACAGCTCGCTAAGTTGAAAACCTGAAAGGGCAACTTAGGCAAAAAAATGAGCGTCTCGGTGGATTGAAAACCCGAAAGGGCGGTCCAGGCAAAAATTAGAGACTAAACAAATACTATCCCGGTAGGCTGAAAACCTGAAAGGGCAGCCTAGGCAAAAGTTAGGGAATGAAGCATACAACAGTGTTCCGTTCAGCTGCCTACTCACCATCAAGATTCAACACCTCAAAGACACCGATCAGTCCAATCACTTTCTTCCAACAAGTGAGGGATGAGATGCTCGAGGACAGATTGGCAATAGCAGAGTTGAAACTTGACTGGATTGTTTTCACATAGCTATTTATCTTCATAAATATTTTCCAAAACTTTCTGACAATTTCCTACTTCTAGGATTGTTGTCTCCCTGTGCTAACCAGCCTATCATGGCTCTTTTTCAAAAATCAATGCAGCTTAGGCTCAAAAATCACTATTTTCACTTTTTCTGTTTTAAATACGTAAGACGTCCCAATGATAATTTTGAATGAACATGTGCATTTGAATATGATTGATGTTTACCAGGAAAAACAGGAATAGCATTCAGGAAATGTCCCAATTATCTGGACATCATCCCATCAGAAGAAAATCCCCAAGAGAAACGCATTTCTCAGCAAATTCCTCAAAAAGATTTTCTCTTCAAAAGAAGTCTTATCCCCCAGCAGGGTTGTTCCAGATTACTATCTTCAGAAGGTGTGATCCCCGCACCCGGACTTGGTCAGATAGTGCATCGGAGGATTATGCATCTTCCTCATTCCCATTTGAAAGGGCATCAGAACTTCCAGCTACCTTTCATTCTCAAGAGATATTCAAAGATCCTTCAACAGGATACCAGGGTTCTCAAAGAATTTCCCCAGCCGAGGGTACTCAAACAAGACAAAAGATCATCAACGATCACAATATAGTCATGTCCAGATGACTAGTGGGAATTTATTTTTCCAACTAGAAGCTTGACACGCATCACATACTCATACATCACACATTCATATTCACATTCACACATTCATATTCACATTCACATATTCACATTCACACATTCATATTCACATTCACATCATATTCATACATCATACATCATACGTTATGCATCATGCGCATATTCATATGCATATTCATACACAACATAACATGCATATTTCTCCGGGAATATCTCACATTTACATACATCATAAACATTGCATATCACTAACTTGATTTTTCAGGTAGACGGATATCTTCAACAAATATGTTTCAATCACATGCAGTGTTCACCTGAATTCCATGAACGGTTCTCTCAGATATAATCAAGCCGAAGATTCATTCTAATCACTTACCAACTCAAAAATAAGCATCACAGATCTAAAGTTGATACCTCAGACGGTTCCAGAACGATCTACCATTGCAGATCTAAAGCGATACCTCAGACGGTTCCAGAACGATCTAGCATCACAGATCTAAAGCGATACCTCAAACGGTTCCAGAACGATCTAATATTGCAGATCTAAAGCGATACCTCAGACGGTTCCAGAACGATCTAACGTTGCAGATCTAAAGCGATACCTCAGATGGTTCCAAAACGATCTAACATCAAAGATCTAAAGCTGATACCTCAGACGGGTCCACAATGATCAACTTTCAAAATCTAAAGCGGAAAAACTTTGGACAAGTTCCGTAGCAATCATCCTCCAAGACTTAAAGCGGTAACCTTGGACGGTTCCGAAAGAGTCAACACAAAGACTTTCAAATCCTTCATCAAGATATAATCAATGGATTCATTCTGATGAACAAACCATCAACCCATTCACCAGGTGGCATCTGAAAGCCCATCTCAGGTAATGTTTCAATCTGCCAACAACATTTCGCAGACGACATTCAAATGCAACTTCCAACATCTCTTCTGATCAAGGTAAGTGCAAATTTTCAGGGCATCTAAATATTCAATCATCTTCTACCTTCAGATTTCAGACAATCTCTTCAGGTTTAAGAAGATTGAATAGGGGCAACTGTTATACCCCAAAATTTGCCCACATCTTTTTTCAAGAAAACTCCAATCTGAAAATTAAGAGTCTCATATAATTATGGATTATTTCAACAAATATCCTAACATATGAAACACTTAGTTTTTAGAATTTTTCTTATACAGTAATTTGGCTTACAGTTGAATTTATTCTTACGCAAACGCCAAATACTGTTTATTACTTCACACATGCTATTTATTTATTTACAGATAAATAGTACTGACACAATTGGTACAGAGTTAAATCTTTTTGCAGGCGCAGAATCAGGAAACTCAGACTGTACTGGTAACAAGTAGATTATTATTATCTTTTGTTTCCCACTAATTTTTGTACTATATTCCATTATTTTCAAAAATCTTTTCAAATCTCTTTTTCAAAAATCAAATCTCTCTTTTTCCCAACACTATCTCCACTTTCTTTCAAATCTTACTTCCACTCAAAATTTTCCTTTTGTACGGAATCACATCATTCCCCAACGTCTCTATCCTCCTTTCCATTCTATAAATACCTCCCATTTTCTTCCATAAAATCTCACATCAAATTCTAACTCATCTTTCAAATTCCTACCTCATATCTATTTTCTCTTCTTCCCTGACAAGAATGGCAAAGTGGATAGAGACACTGTTTCTTACAGTCATCACCATTGCTACGGTGATCATGACTTTCTTCTGCCTGCATAGTCCTGAAGAGTGTGGACCTGCAATGGTTGCACTCCCAATCATCTACATGTTATTGTTCATAGCATGGGTCATTAATCGTCATTCTTAAAATTTGCCGTATTTCTTATCTCTTAAATGTACCGTTTATTCGTCGTACTGTTCAATATAGTATGTAATATTTGTACTGTCAGTATTAAATGTTGTATTACTTGTCATAATATTGCTTAATTACTAAGATAATATTTTGTGTGTTTTCTGCCAGTCAAATATTCCTATTTCTGTGCATTAAATGATTTTCAGGGTTATTATCGGTAATTTTGCCCGCATACCGTATATATTAGTTATTTATTATGTCTGTGTTTTTAACAAGTCATGTAAACAACTTTCATTTTTCACATAAAACAAAAACAACAAAAAAAAAAGAAACTTAACTTTGACTGTTGATTTTTCACTCTAACTGCTACGTCAATATCTGAACAGTCAGTCGACAGCCAAACTGCTGGCAGTACAATTCTCAGTATTTTGTACCATCAATCAAATCAATCTTTCACAATTCAAAATTCCAAGATTTTTGTTCTAGAAGTCTTCTGAATATCACGCGATTAGCAGAGACTCAACACTGCACAAAAATCAGGTACGCTTAACTGTCTCCTACACAAACAGTCCCTAATCAGGGTTTTTCTTGTTTTTACAGGAGCAACAAGTTTTTGAGAGCTCAAATGGATTTCATACACATCCATATATCTCAAAGTACCATCATACAAATTTTCAAACTTCAATTCATTCAGACGCACCGTCAGCAGCTCAAACAGTCAACAGACGACCCGTTTGACCAAAAAAGTCAACTGACAGTCAAAAATGAATTTTTTTGTCAAAGTCCATATTTTGTCAAAGGATTCATCATTTGATCATTGGATGATCATAATTCATCAAGGAAAGATCAAAAATCAACAAAACCCTAAGATTCAAAATTAGGGTTTTTACTTGAAAAGTCAACTCAACTTTGACTGGTCATAACTCTCTCATCCTTCATCCAAAAAATTCAAACCAAATCTTGTTTTGAAGGAAATTCAATTATATTTCAAATGCCATTGATCCCATAGTCATTGGATTCACCATTTGAAAAATATGATCAAAGACATTACAGGTCATTTTCAAAGTCAACAAAAAGACACTTTTTTCAAAAGGACACACAAGGAGCATCAAAAATCATTTTGACATGAGACCAAAGATATTGGTTAGAGGACTCTTTGAGGTTTCCAAAAAGTGCAAGATCTCCTTCATATGACAAAAATTGAAGGATTTACACCTTGTTGAAGTTGGCTAAATTTTGGGAAAATACATGAAATCAACATTGCTCAAAAATGTATTTTTTCCAAATGGGGCCAAGTTTTCAGCATTCAAACATCATTTCCATGATGTTATGGGCCTCCCACGACCAAGACTAAGCCCATACCTTTTTTTATCCATTTTTGCATGATTTTATCTTATTTTAAGATTAAAATTAAAAGGAAAATGCATGGATAATGGTTAGCTTACAAATCAAGCATGACTCACCTCAAAGAATCTTCATCTTTCTGCAGAGAATTGAAGGGCAAGGCAGGTGCATTGAAGGCAAGATGACTTGGTCAAGAATATAAGCTTTTTTAATATTAAAAAACCAAAGTTTCAACAAAGGCAACTAAAGACACTTCTTAGCTTCAATTGTAAGCACTCAATGCTTATAAATAAGCTATCATAGTTCAGTAACAAAAAAGAGGCGAGTTCAGAAGCATACATAAGCTCATAACACTTGTAATCACTTGAAAAAAATTCAAAGAAAACTCAAATTCGAATTTGTAATTTCAGTCCATTTCAATACAAACTAAGCATTCATACACCTTCCTTGAACATCACTGAAACTATCTCAATCAATTACAAGCCTTGAAGCTCACTGAATCGAGCTACACAGGTCAAAATTTGTTCAAACTAAAATCAATTCGTATCTGGTTATTCACACATGTTTAACAAGATGTAGACATACTATTGTGTTTGGTTTGAGGTGTAGATCATTTCTGGAAACTTAATTGAAGTTTGGACACGTACAAACGAAACCACCATTTTAGGGTTCGTAGCTTCAAAATTAGGGCTTTCTAAATTAGGCAAAATTAGAGGTTCTAATTAGTACCATTGAATTCGCATGGACCAAACGAATTGAACTGATAGGTCGCGCCAAATTTATGTGTACGTTTGACCCTATTCGCTATTTTGCAGGTTTAGTAAGTAACCAATTACAGCGCTTTTGGTAAGAAAGCGCTATTAAAAGTCTTGTCTGAATGTTGAAGACGAAGACGTGTCACCCCCCTATTGGTTCTGACGCGCGCGTTTTTTTGAATATAACCCTTGGTTTCAGTGTTTTGCAGGCGCGTCATAAGTGATGTTCCCTCACCATCTGGACCATCTGATCTCATTTATGACTCATCCAACGCTCCAGATCACGCGTGCACATCATACTCCCTCATAAATTTCCACACAGGATCAGTATCCTTTTATTTCTATTTTATTTTCTATTTTATTTTAATTTCTTTGTTAAATTAATTAAAAATAGTTTTAAAAAATCCAAAAAATGCATAAAAAATATTTTTAGACTTCTAAAATAATATATTATTTTCTGAAATAAAAATATTTTATTTTTCTTCAAAATTTTAATATTTTGCATAATTAATTAGTATATATTTATATATTGGCTTTTTAATTATTCTAACCAATCAAAAAATCATAAAAAAAATTGTTCTTTATATAAAATATTGTTTATATATTATAAACTAATTTTGTACATATTTTGAATAATTTTCTCTCTAAGTTTTAATTATTTGTATAATTATTTGCATAATTATGTATTAATTAACTTAATCAATTTCAAATCAATTTCAAAAATTGCAAAAAATTAGTTTTGTTTTAAAATTAATTGACCAATATTTTGTACATATTTTAAACTTAATTTCTAGGTTTAAATCTATTTTCATCTTTTTTCTTCATTTTAATTTAATTAATCATGCATTAATTATAATTAAAACCAATCATAAAAAATCCAAAAACATGCCTTTTATTTTTCTTGCAATTTAAAATTCCTAGATAAATGTATAGGATGTCAAATTCATGTAAATAGGCTAGTTTACATTTCCTGCACAATCGATGTAATAGCGTAGATTTACTTTCCGCACTTTACATTTCCGCATTTTAATTTCCAGCAAATATAAACTGCGTGTAAGTCCAAGATAAAATTGAACCGTCAGATCACTAACTTCAAAGATAAAATATCTGAATCCAAACACAATCACACTTGCACCTTTTAAGGTAATCCCTTCTCATTCTTTTCAAAATCAAAGTCAAAATTCCACTGTTTTGAGTACAAAATCGAACCTTGCGTTTATATCCGGTGAAAGGATAGATTTTTAAAGGAAATAAGGATAAAGACCTTACAACTCAGGGTAGACCTCCTAGTTTGCTTGCTCAAATCAAAACAAACAAAATTCTCATACACTGTTGTTTTTCAAAACAAAACTTTCAAAAAAGACAATACTTTGTATACATCCAAACACGGATTATTACAAAGTTAACGTTCTTTCCAAAACATCTTTCGAAAGATAAACAAGCATTTTGTATACATCCACACACGGATCATTACAAAATTCAATTTACAAAAGTATTTGGAGCCACATATGAGCAATTTCAGAGCAATTGAAAAGTGATCGAAAAACAAGTGAGCTAAGCAAACTTAAGAGCCCATGGATAACCATGGATACAGAGGGTGCTAACACCTTCCCTTTGTATAACCTACCCCCTTACCCAGAATTTCTTAAAGGTCTTTTTTCTGTTTCTTTTATAAACCTTTCCTTAATTGGATAAAATAAAAGGTCGGTGGCGACTCTGTGAATTTTCAAAAATGCGAAAGCATTAAGCGATAAAAAAGAGTCAGTTCACGTATCTCTACAGAACAGAGGTATGGCCCGGGATTAAAAAATCGGAGGTCCACACACCTGTACTTTCTTCTGATCTGATGTTTGAATATAATATTTGAATATCATCAGAGTCAAACAGCTTGGTGCATAGCATCTTCTTGTCTTCTGACCTTGAAGTGCTTCTGAGCGTGATACCATGAGAACTTCAGTGCTTCTGCTTCTGACCTCAAGTTCTTCTGATGCTTTCATAGACCCATGTTCTGATTCTGCCTTGACCATCTTCTGATGTCTTGCCAGACCATGTTCTGATGTTGCATGCTGAACCTTCTGAGACAAAGCTTCTGAGCGCTGATTTGTGCATACTCTTTATATATTTCCTGAAATGGAAATTGCAATGTATTAGAGTACCACATTATCTCACACAAAATTCATATCCTTGTTATCATCAAAACTAAGAATATTGATCAGAACAAATCTTGTTCTAACAATCTCCCCCTTTTTGATGATGACAAAAACATATATAAATGATATGAATTTGCGATCAGAAAGAGCAGACGACTAAAGACAAATTACACAGCTATAGCATAAGCATGTGAATATGTCTCCCCCTGAGATTAACAATCTCCCCCTGAGATGAATAATCTCCCCCTGAAATAAATACTCGAAGAACTTTAATAATAAAAGACTTCCCTGATTATTTCGGTAGAGACGATCACATAAGCTTCTTGCTTCTGATAATTCATAGCTTCTGACTTCTGCTTCCATTGGACAGCTTCAGAACTTGAATTTCTTTAGATCCCTAGAACACTCACAGCTTCTGATTCCTGCTTCCATTTAGGACAGCTTCAGAACTTGAATTTCTTTGATCTTCAGAACATTCACAGCTTCTGATTCCTGCTTCCATTTAGGACAGCTTCAGAACTTGAATTTCTTTAATCTTCAGAACATTCACAGCTTCTGATTCATGCTTCCATTTAGGACAACTTCAGAACTTGAGTTTTCTGGATCTTTTAGAACATTCACAGCTTCTGATTTCTGCTTCCCTCGGATAGCTTCAGAGCTTTGAATTTCTTCTTACATCACTTCATGCTAGCTTGTATCAGAACATTGTTGAATGTACCAGAGCATCATCAGAGCATCTCTACATCCTGAAATGTTACAGAACAAAACTAAACGACAAAAGTCAGCATGAATGAGTTAGAACATAAGATGTGTATCAGAACACAAAATATGTATCAGAGCCATATAAGCCATATAGACTATATCAGATCTAATAGACAATGTATTAGAGCAAATAGACAATGATTTGGATCATATTCTACTATCAGAATTTCTGATCATTCTTGCTTCTGATTCTGAAGTTTCTTAGCACTCAGCTTGCTTCAAGAATCCAAGAGCTATCTCTGATCATTTCTTCTTGCTTCTGATTCTGAAGCTTCATTGCACTCAGCTTGCTTCAAGAATCCAAGAACTTGATTCATCTTGTTGCTCCTCATGTTGGTCTTGAATCTTTGATTCCTGCAACAACACAACTTAAAAACACATGAAGCTTGCAGCTTCTGTTAGTAAATGTGGGGTCTTTTTACTCGGTAACTGATAATATTAATCATATCATTTATCATATATTTTCTCCCCCTTTTTGTCATAACATCAAAAAGCATAAAAGATTCAGATGCAAAGCAAGAGACAAAAGGAAAGAAACATAAATAACTTTTCATTGATTTCAACAAGAAAGATTACAAAAGAGGAATGCAGGAAAACAGATGCAACAAGGAAGGAAAACTACAAAGACCAAAGGACTAAGATCCTAGCCTACGCAAAATCCGCGCCAGAACATCATGAATCCCGTCAGTGCTTGTAGCTTGCCTTGCCATGAAGGAGCGAAACTCAGCATTGGCTGCTTCTTGCGCGTCCAAACGAGAAGCTAGCATAGCTTGATTCTGATGAAGAGCTTCCAAGGTCTCCATCTGAGCTGAGGTTTCACCAGAAGAAGAGGCACCAGAATTTCTGCCAAAAGGGACAGCAATCTCAGCAGGGTGATCTTCTGGAAGGTCTTCAGCTTGTGCATCTTCCATCTCCTCATCTGAGTCTGACTCAGAAGTAGCCTTAGCATATTCTGGTTCAGGCAGCTCAGAAGTTCCAACTTCCAACGCTTGAAGAATAGTTGCTAGGTTTGTTGGAGGAGTAGGACCAACAACTTCAGCGGGATAAACCACTACTGGAAAGACCATGTGAGGTGCTTTTTCAGAAGGGTTCATTCTGAACCAGTTAAACAGCCACTGAAAATCTCCAGTCAGCACAGGAAACCATGGTCTCCACACCACGATGTCTCTGTAGAGATTTTCTTCTTCCAACTCATCTGCAGGTATCTTCTCCTCAAGAACTCTTCTGTTCCTGATGAGATGGTGATAGCTGCTTTCACCAACTTCCAACCGAAGACCACGAACACCAGGAGCTTCAGACATGATCCTTCTCTGAGTGTCTGTAGCCCTAACCAGAAAATCCTGACGAAAGGTATCCCAAAGGTTGCTTGTAGCATACTCATCCAGAAGGTTAAGGTGAGCAGCACCCAGAATCTCCAACCAGCCATTTACATCAGAATGTAAAAGCTCCAGAAATGATTGAGTGGTAGGGGTTGGAGGGTTGACAGTGAACCTGGAGTCGGGAAAAACAACACTGTAGGGGTTAGGTGTTCTGGTGGGAAAAGGGTGTGAGAGAGATGAAGAAATATCTGATGGATGGGTTGAAGGAGAGGAGATATCAGATGGTGAAGAAGGTGGTTCCGAGAGGATGAATGAGGAGGAAGAGGTGGTGGAGGTCTGTGAAGAGGGAGG
This sequence comes from Vicia villosa, assembly GCF_029867415.1. Taxonomy (NCBI): domain Eukaryota; kingdom Viridiplantae; phylum Streptophyta; class Magnoliopsida; order Fabales; family Fabaceae; genus Vicia; species Vicia villosa. The sequence continues at coordinate 142,432,131 of NC_081180.1, forward strand.
TGATTGAGGGGTACCGTCGAGGGGTTGATACACACGTCTAGAGTAGTTTCCAGACATCATAGCTTCAAACGGGTTCACTTTGAGAGAGTCATAGGTGATCCTTACTCTTTTTGGTTTGGTTTCTTGTTCAGCAGTTGCCTTTCTCTTTTGTTTTCGATCATTATCTTGATTTCCAGAGCTTGACGATGGATTCATGATGAAGTTGCAGATATTGGAAACTGCTAGGGTTTATGATATGAATGCAAAGAGAGAGAACGAAAAAGAAACTGAATGCAAAGTGAGAGAAATATAAGAGGGAAAAGAAACGTTTGAAGAATATAAAAAGAAAACTGAAAGAGAGTAAATGATGAAAAGCATTTAATGTTACGTGACGTGAGGAGAGATAATAATGACAAAAGACGTGATTTGCACAGTTACCTAAGTAGACGTCCCCTCAACTGCACGCACGCTTGTCCAGGAATAGTGAACACGTGTTTACCATCTGGATAGCCAGTTACAGCTGTTTTGCTTTTAAAGAGATTCTGAATCAACTTAAACAATGAAACGTTAGTAATAACTGAATCACAATTTCTAATTGATTTCAATCAGAACTTCTTATAAACAAAAAATCCAATTTCATTTCAGAAGATACTCATACATAAGATCTTCCCATCTTCTCATTCTGGGCATACATCCATACTGATATTCTTCAGAATGAACTTAAACCTATCTTCAGCAAGGGGTTTTGTAAAGATATCAGCCCATTGATGGTCTGTATCCACAAAGTTTAAGGATATAACACCCTTCTGAACATAGTCCCTTATGAAATGATGTTTAATCTCAATATGTTTAGCTTTTGAATGTAAAATAGGATTCTTAGATAAACATATAGCAGAAGTATTATCACAGAAAATAGGAATGTTACTCTCATATATCTGATAATCTTCCAGCTGACTTCTCATCCAGAGCATTTGTATGCTACAACCAGCAGCATAAACATATTCTGCTTCTGTTGTTGAGAGGGCAATAGTAGCTTGCTTCTTGCTGTACCATGAGATTAGATGACTTCCAAGAAATTGGCAACTTCCAGAAGTACTCTTCCTTTCTATTCTATCTCCAGCATAGTCAGCATCACAAAATCCTACTAAGTTGTAATCTTTAGATCTTCTGTAAACTAAACCAACATTAGTAGTACCTTTCAGATACCTTAGAATTCTCTTAACCGCTGTTAAATGAGATTCTCTTGGATCTGATTGGAATCGAGCACACAAACAAACACTAAAGAGAATGTCAGGTCTAGAAGCAGTTAGATATAGAAGAGATCCAATCATACCTCTGTACAACTTCTGATCTACCTTCTTACTTACCTCATCCTTACCCAGTACACATGTTGGATGCATAGGAGTTTTGGCTTCTTTGCTTTCAGAAAGATTAAACTTCTTCAGAAGTTCTTTCACATACTTCGTTTGATGAACATAGGTTCCATCGGAAGTTTGGTTGATTTGAATCCCAAGGAAATACTTGAGTTCTCCCATCATGCTCATTTCAAATTCAGCCTGCATAGACTCAGCAAACTCCTTTCCAAGTGTAGCATTAGATGTTCCAAAGATAATATCATCAACATATATTTGACAAATTAAAATATCCTTTTTAAATGTTTTACAAAAGAGAGTAGTGTCCACTTTTCCTCTAGTGATGTCATTTTCCAGAAGGAAAGAACTCAAACGTTCATACCAAGCTCTGGGAGCTTATTTCAATCCGTATAATGATTTCTTTAATTTGAAAACATGATTTGGAGACATGGAGTCTTCAAAACCAGGAGGTTGGTGAACATAAACTTCTTCATCTATATAACCATTTAAGAAGGCACTCTTGACATCCATCTGATAAAGAGTGATGTTGTGTTGAGTGGCAAAAGAAATTAATAGACGAATAGATTCTAACCTGGCCACTAGTGCAAAGGTTTCTGTATAATCAATCCCTTCTTGCTGACTATAACCCTTAGCAACCAGTTTGGCTTTGTTTCTTACCACTTCACCTTTCTCACTTAGCTTGTTTCTGAAAACCCACTTCGTACCGATGATGTTAAATCCTTTTGGTCTAGGAACCAAGTCCCATACATCATTCCTTGTAAACTGATTTAGTTCTTCTTGCATGGCAATTATCCAGTCTGGATCTTCTAGAGCTTGATCAACAGAAGTTGGCTCGATCAAAGAAACAAGACCTAATTGACATTCTGCATTGTTCTTAAGGAATGCCCTTGTTCTGATGGGATCATCTTTCTTCCCAAGGATCACATCTTCTGAGTGAGCTGAAGCAAGTCTAGGTGATCTTCTGACTGTTGGTTCTTCAGAAATCCTAAGATTCTCTAAAGATGCAGCAACTTGATCTTCTGATCCATTGCTTCTGAGACTGCCAGCTTCTGCAGCTTTGCTTCTTGGTTCTTCAACTTCTGATATATCAATATCAAAATCTGCAAAATTCTCAAACTGCTTTGGTTTTTCAAGACCAAGCTTATCATCAAACCTGATATTGATTGATTCTTCTACAATCAATGTTTCAGTATTGTATACTCTATAGCCTTTAGAGCGTTCAGAATATCCAAGAAGGAAACATTTTTGTGCTTTGGAATCAAACTTACCAAGATGATCTTTAGTATTCAGAATAAAACATACACATCCAAAAGGATGGAAATATGAAATGTTGGGCTTTCTATTCTTCCACAATTCATAAGGAGTCTTATTTAGAATAGGTCTGATAGAGATTCTATTCTGAATATAACACGCAGTGTTTATTGCTTCTGCCCAGAAATGCTTAGCCATATTGGTTTCATTGATCATGGTTCTGGCCATTTCTTGTAGAGTCCTATTCTTTCGCTCTACAACTCCATTTTGCTGTGGAGTTCTAGGACAAGAGAAATCATGGGCAATACCATTTTCTTTGAAGAACTCTTCAAAGAATCTGTTCTCAAATTCACCACCATGATCACTTCTGACCTTTATGATCTTGCACTCTTTCTCAGATTGAATCTGAGTGCAGAATTCAAGGAACACTGAATGAGACTCATCCTTGTGTTTCAAGAACTTTACCCATGTCCAGCGGCTATAATCATCAACGATGACTAATCCATATTTCTTCCCTCTGACAGATGCTGTTTTGACTGGGCCAAACAGATCAATGTGCAAGAGTTCTAACGGCCTTGAGGTAGAAACAACATTCTTAGACTTGAATGCAGGTCTGGAGAACTTGCCCTTCTGACATGCTTCACAAAGAGCATCTGATTTGTATTTCAGATTTGGGAGTCCTCTGACCAGATTTAGTTTGTTAATCTGAGAAATCTTTCTCAAACTAGCATGACCTAATCTTCTGTGCCAGACCCATTGCTCTTCAGAAACAGACATAAGACAAGTCACCTTCTACTTCTCAAGATCAGAAAGATCAATCTTATAAATGTTGTTCTTCCTCTTGCCTGTAAATAGGATTGAGCCATCCTTCTGACTTACAGCCTTGCAAGACTTTTGATTGAAGATTATATCATAACCATTGTCACTTAATTGACTTATGGACAATAAGTTATGCGTTAATCCTTCTACAAGAAGTACATTAGTTATGGAAGGAGAGTTACCAAGACTTATGGTTCCAGAGCCAATGATTTTTCCCTTCTGATCTCCTCCAAACTTGACTTCTCCACCTGGTTTAAGCACCAGGTCTTAGAATGTAGACCTTCTTCCCGTCATGTGTCGCGAGCACCCAGAGTCCAGGTACCATGACATTTTGCTTTTTGTCCTCTTTTCTGCCAAGGATATCTGCAATAGGAATAATCTTTTCCTTAGGTACCCACAACTTCTTGGGTCCTTTCTTGTTAGTTCTCCTCAAGTTCTGATTGAACTTGGGTTTAGCAAAATATTTAACAGGAGGAACAACATGATATTTCTTATTCTGAGTTCCATGATATTTCTTAGGTTGTGTCACATGCTTCTTGGTGTGTGTTATGTGAAAACTTTGTGCATGTGATGTGTGCTTAATATCATGGGAGTGGCCAAATTTAAATTGGTTATACAGAGGCTTGTATGATATTTTCATATCATCCACAGATTCAAGCTTGTATGGGATTTCACCCTCATAACCAATGCCAACTCTCTTGTTTCCAGACACAGCATATATCATAGAAGCTAGCTGACTTCTGCCAATACTTCTAGATAAGAACTTCCTGAAACTTAAATCATATTCTTTCAGAATATGATTCAGACTGGGAGTGGATTTTTCTGAATCAGAAGGAGATCCAACATTATTGGATAATTTTAAAACTTTTTCTTTTAATTCAGAATTTTCCAACTCAAGCTTCTTAGTTTCAAATTCAAATTGCTTTTTTAGCTTTTTGTATTTGATACTAAGATGAGCTTTTAATTCAAGAAGCTCTGTTAGACTGGAAACTAACTCTTCTCTAGATAGTTCAGAAAATACCTCTTCAGAATCTGATTCTGATGTAGATTCTGATCCATCATCTTCTGTCGCCATCAGCACAAAGTTTGCCTGCTCTCCTTCAGAGTCTGATCCTGATTCTGATTCAGAATCATCTCATGTTGCCATAAGACCTTTCTTCTTATGAAACTTCTTCTTGGGATTCTCCTTCTGAAGTTTTGGACACTCATTCTTGTAATGTCCAGGCTCATTGCACTCATAGCAGACAACCTTCTTCTTGTCAAATCTTCTGTCACCAGAAGATTCTCCTCGTTCAAATTTCTTTGAACTTCAGAAGCCTCTGAACTTCCTTTGCTTGCTTTTCCAGAGTTGGTTCACCCTTCTGGAGATCATGGACAGTTCATCTTCTTCTTCAGATTCTGATTCTTCAGGATCTTCTTCTCTAGCCTGAAAAGCGTTAGTGCATTTTTTAATATTAGATTTTAATGCAATAGACTTACCTTTCTTCTGAGGCTCGTTTGCGTCCAGCTCAATTTCATGGCTTCTCAAGGCACTGATAAGCTCTTCCAAAGAAACTTCATTCAGATTCTTCGCAATCTTGAATGCAGTCACCATTGGGCCCCATCTTCTGGGTAAGCTTCTGATAATCTTCTTTACATGATCAGCCTTGGTGTAGCCTTTGTCGAGAACTCTCAATCCAGCAGTCAGAGTTTGAAATCTTGAAAACATCTTTTCAATGTCTTCATCATCCTCCATCTTGAAGGCTTCATACTTCTGGATTAGTGCAAGAGCTTTGGTCTCCTTGACTTGAGCATTTCCTTCATGAGTCATCTTCAAGGACTCATATATGTCATGGGCCGTTTCCCTGTTAGATATCTTCTCATACTCAGCATGAGAGATAGCATTCAGCAAAACAGTCCTGCATTTGTGATGATTCTTGAAATCTTTCTTTTGATCATCATTCATTTCGCTTCTCGTGAGCCTTACACCAGTAGCTTTAACAGGATGTTTGTAACCATCCAGCAGAAGATCCCATAGATCAGCATCTAGACCAAGAAAGTAACTTTCCAGTTTATCTTTCCAATATTCAAAGTTTTCACCATCGAATATTGGTGGTCTAGTATAACCATTGTTACCATTGTATTGCTCAGCAGAGCCAGATGTAGATGCAGCTGGATTTGTTGGAATTTCACTAGCCATCTTTTATTGAAGTGTTTTTCTCTTCCTGAATCTTTTCTAAACACGGTTAAGTGCTTGCACCTTAGAACCGGCGCTCTGATACCAATTGAAGGATAGAAAAACACTTAGAAAGGGGGGGTTTGAATAAGTGTAGTCTTAAAAACTTGAACGATAAAAATAAATTGCACAGTTATTTTTATCCTGGTTCGTTGTTAACTAAACTACTCCAGTCCACCCCCGCGGAGTGATTTACCTCACCTGAGGATTTAATCCACTAATCGCAACAGATTACAATGGTTTTCCACTTAGTCCGCGACTAAGTCTTCCAGAGTATCCTGATCACAACCTGATCACTCCAGGAACAAATGCTTAGACACAAGCTAAGACTTTCTTAGAGTATCCTGACCACCACGTGATCACTCTAATTACAACTGCTTAGACACAAGCTAAGACTTCCTAGAGTATCCTGATCAACACTTGATCACTCTAGTTACTTACAAATTAATGTAATCAATTCTAAGAGTATTACAATGCTTCTTAAAAGCTATAATCACAACACTGATATTTCTCTTAACGTTTAAGCTTAATCTCACTAATATATTACAACAGCAATGTAGTGAGCTTTGATGAAGATGAAGTTTCTGAGCTTTGAATTGAACAACGTTTCAGCAAGTTAATATTCACAGAATTTGGTTCAGAGTTATTAACCTTGCTTCTCATCAGAACTTCATATTTATAGGCGTTTGAGAAGATGACCGTTGAACGCATTTAATGCTTTGCGTGTTCCGTACAGCTTTGCATTTAATGTTTCACGCTTTTGTCAACTACCTCGAGCCTTGTTCACGCTGTGTCTACTGACGTTGCCTTTAATAGCTTCCAACGTTCCTTTTGTCAGTCAGCGTAGCCTGCCACCTGTACTTTCTTCTGATCTGATGTTTGAATATAATATTTGAATATCATCAGAGTCAAACAGCTTGGTGCATAGCATCTTCTTGTCTTCTGACCTTGAAGTGCTTCTGAGCGTGATACCATGAGAACTTCAGTGCTTCTGCTTCTGACCTCAAGTTCTTCTGATGCTTTCATAGACCCATGTTCTGATTCTGCCTTGACCATCTTCTGATGTCTTGCCAGACCATGTTCTGATGTTGCATGCTGAACCTTCTGAGACAAAGCTTCTGAGCGCTGATTTGTGCATACTCTTTATATATTTCCTAAAATGGAAATTGCAATGTATTAGAGTACCACATTATCTCACACAAAATTCATATCCTTGTTATCATCAAAACTAAGAATATTGATCAGAACAAATCTTGTTCTAACACTATGTTTTATTTGGAGTTTGAAGTTGTGAATCCGCTGTGTGATTAATTAAAGTTGATTTATTATTTTAAAGACTAAATAGGTCGTTATGAGTTCATTCGTTTCAAAAGTGTTATGTATCTATTTTGAATGCATTTATGCCGTTGTGATTAAGTTGTATATGTGATATCCCATGTATTGATTGGAATTTTTATCCTCTGATTTTCATTATAATTACTGGGTAGAAATGGGGTGTTACATTGTCGCAATAAAGCAACAAGCAAAAGTAAGTACTTGTTTTATTGTCTCCACATGGATTAGTATGAAATCAATGCCATTCAACATTTAGTATGTTTTTAAGCTTAAGTTTGCAAGGGTTTTGAAAGTTAAAAGTTACGGAAAGTAAAACGGTTGAATGATAAGCAACATTTCGGAGAGATATGAGAACTTGTCAAGATTAGAGTTCTTACACCGGTAGAATACACATTTTACCAACTAGTTATACATAATCTAAACATTCATCAATATCATCACGTATCGCTCATAACAGAGTTTATGTTTAAACTTCTGATGAGGTATCAACCTTATTGTTTAATCGACAATGTCTCAACCTATCAATCAATACGGCAACATTAAGAATTGATACTTTATGTGAATGCTAAACCTAAAGCTATGTCTAACATTTAGAATCTAACAGAGGCTTATCTTAGGTCAAGATTCGATTCGTATCTCTCAATAGAAATTCAAATCGGTTAAACAATGAAACAAAGATATCCTCAATATTAAATCAGGAATAGATTACAAATAACACCATGATCAATAAAAACCTATTACATATGCATTCTCATAATCTTATCATGTGAACAAAGTTATTCATCTATATTATCACATATCACTCATCAACACAATCCATGTCTAGAGCAATGTTGCAGGATTATACCAGTTGATTAATAGAAGACGTCTCAACATATTAAACAACACATAAACATGAAGATCTGACACAAAGTGAATATTAACTCCCAAATCTATGTCTAGAGTTTGGTTATCAATAGATTACTGATATTATATCAATAGTTTAAAATATATTTCACAACACAAATCAAACAATGATATAACATGAAAACAAAGATTAACATCAATATTGATTCAAAACAAAGTTCACAATACAAAGGTTAAAAGAAATACATACTACTATAGTGAAATCCTTCCAAACCCAACAAGAATGGGGTTTTAGTTACCCATGATAACTAAATACAAAGAGAAGAATGAAGAAGAACAAACATATACCTTGATTCCCCGCTGATTGATGCAAACACCAACTCCTATTCTTCAATATACACCATCTTTTGTTGTTCTCCAAAAAACATCCAACTCCTAAAATGATAACTTTTTCCCAAAAAAATTGTTTCTTCCCTATTTAAAGAGTTTCTGCCCAGACAAATTCACTCGGCAAGCTTGGGCCGAATTTGAGAGCATTGAGAAAATTTGGTTCTTATTTTCACCACAACTCGAGAACCGTAACTCCGATTTACACACAGTCAGAAGCGTTGTAAAGCTTATCCAATAGCCTATCTTACAATTACTAAATACCATACCTTAACAACTATTTGAAATATGTGATAAGTTTATGATTAATTGTATGTGTAATGTCAAACCCTGAATATGTTACAGTTGGTCTCGCCCGACGCAGAATTGGTAGGACATAAACTTTTTGGTTCTTTGCTTTGTGCATTATCTTCCATTGCTTGTGCCTTATTCTTTTAGGCTTGATCCAACACTTTTCTACATATTAACACATAAATAAAAAATTCTACAACTAAATACTAAAAACGATAAATTCTAGCAAAACTTGGGGAAAACGATTAAAAAAACGCAAAATAGAGCTGAAAAGTGCAGAGTTTTCAAGTGGAAACTTACACATATTTGCCACTCATCAAACTCTCCCCAACTTAAAACTTTATTTATCCTTAAACAAGAATTTCACCAACTTAAAGAAACAAAAGCAACATCCAAAGCATATTATGATCAACAAGTTCTTGCATGGTTCAATTTTTTTTAAAGCACAAGTAAAGTCATGCTTACCACTATACTAAATTTACATAATGATTATGAAACTAATTCTAAACGCAAAAGTTATGGTCAACATTTTAAAACAACACATGTTCAATCTTGAATCACACCTAGCATACAATTTCATCAAGGAATGAAAGAAAACATGAGGGACTTTAACTCACACCCAACAATCTTGCTAACCACATATTAAATTATGCATTCATCTAAAAAAACTCATATTGAAAGCATAAAAGCACAAATCACAAAGGACTTTCAAGGATTTTAATGTGGCTTGAGTAGCAAAGAAGGGTCATATCTAAAGGCCTTTGTAACATAATTGCCTAAACCTATGAGAGCAACCACTTCCCACATTTTCAAGCAATAAAAAATTATTCACCCTTTTCTTTTTCACATTTTTCTTTCTTTTTCAAGCACTTTATTTTTCCAACCTCTTAGCAACCAACCTTTAAGCAACCAATTTTTTTCTCCCCAACTTGAATACAACTAAACATCTTGACATGAATGCTCCCAAACTTTCTAAGGGAAGGAAAAATTTCAACCACAATATATGGTTGATGGTTCAAGTGCTTTAGAAACAAAATTAGAATCCATGATGAACAATTTACTCATGCATAAGTTCATATTAAATCCAAGATGAATCTTAACACTAAGGCACAAAGGGTTGAACAAATTCCCTCTCACTCACAAGGTAAATTACTTTTGGTTATATGGTTATCCTTAATTTCAAAAATGCCTTAATCCTTTTTCACGCGCTCATACAAATCAACACAAGTGCAAGATTAAACATAATAAAACCTAGTTAAAACAAGAAATGTTGGTCTCTTGTGCATATAGTGAACAATGAAAAGATTCCTTACAATTGGGGTATGACCTTATGTGATGTGATTTAATCATGAAAAATGTAGTGAAAAAGAATCAATGGCATGATATTTATACAAATTATAAGTTTCATGTTCATGCTATGGTTTAGAAAGTAATAAACATGTACCTTGACCTTGTACCAACTTTTCTAGCTTTTATCATTACCAAAATATTTGCAAGTTGATGCATTCAAACTTGGAATACTCACTAGTTGCCTCCTTAAGTCAATCAAAAAAATCTATGAGAACAAACTAATTTTTTTTGCTAAAACTCTTGAAATTAAACTAAACTACTAGACTTGAAATTAAATTAAACTAAACTACTATAATTTAAAATTGGGTTTCCTCTCAATAAGCACTTGATGCTTCTTCTCAAGATGTATTGGATGTCGTATTATGAGAGTTCCACAACCCAAGACACCATTCTTCCCGCTAGATCGAGTTTCTTCAAGAATTGTCGAATAAGATATTTGGTTTTTGCTAGGATTTTGTGACCTCGAAAATAAGACTAAAGCTTTCTCACTGCGACTACGATGGAAAACACTACCTTATCCTTCTTCTAATAACGTGTTTCAGCGCCTTTGAGCACTTTGCTTACAAAATACATGGGCCTTTATGCCTTATCTATCTCCTAGAAGAGTACTGAGCTTATTGCCTTATGGATGAAAGTCGTTGATTCTACAGAATAACATGGCACACACCTAAAAATTTTCACCTGAATACGCATCATCAACATATTTTCCTTCTTCCCAAAAAACTCTTAGATATTTAATTAATGGAGTTAGATAAAAATCTATGTCATTTCCAAATAGTCATGTCCCCGAAATCATCATAAATAACAACATATATTTGTGTTTCATGCACAACCACAAAGATTGGTTGTAAATCATGAGAAGAACTAGCAATGAAGTATGGTTAGAACTCATATTATCAAAGGGGTTCATTTCATCAATACCAAATCCAAGATTAAGGTTTCTTGGCTCATGGCCAAAATCTAGATACAACAAATCAATTTTCTTCCATTACAAAGAATCAACTACATGGCAAATTTTTCCATCCCGTATTCTTTCATCTGCATGCCATCTAATATTCTTTGTGTCATTAAAATTAGAAAAAAAATCTCTTGAACCTTGGAATTATTTGCAGGTACCATAATAATTTGGCAGGATCTTTCTTACATCGTCATCATCACCACCACCATTATTCTTCACCTTGTAGCGAGACTCCGCATACTCCAGACACTGATTTGGTTTCCATACTCTTTTATGTATAATATGCCATCATTATGGTATGCATGTATTTAAATTATAATCTAAACCCATTTTATACAACATCTTCTTGGCCTCATAACTACGACATGGCAACTTGTTACTTGCTAGAAGGATTTCATTCAGGAATTCAAGCAAATTTGTGAAACTTTTATCCGTCCATCCATTTTTGCCTTCAGATTAAACAATTTTAAAACCACAGACAATTGTGAATTTTTTTGCATCTCTTATATAAAGATTCATCATTGCCACTACATAAAGTATCATACATACAAGCCTTCCTAAAAGAAGCTTCTCCAATATCATTGATCAAATCTTCTAGTCGATTATCCACATCTACATCAACTTCATGTCTTTGTAACGTTGCACTTTAGTTTTTATCTACTTCACCATGTCACGTCTATATTGTATAATTTTGACTAATTCCATAACAACATAGGCAATTTCATATTACTTTATGTTCAAAGTTTTTAATATTCCTGTAGATAACACAAGGATGATAAAAGATTCCATTGTTTCCATGAAGTTTTCTTTCCGTAAATTTAAGAAACACAAGAACTCCTTTATCATAGACCAGACTTAATCTATTAGCTTTCATCCAACTACAATATATAATACATTCTGAAATTTATATCAAATGCTTGTAAAATTGTTTAATAATAAAACAATACAAAAATTTTACTAAGTCACGTTTTTAAAAAAACAAAACATTGCTAAGTCATAACAACAATACAACAACTACAAAAACAATCTCAATATCACTCTTAAGCACAACAACATATAACATTAAGCATCAATAAAAACACAAAAACATTCATCATTAAAGTTCTAGGGTTTAGGGTCACAAGAACAACAACAACATTAATGTAAATTAAATAATGGTAAAATGTTTCATGTACGTAAAGGTGAAGAAGAAGAAGATTAAAAGAAATGATTTTCGTGATCCCTTCTTGTGAGTTTCACTTTTCCTTTTCTTGATTCATACCGAAAATGATGGAGGTTAATGAATAAATGAATTTAGTAAAGATGGATTTTCGTTAGGGAGTTGTTCTGTTCTAAAAGGTTTTTTGCTAGGGCACTATTATGTTCTATTATGAATTTTAGTGAATATGCTTTAATTAAAAAAGGAATAATTTTCACCATGGTTACTACTAACAATCATGGCGATAACGTACCATATTTCACTACGGTTATATTTATCAATTATGGCGAAATATTCTAAAAAATTCTATATAAAGACTCAACATATTGATTCACCTTTTCACTAAATTCATTCCACCTCTAAACCCCATCTTCTATTCTTGTTTCTATTTTGTATCACTGGTCCTGAAGGTTTAGGATTTTAAGATACTAAAATAGTATATTGAAAAACTTGGTTTGAAGATTAATGTCAACTTTCACTTTATCATGTAAATAGTAAGCTTCAACAATTACATTGGTCTTCAACACCCAAATTTTCAAGATAGTAAAAAAATGAAGATGTTGCAATATAAAAGTGTCTTAAAAATGAATTAAAAACTAAATTGTATGCATTGGGATTCAAAGCATGTCTTTTAGAGAGACATTTCCTCAAGGTTGGTAAATCTGACTGTACTGAAACGTGTCATATCCCAATTTTGATCCTAAGATCCCACTTCATGTATATTAAATTTAATCATATTCATAATCATCATCATTCATACATCTTCACTAACCTCAAGAAACAAAAGATATGTATTTGCTTATTTGCTTCTTTCACAAGGTAAGTGTGGTAGATCAAGGAGCTCAGGTGTTCAGGGTTTTGTGATTCTCAAAGGGACTCAAGCTTCTCATATGATAAATTAATTTCTATCATCAATATTCAAGATCAAGTGTGCCTCAATTTAAGATTCATCAACTTTCAAATTCATCTGGTGCACAAATTAGGGTTTTTGACCTAATTAATTGGAATGTTGATTTTTGGTCAAAACAAGATCTCTTGACTTAAATATGATTCAAGGTCCTCAAATAATTCATTACATCCCGTTAATATGACTCATTTGGCTAGAGGAGCTTAATTCATTAGAATTAGATAAATTGCAATTCATCTGGTAAAAGTTAACTATTCATGAATCAACTTTGACTTTTGGTATTTTTGGTGAACCATGAACTTTTAAGGTAAAGGATCATGAAAATATGGTTGATAGAACAATTTTATCAAGTGGAAAAAAGAAATTTGAAGTTACTTGCATAAGGGGCAAAAGTGAAAAAATTGAAAAATTCACTAAGTCCACAAAAATCATGTTCAAGTGACCAAGTTTGAAGGCTTGTAAGTTCTTCATCAAGCCGTCATTTTTCATGCAGAAAAGATAAAATTGTAGATAACATTTCATACTACAACTTTTTGATAGGAGGTGAATTCCAAAAATGCATGGATTGGAAGATATTGATTGATCAAAATGAAGCTTCAAAGTTGTAAAAACTCCAACACAAAAAAATTTCTAAGTGTCAAAATAGTTTATTTTTTCTGAAGTTGGTGACCATTTTTTACCAAGATCCCAATTTATTCAGGCCAAGTTCTCAACATGAAATTTGTATAGGGTGATCTAAGCTTTCCAAAAAGTCCAGCATCATGAATTTATCATACTTGAGAAAGGAGTTTCGAATTTGGGAAGATGTCACCATGAAGTTGCATTAAAGATTCATTTCCATGTTCATGACCAAGGCCATACCTCTACAAACCTCTCTTCAAGCCTACAGTACCTCTAAATCTCACCATAATCTGATATTTACACAAACAATTCAAGCATTACACAAGTGTTAGGAGTATTGTCCATGCAACATACCACTTATGGATCAAATTGCAAAAGTTTCACATCCAAATACATAAAGCATGCACTTTTCCATTAAATCTTGCTTTAAGCACGGTGGTTAAGATTTTAAGCTTGCAAACACTCCACCAATGTTCTGCTTACATTCCAAAAAACCTTGGCCAAAGATTGCAAAGGATTTGAACACCATAAATCTTCATGTAACTCAATACTGAACCACTTGAACCAAAGGACCAAAATCTACAAACTTGATCTCCTTCACCAAACTAACTTGCAAACCACTCAAGATCAATTTAATAATAAATTTTCAACTCCTTAAAGTTCATCAAAGCTCATAACATCAACACACCAAGTTTTCACACAAAACACCATAGTTTGAAACTTCAAAAACTCAAATTTTAAATTCCTCTTTTCTCTCAAGTTTCCATTGATTTTTTCTTACATTCACCATCCATATATCATATATAACCCACTGTATGCATTATTAAGTTATTGGAACATCTTCATTGCTTTATCCAAGTACCACATTTTCAAGTTTTCAATTGGATTTGGTCAGAAAAATCTACAAGGTTTCAAGGTAATTTGAGCATGGCAACACGTTCGTGGAAGTCTAAGGAAGCTAAAGGGATCATTATCCACTATTTAAATTGCCTAAATCAAAATCTCCAAGTTCACATACAAGGTACATTTTTCTTAATTTGGAACTCAATCATTTGTGCACCATTTTGATTGATTCTTGAAGCAAACATGTAGTATTTAGTGTGGGGAGTAAAATCCCAATGCTTATTGATATTTATCATGTTTTATTTTTGACTTGCTATGATTTTAAAATTTAGTGTTTATACTTTATTTTAGAAATTTGAATTATTGAATGAGACTTAATAAAAACTAGTAACATATTCAAAATCTTTGTAAAATTCTAGTCAAAATGCTATATTTATTTTTTGGTTTTGGTTGACCATGTTCGACTTTGACATGCCTTGTTGATCATTATCATTACTTATACTTGACATGTTCATACTTGTCCATGAGATTAATATGATACGCATACACATGTTCACATGTTCATACACATATACATGTCCATACATATTTGATAAGATTATGACCTTGATGATTGACTATTGTTGAGGTATGTTCTCTCTTTTATTCATGACTTCTATATGCTTGAAGATTACTTGTGAATATATTGATACATTTTTCTATACTTGATATACTTTGATTTATACACCATATCTCATACATATTACTTGAGATGCTTACCTTGAGATATATGCTATGGTTGCTTGATTCCTAATTAATATTGATTGTGTCACTAATCCAAAGGAATGAGATAGTATTGACAAAAAATTTTAAGGTACTCACCTCTTTTCTTTCATTTATCTTTGCTTTGCATTTCTAAAACTTAGCACCCAAACTCTTGCTTTGCATTTCTAAAGTTTAGCTCCATTTTAAAACTCTTGCTTTGAATTTCTAAAGCTTATCCTAATTTCAAACATGTTGTGTAATTTTAAAACTTAACATTTTAAACTCTTGCTTTGCATTTCTAAAGCTTAGCACCTTTTTAAAACTTGCTCTGCATTTCTAAAGATCAACATTTCAAAAACTTGCTTTGTATTTGTAAAATTTAGCACCCAAAAATATTTTGCCACTTTGACACTTTTTACTTTTAAGGGGAACTACAAATGCTCTGACACTAAAGGGGTATGTAGGCACAAGATGCAACGTCTTGCCGAGCACATAAATAAAATTCTCTTCTCACCTCCCCACTCTTTTTCATAAGCAAGTAAAATAACAATAAACTTATATATATATATATATATATATATATATATATATATATATATATATATATATATATATATATATATAAGGTTTATAAGGTTCCTATAGAGTACTATAGATACATAGGGTGCTAATACATTTCCTTTGTATAATCAACCCCCGAACTTAAGATCTCTGTTTTGTTTTATTAGTTTGTTTAAAAACTTCTTTGATTTTACTTCGTTCTTTTCCCATTTTCTTTGGAAACAATAATGCACAATGACGACTTTCACTTAAAATACGAGTTGAGTCAATCAATGGCTTAGTTTCGTTTTTTCACCGCTACAAAATGTAATTTTATTTTGGTTTTAAAATAATAAAAAAATAAAAGAGCCACATTTCTCCATTGTTGAGAAATCTGACTGTGGTGAAATGTGTCTTGAAAGTATAAAAAACACCCAAATGAATAGATTTTACTACAGTGGAAAATATGGTCGAGGTGAAAGTCACGCAATTCTGATACCTTCAATTGCACGTTACTTTTATGAGCTAGTCACGCAATTCTGATACCTTCAATTGCACGTTACTTTTATTAGTGATCAATCTCTCATAAATTATTCATGCAGTGTTCAAGTTATATTTTGTAAGCGTCTTCAGGTATCTTGATCGAGTAATGATTACTTTTAAAACAAGACTTTAAAAAAATTAATAATCGGTATATCACACGCATTTTGAAGAGATATATAATTTTCGTAGTATGTTTGAATTAGTCATCTTTGTCATTCATTTAGGGAGAGAATAAAATACACCAGCTTGGTTGCTTCATCTATCTAATGTTTGTTAGTTGATATACAACATATATGGTTAATAAGTAGCAAGAAACTGTTGCTGATGAAAACGAACTTAGTTGTAGTCAATTGATACACAAATATAAAATGAATACCAAATGCTAATTGAAGTTTTAGATCGATAGAAACAACGACTAAACAAATTACGTACATTAAAAATTCATGATATCAATGAATGTTTATTTTGAAATTCAGCTTAATTATTTGATGGTTGGATCTAGTGGGTGGCACCTAGGACCATGTACGACGTCAGATTAGAACAACCTTTTTATCTGTGTCATAATTACTTTATGTAGGTCAAAGATTGAGGGTCCCTTTGCTTCTTTCTAGGTTATGTCATCAACCAGTCATTGCTTAATACTCCCTCTGTCCCAAAATAAGTTTCACATTTACTTTTTAGATTCATTGAATATTTAATGTATCTGGTCTCTATACAGACTAGATACATTACATATTCAATGAACCTAAAAAGTAAATGTGACACTTATTTTGGGACGGAGGGAGTACATTGTATTTTGTTTTAATTTGGTGTTTGTTGTGAATCCTTTCAAATGCATTGTCACTTGTTTTATTCCTTCTTTGAAATCATCTTTTCAAAAATTCAATATTCTAATTTTTGACTTTTTGGGTAAAGAATAAATTCCTTTTCAGATTTTTGAGCTTCATGCCGTCCATCATGGGTGAGTTTTCATGCCATTGGATTGAATCATCAATTGATTACGTAGTGGGCTCAAGATTATTATTTTTATATGTTATTAAAAAATTGGATTTTATACCCCCATCTTGGAAATATACCCCTCAAAATTCGGATATTTCTAAATACTTTTTTAAAAATAAAAAAAATAAAATCTCCACCCCCTAAAAAAACACATACCCTCATGGTTTAAGATTTCGAAAAAAATATTAATTTAAAAAATTCTATTATGAAAACTTTCGGTTTGAATATCTAAATTAGATATAGAAAATATATATTTAGTTTAAATATTTAAATATATTTTTTAATATTGTAACTTTTATTATTTTTTTTATAATAAAGAGGGCCGAAGTCCGAAAGAGAAAAACTACATAAAATCAACAAAAAGACTACTAATTTCTAATGAGTCGTCATAAATGGCCAGATGAAGTCAGATGCTTCCTGATGCACAATATAAATCTTGTTGATACTTCCCCGTTTAGTAAGCACATCCGCACACTTATTTGTAGTTCGATTTGCATACGATATGACAACCGTCTCATGCAAATTTATTAATTCCGTAATCTGACGCATAATTGGAATACACTCTCGGTTACACGGCTCCCCTTTCTCTATTGCAGCCACCAAAAATTTTGAATCCATATTTAACTCCACGCGCTGAACACCCATCGACTGAGTGAGTTTTAATCCTTCATAAACTCCCCAACATTCTGCAAGGATAGCACTACATCTTCCTAGATGCTTGAAGAAGTTGCCCTTCCAATCTCCATTGAAATCTCTAAGAATTCCTCCACACCCCGCCTCCCTACCATTTTTGCTCGATCCATCCGTATTGAGCTTTAGCATACTCATAGTAGGCGGCTTCCACCCAACATAAATACTCCCACTCTCCGCATAACAACATTTCTTGCTTGAGGATATAGCAAAGTCATACTCCTGCTTCCTCTTTAATATATGGCAGATGGGATTGAGAGGCCTTATATAGCTGTCATCATGTGCCTCCATATTTCTGCAGGTCCACAACGTATGGCATGCTATCATCCTGGTATTACTCCACCCCTTGTTTGTCACTCCATTATATTGGAGGTTGATTGTAATCCACGTTTTGGGGTCTACCATGAAAACATCTGGCAGCAGATCACTAGGCGCAAGACTTCTCCAAATAGCAATGCACTTAACACAGTCTCTCATTGCATGAATGGTAGACTCATACACATTGCCACACATCGTACAATCCACACTTCCAAGTCTTTTCCTACTTTTGCTAAGATTGGTAAGGATGCGATCATGCTTCAAAAGCCAGATAAAGGTTTTGCACTGTTCCGGAACTGAAGCTCTCCAGATCATTTCCCATTCCGCATCTTCAAATGCACCATCATCTTCATCTAGAGCTTGATACATTAACTTTACTGAGAATTTATCCTTTATTGTACCTGCAAAACAAAACATGTCAGAACATTGTCGTTGCCCAGGAGGAACACACGACA
Organism: Vicia villosa; assembly: GCF_029867415.1. Taxonomy (NCBI): domain Eukaryota; kingdom Viridiplantae; phylum Streptophyta; class Magnoliopsida; order Fabales; family Fabaceae; genus Vicia; species Vicia villosa. The sequence goes on from NC_081180.1 coordinate 142,450,793, forward strand.
TCAGCTTTTTAAGCCATTGGTTCGGAAGCCACGAGTTCAGCTTGCTCCAGTTCCAATCTCCGCTGTCATCTATCAAGTCACTGACTTTCGCTCCTCTAAGTTCATGGGAATATGCACCGCAAATTGATCCAAACAATACTCCTGTCCCAGCCAATTATCTTCCCAAGCTTTGATACTATTTCCATCCCCCACAATCCATTGACTTGCATTTATCATCATATGTAGTGTTTTGGCAATGGCTTTTCACAGGCTCGAGTCTAATCCCCGCACTTTCAAGCAGTCTGTCGCATCCACTACATTATATTTCTTCCGCAACTTCTGGCACCACAAATCCTGGGCATTTGTGTATAATTTTCAGCCCAACTTCATCAAACAGGCATTATTCAACCTGCTGAGATCCCTTAATCCCACTCCCCCAAGATGCTTTGGTCGTGTGACGGTATCCCACGCAATAGGGTGAAACTTCTTCTTCTCGTCAGTATCACCCCAAACAAACTGCCGATGTAGACGTTGAATCTCATCAACACACTTCATAGACAATTTATTAGTCATCATCGGGTATAGAGGTATATCCTCAAGAACACTTTTCGTAAGTGTGATTCTCCCTGCCAGCGATAGGTTGTTCCGCTTCCAACTATTAAGCTTGGCTGCAACTTGATCAGTAATGTATTGGAAGTCAGAATTCTTTAATTTTTTGCCACTTAAAGGCACTCCTAGATACTTGCCAAAACACTCTGTGTGCCTAAACTTAGACAGTCGCAGGAGCTTGTCTTGTGTGCTTCTCAGGGCATTCTTTGATAAGAGAATGCTTGTTTTCTCTTGTCTTGTGTAACTTTCACTATTTATTTTTATTGGAAGTATTACTTAAAAATAGTAATATCTAATTTAATTATTTAAACCGAAAGCTTCTAGAATAAAATAGTTATCATTTTCAACCATTTCAACTTTTGTGTATTTTTGGCTATAAATAAATTTTAACTTTTTTCATGCGAAATGCAACAATGGAGAACAAACTATTATGTGAGGATTTGACTGAAACATTTATAACAATAAAAAATTTGACATAAGAGAAGTTCTATTGATATGGATCAAAGAAGTGGACGTTGTTTGAAAAATCGGGCAAGTATATAGAGTCAAATAAGTAGTAAGTGATAAGAAAGATACCATCCCAACGAAGATTGATGATTGTTTTAGATAAATTTCATTATTCAAAATAGTAAAATAATTTATTAGCAAAAAAGTAACAAAATAGTAATATGTATCAAAGTTGTGCAATAATAAAAAATAATGAAAAGTATAAATCAGTTTTGACAAGAAGATTGAAATATGATCCATTCAATGATTCATTAAGGGTGTGTTTGATTGACAAAAGAGAAAGAGGTGAGAAATAGTATAAAAAGAGAGAAATAAATGAGAAATATAGTAGATTTAAGGTATTAATTGGTATATAAAAGAAACAGAAAAGAAATAGAAGAGAAAAAAGTATGTTTAATTTTTAAAAAGACAAAAACGTCCTTAAGTTTAATTTTAATATTTTATTATAAATATGTTTTATTAAAAATATTAATATATAATTATGTTTATATTAATATATATTATTTTTTACAAATAGTAAAATAATATTTTTTTTATCAAAATATAAAATATAAGATTTTTTATTTATTTCAAAGAGTAGAGTTTTAACTTTAATGTTTATTAAGATTAATATAAAAATAGAAAAGCTTATCCGACCATGATATACAAGAATAAATAAAATATTTTTTTAAACTAATTCTAAAATATTATTTTTAAACTGTGTTATTCTTTACGCTCTATTTTTATTTGTGCGCAAAGATGTAAAACTAAATTGTATGAAAAAAAAATAATAAGACAATTAATTTTTCAGCAATTAACAGTAAAATTTATGTTTCTACAATATTCTTTTACAACCCAAAAACTCATAAATGCAATGAAGATATAAAGATATTTTATGTTTTATTTTAATTTTAAATAGAAGTAGAAATATAGATGAAGAATGGGCAAACATAACATGAGAAGTAGTAAAATTATTCCTTTTCTCGACTCTTTCATCGTTGTTTTAAGAAGAAATAAAAAATCTGTGGATCCAACTATATTTTAATCTCTCTTCCCTACTTCTTTCCTCTCCAAACAGTTTTGATATGACACTTCTCCCCTTACTCTCTCTCTCTCTCTCTCTCTCTCTCTCTCTCTCTCTCTCTCTCTCTCTCTCTCTCTCTCTCCAACCTCTCTCTTATGTTTTTCTCTTCAAACAAACACACTGTAATTGTTTGTGATATACTGTGCTGACATGACATTTATCGTATAATTAAATTTTTTAAGATTCGATTTTGCATTTTTTATATATCAACTAACTAAGAATAAAATATACCACAAAATATCAAAAATTACCCTTAATGAAAAAAATAATTACACTTACAAAAACCCTTTATGGTAATTTGCTAAATCAAAGTTTTATTCCCACCAATCACATATATCCATTCCTCCAAATGGCATTCTCTTTTCATATTCCTTTTCATTATTTTTTAATACACCTATTAACCATTGGGTTTTTCGTTCCAACCTTTCAAAACCCAAAAACCTTTTCAAAAAAGTTTTCCATTTCCCTCACTCCTCTGTCACCCCCCTGTCTTATGCATGTTTCTCTCTCTCACACACCCGTTTTCTCTCTTCCTTCAATAGTCAAACCCTAAATTCATGGCCATCCCCTTTCTCCCTCATCTCTGCTTCTCCCTTTCTCCGATTTAAACCCTAAATCTTTGATTCTCCCCTTCTCTATTTAAAGATATGCTAGAGGTTTGTGGGTTTATTAGTAATCTAGTTTTGTAGTGTTTATGACTAATAGATTTCGTTTTCCTTCTCCTCTTTTTTGTATTCATAACAAATTTATTCATAACATATTTGTTGTTGTTTGTTGTTGTGTTTTTTTTTGTAGTGTTCTGGCGAAAAAAGTGGCGGAGGAGGAGGGATGGTTTCATGATGGCTACATTTTTCCAAGTTCTCAGGGACAACCCTTCTCGTCTCTTTTTTTAGTTAACGTTTGTTAGTCTCTTTCCCTTTCATGATGTCTCCTTCCGTGTTTTGATGTCTCCTTCCATTTTTTTAGTTGTTGAAGAGGCTCAATTAAAAGGTGTCCTTCAAAATCAAGGACAGACTATTGAAAGGTATAAGATACTTGGCCTTGTCTCCTTTTTTCTTTGATTATTGTTATTTGAAGTCGTTTTATGAGAAACTATTAGTTTTCTACATACGTGCTCTTGATGAGTTTTATTGGTAGTAAATGTGGTTGTCTGCTTTTGTTTTTCGTGTTTCATGGTTGTAAGTTGCTTTATGTTCTTCATCATCTTTAGATTTTTTTTTTGAAAATATCATTTTGAAATGCTAAAGTTGATGTTTTTATGTCATGATTGTGTTTTTTCTTCTATTGAGGATTTTGAAAAAGTGTTGGTATAGTGTGGTTTTTATTAGGTGAGCCATTTTGAGTATCAAAATTTTCTCCATCAAAACTTTCTGCATTTTTTATTTTAGTATATTATAAAAGATGCAAGACATTGACATATGACATGGAGTGTGCTTATGGTTTATTGGAACAATGGTTTATTTCTTTAGTAGGAGATTAACGGCAGGCGAGAAAACTTAGCATACTAGCATGGGGTGTGCTCATGTTCATCTTAATTTCGAGAAATAATTTTCATGCTTAGAGAAAACACGGTTGAACAGAGGAAATGTGCAGAGTTTGTGTTTATTTATTAGCTTTTGTGAGCCGTTTTTATGTTTATTAATAAGCTAATAACATGTTGTCTTTCATACTTGTGTTTCATAAATCGTCTTTTACGTATTGCTGCATTTTTATACTGATTTTAGTGAAACTTTCTGTTGCATTGGTTTTGCATTTTGCTGACTAAGTAAATTTTATCATCCCCTCTAATTTGTAGAGGGAAACCCTTCTCCAGATGCTTCGCAAACACGATCACTCAATTCATGTTCACAAGGTCCATTTGATTTTCTCCTTTAGCAAGGATGTCAAAAGCATTGGGGAGATGCTTTGTATTTACATTGTCAGTTCTTTTTATTATGGGATAATTAGTGTAACCGTTTAATAGTGTCACATTATGGTTAATAGCCTAATGCGTGGAATTCTATTTATTCAACCTGTATTTTTTAATGACTCCTATTGTTGTTTGAAAACATCATAAGGTATATTTAAAAACTACATAATATTTTGGCATTCGATTTTGTTGATAGAATTTTCATTGAGTTTTGTCTGTTGTGTTATCGGCAGAGAAATAGACAAGGAATAACTACAGTAGAAAATGGCGGTCTCTTGGAGCATTTTTTCGGCCAAGATGGAACAGGTTGCTTCCAACATGACAAGTTTGTTCAATTCTAAAGAGAACTGCATGATGAGGTATGCGAGCCGCTCAACCTTGTGATCTTGCATCGCTACATATTTTTGTCTGAGTATTTAGTTGAATTTTCATCGCAACATATGCTAATTAATGTTATAGGATGGCTTCTGGTTCTTAAATATATAACAAAACCACAGGTGTAAGCTTACATAGAATTTTTGTATTAATTATGATTTTTTGTAGAACTGCATATGTTGTATTAATTATAGAACTGCATTAATTATATATAATATCATAAAATAATGAATTATAATATATGGACTTTCAGTAAGTTTTGTAAGCTTACATAGAGTACCAAATCTCCCAGTTTTTTTTCATATTGATGTTGTGGTTTTGTTATAATGCCCTTGTAATAACTTGATGCTTAAAGGTTTTGTTATATGCACTTAAATGTAACACTCTGAAAAATTGGAACTTAGATTACAGGTTTTGTTAATAATTTTCAATATAATACTCTACAGTAAAATACAAAACTAACTAGCTATTATCTACTGTATCAAGACCAACTTGTCCTCAAAAACAGTGAAAGTCCAAGATCTGCAGTTTCTTAGTATTGGTTGGATGTGACAAAGTCATACATCTGTGCGTGCAGGTGCAAATATAGGTTGATACTTTTGTGCATTTGGTGTTTGATCATTAATTGCTTAGCTTACTCTACCTTAACACAAGTACGGTTTCCTTGATACATGTGACATGTACTGTCATTTTCCTCACCAACAAAGAAATACTATAGTTCCAATGGTAAGATAGAGTGCTTAGCATATTTTTGTAAGTACAACATTATATATTAACAAAAAGATAAATGCTTGTACTTTTTGATAAAAAATGCCCTGCTATTCTAAAGTTCGCTATTATGGTACATACATATTCAATCTAGAGTTCCATCTCAATTTGAGTTTGGTTAGTCCAATTCAATTGTAATTTGTGTTCATGAATGCTTTAAACTAATTAATTTTTCATTTTAAGTTAAAACTGAACTTTAAAAAAATTATTTACCGAAAATTTATATTTAAGATGGAGACTTTGACTTTCACACTCTTAGCCAAAAAAGAAGTCAACTTAATATTCATAACTCTGAAACATCTAGGATATTACTCTAGCTTTATTATTCATGCATAATTTATTTATCACATTTTAATATTTTAAAACACTAACTTCAATATAATAGTTTATAAAATGAATCTAAAAATGAATCCTAAAATGGAATCACTAATTTTAAGCCTTAACAAAAAATTTATATCTCTAGACATGCAACTACTCCAACAAAACTGCAGTGTCATCTAAATAAAAAGCATTGGGGGAAATGAAATTGATAAATCAGAAAATTAAAAATAAACTAAATTAAAAAGATTAAAAATATACTTGTCATTTGTGTTTTAGTTTATGAGACCATTTAGTTATTGATTATCTAAAATTAAAATTATCAATATTTTAATATATAATAAAAAGTTATATAAATGACTCTACTAGCACAGATGCACGGGACACAACTAGTTAGATCCATGCAAAAATGAAATATCTAAAAGTTTTATTATTTCATATTTTATAATTGCATTTAAATAAACTATATACCAATTAAATTGAAAACTATTCATCAAAGAAGTTTTCACGGGACACTATCACCACAATACTTTTTTTATTTTAATCAACAAAATATTATAAATATTTATAATTAACATAAACTCACTATTTTTACGGGACACTATCACCACAATATATTTTTTTAAACAAAAATATATTATAAATATTTATAATTATCAATGATATTTGTAAGTATTTATAGTTATTAGTCATATTTATAAATATTTATAGTTATTAGACATATTAAACTTATCATCTTGGTTATTTGATAAATATTTCTTTTTAAATATTATTAGTGATTTTATAATAACAATTATATATCACCAACAACCTAGCCTTAACAAATTTCCTAAGACACAAATGACTATTGCATTTCTATGTTTGTTTACATAGCTGCTATATATAGATTCATTTCATCTATATTAGGTTTTGTTAATCTTAAATTAACATTCTTGATTCGAATTTTTAAACATCTTTTTTTGCGTTTGTAATACATTATTCATTTTAAGATTTGATTTACCCGTGCGGACACACAGGTCTTCTACTAGTTTTTCTGAAAAGTATAAAATAAATAAACTATGAAGAGTTATATAGCAATACCGTTATTTTTATTGGCATTTGGCAGGTTACTAAAAAAGCTACAAATTTTAACTAGAAACATTGCTCATTTTATTTCAATATTTGATCTACCTTTTTTTCCCTCTATTTTAATTCTACTTAAATTGATAGTGCACATATCCATTATTTCACTATTTCACTAGATAAGAATTTATGTTTGTCATGTTCTAAGCATATACACTACACATTCAATTTAATAATGATAATGAACATTATATTTCAAGGACAAAATGAAAGAAAAATAGTCTTTGATATATAGTAAAAAATAATTTTTGTTTCTGTGTAACTCGGATTAAACATGTTTATCTTTTACCATTGATTCCATGATGAATATTTCTAAAGCCGGAATGGTTTTGGCAAACTTATTTGAAGTGAATCTCCTTGATTATGTGGCCTCCATTTTTATCCAAGTAGAAGTGTACGCATTTTATAGAATGCATTCCATATAATATGCATTTTCTGTATTTGATTATGTCTTAATGATTGCATGTTTATTTATATATTGCATATCACTCACTTACTTTTTTTGCCCTCTTATTATTTTCAATTTCATGTGTCAGCAAATATTTTAAGCTAGTATCCCGATTTCCATTTTGATGTATGTTTTTTCTTTTATTTTGAATAAATTGTTTCACAATCTGGTGGTTGACACAATGCAGATCTCTAACTGAACTAAAGAGTCATTAATGTCAGATTGAATAAAAAACTTTAGTGATTGCTCCAAGTTTGAAAATTTTAAGAGTCATATGAGTGACACAATAGTTGGATCCATGGTTTTAAATTGTGGTTGCGGATGTAGTTGTGGGTGTTGCGATTGCGGTCATTGCAGTTATTGTGATGCGCATTGTGGCCGCTGCGGTGTGAATTTTTAAAGGGAAAAGTTTTGAAATACAAAGTTGAAAAACAGTTAATATTAAGATTATTATTGCTTAATAAGTAAATTGAGTTTTAGGATTCTAATATTTTGATTTTTTACAAAAATACTTGAATGCCCCAATTGTGGTGTAATGAAATAATTGTGTAAGTAGTAAATTGATCATAAAATTAGAAAGGGATAAATTATTAAAGTTTTGTGTGTTTTAGGAGTAAATTATGTGAATGATATATGTAAACTTGTGATTAAATTGAATTGATACTATGATCTCATGCTATAATAATTGTGAATTACTCATGTGTTGTTAATTTATTCATTAAATTTATTAAATAATTATAATTATGATGATGGTACCTTATGTTGTGAACTTTATATTCCATAAATGTCTAAGTTGTAACCATGGAATTCAATTTTTTATGAGTTGTGATTGTGCGTTCATATTATTCAATGAAATGAAATGTGAAAAATGATATACACTTATGAATTTTCATCTATTATACAATTGAAACGAGTACTAAATTCTAATCTTCGTAGATGAAATAAATTGATTCAACGAGGGAGAGAAAGACAGATATAGTCTGTGATATAAAATTATAATCTTTATCATATAGGCAAGACGTCACAAGCATAATGGCAAAGAAGAATAATTGTAATGAACTTGTATCGATATAAATCTACTTGTTAGATTACGATAATATAGAGAGAAATTTCTAAGTGACTTAAGGAGACTCTTAGGTTATGTTTGGGAGTTTGGAGAAAAGGGATGAGAGAGCTTTGGAAAATAGGAAGAATTGAATGAATAGGATAAAAAGATTTTGGATAGGAGGGTTTGAGTTTATTCATAACACCAAAAACCTCATAAAATGGGAGAACTCAAAAATTGTATTGAAGGAGGGTTTGGAAGGGCTTACATAAAATTTCCAAATATCTTCTAGGTTGTTATTGTATTCTGAAAATTAAAAATTTAAACTCTTTTATCATTCTAAACAAAATCATTTTTTCAAAAAATGTCAAATATTTTCCTATATTTTTAAAAAATTTCATTTTTGGAAGCCTTCCCCTCCCCTCCCCTCCAAACTCCCAAACATAGCCTTAGATTTTCAAGATCTATGAACAAATCTTTTAACAAATCTTTTATTTTAGTGTTCCCTTATTAGAGTTTGACCTAATTCATCCTTATAAAATCAGTTAGTAAAGTGACGAATGTCTCTCTATATATATTCTTTCTATGTTCTATCTCCAACCAATGTGGAACCTTTAAGATCTTCCTAATACTTCCATAAAAAATTTAATAGTAAATTTAGTGAGCAGGCCCGACTCTGTGCCTGTACAAACAGTTGGGCCTCGTATGTGTAAGGGCCCTCGTATTTTTTAAACTTTAGAGTTATTTTTAATTTTACTTTTTTCATTAAGGTTATATATATATATATATATATATATATATATATATATATATATATATATATATATATATAATATGTATTGATTAATTGTTGTATTAACATCTATAATATAGTGTATAGTTTAATAATATTATTATTGAAAATCATTATACAATAAAATAAGATATAATATACAAAACGAATAAAAAGTCGGACAAAACTAGTATCTACAAAAATGATGATGTAAACAGAAGAAGAAAAAAATAAAATAAAACATAACTCTAGATGTTATGAACCGTAGAAAAAATTGAAAAAATTGCCGTTTACTGCACTAGCGCAATTTTTTTAAAGAAAATGCTTTCGTTGGGATTCGAACCGCGGCCACATGTTTTAAGCTCTGAAAAAGTTGGTTTCAACGCCTTTTTTACAAGCTCCTTTTATTTAATTTTTTTGCCTTGAAAAAAAAACTACTTTTTTTCATAAGAGCTTTATAAAAAATGTGTTTGGCCCTCCATCTCCTTATAAGGAGAAGAAAAGTAGATAAAAAGTTGGGCCAAACACTACCTAATTCACCATTTAGTATTTTTAGCATTTAATTTGTGTTCAGTTTATTTAATTTTGTAAATAATTCTTTTTAATGAAATATTATATATTATTATTTGAGTTAAAAGATAGTGCATTGACGATATAAAAAATATTTACAGTGTCATTCAATAGAAACATTTTATTCTACCATATCATATCAGACTCTTCTTTTATCGAAATATGTTGCATACATTCATATACAAAATTTAATAGAAACATTTTATTCAAAATTCAAAATTTTAAAATATTCAATTTCGTTTGCCACTTGAGCCCAAACATTTAGTTTGTCCATGTTTATTTGAGTGATCTTAGATCGACTTTCAATTTGAGTTTATTAAATATCCTACTAATAACTAATATCAAAATTTTAAGAAAATAACTAACGTTAGATTGATTTATGATTTTTATATAAAGTCATAAATAGATTTCTTGATTTTCTATATGACATCCTTGCTCTTGAGTCTCGTATTGACTTTTGCTTTGACTTGACGGGTAACTATGTCTACTTAAATAGCATATTAATTAATAATATTTAATTATTTAAATACATGTAGATAAAGCTAGATCTTAGGTTGATTTATAATAATCTATTTTTATAAGGTATTCATGAATCATGATAACCTTATATTCATATTAGGGGTTAAATATGTTCTTAGTCCCTATAAAATTATCCAAAATAGTTTTTAATTCCTATAAAAAAATATTGACTTTTAGTCCTTATAAAATTATTTTTGCACTCAGTTTTAGTCCCTGTACAGTGATCAAAAGTGAGTACAAAAGTAATTTTATAGGGACTAAAAGCCAAAATTCAAATATTTATAAGGACCAAAAATATATTCAACCCTTGATGATTTAACTAGTATCATAGTCAATTCGAGTAAGGAGTTCTCTTTCATTGGACTTGATTATGTATCTTAATCATCTTTAATATCACATCGGATAATGATCTTTATTTACTCTATTATGTATTATGTAGCATGTAACCTAAATCTCTATTTGATTTCTAATATTTCTTCGTAAGATCAGGGCGGATCTAGAAATTATATATTGGTGTGGCTAAACATTAAAGAAATTACAAACTAAATTATATAAAAATGATTAATAATATTTTTTAATACAATACATTACAATGAAAATCGTCTATCATTCATTTCTTGAAAATGAACTAAAATAACATCCTTTTGAATCTTATGAGCAATCATAAAGGTTATTTCCCGGAGCACAATTTATTTCATTAGCTATCTCTGCGTTAATTGTCTTTAAAGTGTCTACCAACTCAAAAAATGACCCCTTAAATAAAGAGTTAAGGGGCTCGTCACTCCCTCTAAATAGCATGTTACATCTCAAAAGAAACTTAATATCTATAAGGGATATATTTACACAAATACGATATTCAACATCTATTTATTTAGTTTGATTAATAAACACGACCTTAATACTTTAGTTTGAGTTCATGAAAGCATAACTCATATGCACATAATGAGCATTATATATGCCTAAGAGTTAATGGTGTAATTGTCACCCTATTCTAAATTTAATTATCCTATTCCTTAATAATCCTTTTACTTTAATTTTTTTAAACATATATTTTAGATGTATTAATACTTTATAAGTTTAATATTTAAATATTTAATATATACTCATTTTATTTATTATTAAATTTTTGTGATAAAATATATTATTTTTTTATAAGTGGTTGGATTTATTATTATTTTTTATATAAAAAGATATATTATTTAATTTTATTCTATTATAATATTTATATTTAAGCAAAATTAATACTATTTTTAATTAATTTTATAATTAATTGGATTGTGAATTAAGTTATTAGGTTTAAATTATTATATGATGAAATGTTAAGGTTAGTTGTTAAATTATATATAATATGAAGAAAAAAAATGAAAAATTGGTTTGGCTATGTGAATAGGTCCGCCCATTTATAAGATATTCATGTTAATATGAGATTTGGTATTTTGACAAATTCAATCCTTAAGATTTAATTCTGATATAACTTGGCTAGGTATTTAGGTCAATATGAGTTTTTCAATGGCTATAATACTTGACTTGATTAGGTATTTTGATCAAATAGAGTATCAAATAAACTTGGAATATTTACTTGATTATGCATTCATGTCAACCTAATTTTTCATATTTACTTATAATATTTATTCATAAAATATTAATATTAATCTAAGATACTTATCTTTTGATTTAATTTAATTTAATCAAGTATTCAAATTTATTCGAGTTTGAGATTTTCAATTTCATTTTAACTTGATTATGTTTTTTGGTTAATTTGAGACCTTCATCAATCCTTTTCATATCATGTGATTCTTACTTACATTCGTACTCATACTGAGTCACTGGAGCCTTTTTTTAGATATTGTATATTTTCATGATGGTAGATATATAACTTATAAAAATATTTCATAGGATTTTTTTGAACTTTTTAGTGATTGTAATTAATTGGGTATTTAAATAAATTTGAGTATCTGGCCGATTTATGATCTTTACTTAACATTTAATCTAACTTAATTAGGTATCCAAAATGAATCAAAGTATTTGATTAACTTACGGATTTTAATGTTTGAAAATAACTTCTAATATTTTATAGCTAGGTGTTCATGTTAATATGAGAGATATATTTTGCTCTAAATTATTCTCTCCGTCTCACAATAAGTGTCTTCTTTCTAATTTTTATTTGTCTCAAATTATTTGTCCATTTAAAATATCAATGTAATATTTATTATTTATTTCCACTAACTTATCCAATTTATTGTATCTTAATTTATTTAAGTACTACAGTACCTATTATTAATAAGGTTATTTTAGTAAATGAGACTCATTTTATCATTGAAGTCAACATAATTAATCATTTTCTTAAAAAGTATGAAAATCTCAAAGAGAACACCTATTGTGAGACGGAGAGAGTAATTAATATCCGAGTATACTCATATATTAGATTTACTTGAGTTAATTACTTAATTATTTATTCTAGTTCATTATCGTTGTAGATTAACTTTCTATTGGAACAATCTAGGTATCTAACTGAATCTAAGTATCATATTGACTTATGGTCTTTATTTTATAATATAAACACCACTAACCTCATTCAAAAATTACATCCAAAATCTTCTGGATATGGTATTATTGTTATGAGACTCTTATTGACTTCTTTTTTTCTAACTTACTTCTTTTTTTTTACCCAATCTGAGTATCAAGTTGATTTACAATATTTAGTTGTTTAAGTATACAAATTAACCCGAGTATTTAGTTGTTTTACAATATTTAGTTGTTTAAGTATACAAATTAACCCGGGTATCAGGTTGAGTTATAAATTATAATTGTGGTATGAACCTAAGCGGTATATTCCAAATATATTATAAATTACCACAAAAAGATGGACCTCTTAAATAACATAGTTAGCCGAATAATATGGTCTAAAGTCACATGAGATCCAAGGAACTCACCTCGAAATTTTAGGAAGATATTACTTGATAATTTACGCACAAAGTCATTTTATAAAATTAACACACTTGTAAATCAGACATCTAGAGGCAATAATGTGTCTCATCGCTCTTAATTATATGAGAATAACCAAACTAAATAGGTTCCACCATCTATCTATCTAGAAGTCAATTATAATAACAAAGACATATTTATTAATTAACAATCTCGAAGATCACTGTATTAGAAATTACAACTGCAGTTTTGTGTGTATATTACACGTATTTTTAAAACATGTGACACATATTTATTAGTATTTATTTAATTTTATGCACATAAAATTATAGTAATACATTTCCTTTTAGGAAATGGAGTGGATTTTTACTCGAACATATGAATACATCCACTCTATAAATAGGGATTTACCCTCAAGCATAATCCTTCAATAAATTCACCTACTTGCTATCAATAATATTTGCTTTGATTAGACGAGATAGGAGCACCGTTTAAAAGTATTTAGGTTTATAGTATTTTGATTAATCAGGAGTGAAAAAACGGTTTGCTCATCAAAATTTGAATTTCAAAGCAATTGTTATTAAAAACAGTTGTAGATAAATAATGTGTTTGATATATTTTGATTCCCTTATTTGTTCTTAATTCATTAGGTGCAATAGAAACACATTTTTTAGTTGTCTAGGATTTTAAAGTTGTTTTGCGTAGAATGAGGTGAGATAGAAACATCCCATCGTCAAAATTTTGAATTCTTAATAGATTTTTTAGTACAAATAATAATAGATGAATGTTGTGATTGAGTGATTTTGATTCACTCCATTTGGTTTGTTCTGAATGAGTGAGTATGAATGTCCTTTCTAGTTTTTTAAGTTTTTAAAGTCGTATTTTTATACAATCAAATGTCATAGAAATGTAATTATCTGAAATTCTGGTATTCAGATCTCAGATGTCCTAAAAGATGTCGAGACATTGATCTTTAAACAACACACAATAACAAGGTATATAAAAGTGCAGTGCAGAAACTTTAAAGAACATAAGTAATTGTTCACCCAGTTCGGTATATAACAATACCTACTATGGGGGATACCAAGTGTTAGAAAAATATAGGATAAGTATTTCTAGTATCGTCTCCTCAGGGATTGATGCGATATTATCGCCGTTCTACAGCTTAGTGTATTTTGAGTTAGGTTTTGAGTAACAGATTGGTGACATGAAATATTAATAGCATGCAAAATAAGTAAAGACAATAAAATAGGATTTGAAAATGATTTGAGAAAACTGTGTCAAGATTAGTGTTCATTAGTTTGCTTCATATGTACTCTAATGATCATATATATGAACCTATTAATGATTAATACAATCACGTATCCTCTCGATACCGTTTATCTCTAAAGCAATATCGTGATTATTATCATATTAACCGTCAGATGATCTCTCATGCCGACAATCAACGTGATAATCTTAAAAGCTTGATACATGTGATTATCAACTCACAGATCTATCTCTAGAGTTTGTTTATTGATAGATGAATATCTTTTAGGTCTAGCTTTGAAACATATCTCTCAATAGTGATCCAAAACAACAAATGAAACATAAACAACAAGATATTCACCATGTATTGATCATTAACCAAGTTCATACATAATAGATCAAAGAAAGTACATATTTACAAACTAACTACCTCTAATCTTGACACAAGATGAAACTTAGCCCTCCATATCCATGGAAGCTTCAACAACAAGCAACAAACCAAGATTTAGTGACATCAAACTCAAGAAGATTGAAGAAAGATGTTGGAAAATCTTGATTTACTCTTAAGAAAATGGTTTTTCTCTTCTTCTCTTGCCCTAGCTTTTTTCTCTAAGTGTGTCTTATGATAAAAGTTATGCTAATTACTCTTAATCATCAATTTTATGTGGCTAAGAACAAAAGTTGAAAAAGTAGGTCCCCTGAGCGGGACAGCCAAAATATATGCTTTGTCTTCAAGGTCTGCTGAGCGGAGGGGGTACGCTGAGCGGAGCCAACTTTGTTGCTCGTCTCTGCCCATGTCCGCTTGAACTCCGCTGAGCGGACTTGTTGATGGAAACTTTCTGTCCAGGTCCGCTTGGACTCCGCTGAGCGGACCTTCTTGCACAAAACTCCTTCTTTTGGTCTTCCAACCTCATTGCAAACTTGTTTTGACCATTTCTTTTCATTCCATCTTGCCAAAAATTGCTAAAACCTATAGAACACATTACAAAAGTTAATAAACTAACTTAAATAGAAAATAAACACAGTTATTCATTTACATACTAATATATCAAAAGGCAATCAAATTTGGCACAAGAGTTTAAGAAATACCACAAAACTTATATACAAAATATACACAATTGGGATTCTAACAACTCTCCCCAACTTTGATCTTTGTTTGTCCTCGAACAAAGCTAGCTCAAAAAAACACAACAACAAATCACACAAGGTTAGTAACATCAATTGAATGGTTCAAACTTGAGTTACATACCTACAAGATAAGTCTTCCTTGCTTGTACAAGATTCTAACATGACTATGAACCACTTTCTAAACACAAACATTTCAACACAATTGCATTAAAAAGATAATGTTCATGAATGAATCTCCTAGGTTTCACTTCACAAAATAATTGAAGGACAATTGCCATGATAGCATAAGGGACATATCACACTCACTAGCAATGATGCACATCCAAAATAATTCATATATTCATCTACACTATGCACACGAGACAATAGAGACAAAGATCACTGAGGACTTTATTCGGTTGTAACTTGGCCTGGGTTCCAAACAAGTGATATTATATGTACACGGCCATTAAAACAAATAAGGGTGAATGATCATGGAAAGCATTATTTATGTACACAACTATTCATATGTTACCCTTTTTTTTTGTTTTTTTTCAACATACAATGCATTCTTTTCTTTTCTTTAGATCATTGAGATTTTTCTTTTTCTCTTTTTTTTTCATTTCTTTTTCAAAGAATGCATTGCACCACCATTTTCTTTCTTTCTTATCTTTAGAGAACATCTCTCCCCAACTTTAAACATTTCTATCTATAAAGACATCAATGCTTTCCATTCAAGGTTCAAGTACTATTGGGTTAAGTGTTTACCAAAGAAAGTTTCAAGTGAATCAAGACTTCTCTTTTCTTTTTTTCAAAACTCAATGCGTTTTTCTTTAATTCACTTGACAAAAACAAAAATTTAGGCTCAAAATTGGTTACAAAAGATCACACACTCACGGGTAGCCTTGTTTACGGTGGTTTTTCTCATACTACTAAAAAAATTGCCTTGATCCCTTCTAAGTTCTAATGTCTCATAACAAAGCAAGATCAAACATGAATCATTTGAGTTAACATCAATCACTAGAACACTCTTATTTTTGTACAAAGTGGAAGTCTACTCACTTATCTAGTTTTGTCCTAAATTTGATTCAAACATAAACAAAATTTCCAAAATGTAATGCGACAAAAAAATTTGTGTAAAGCCCTTAATTCATAGTCACATTATAATCTACAAAGCAACAAAATGCTTACCTTGGTATGAACATCATCAAGACTTTTATCATCACCATCCAAATTTTGATGTTGACACACCTTAGTACTCTTTTCTTCTTTAGAGCATCACTTCTATTCCAAGACAAACACAAAAAGTTATGTACACCTTAACATATATGATATATGTACACTATTCTACTACTAAAACACACTATTAACAACAAGGGCATAACTTGCCCACAAAATAAAAAATTACTTAAAACATGATACTTAATTAACAAAGGCATAAGTTGCCTACAAAATATGTTCGGGTGGCACCCACGGCCACCAAAGTACGCAAAACCTCATCCGCATACGGATGGCACAAAAGTAGTCATTAACAACCTAAAATTAAACTTACTAAGTCAACAACATAAGATAAAAGTACTATAAAACTAAACAGAAACTAAATAATAAACAACAAAAGCCAACATCACATATCCTCTTCATCATCTTGCTCCATGCCATCTCATTCCTCATCTTCACCTTCACCATCCCCCTCTCTGAAAAATGGTCTCTCCGCAGGCCATGCACAATGGGCCTCATAATCCTCATTAGAAGGAAAAGAGAGAACATCCGTCGAATTGACCTGGTGGCGATACAGCTTACAGAGGGAATCATGAATCATAGCCTGTGATCTCCTGTTAGCATCAAAATAAGCCCAATTATACCTGCAGGCTAACTCCACATTATACCTTCCACCAGCAGGAGGAGCCATGTTCTGTGGTTGAGGGTGTTGTTGGACACCTAGCTTAGGAGAGCAATGCCTGTGCACGTAGCCAGTGTCCACAACACTAGTGAGACTCATACTCGCCACATCAGGAAACTCCACACCCGCTTTCTTGCATAGTCCCATTATCAAACTTGGAAAACCAAGCTGAGTAGAAGGCTTTGTCCCTGACTTTGTACCATTTGAGGCCACGGTCCTAATCTCCTCAGAAATGATTTAAGCAACATCCACCTCTCCACCTGTCATAATCCAAAACAAAAGACAAGAAATATCAATGGTCAGGTCAGAAGTGTGGCTTCTCGGCATGATGTTGTTCAGGAGGAAAATTGTGTACAGCTGCGCCATTTGAGTCATATTCTTCCTGTCCATCTTTTGGATATAACTGGAAGGGTTAAGAGTGAACCCTTGGTGCTCAAAAGATAACAAATCCGCAACCTCCTGCATATTCCAAGATCTTGCAGCCTTTTTCATTGCATAAGCACACTTATCACCTGTAGCACGAGGTGAAGGTCTTCCCAAAAAAGTATTAATTGCATCCCTTGAAAAAGAAATCGCCCTACCTCTCACATAGGAAGTGTACGTGTATACCATTCCCTCAACCGGAACCGCATTAGCATAGAATTCACGTACAATATCCGCATTGATTTGAGTTTCAGGAGAGATCAAGGCTTCCCACTTGCGTTCCGCAATGTTTTCCAAAAACTGATAAAAGTTACCGCTTTGTGGGAGATTAAACACTTTCTCGGGCCAAATCTTCCGACTACACAACTTCTCGAACCTTGCCTGTTGCACTGGACCTAGGAACCTATGAGAGTCGAAGGGTGGTTGCGGAGCAGTGCCAGAACTTGAACCGATCACTTGCCTAGCTCTTTTTCCACGATCACTTCTTGACGACATCTACAAAAAAAAATCAACACAAAATCGAACAAAATCATCAAAACAGCATTAAAAGCACATTATATGTCCATTTTCATCATTACACCAAAGTACACCCCACTGCACATCACACATATCACAGAGCTGAGATTCTGCATTCAGCAGGGTCCGCTTAGCGGAGGGGGTCCGCTCAGCGGACCTGCGCAGAAAACCTAAAATTCTGCAGAACTTCAGGTCTGCAACTGGGGAACCATGGGGTTTCCAACCCCATTCCAAAATACATTTACAACAAGAAACATGCAAGGGGATAAGGGAAATAGATAATAAACCCTAAAATTTAACTCCCACTCAAATCGAATCCTAAAATCTACACAATTTCTTACATAAACATAACCTAAAACATAATCTAATAGTAAATCTACTACTAAATCATACCCTAATTCCTAAAAGAACAAATCTATACAAAACCTAATATACATTAAACACAAAATCATAACATCAAACATTGCATACCTTGCTTGGAAATGGAAAGGAACAAAATGCAGCAACTTGAGTGAACAAAGAAATTGAAGCTTGGAACTTTGAAAATGGTGGAGAAGGAGAAGAAAACAAGTGAGAGGCACAAATGGGGTGAGTTAGGGTTCTGAACCCGCTCAGCCACAGCCTTCTATCTTAATTGGGCCTTTGGACCGGTTTGGTCCATTAGGCCCTTTTTTATTTTTTCTAGTTTTTAGCAGGTCCGCTCAGCGGAGGGGGGTCTGCTCAGCGGATGACAGAAAACTACAATTTTCTGGTTTTTTAGCAGTCTGTCTCACTCGATTCTTTCTCCACCGACTTTTCAAACGTCCAAAAATACTTAAAACAGAAAATACTTACAATGTTGGGGTGCCTCTCAACTAGCGCTTTGTTTAACCTCGGTTAGCTCGACGGTCCGAGGCGGCTTCACGGATCAAAAATCGGAACGGCTTCCGAACTTCGATCGACTTCACCACCAAAATAAAGCTTGAGTCTTTGACCATTTACTGTCCAACTTTCATTTGTTGTCGGATTTTCAAGCACAACCGCTCCATAGTCTTTTACTTCCTTGATTCGGAACGGACCCGACCACTTTGACTTCAATTTGCCCGGAAACAACTTTAATCTTGAATTGAACAATAGTACTATTTGACCTTTCTTGAACTCCTTCTCCACAATCTTTTTGTCATGATATCCTTTCACCTTTTCCTTGTATATTTTGTTGGATTCATAGGCTTGTCACCGCAATTCTTCCATCTCAAGAAATTGTAACTTTCTCATTTCACCACTTGCTTTTGGATCAAAATTAAGCAACTTCAAGGCCCAAAATGCCTTATGCTCCAATTCCACGGGTAAATGACAACTTTTCCCATAAACCATTTGAAACGGAGTAAAACCAATCGGTGCCTTGAATGCCGTACGGTAAGCCCATAAAGCATCATCCAACTTGTGAGACCAATCTTTCCTTGATGAAGAAACTGTTTTTTCCAAGATTCTTTTGATTTCTCGGTTGGACACTTCGGCTTGACCATTAGCTTGAGGATGGTAGGCCGTTGTTACTTTGTGCTTCACACCATATTGTTCTAAGAATTTTTCAAGTTGATTGTCACAAAAATGTGAGCAATCATCACTAATGAGAATCCTTGGTGTTCCAAACCTTGTGAAAATATTTTTCTTCAAGAACTTGATTACGGTCTTTCCATCCGCCTTCGGACACGCTAAAGCTTCCACCCATTTTGAAACGTAATCAACCGCAACCAAGATAAATTCGCAACCGAATGATGAAGGAAATAGTCCTACAAAGTCTATACCCCAACAATCGAACACTTCAACTTCTAACATGTTTGTCAATGGCATCTCATTTCTCTTGTTCACTCCACCACTTCTTTGGAAATTGTCACAACTTTGTGCATGCAAGTAGGCATCTTTGAATAACGTCGGCTAATAGAACCCGGATTGGAGAACTTTTGCCGCCGTCCTTTGTCCACCATAGTGTCCACCATAAGGTGAGTTATGACAATGCCACAAGATTCTCATTGCTTTTTCCCTTGTCACACATCTCCTCAATACACCATCCACACCAATTTTGAACAAGTAAGGATCATCCCACACATAGAATTTGGCTTCATGAAGGAACTTTTTTCTTGCACTTTTACTCCAATCTTCCGGTATCCATCCCGATGCCTTGTGATTAGCCATGTCAGCAAACCACGGTCTTTCTTCTACCATGAACAACTTTTCATCGGGGAATGATTCCAAAACCTCTTCTTCTTTGTTTGTTACTTCCTCATTCACTAACCTTGACAAATGATCCGCTACCAAGTTTTCCGCTCCTTTCTTGTCTTTAATCTCTAAGTGAAATTCTTGTAACAACAATATCCACCTAATGAGTCTTTGCTTTGAATCCGGCTTGGTAAGCAAATACTTTATAGCTGCATGGTCAATGTAAACAACATCCTTCGAACCAATTAAATAGGATCTAAATTTTTCTAATGCATATACAATAGCTAGTAGTTCTTTTTCAGTTGTTGCATAATTAATTTGTGCCTCATTAAGAACCTTACTAGCACAATGTATAGCATGAAAATTTTTTCCTTTTCTTTGACCCAACACCGCTTCTACCGCATAATCACTAGCGTCACACATTAGTTCAAAATCAAGTTTCCAATCGGGCGCTATGATTATGGGTGCGGTAGTCAACCTTTGTTTCAATTCATTAAAACCTAAAAGACATGCATTATCAAAAACAAAAGACTTATCTTTATTGAGCAAGTTGCTCAAAGGCTTTGCAATCTTTGAGAAGTCCTTGATGAACCTCCTGTAGAATCCCGCATGGCCTAAAAAGCTTCGAATTCCTTTGACATTTGTTGGTGGTGGCAACTTTTCAATGACCTCCACTTTTGCTCGATCCACTTCAATTCCTTTGGAAGAGACTTTATGACCAAGAACTATGCCTTCGGTGACCATGAAATTGCATTTTTCCCTATTGAGGACCAAGTTGGTTTCGACACATCTTTTCAACACGGCATCCAAATTCTTCAAACAAAGATCAAATGAAGCTCCAAAAACGGAGAAGTCATCCATGAAAACTTCCATTGTCTTTTCTATGAAGTCCGAGAAAATAGCTTGCATACATCTTTGGAAAGTGGTCGGTGCATTACACAATCCAAACGGGATTCGCCTATAAGCAAAAATTCCAAAGGGACAAGTGAACGCCGTTTTCTCTTGATCTTCCGGATTGACCGAAATTTGGTTGTACCTGGAATAGCCATCCAAGAAACAATAAAACTCTTGACCCGATAACCTTTCCAACATTTGGTCCATAAAAGGTAAAGGGAAGTGATCTTTCCTAGTAGCTTGGTTAAGCTTTCGGTAGTCAATGCACATCCTCCATCCCGTAACGGTCCTTGTCGGAATCAATTCATTCTTGTCATTAGTGATCACGGTCATTCCTCCTTTCTTTGGTACCACTTGGACTGGACTCACCCATGCACTATCGGAAATAGGATAAATCATTCCGGCTTCCAATAGCTTTACCACTTCCTTCCTTACAACTTCTTTCATTGTAGGATTCAACCGGCGTTGAGGTTGAGCTACCGGTTTAAAATCCTCCTCCATCATAATTTTATGCATACAATAGGTCGGACCAATCCCTTTTAAATCAGAAAGAACCCATCCTATTGCTTCCTTGTTAGCTTTCAACACATGAATTAATTTCTCTTCCTCCTTGTTTGACAATGAACTACTAATTATCACCGGCTTCTTACCACCTTCTTCAAGAAAGACATATTTCAAATGGGATGGTAACATCTTCAATTCTAACTTGGTTTCTTCCACCTTTGGCTCATCTTTCAACTCTTCCATCTTTGCTTCAAAAGGACTTATCTCTTCAAATGCATCAAGATCTCGCAAGCACTCCTCAATCTCTTTTTCTTCTTCTTCATTGAGAACATCAAGAGCTTTGGTTAATGTTTTCTCAAGAGGATTGAACACATGGACTTGACTTTCAACTTGCATGATAACTTCCTCCATAGCATCAATTCTAAAACAATCACCCTTATCACTTGGATGATTCATTGCTTCCGAGAGATCAAAACATACTTCCTCATCTTGGAACCTCAATTTCATCAAACCATCATCAATGTCTATCATCATCCTTGCCGTCTTCATAAAAGGTCTTCCTAGAATCAATGGGGTATCAACATCTTCCTCCATATCAATGACAACAAAATCAACTGGAAAGAAGAACTTGTCAACTTTCACAAGCAAGTCTTCCGCTATCCCAAAAGGCATAGTTGTAGACTTATCGGCTAATTGAAGTGTCATTCTTGTATCTTTCATATCAACAATGCCTAACCTCTTGACCATGGATAAAGGAATAAAATTGATACTTGAACCCGTATCGACCAAACCTCTTCCAATATGAATGTCACCAATAGTAACCGGCAAAGTGACTCTTCCCGGATCTCTTTCCTTCCTTGGTAAAGTACTTTGAATGATTGCGCTACTGTCATACCCTCATTTTTGACCCCCCTGAGATGACATATCTTCAGGATTTTCATCAAGTCAAAGCAAGTACCCAGAGCAGTCATTTCTCCATCTGGTACCTAATCGAGGATGCTCAAAGACAAGAAAGCTCAGGCAAAGGATCAATCAATACAAAGACTAGTCTCTAATACAATCATGGGGCTCAAAAAACTTCACTTTTCTCATCTATGATTGATTAGACAATCCAGTCATATGAGTACAGGTTTACTCAGGTCACCAGACTAGGGTTTTGAGCCTATCAAGGACTGAAATCAGGGATCACATTTGGGAAACCCTAAAAAACCTCAGAGGGTCATTCAAAGACATCAATCATCTTCAAATAACTCATATTACAAGGTCTACTGGACATCACACTTCAATTCAAAGTCTACAGTCATTATTTTCACATGGTCGACAAATTAGGGTTTTGACCTAATTCACCAAGATAGTTGACTTTTAATCAGGGCATGAATCCAAAACTCAAGACATGATTCAAGGATCTCTACTACCTCAATATAATCCATTTATATCATCCCTTTGTGGAGAAGATCTTATTTCTACACAAAAGCCCAAAAATTCACTTTGTCAGGAAAAAGTCAACTGTGAAGGATCATCATTGACTTTTAAGGCTTTTGGTCAAAAAATGACTTTCAAAGATCAATATCATCAATATATGGATGTCAAAGTCATTTGGCCAAAGAAATTCAAAGAAATTCATCAAGGAGCGAAAAGTCGGGAATTAGGGTTTTTGAAGGCATGGTGAGATCTCAAAATTTCACCTACACAACTCAAAAAACTTCCAACATGAAAGTTGTAGATCTTGCAAAATAAAACAACATCTTACAAAGGAACTTTTTTCAAAAGATCAACCATTTATGAAGTTTTGGAAATTTTGAAGTTTAGGTCATAAACACTTAGAAATTTTTCTAAGTGTTTTAACCTAGTTTTCATCCAACTTTGGGCTCATTTTTCACAAATTTCCTAAATGATTCTGAAGAAGACATAAACTAATGATTTGAAGTAGATGTTTAGGGCTTTCCAAATTGTGTTCAACCTTCTCCAAATTCAATTTGAGCTAGGAGTTATGCTTGTTCAAAGTTGGCCTCATGAAGTAAAATTATAGGTCATGAACACTTTTGGACTTTGCAAATTTTGTGCAAATAACCTCTCTTATGGATGCTACACGACCCATAACACATCTGAAACCATGCCATGCATTCATTTTCACCATGCCATAAGGATTGAAGAAGATTCTAAAAACAAGAACATGTGATTATGTAATGATTACATTTGTGAATTTATGGCAAATTGATGAATCACCCAAGGAATCTTCTCACCAACCAATTAGAGCTCATTTCTGGCTCAGAATTGTCCCCTAAGATCAAGCAAAATCGAGGGCTAGGGGATTGATCAAATGGAATCAAAATTCTCATCATTGCATAAGAGATATTTGCAAAATTCCTTCATGGCTAAGAAAGCAAATCAACTTCACTAAGGAAGCTCACTCCTCTGCAGCTATACTGATCCATTTGCCTATAAATACAGATGCATTCCTCATTCAAAAACACACCAAAGCAACCATATTACTTGCTTTCTCTTTCTCTCCTCTTGTTCATTGTTTTTCAAAGTTCTTTGGCAAGAAGAATCGATTTCTTCAAACCAAAGCTTATCTTTGGGAAGTGAGCATTCTAACATCTCAAGGGAGGTCATTTGAGGTGATCCAAGCACCTGGATCACTTCTGTAGGTGGAGGAACACCATTGTTGCTCTCACCTTGGAGCATTTGCAGTTGGAGGTCCATGGAGTGATTCAGAAGGTTTCAAGGCAAGCCAATCATCCAGACACACTCCTCAGGTCATAGTGAAGCTAACCAGATGGCTGCAGCTCATCTGTAACTCAGGATTCAACAACCTCCATGTCCACTTGAAGCTCAAATCGAGGGAGGTCCATAGAACAATTCAGAAGGATTCAGGCTACAATAAGCATCCAGTTAGCATCATTGAGTCTCAGGGAAGCTATTGAGATCATTCATTCAAGCCCAGGTGCTCTCAATCATCCTCACGACCTCCATTTTCAGAGGTAAGTTTCTGAACCTCACCTCTCTAATTTAAGTACTCTTTGTGAAATAGCTCGATTCTATCTTGTTCAGCATCATCAGAGGATTGAAAACCCTCTATCATCATCCATTTATCTTTCAGTATAGTCATTTAATTTGATTTTGAAATTTTAGGGTTCTTCACGATTTCTGGTAAATTAGTTAGATGTAGTTAATATTAGTTCATGTTAGTTACATATTTAGAATCGTGAGTGAAATTAGAGCAAGTTTCGTGTTTACATCATGGCAAATGATTGAGAAATGAGTAAGTTCAAAAATTCAAATTCATGGAGCTTGAGGTTGAAGACGAAGATGGTGGTGGCGCGCAAAATTCAAATCTCAGGGTAGAGTTTATTTTATTTTGAGTGGTATGCGTTTTATTAATGACTAAACAACTTGCCCTAGTGGCCACCCATGCGCCCTTAGTATCATCATGCCACAAGTCTGGGGTTCGAATCCCCCTCGCCCCAGACTTTTTTTTGATTCTTTTATTTTTTAAGGATTTACAACTTGTTTTGAAACATGATCAAATGGAGGCAAGTCACTAACACTGAGCGCGCGTTGGCTCAGTGGTGTTGTTTTGGACTGGTAACCTCAAGGGCGTGGGTTCAAACCCTCCAAGGGACAAAACTTTTTTTTTAACACTAATTTCTTTCATTTTTCTTCACAATTTCACATATTTATTTAACCTATCAAACTAATTCTTTTTTACTTCATTTTTCACACACTTCTTATTTAACACACCTATTTTGTGAATAATCAAAAAAATCATAAAAATATTATTTATTTCATATATTTTAATTAGGTTTAAAATAGTATGTTTTTAAGTGTTTTTTTAATACTTTAAATATATATATTCACTTTGATTTAAACTAAATCACTTTGTAAATAATTTTATGATGAAACCCTAATTGTTTAGGTCTTAATTAAGTAAAAATCTTTATTTTTACTTTAATTAAGTTGACTTTTGTCAAATCTCAAAACTATTTTCAATCTCTGATAAAATCAAATGATTAAGGTTTTCAAACAACAAAACCTTGTATCATTCAAAATCATTTTCAAATTGCTCTCATAACCAGTACTGTAAAGTACTGGGCCTCTAATAGAGTGTAAGTCCCAAAAACCTTCTCTTCTTAGCTTGTTTTCAAAACTGTATTTTCAAAATCTTCTTTCTGTTTTCAAAACATTCCTCTGGTATTTGAAGGGCATTATTCCCGGTGAAACTCTTCAGATACCTATGTGACCTTTGTCCATCTTCACTTCTTCTGTTTTCAAAAAACCATTAACTGTTTATCATATATTCAACTGTCATCAACAAAACAACCAAAATATTGTTGAGGCTCTGTACATACTTCTCCAAAGGCCTCCACTCCATCCAGGTTAGGCTTTACAAGCTTTCAATTTACAGCCTTTATTTAAATTACTGTCAAATATAAACTGTGCATATATTAGTTTAGAACTACGTTTTGAGTATAAACCTTAGGACAGTTAAACTATATATATATTATAGGAATATGACCTAGGATTGAGAATGTCTTCCCGGTGAAGGCTCTTTCCTAATTAGAGATCTGTAGTTCAAACCCCCAAGATGAATTATTCCCGGTGAAACATCTTGGCAAAAACCTTAGAATCCAAAAATATAGGACACATCCACCCAAAGAGGAATTATTCCCGGTGAAACCTCTTACCCATTTGCTTAGAGCCAAAATAAGTTCAAAACTACATAAGCTTTCTCTTGTGCTATAACAAGGACCCTCGACTAGCCTCCTCTTGGGCTTTGTACAAGGACCCACAGGCTTCTTAAAAGCATTTCCAGCTTCCTCTTGAGCTTGTATACAAGGACCCATCAGGTTTCTTATAAACATAGGAACAGGTCTTTAGTCACCTTTAGCCTACCCTGGTGAGTTTCTTCCAATTTAAACCAGACTTAAAACAAGCTAAGTTTGTCTCAATTTCACATTGAGTACACTTTTTGGAATGAGAGACATGGACAGTCTCTGTCACCCTTATCTTCATCAATCTTCCTTAGCAGAGTCTAGGATCTATGTTTTGGTCATCCTCAGCATTGAGTCAGCCTTCATCTTGGGCTTTAAACAAAGAGTCTCCACCAGATAATCTTTCTGCCAATCCTTTCATCCCTTAATAATGGAGTGCTACCCAAATCAATCATTTTAACAAAAACCCCTGGAAAGGGTTAGCCTCCAGCATCTGTCTAAACTGTCAAAAATCCCTGGAAAGGGTTAGCTTCCACACATCAATCCATTCATGTCAAAACCCCTGGAAAGGGTTAGCCTCCAACATCTGTCTAAACTGTCAAAATCCCTGGAAAGGGTTAGCTTCCACACATTCCTTCACTCTAAAATGTCAAAACCCCTGGAAAGGGTTAGCCTCCAAAGTCAATTAATAAAAAGTCAAAAGAATAATTTCATTCTCTTAGGAGATAATTTCCCTAAAGAGTCAAAACCCCTGGAAAGGGTCAGCCTCCAAAAAACATGATAAAGTCAGTCTTTTTAACAGACAAATTCACCAGCTGAGTCAAAATCCCTGGAAAGGGTTAGCTTCCAAAGAAAAACAGTCTTTTAATAAATAAAATCTCCTCAGTAGAGTCAAAACCAACAAAAACAGTTAGCCTCAACCTTGGGCTTCATACAAGGCACCCAAACAATAAAACTCCCCTGTCAAGAGTCTGCCTCAACCTTGGGCATTGTGCAAGGCAGATAATAGAGTCTCCCCAGTGAGTTCTTCATCATTCAGTAGCCACAACCTTGGGCTTTGTACAAGGCAGATAAACCATATCTTTCATGTGTCAAAGATTCCTAACACTTAGGATCTTTCCCCATATAGTCATCCATACTTAATTCATTTAAGAGTCCGCCACAACCTTGGGCTTTGTACAAGGCAGAAAATAATGTTTTCCCTAGCAACAGTCAGCCACAACCTTGGGCTTTGTACAAGGCACACAAATAGAGTCTCCCTAAGTAGAGTCAGCCTCAATTCTGGGCTTTGTACAGAACACAAAAATACCCTGTAATTAATCCCCAGTGGAGTCATCTCCCAGAGTCAATAATATCAATTAATCAATCAAAAAGCCTCAAGCTTGGGCCTCATACAAGCCAGCTAAAGTCAAATCTTTTATACAGTAGATAGACATAGCTTATCTCTATAGAGAGATATTTTTACTACTCTACCACATTCAAACAAACAAACATTTCAATTTCAATTTCAATCAAAGTCTCCCATTTAGGACTCTGAAAGACATGCTCTGGCACATCCCCAGACTTGTACACTTTCCCTAATTTGGACGAGCATCTTTCTTTCATTTAAGAGGCATCTGACTGGCATACTTGCACACACACAAGTAAGGTCCCCCTCTTGAATGAAATGAATCCAGTTATTCTGTCACTCTTTCAAAAATGTTTGTGGTAGAATAGTACAAATACCTCTCTGTAGAGATGATTTCATGTCTCTTTACTGTAAACAGAGATTTAATTCCAAGCTTCAACCTTGAGCTTCAAGCAAGGCACCAAAAACAATTAATTTCCCTAGTTAGTTCCCCGAACTACATTAAGCTCTGACTTCCACTAGGGATATGTAGGCATGAGGTTCACAAGGAATCTCAGCGAGCTAATAAAATACCAAAAATAGTCAGTTTGTCTGTCTGTCTGTCTTTCTTTAATCAATTCAATTCTATCTCCTAACACAAAGGAGAAACTTTCCCAATCATTAGCAGCAAACACAATCACAAATGACACAGAGAAGGTTCCTGTAGAGTACTACAGATATGTAGGGTGTTTAAACACTTCCCTATGTATAACCGACCCCCCGGACTCCAGAATTTCTAGTCTAGGTGTAAATCCCCACACTTAGCAAACTCCTAGGGTTTAGTTGAGATCTTTTTTCCCCTTTCCTACTCGTAGGACAAATAAGAAAGTTCGTGTGATATCGTAGGAAGAACTGAAATAAAATTCATCCCACCACGGGCGCATTCTCCTTCCAAATTTCGCGTGAAGGGTCTAGCGTGCCGTCCTCCCAAGTGAAACGGGGAGGTAAAGAAAACGACCACCACAGAAAAATGGCGACTCTGCTGGGGATATAAGTGTTAAAAACCTTGGTTTTTCATCCAAACCAATGGTTGACCTGTTGCTGGTCCAGCCCCAATGAGGAATTAGGGATGCCAAATTCCCCCTCAAACAAGAGAGGTCCTGCCTAACCTCTGTGTCATATCATGTGTTTGTTGCATATATATTTGTTTATTTTGTTTATTCTGTATCGGGAAAGGGCTTGATTCCCCCTTGTGGTGAGAAATCCTATACCCGGATTTGAGTGCAACATAAGATAGGATGGAGGATGTCTTCCCGGTGAAGGCCCTCTAATCTTGGTTTCCAAGTCTACTCTTGGGATTTGCCTGGCTGGTTGTGATTAACTGCGCCACTGCATTCCGAGACTGATTTGTACCAGGAGGACCTAGAAACACATTAACCCCACTTAAAGCCTTTTTTTTAGGACGTAGAGCGGTGATTACGGAAGTAATTGTCACGCAGATACTACACTCAGAAAAAACTCTCTTATAGATACCAATCAACGTATCTTTAAGGTTGAGCAAAAACTCTGAGACCCCTAGAACCCGTTCTACAGGTACAAAAATCATTAACCTTAGTTTACCATTGGGGCGGGAGACTGCGTTTGGACTTCATGACCACTATACCCTTCAACGCCATGTTTGTTTAAAACTCTTGTGTGTGCATTCATGCATTCATGCATCATTCATTAATAAACGATTAAAAACAAAAAGAGTCTTTTTCGAGTCGTTTTTCAAGGAAACTAAATAACGAACGTTTTGAACTTCATAGAAAGAGAGAAACGGAGAAAGGACTTAAGGATCTATACTATGGATTACGGAAGAAAGAGAGCTAAGAAATACACCTTCAAGATTCCCCAGGTCGAGGAACTGGGAAAGCTCGGAAAACTGGTGGTCAACCCCCAGGCTTTCAAGGAGAAGTATGGAAAACTTCTGCCTTTGCTCAATACCAACATGGTAGATGGGATCCTTCCCACCTTGGTACAGTTTTACGATCCAACGTATCACTGCTTCACCTTTCCAGATTATCAGCTCATGCCTACGTTAGAGGAGTACTCTCGTCTGATTGGAATACCCGTGTACGCGCAAGATCCGTACTCCGGTTTGGAAAAGAATCCTGATGACATTATCATTGCTGCAACTACTCCTTTGAACGTAGTCGACATCAGAACTCATATGGTGAGTAGAGGAGGAATTCAAGGATTGCCCTCCAAATTCCTGTTTGATCAAGCTCGGTACTTCGTCAGCATCCAAGATATGAGCGCTTTTGAGGAAGTCTTGGATTTGCTTATCTACGGATTGTTTTTGTTCCCTAACATTAACGATTTCGTCGACATCAACGCAATTAAGATCTTCTTAATTGGAAATCCAGTTCCAACCTTGCTTGCGGATGCTTATCACTCTGTGCATTCAAGAAACCTGCAGCGAGGAGGATTAATCACATGCTGCGTACCGTTGTTATACGAATGGTTCGTTTCGCACCTGCCAAAGTCTAGCACTTTCTGGAACATGAGGGATGGCCTTTACTGGTCACAGAAAATCATGTCTCTCACTCATACAGACATTGATTGGTGTAGTCCTGACAACGACGAAACCAAGATCATCTTCAGTTGCGGAAATTTCCCCAACGTACCCCTTATTGGAACTAAGGGAGGAATCAGTTACAATCCAGCTTTAGCCCGTCGTCAATACGGCTATCCCATGAAAAATATACCAAGTAACATCCAATTGGAGGGTCTGTTCTTCAAGAACATCGACGATCATGGCAACATGCTGAAGAAGGAAATTGTCCAAGCCTGGTGTCTTGTTCACAGCAAAGGGAGAAGATTGTTAGGAAAACATCTTTGCATCTCCCTGGATCCTTACCTTCAATGGGTACGCGTCAGAGCATTCAAGCTCAGGATGCCATATCAACATCAAGAACCTATTCCCCTAAGGGAACCAATTTACCTTTTCTCCACCGATGTTGAAAAACTACAAGCGGCATTAAACAAGGTATGCCAAGAAAGGAATGCTTGGAGGAACAAATATCGAATTGTCAACACGGAAAATGTTGAAACTCAGAACATCCTAAGAAGGAAGGATGAGTTACTTGAAGTGCTCGATCGACAAGTGACACAAACGTCACTTTCTCATCATATCCCTCCTGCTTCCTGGATCATCGATCAGCTCACGTCAGAGAACGCTCAGCTCAAGAAACAGAAGATGTTAGAACGTGAAGTCAGCTCATCATCAAAGTTTTAGAGTCCTTTCTCTCAGTTTCTCTGTATTTCCCTTTTCAAAGTGTGTAAAAAACGGCGTTTTCGCTTAATTAATAAAAGTTTGATGTTTCATAACGTAATTATGGTGTTTCCTTGAAAAATAATAACTTAATTGCTTTAGTCGTACGCACTGACACGAGAATTGTCGCGGATCTAATAGTCACTTTCCTTTCTCCAGAAAGAGAGGAGGAGAAGGAGGTGAACCAAGACTTTCAAGCTGTCTCATCCATACAACACTCGTTCAAGTCGCAAGAAAAGAATGGAAGACTTTGAGCAAGAGAATGAAGAACTCAGGGAAGAGATTAATACTCTCAAAGGTACTGTTGAGAGACTCAATAGTATGGTAGAAGCCCTGGTAGTTGCGCAGAATCGACCAACGCCAGAAGAACCGCAAAGGACTGTGGTTTCCGAGATTGTTTCTACTCCTATTCCTCAGTATACCATGCCGCCTGATCGACCTTGGGGCATGCCGTATAACTTTACTCCAGAAGGGTACATACCTTCAGCTTCTGAAGCTCCAAAAGTCACCATGGATATGCGTCCACCGGAGGGTTACAAACCTCTGGAAATTGAAGTTCCAAGAGCGACGGCAATGGGTTTCACACAACAAAATGCTGAGATTCCAAGATCTGCTGTCATGGCTTCTCCACAGCCCATTATGCATACTTTTCCCCTGCAGGGCGGACAAGTATATCATCACGCTCCAAGTGAGGATGCTGGCGTGTATGAAAGATTGGACGAGTTCCAAGAACAGTTTCTGCAAATGCAGAAGGAACTCAAGACTCTCCGAGGACAAGATCTATTTGGAAAAATGCTGCAGACCTCTGTCTGGTTCCAAATGTTAAGATTCCTCACAAATTCAAAGTACCAGAATTCGAGAAGTACAAAGGGAATTCATGCCCACAAAGTCATCTTGTGATGTACGCTCGAAGAATGTCAACTCAGACTGATAATCAACAATTACTCATTCATTATTTTCAAGACAGCCTGACTGGTGCTGCACTCAAATGGTACATGAACTTGGACAGTTCAGAGATTCGTAATTTTCGAGACCTCGGAGAGGCCTTCGTCAAACAATATAAGTACAATCTGGATATGGCTCCCGACAGAGATCAACTCTGGGCCATGACTCAAAAGGATAGAGAAAGCTTCAAGGAATACGCTCAGAGATGGCGTGAAGTTGCTGCTCAAATTTGTCCACCCCTTGAAGAGAAAGAAATGACAAAAATCTATCTCAAAACTTTGAGTCCATTTTACTACGGACGAATGGTTGCAAGTGCACCAAGTGATTTTACTGAGATGGTAAACATGGGTGTGCGTTTAGAAGAAGCAGTTCGAGAAGGACGCTTGAACAAAGAACCAGAATCTTCTGTTGGTCCAAGGAAGTATGGAAGTTCTTTCCAGAAGAAAAAGGATCAAGATGTCAGCAATGTTTTGCACAAAATTAAGAAGAAATTCCAACCTCAAGTTGCAACAATAACTCCGGTTGTTAACTCAGCGCCAGCTTACCAACCTCAGGTTTCGCAACAACAAATTCAACAAAGGTCGCAGCAACCTCCGCAGCAGGTTCGACCTCCAAATTACAACAATCGGGCTCCAAGGTATCCTGCCTTTGACCCCGTACCAATGCCGTATGCAGAATTGTTTCCAACATTACTGGCAAAAGGACTCATTCAGACAAGGAGTCCTCCAAATCCTACAAACAGTTCCTCACCATGGTATAAGGCTGACCAATCTTGTCCCTATCATCAGGGGGCACCAGGTCACAATATTGAGAACTGTTTCTCTTTCAAGATTGACGTCCAGCGATTAGTGAAGAGCGGAATGCAATCCTTCAAAGATACTAATCCAAACGTCCAAGCAAATCCTTTGCCGCAGCATAAAGAAGCTTCAGTAAATCTGGTAGACCAGCACCCCAATGTCATTCAAATCTACGACATTCGTCAGATAGGGGAAAATCTTGTCAGGATGCACGCTAAACAAGCTGGGTACGGTCATGTACCACCTCACAACTACTTCACATGTGAAATTTGTCCAAAGAATAATCAAGGATGTGCCGTAGTTCAAGCTGCATTACAAGAACAAATGGACTTAGGATGGATTCAACATATCCGAGTCAGAACTGAACATGACATCAACATGGTTCAAGGATGTCCAGGAGAATACAAAATCTACAAAGTTGAAGACCTTGAAGGATCGGTAGTCAGGTTCCACAAAACTTTAAATGGACTTGCCTACTTTGGGACAGATTTCCACGCCTACAGTAGATGCAGAATCTGCCGAAGAGATTCACAAGGATGTTTGCGTGTTCGCAACGACATTCAAAAGTTGATGGATGACAATACCATTACTGTTCTTGCCAACAGAGAAGATGATGAAGTCTTTACCGTATCTCCTCAAATTAATCAAGGTGAACCTATGCAAGTTAAGTATGACAGCAGGAAGACAGCAGTTGCACCGCTAGTCATCTACTTACCAGGTCCTGTACCGTATGAGTCCAGCAAGGCTATACCATACAAGTACAATGCTACATTCATTGAAAATGGTAAGGAAATACCGTTACCGTCTGTTGTCAACATTGCTGATGTTAGTCGAGTCACCAGAAGTGGACGAGTCTTCAACAGAACGACAGAAAATGTGGAGAAACCTTCGGAGGAAATACCACATAGGCAAGACAATTTTCCGACCAATGCTGTTCAAGCGAAAGAAAATGATGAGATCTTGAAGTTAATCCAGAGGAGTGAATACAACATTGTAGATCAATTACTACATACTCCGTCTAGGATTTCTGTTCTTTCCCTGCTATTGAGTTCTGAAGCTCATAGGGAAGCTCTACAGAAAGTTTTGGAACAAGCTTTCGTAGAACCAAGTGTTACTATAAGCCAATTCAACAACATCGTCGCCAACATCTCTGCCGGAACTAGCCTAAGTTTCTGTGACGAAGATCTTCCTGAAGAAGGAGTGGACCATAATCTTCCACTTCACATCTCAGTTGGCTGCATGGGTGATACACTCACAGGAGTCCTAATAGACAACGGATCCTCTCTCAACGTCATGCCTAAATCAACATTATCAAGATTATCTTTCGAAGATTACCCTCTAAGAAAAAGTCATGTCATCGTCAAAGCATTTGATGGATCAAGAAAGTCAGTTTTCGGAGAAGTGGATCTTCCCATAACTATTGGACCTCAGACGTTCAAAATCACTTTCCAAGTTATGGATATTCCAGCACAATACAGTTGTTTGCTAGGTCGCCCATGGATTCATGAAGCTGGGGCAATTACTTCAACACTTCATCAGAAACTGAAGTTCATAAGAAATAACAAATTGGTAACCATATGTGGAGAACGAGCTCTGATCGTCAGCAACCTGTCATCATTCTCCGACATAGAACCAAAAGAAGTTGTTGGAACTAAATTCCAAGCACTTTCCTTAGACAAAGGAAAGGAGAAAGCAGCGTCTATCTCTTCATACAAAGATGCAATCCAAGTTGTGAAGGATGGCACTACCAGTGGTTGGGGTCACATTAATATTCCTACCAACAACAAGAACAGAACGGGAATTGGATTCTTTCCGACATCATCAAAAGCTATCCCAGGGATTGAAGTAGTTCTCCCTATTCAAGAAACTTTCTGCAGTGGAGGTTTTCTTCAACCTGTTCAACAAGCAGTCAATATCATCGATACAGAAAGCACCGATGAAGAGGAATGGTTATCCTATCTTCACGAAGCAGGATACATCTCCCTATCAGAATCAGAACCACTTTGCTGTTATCCAAATGAAGGATCTGAAAGTAAGACTCAACCAAGCAGTGATGAAGTTACTAACAGCTTCACCACCAGAAGTCATGGTTCATCAGAAGAAGTTCCTCCTATCCCCGAAGAGACTTGGGATACATTAGGAGAACCAAGCGGAAAATTCGACTACATGGTGAAATACTCCGCTCCTGAAAGTTCAAGAATCTCTCTTGAAGATATTGTTCCAACTGGATGGAACAGTGATTTTGAGTACCTCTCTCAGCCAAAAGAGATGTATAACCCTTGCTATTCATCATCATCGACTGGTGAAGTCATCATTGAGGATTATATCCCCAAGTCACCTTCTGAGGCTACGGATCTAGAGTTCACGTATCTAGTCAATGCCATCTTGGGAGAAGAGCAAGACCAAAATACAGAAGAGGATGATCTCGAAAGTGTCTCCGACAACGAGTCTCTCCATTCAGAAGATTGGAAGTTTCCTCAAAAGAAAAACCGACATACTCCACTTGGAAAGGGGTATGCTCACACTGCTCAGTCTGCTGAAGTAGAAGAAGATCGTCTGAGTGTTGCAAAGACAGTGGTTGGTAAATCAAGACCTACCACAGGCCAGCTTAAGCCTAAGGTTCCAGATTACTTAGTGCACAATGGGGTTCGCCACTATTGGACAGCTGTCGAAGTTTCAACTGTTGTTCGCACTCCTAAGTAGGAACTTTCACTGTTATTTTGTCCTCTCACCATAGCCCAGGGTGAAGAGATGTTTCATAGGGCTTTGCATTTTACTATTTCTTAGGAAAATGTCCCTCTTTGCTTCGCCCAAAGCAATAGAGTTTTGTTTTATAGGGTCTTTGTTTCAAGAAATGACTGTCCATAAATAAAAATGTCATTCTGTTCCTTCGTTTAGTTTTTCCTTTTCTTTTTTCGGAAATTGGTAATCCTAAAAAAAAAACACCCTTAAAAAACATCAAATATTCCATTAACTGCATACACCGAGTCTTCCCTCGTTGTCTAAATAAAACTTATCACACATATGCAGATTAATCATAAAATACCCCGTTGAAACGTGCGACCGTATGACTTCTCCAAGCTTTGAGTTTCCTGTATTCGAGGCAGAGGAAGAAGAAGACGAAGAAATATCAAAGGAAATTTCACGGCTACTTCAACAAAAGGAAGAGGCCATTCAGCCATACAATGAGCCTCTAGAGATCATTAACCTTGGTTCCGATGGAAACAGAAAAGAGGTTAAGATTGGAGCTTCACTCAGTTCAGAGATCAGAGAGAGTTTGATACAGCTACTCAAAGAATTCTCAGATGTCTTCGCTTGGTCTTATCAAGATATGCCAGGGTTGGATACCAGTATAGTAGAGCCTCACTTGCCATTAAAAGCAGAATGCCCTCCGGTCAAACAAAAATTAAGAAGAACTCATCCGGAGATGGCCATGAAAATCAAAGAGGAAGTTCAAAAGCAGATCAACGCAGGTTTCCTCGTCACTTCAGAATACCCTCAGTGGTTAGCTAACATTGTTCCCGTTCCTAAGAAAGACAGAAAAGTCCGCATGTGCGTCGACTACAGAGATTTGAACAAAGCTAGCCCTAAGGATGATTTTCCTTTACCACATATTGATATGTTGGTAGACAGTACAGCAAAATCCAAAGTTTTCTCATTCATGGACGGATTTTCAGGATACAACCAAATCAAAATGGCACCTGAAGACATGGAGAAAACAGCTTTCATCACCCCCTGGGGCACGTTCTGCTACCGTGTTATGCCTTTTGGACTAAAGAACGCAGGGGCAACTTATCAAAGGGTCATGACTACGCTTTTCCATGACATGATGCATAAAGAAGTGGAAGTCTATGTAGACGACATGATTGCCAAATCAGAAAATGAAGAAGATCACATACAGAATCTGACAAAGTTATTTCAACGCTTACGGAAGTTTCAGCTTCGCCTGAACCCCAACAAGTGTACCTTTGGTGTCTATTCAGGAAAACTCCTTGGTTTCATTGTCAGCAAACGAGGAATTGAAGTAGATCCAGACAAAGTCAAGGCGATTCAAGAAATGCCTTCACCCAGAACCGAGAAACAAGTTAGAGGATTTCTTGGACGTCTGAATTACATCTCGAGATTCATATATCTCATGACTGCAACTTGCGCTCCTATTTTCAAACTTCTACGGAAAAATCAAAGTTGCGTCTGGACAGACGATTGTCAGAAAGCGTTCGACAGCATTAAGGAATATCTGCTCGAACCACCCATTTTGTCTCCTCCAGTGGAAGGAAGACCTTTGATAATGTACTTAACCGTCTTAGAAGACTCCATGGGTTGTGTCCTTGGACAGCAAGACGAGACGAGAAGAAAAGAGCATGCCATTTACTACCTGAGCAAGAAATTCACTGACTGTGAATCCCGCTACTCCATGCTCGAGAAGACGTGTTGTGCTTTGGCCTGGGCTGCCAAGCGTCTCCGCCAGTACATGATTCGACATACTACTTGTTTGATCTCTCATATAGATCCAATCAAGTACATCTTTGAGAAGCCTGCTTTAACCGGGAGAATTGCCCGTTGGCAGATGTTGTTGTCAGAATATGACATTGAGTATCACGCCCAGAAAGCCGTGAAAGGAAGCATTCTAGCTGAGCACCTGGCTCACCACCCACTCAATGGTCATGAATCAACCAGTTTCGACTTTCCGGACGAGGACGTCATGTACCTCAAGATGAAAGATCACGACGAGCCACTACCAGACGAAGGACCTGAGATAGGATCCCAGTGGGGCTTAATCTTTGACGGAGCTGTCAATGCTTATGGACGAGGAATTGGGGCAATCATTGTTACACCTCAGGGTACCCATATTCCATTTACTGCCAGATTAACTTTCAAATGCACAAACAATGAGGCCGAATATGAAGCTTGCATCATGGGTCTCGAAGAAGCCATAGATCTAAGAATCAAACACTTGGATGTATATGGAGATTCTGCTTTGGTCATCAATCAAATCAAAGGAGAATGGGAAACACGCCAACCAGGGCTAATTCCTTACAAAGACTACGCAAGAAGATTGTTACCATTCTTCGACAGGGTAGATTTTCATCACATTCCTCGTGAAGAAAACAACTTGGCTGATGCATTAGCCACACTCTCTTCCATGATTAGGATAAATCATTGGAATGACATTCCTCGGATCGATGTTATGCGCCTGGATAGGCCCGCTCATGTTTTCACAGTAGAAGCAATCATCGACGACAAACCGTGGTACTACGACATCAAGAACTTTCTTCAAAAGCAAGAGTACCCTCTTGGGGCGTCAAAAAAAGATAGAAAGACTTTGAGAAAGTTAGCTTGTAGGTTCTTCCTGAATGAAGATGTTCTGTACAAGAGAAACTTCGACATGGTTCTGCTCAGATGCGTTGATAGAAAAGAAGCAGAAATACTCATGAGAGAAATACATGAAGGTTCCTTTGGTACTCACACCAATGGACATACCATGACAAGGAAAATACTGAGAGCAGGATATTATTGGCTGACGATGGAGTCAGATTGCTACCAGTACGCAAAGAAGTGTCACAAATGCCAGATCTACGCCGATAGAATTCATGTGCCACCATCTCTGCTCAACATACTCTCTTCCCCTTGGCCTTTCTCCATGTGGGGAATCGACATGATTGGAATGATCGAACCAAAAGCGTCCAACGGACATCGCTTCATCTTGGTAGCTATAGACTATTTCACCAAATGGGTCGAAGCAGCTTCATATGCAAACGTTACAAGACAAGTTGTCGTCAGGTTTATCAAGAATCACATCATCTGTCGCTACAGCGTTCCTAGCAAGATAATCACTGACAATGGGTCAAATTTGAATAACAAAATGATGAAGGAGCTTTGTGAAGAATTCAAGATCGAACATCACAACTCATCTCCTTACAGGCCAAAGATGAATGGAGCTGTAGAAGCAGCTAACAAAAACATCAAGAAAATCATTCAGAAGATGGTCATCACTTACAAAGATTGGCATGAAATGCTCCCGTATGCTCTTCATGGTTACCGTACATCAGTACGTACTTCGACCGGAGCAACTCCTTTCTCCCTTGTATATGGCATGGAGGCAGTCCTACCTATAGAGGTTGAAATCCCATCAATGAGAGTCTTGATGGAGGCAAAATTAACAGAAGCCGAGTGGTGTCAAAGCAGATTCGATGAATTGAACTTAATCGAAGAAAAGCGCATGACAGCTTTATGCCACGGACAGCTATATCAACAAAGAATGAAGAAAGCTTTCGACAAAAAGGTTCGACCTCGCACAATCAAAGAAGGCGACCTTGTACTCAAAAAGATTCAATCTTTTCTCACAGATTCGAGAGGGAAATGGACTCCCAATTATGACGGCCCCTACGTGGTCAAGAGAGCTTTCTCAGGAGGAGCCTTAATACTCGCGACTATGGATGGAGAAGAATTCACCCGTCCTGTGAACGTCGACGCAGTCAAGAAATACTTCGCCTAAATAAACAAAAGAACAGCTCGCTAAGTTGAAAACTCGCAAAGAGCGGCTTAGGCAAAAAAGAGCGTCTCGGTGAATCGAAAACCCGAAAGGGCGATTCAGGCAAAAATTAGAGACATAAAAAAATAATAAATAATCAATCCCGGTAAACTTAAAACCCGAAAGGGGTAGTTTACGCAAAAGTTAGGGATATATGGCAAGTAACTGTGTTCAGGACAAACTTGATCATTCAAAATCCATAGCGGAGTATTCATCAGCAGTAGGTCATCTTCTACGAAGCACGAATACAGCGCAACTCGGAGTGGAAGGGAGAGATAACGGTCGTCACGTTTCATCGTAGCCCTTTTCCCGAAAATTACCAATTTCCAGCTTTGTAAATACTCCATAGAATCAAGCATTTGGCTGATTACCATTCCATATATAATAATTTGAGCCTTGTGCTTTTCCTTTGCAATCTAGTCTTATTCAGTTTCTTGAAATGCATTTTAAGTTTAAACAGTCATTTTCTTGAAACGAATGTTTTCATAAAATAAAAATGAATTTACTTGCAAAAATAAAGGTGAAATTTCTTTCTAAGGTTTACAAACAATAGGAAGAATGCAAACAGTTGCTCCGAGAACGGTTGAGACTCCGGGACCCAAGTTTTCCCCATGAGGTCGCTTTGCGAACATCTCCCGATGACGAATCTTTACTTCAATTCATATTACTTACTTCGGACAGCGGACAACTGATAGCCAGATATTCCAAACAGAGTTCGAACTACAAGAAGAGGACATCTTCTGATCAACAAGAATTTCAGTCGTATCATAGGATTTTACATCCGCGACAACTCTATTCACATTCACTTTACATTTTATAATTGTCATAATACTCATGCATACATTACATCATAACTGCATAGTCAAATTAGGCTTTTAATCATGAGAATGCCCGAGTCATAAGGGCATGAACTCAAGTTTCCCCTGCAAGTCCTGGAGAAACTTTTTTCCTTCAAGACAACGATCCATGTAGAGAGATTTCCCCAAGCAAGTCAATAAATGGTAGTCTCCCTCAAAGAGATAGTTTGTCCACTTTTGGAATTCCTCAGCTGAGAATCTCCTGCAGAGCGACATTCGACAGTCTTCTTCAGATAAGATAGTCTGCTTCACATTTTGGAATTCCCTACAGGTTTGGTATTTCCCCAGCAGGGTCAAGAGGTGCCACTTCTTGTCAAAGGAAAATTCAGAATCTCCCAGCAGATCGACAAATGATTCCCCAGCGGAGTCAGCGAATGATAGTCTTCATCCAGAAGATAGTTCAGATTCCCCAACAAAGTCAGCAAATGGCAGTCTCTTTCAGCAGAAGACAGTTCGCTCACTTTCTATCACAACAAAGTCAGCAAATGGCAGTCTCTTTCAGCAGAAGACAGTTCGCTCACTTTCTATCATGACAAAGTCAGCAAATGGCAGTCTCTCCCAGTAGAAGACAGTTTGCTCCCCTGGCAATTGGCAAATGGCAGTCTTTTCCCAAGAAAAGACAGTTTGTCTGTTAAATACTCAAGAGATCGACAAATGGCAGTTTCTTCAAACAGTTTGTCTGTTTCTGGGATGTTTAACTCCCCACAGAGTCGATGAATGGCAGTTTTCCTCTTAGGGAAACAGTTCGTTGATTCCCCAGGCATCAGTTGACGAATGGCAGTTTTCACCCCGAAAAACAGTTCGTCCGCCTTCAAACAAAGTCATTAGCCCCTCAAAAGATCATGAGGCCATATGACATTCTTTCAAAGACGTCAAGTCAAAAGGGAAGATGGTGAAGTTTCTCTACAGCCGTCGAATGGCATCTTATCTCCAAGCGCTGATAAGAAGTTTGACGAGGAAACAAACCTTTGAAGTTTCTTTACAGCCGTCAAATGGCATCTTATCTCCAAACGCTGATAAGAAGTTTGACGAGGAAACAAACCTTTGAAGTTTCTTTACTACCATCAAATGGCGTCTCTTCCCCAAGTGCTGATGAGAAGTTTGATGAGGAAACAAACCGTTGGAAATTTTCTCTTTATCTGAGATATTGTCCAAACACATCCGAAACGAGGAGAGGTTGTTTACCTTTTTCTAAGTATCAACACTTAGTTAAAGAAGATGGATTGCGCA
Organism: Vicia villosa; assembly: GCF_029867415.1. Lineage (NCBI taxonomy): Eukaryota > Viridiplantae > Streptophyta > Magnoliopsida > Fabales > Fabaceae > Vicia > Vicia villosa. The sequence goes on from NC_081180.1 coordinate 142,492,229, forward strand.
TCCAACATTGCCATCCATTCACCAGAATCCACATCAAGTATTTCTGCAGGAGTTTGTCTCCTCATCCCCCGCCAAGCGCGACAACGGGATCAAGTCATGCAAAGACTATGTCAGTTACAACATCTCAGGAGCGCCCAAAATTCGGGCATTCTTTGATATTTAAGTCTCTTTTACGCAGGAGAGATCGAGATCTCAATCTCTCTCCTTCCAGATAAAAGAAACTTAAATAGGGGCATCTGTCATACCCTCATTTTTGACCCCCCTGAGATGACATATCTTCAGGATTTTCATCAAGTCAAAGCAAGTACCCAGAGCAGTCATTTCTCCATCTGGTACCTAATCGAGGATGCTCAAAGACAAGAAAGCTCAGGCAAAGGATCAATCAATACAAAGACTAGTCTCTAATACAATCATGGGGCTCAAAAAACTTCACTTTTCTCATCTATGATTGATTAGACAATCCAGTCATATGAGTACAGGTTTACTCAGGTCACCAGACTAGGGTTTTGAGCCTATCAAGGACTGAAATCAGGGATCACATTTGGGAAACCCTAAAAAACCTCAGAGGGTCATTCAAAGACATCAATCATCTTCAAATAACTCATATTACAAGGTCTACTGGACATCACACTTCAATTCAAAGTCTACAGTCATTATTTTCACATGGTCGACAAATTAGGGTTTTGACCTAATTCACCAAGATAGTTGACTTTTAATCAGGGCATGAATCCAAAACTCAAGACATGATTCAAGGATCTCTACTACCTCAATATAATCCATTTATATCATCCCTTTGTGGAGAAGATCTTATTTCTACACAAAAGCCCAAAAATTCACTTTGTTAGGAAAAAGTCAACTGTGAAGGATCATCATTGACTTTTAAGGCTTTTGGTCAAAAAATGACTTTCAAAGATCAATATCATCAATATATGGATGTCAAAGTCATTTGGCCAAAGAAATTCAAAGAAATTCATCAAGGAGCGAAAAGTCGGGAATTAGGGTTTTTGAAGGCATGGTGAGATCTCAAAATTTCACCTACACAACTCAAAAAACTTCCAACATGAAAGTTGTAGATCTTGCAAAATAAAACAACATCTTACAAAGGAACTTTTTTCAAAAGATCAACCATTTATGAAGTTTTGGAAATTTTGAAGTTTAGGTCATAAACACTTAGAAATTTTTCTAAGTGTTTTAACCTAGTTTTCATCCAACTTTGGGCTCATTTTTCACAAATTTCCTAAATGATTCTGAAGAAGACATAAACTAATGATTTGAAGTAGATGTTTAGGGCTTTCCAAATTGTGTTCAACCTTCTCCAAATTCAATTTGAGCTAGGAGTTATGCTTGTTCAAAGTTGGCCTCATGAAGTAAAATTATAGGTCATGAACACTTTTGGACTTTGCAAATTTTGTGCAAATAACCTCTCTTATGGATGCTACACGACCCATAACACATCTGAAACCATGCCATGCATTCATTTTCACCATGCCATAAGGATTGAAGAAGATTCTAAAAACAAGAACATGTGATTATGTAATGATTACATTTGTGAATTTATGGCAAATTGATGAATCACCCAAGGAATCTTCTCACCAACCAATTAGAGCTCATTTCTGGCTCAGAATTGTCCCCTAAGATCAAGCAAAATCGAGGGCTAGGGGATTGATCAAATGGAATCAAAATTCTCATCATTGCATAAGAGATATTTGCAAAATTCCTTCATGGCTAAGAAAGCAAATCAACTTCACTAAGGAAGCTCACTCCTCTGCAGCTATACTGATCCATTTGCCTATAAATACAGATGCATTCCTCATTCAAAAACACACCAAAGCAACCATATTACTTGCTTTCTCTTTCTCTCCTCTTGTTCATTGTTTTTCAAAGTTCTTTGGCAAGAAGAATCGATTTCTTCAAACCAAAGCTTATCTTTGGGAAGTGAGCATTCTAACATCTCAAGGGAGGTCATTTGAGGTGATCCAAGCACCTGGATCACTTCTGTAGGTGGAGGAACACCATTGTTGCTCTCACCTTGGAGCATTTGCAGTTGGAGGTCCATGGAGTGATTCAGAAGGTTTCAAGGCAAGCCAATCATCCAGACACACTCCTCAGGTCATAGTGAAGCTAACCAGATGGCTGCAGCTCATCTGTAACTCAGGATTCAACAACCTCCATGTCCACTTGAAGCTCAAATCGAGGGAGGTCCATAGAACAATTCAGAAGGATTCAGGCTACAATAAGCATCCAGTTAGCATCATTGAGTCTCAGGGAAGCTATTGAGATCATTCATTCAAGCCTAGGTGCTCTCAATCATCCTCACGACCTCCATTTTCAGAGGTAAGTTTCTGAACCTCACCTCTCTAATTTAAGTACTCTTTGTGAAATAGCTCGATTCTATCTTGTTCAGCATCATCAGAGGATTGAAAACCCTCTATCATCATCCATTTATCTTTCAGTATAGTCATTTAATTTGATTTTGAAATTTTAGGGTTCTTCACGATTTCTGGTAAATTAGTTAGATGTAGTTAATATTAGTTCATGTTAGTTACATATTTAGAATCGTGAGTGAAATTAGAGCAAGTTTCGTGTTTACATCATGGCAAATGATTGAGAAATGAGTAAGTTCAGAAATTCAAATTCATGGAGCTTGAGGTTGAAGACGAAGATGGTGGTGGCGCGCAAAATTCAAATCTCAGGGTAGAGTTTATTTTATTTTGAGTGGTATGCGTTTTATTAATGACTAAACAACTTGCCCTAGTGGCCACCCATGCGCCCTTAGTATCATCATGCCACAAGTCTGGGGTTCGAATCCCCCTCGCCCCAGACTTTTTTTTGATTCTTTTATTTTTTAAGGATTTACAACTTGTTTTGAAACATGATCAAATGGAGGCAAGTCACTAACACTGAGCGCGCGTTGGCTCAGTGGTGTTGTTTTGGACTGGTAACCTCAAGGGCGTGGGTTCAAACCCTCCAAGGGACAAAACTTTTTTTTTAACACTAATTTCTTTCATTTTTCTTCACAATTTCACATATTTATTTAACCTATCAAACTAATTCTTTTTTACTTCATTTTTCACACACTTCTTATTTAACACACCTATTTTGTGAATAATCAAAAAAATCATAAAAATATTATTTATTTCATATATTTTAATTAGGTTTAAAATAGTATGTTTTTAAGTGTTTTTTTAATACTTTAAATATATATATTCACTTTGATTTAAACTAAATCACTTTGTAAATAATTTTATGATGAAACCCTAATTGTTTAGGTCTTAATTAAGTAAAAATCTTTATTTTTACTTTAATTAAGTTGACTTTTGTCAAATCTCAAAACTATTTTCAATCTCTGATAAAATCAAATGATTAAGGTTTTCAAACAACAAAACCTTGTATCATTCAAAATCATTTTCAAATTGCTCTCATAACCAGTACTGTAAAGTACTGGGCCTCTAATAGAGTGTAAGTCCCAAAAACCTTCTCTTCTTAGCTTGTTTTCAAAACTGTATTTTCAAAATCTTCTTTCTGTTTTCAAAACATTCCTCTGGTATTTGAAGGGCATTATTCCCAGTGAAACTCTTCAGATACCTATGTGACCTTTGTCCATCTTCACTTCTTCTGTTTTCAAAAAACCATTAACTGTTTATCATATATTCAACTGTCATCAACAAAACAACCAAAATATTGTTGAGGCTCTGTACATACTTCTCCAAAGGCCTCCACTCCATCCAGGTTAGGCTTTACAAGCTTTCAATTTACAGCCTTTATTTAAATTACTGTCAAATATAAACTGTGCATATATTAGTTTAGAACTACGTTTTGAGTATAAACCTTAGGACAGTTAAACTATATATATATTATAGGAATATGACCTAGGATTGAGAATGTCTTCCCGGTGAAGGCTCTTTCCTAATTAGAGATCTGTAGTTCAAACCCCCAAGATGAATTATTCCCGGTGAAACATCTTGGCAAAAACCTTAGAATCCAAAAATATAGGACACATCCACCCAAAGAGGAATTATTCCCGGTGAAACCTCTTACCCATTTGCTTAGAGCCAAAATAAGTTCAAAACTACATAAGCTTTCTCTTGTGCTATAACAAGGACCCTCGACTAGCCTCCTCTTGGGCTTTGTACAAGGACCCACAGGCTTCTTAAAAGCATTTCCAGCTTCCTCTTGAGCTTGTATACAAGGACCCATCAGGTTTCTTATAAACATAGGAACAGGTCTTTAGTCACCTTTAGCCTACCCTGGTGAGTTTCTTCCAATTTAAACCAGACTTAAAACAAGCTAAGTTTGTCTCAATTTCACATTGAGTACACTTTTTGGAATGAGAGACATGGACAGTCTCTGTCACCCTTATCTTCATCAATCTTCCTTAGCAGAGTCTAGGATCTATGTTTTGGTCATCCTCAGCATTGAGTCAGCCTTCATCTTGGGCTTTAAACAAAGAGTCTCCACCAGATAATCTTTCTGCCAATCCTTTCATCCCTTAATAATGGAGTGCTACCCAAATCAATCATTTTAACAAAAACCCCTGGAAAGGGTTAGCCTCCAGCATCTGTCTAAACTGTCAAAAATCCCTGGAAAGGGTTAGCTTCCACACATCAATCCATTCATGTCAAAACCCCTGGAAAGGGTTAGCCTCCAACATCTGTCTAAACTGTCAAAATCCCTGGAAAGGGTTAGCTTCCACACATTCCTTCACTCTAAAATGTCAAAACCCCTGGAAAGGGTTAGCCTCCAAAGTCAATTAATAAAAAGTCAAAAGAATAATTTCATTCTCTTAGGAGATAATTTCCCTAAAGAGTCAAAACCCCTGGAAAGGGTCAGCCTCCAAAAAACATGATAAAGTCAGTCTTTTTAACAGACAAATTCACCAGCTGAGTCAAAATCCCTGGAAAGGGTTAGCTTCCAAAGAAAAACAGTCTTTTAATAAATAAAATCTCCTCAGTAGAGTCAAAACCAACAAAAACAGTTAGCCTCAACCTTGGGCTTCATACAAGGCACCCAAACAATAAAACTCCCCTGTCAAGAGTCTGCCTCAACCTTGGGCATTGTGCAAGGCAGATAATAGAGTCTCCCCAGTGAGTTCTTCATCATTCAGTAGCCACAACCTTGGGCTTTGTACAAGGCAGATAAACCATATCTTTCATGTGTCAAAGATTCCTAACACTTAGGATCTTTCCCCATATAGTCATCCATACTTAATTCATTTAAGAGTCCGCCACAACCTTGGGCTTTGTACAAGGCAGAAAATAATGTTTTCCCTAGCAACAGTCAGCCACAACCTTGGGCTTTGTACAAGGCACACAAATAGAGTCTCCCTAAGTAGAGTCAGCCTCAATTCTGGGCTTTGTACAGAACACAAAAATACCCTGTAATTAATGTTAGAACAAGATTTGTTCTTATCAATTATCTTAGTTTTGATGATAACAATAATATGAATTTTGCTTAAGATAATATGGTACTCTAATCCAATGCAATTTCCCTTTCAGGAAATATATAAAGAGTACGCATAATTCAGCGCTCAGAAGTTGTGTCTCAAATGGTTCAGCATGCAACATCAGAACATGGTCTGGCAAGACATCAGAAGATGGTCGAAGCAGAATCAGAACATGGGTCTATGGAAGCATCAGAAGAACATGAGATCAGAAGCACTGAAGATCAGAAGATGGTATCACGCAACAGAAGCACTTCAAGGTCAGAAGATCAGAAGATGCTATGCACCAAGCTGTTTGACTCTGATGATATTCAAACGTCGTATTCACAAACATCAGATCAGAAGGAAGTACAGGTGGCAGACTACGCTGACTGACAAAAGGAACGTTAAAAGCTACTAAAGGCTACGTCAGTAGACACAGCGTGAACAAGGCTCGAGGTAGTTGACAAAAGCGTATAACATTAAATGCAATGCTGTACGGAACACGCAAAGCATTAAATGCACTCAACGGTCATCTTCTCAACGCCTATAAATATGAAGTTCTGATGAGAAGCAAGGTTAACGATTCTGCACCAAAACAACTTATATCAAACTTGCTGAAACGCTGTTCAAATCTAAACTCGGAATCTTCATCTTCATCAAAGCTCACTACATTGCTGTTGTAATATATTAGTGAGATTAAGCTTAAACGATTAAGAGAAATATCACAGTTGTGATTATCGCTTTTAAGAAGCATTTGTAATACTCTTAGAATTACATTAAGTTGTAAGGAACTAGAGTGATCGTGTGATCAGTATACTCTAGGAAGTCTTAGCAGTTGGCTGAGCAGTTTGTAACTAGAGTGATCAGGTTGATCAGAATACTCTAGGGAAGTCTTAGGAGTGAACTAAGCCTAGAGTGATCGTGTTGATCAGTAGACTCTAGAAAAGTCTTAGGAGTGAACTAAGCAGTTGTTCCTGGAGTGATCAGTGTGTGATCAGAAGACTCTGGAAGACTTAGTTGCGGACTAAGTGGAAAACCATTGTAATCCGTGCGATTAGTGGATTAAATCCTCAGGTTGAGGTAAATCATCTCTGCGGGGGTGGACTGGAGTAGCTTCGTTAACAGCGAACCAGGATAAAAATAATTGTGCAATTTATTTTTATCGTCCAAGATTTAAAGTCACACTTATTCAATCCCCCCCTTTCTAAGTGTTTTTCTATCCTTCAATTGGTATCAGAGCGCCGGTTCTAAGGTGCAAGCACTTAACCGTGTTTAGAAAAGATTCAGGAAGAGAAAAACGCTTCAGTAAAAGATGGTTGATGAAAGTGAAAAGTCTACACCTACACCTACATCTACATCTGGCTCTGCTGAGCAATACAACGGTAACAATGGTTATACTAGACCGCCGGTATTTGATGGTGAAAACTTTGAATACTGGAAAGATAAACTGGAAAGTTACTTTCTGGGTCTAGATGGTGATCTATGGGATCTTCTGATGGATGGTTACAAACATCCAGTAAATGCCAGTGGTGCAAAGCTGTCAAGGCAAGAAATGAATGATGATCAAAAGAAGCTTTTCAGGAATCATCATAAATGCAGAACTGTTTTGCTGAATGCTATCTCTCATGCTGAGTACGAGAAGATATCTAACAGGGAAACGGCCTATGACATATATGAGTCCTTGAAAATGACTCATGAAGGAAATGCTCAAGTCAAGGAGACTAAAGCTCTAGCCTTAATCCAGAAGTATGAAGCCTTCAAGATGGAGGATGATGAAGACATTGAAAAGATGTTTTCAAGATTTCAAACTCTTACTGCTGGATTGAGAGTTCTTGACAAGGGATACACCAAGGCTGATCACGTAAAGAAGATCATCAGAAGCTTACCCAGAAGATGGGGTCCTATGGTGACTGCATTCAAGATTGCAAAGAATCTGAATGAAGTTTCTCTGGAAGAGCTGATCAGTGCCTTGAGAAGCCATGAGATTGAGCTGGATGCAAATGAGCCTCAAAAGAAAGGTAAGTCTATTGCATTAAAATCAAATATCAAGAAATGCACTAACGCTTTTCAGGCCAGAGAAGAAGATCCTGAAGAATCAGAATCTGAAGAAGAAGATGAACTGTCCCTGATCTCCAGAAGGCTAAATCAACTCTGGAAGACCAAGCAAAGGAAGTTCAGAGGCTTCAGAAGTTCAAGGAAATTTGAACGTGGAGAATCTTCTGATGAAAGAAGATTTGACAAGAAGAAGGTCATGTGCTATGAATGCAATGAGCCTGGACACTACAAGAATGAATGTCCAAATCTTCAGAAGGAAAGTCCCAAGAAAAAGTTTCATAAGAAGAAAGGTCTTATGGCAACCTGGGATGAGTCAGAAGATGATTCAGAAGATGAGCAGGCCAACTGTGCGCTGATGGCGACAGAAGATGACGGATCAGAATCTACATCAGAATCAGATTCTGAAGAGGTATTTTCTGAACTTACTAGAGACGAGTTAGTTTCCGGTCTAACTGAACTTCTGGAACTCAAGTCTCAGATTAGTCTCAAATACAAAAAGCTGAAAAAGCAATTTGAATTTGAAACAAAGAAGCTTGAGTTGGAGAATTCTGAATTAAAAGAAAAACTTTTAAAATTATCCAATAATGTTGGATCTCCTTCTAATTCAGAAAAATCCACTCCTAGTCTAAACCATATTCTGAAAGAATATGATTTAAGTTTCAGGAAGTTCTTATCCAGAAGTATTGGCAGAAGTCAGCTAGCTTCTATGATATATGCCGTATCTGGAAACAAAAGAGTTGGCATTGGTTATGAGGGTGAAACCCCATACAAATTTGAACCTGTTGATGAAATGAAACTCACATACAAGCCATTGTATGATCAGTTCAAGTATGGCCACTCCCATGATATTAGGCACACTTCACATGCTCAAAGTTTTCACATAACACACACCAAAAAGCATGTGACACAACCTAGGAAATATCATGAAACTCACATTAAGAATTATCATGTTGTTCCTCCTATTGCTTATAATGTCAAACCCAAGTTCAATCAGAACTTGAGAAAATCTAACAAGAAAGGACCCAAGAAAATGTGGGTACCTAAGGATAAGATTATTTCTATTGCAGATATCCTTGACTGCAAAAAGGACAAGGCACAACATGTCATGGTACCTGGACTCTGGATGCTCGCGACACATGACAGGAAGAAGGTCTATGTTCCAAGACCTGGTGCTTAAGTCTGGAGGAGAAGTCAAGTTCGGAGGAGATCAGAAGGGCAAGATAATTGGCTCTGGAACTATAAAGTCTGGTAACTCTCCTTCCATTTCTAATGTACTTCTTGTAGAAGGATTAACTCATAACCTCTTATCTATCAGTCAATTAAGTGACAATGGTTATGATATAATCTTCAATCAAGAGTCTTGCAAGGCTGTAAATCAGAAGGATGGCTCAATCCTATTTACAGGCAAGAGGAAGAACAACATTTATAAGACAGATCTGCAAGATCTTATGAGTCAGAAGGTGACTTGTCTTATGTCTGTTTCTGAAGAGCAGTGGGTCTGGCACAGGAGATTAGGTCATGCTAGTTTGAGAAAGATCTCTCAGATTAACAAACTGAATCTTGTCAGAGGACTCCCTAATCTGAAATTCCAATCAGATGCTCTTTGTGAAGCATGTCAGAAGGGCAAGTTCTCCAAACCTGCATTCAAGTCTAAGAATGTTGTTTCTACCTCAAGGCCATTAGAACTCTTGCACATTGATCTGTTTGGACCAGTCAAAACAGCATCTGTCAGAGGAAAGAAATATGGATTAGTCATCGTAGATGATTATAGCCGCTGGACATGGATAAAATTCTTGAAACACAAGGATGAGACTCATTCAGTGTTCTTTGATTTCTGCATTCAGATTCAATCTGAAAAAGAGTGTAAAATCATAAAGGTCAGAAGTGATCATGGTGGTGAATTTGAGAACAAATCCTTTGAAGAATTCTTCAAAGAAAATGGTATTGCCCATGATTTCTCTTGTCCTAGAACTCCACAGCAAAATGGGGTTGTAGAACGAAAGAATAGGACTCTGCAAGAAATGGCCAGAACCATGATCAATGAAACCAATATGGCTAAGCATTTCTGGGCAGAAGCAATAAACACTGCATGCTATATTCAGAATAGAATCTCTATCAGACCTATTCTAAATAAGACTCCCTATGAATTGTGGAAGAATAGAAAGCCCAACATTTCATATTTCCATCCTTTTGGATGTGTATGTTTTATTCTGAACACTAAAGATCATCTTGGTAAGTTTGATTCCAAAGCACAAAAATGTTTCCTTCTTGGATATTCTGAACGCTCAAAAGGCTACAGAGTATACAATACTGAAACATTGGTTGTAGAAGAATCAATCAATATCAGGTTTGATGATAAGCTTGGTTCTGAAAAACCAAAGCAGTTTGATAATTTTGCAGATTGTGATATTGACATCTCAGAAGTTGTTGAGCCAAGAAGCAACGCATCAGAAGCAGAGCTTCTCAGAAGCAAAGAATCTGAAGATCAAGTATCAGCTTCTCTGGAGGATCTAAGCATATCTGAAGAACCATCTGTCAGAAGATCATCTAGACTCATCTCTGGTCATTCAGAAGATGTCATTCTTGGAAAGAAGGATGATCCAATCAGAACAAGAGCATTCCTTAAGAACAGTGCAGACTGTCAATTAGGTCTTGTATCTTTGATCGAGCCAACTTCTGTTGATCATGCTCTAGAAGATCCAGACTGGATAATTGCTATGCAAGAAGAACTAAATCAGTTTACAAGGAATGATGTTTGGGATCTTGTTCCTAGACCAGATGGATTCAATATAATTGGTACAAAATGGGTCTTCAGAAACAAGCTCAGTGAGAAAGGTGAAGTGGTAAGGAACAAAGCCAGATTGGTGGCTCAGGGTTATAGTCAGCAAGAAGGGATTGACTATACAGAAACCTTTGCACCAGTGGCCAGGTTAGAGTCTATTCGTCTATTAATTTCTTTTGCCACTCAACATAACATCACTCTCTATCAGATGGATGTTAAGAGTGCCTTCTTAAATGGTTATATAGATGAAGAAGTTTATGTCCATCAACCTCCTGGTTTTGAAGACTCTATGTCTCCTAATCATGTTTTTAAACTTAAGAAATCATTGTATGGATTGAAACAGGCTCCCAGAGCTTGGTATGAACGCTTAAGTTCTTTCCTTCTAGATAATGGTTTCACTAGAGGAAAAGTGGACACTACTCTCTTTTGTAAAACCTTTAAAAGGGATATTTTAATTTGTCAAATATATGTGGATGATATTATTTTTGGAACATCTAATGCTACACTTGGAAAGGAGTTTGCTGAGTCTATGCAGGCTGAGTTTGAAATGAGCATGATGGGAGAACTCAAGTACTTCCTTGGAATACAAATAAATCAAACATCAGAAGGAACGTACGTTCACCAAACCAAGTATGTGAAGGAACTTCTGAAGAAGTTTAATCTTCTAGACTGCAAAGAAGCCAAAACTCCTATGCATCCAACATGCATCCTAGGTAAGGATGAGGTAAGTAAGAAGGTAGATCAGAAGTTATACAGAGGTATGATTGGATCTCTCCTATATCTGACTGCTTCTAGACCTGACATTCTGTTCAGTGTTTGTTTGTGTGCTAGATTCCAATCAGATCCTAGAGAATCTCATTTAACTGCTGTTAAGAGAATTCTAAGGTATCTGAAAGGTACTACTAATGTTGGCTTAGTTTACAGAAAATCTAAAGAATACAACTTAGTAGGATTCTGCGATGCTGACTATGCTGGAGACAGAATTGAAAGAAAAAGTACTTCAGGAAGTTGCCAATTTCTTGGAAGTCATTTGATCTCCTGGTACAGCAAGAAGCAAGCAACTATTGCTCTATCAACCACAGAAGCAGAATATGTCGCAGCTGCTGGTTGTAGTACACAGATGCTCTGGATGAAGAGTCAGTTAGAAGATTATCAGATATATGAGAGTAACATTCCTATATTCTGTGATAATACTTCTGCTATATGTTTATCTAAGAATCCTATTCTTCATTCAAAAGCTAAACATATTGAGATTAAACATCATTTCATAAGGGACTATGTTCAGAAGGGTGTCATTTCTTTAAACTTTGTGGATACAGACCATCAATGGGCTGATATCTTTACAAAACCCCTGGCTGAAGATAGGTTTAAGTTCATTCTGAAGAACATCAGTATGGATTTATGCCCAGAATGAGAAGATGAGAAGTTCTCATGTATGAGTATCTTCTGAAATGAATGTGGAACATTTCTTTTAATCAGAAGTTCTGATTGAATTCTTTTAGAAATTATGATTCGGTTATTACTAACGTTTCATTGTCTAAGTTGATTCAGAATCTCTTTTAAAGCAAAACAGCTGTTACGTTTTATCTCGGGATGGTAAACCTGTCGTTACTATTCATGGATAAGCGCGCGTGCAGTTGAAGGGACGCCGACCATAGGTAACTGTGCTAGTCACATCATTTGTCTTTATTATCTCTCCTCACGTCACGTAACATTAAATGCTAGTCATCATTCGTTTCATTTCATCTTTTTTAAATATTCTTTTTGATGTTATGACAAAAAGGGGGAGAAGATAAATGATATATGATTTGATTAAATCTATCAGTTGCTGGGTAAAGGCTCCCACACATTCACTAACAAGAACTGCAAGTTCTATATGGTTTAAGTGTTTTGCAGGTACAGAGAAGTGAAGTGAATCTTCAGAAGCAAACACTAGAAGCAAAACCATAAGAAGCGTTATTCTGTAAAAGGAATAAGCTCTTGGAAACTGAAGCAAGCTGAGTGCTGTCAAGCTTCAGAGATCAGAAGCACTGATAATAGAATTTGAATATCATTGTCTATCCTGTTCTGACAAAATTCTATTTGCTCTGATACATATAATGTTATGGCTCTGATACATTATTTGCTCTGATACATTATATCAGCCTATATGGCTCTGATACATATAATGTGTTCAAACATACATTTTATGTTCTAACTCGTTCATGCTGACTTTTGTCGTTTAGTTTTTGTTCTGTAACATTTCAGGATGTAGAGATGCTCTGATGATGCTCTGGTACATTCAACAATATTCTGATACAAATCTAGCATGAAGTGATGTTGGTAGACATTCAAAGTTCTGAAGCTATCCGAGGGAAGCAGAAATCAGAAGATGTGAATGTTCTAAAAGATCCAGAAAAATTCAAGTTCTGAAGCTGTCCTGAATGGAAGCAGAAATCAGAAGCTGTGAATGTTCTGAAGATCAAAGAAATTCAAGTTCTGAAGCTGTCCTGAATGGAAGCAGAAGTCAGAAGCTGTGAATGTTCTGAAGATCTAAAGAAATTCAAGTTCTGAAGCTGTCCAATGGAAGCAGAAGTCAGAAGCTATGAATTCTCTGAAGGCAGAAGCTTATATGATCGTCTCTACCGAAATAATCAGGGAAGTCTTTTATCAAAGTTCTTCGAGTATTTATTTCAGGGGGAGATTATTTATCTCAGGGGGAGATTGTTAATCTCAGGGGGAGACATATTCATATGCTTATGCTATAGCTGTGTAATTTGTCTTTTGCCGTCTACTCTTTCTGATCGCAAATTCATATCATTTATATATGTTTTTGTCATCATCAAAAAGGGGGAGATTGTTAGAACAAGATTTGTTCTTATCAATTATCTTAGTTTTGATGATAACAATAATATGAATTTTGCTTAAGATAATATGGTACTCTAATCCAATGCAATTTCCCTTTCAGGAAATATATAAAGAGTACGCATAATTCAGCGCTCAGAAGTTGTGTCTCAAATGGTTCAGCATGCAACATCAGAACATGGTCTGGCAAGACATCAGAAGATGTTCGAAGCAGAATCAGAACATGGGTCTATGGAAGCATCAGAAGAACATGAGATCAGAAGCACTGAAGATCAGAAGATGGTATCACGCAACAGAAGCACTTCAAGGTCAGAAGATCAGAAGATGCTATGCACCAAGCTGTTTGACTCTGATGATATTCAAACGTCGTATTCACAAACATCAGATCAGAAGGAAGTACAGGTGGCAGACTACGCTGACTGACAAAAGGAACGTTAAAAGCTACTAAAGGCTACGTCAGTAGACACAGCGTGAACAAGGCTCGAGGTAGTTGACAAAAGCGTATAACATTAAATGCAATGCTGTACGGAACACGCAAAGCATTAAATGCACTCAACGGTCATCTTCTCAACGCCTATAAATATGAAGTTCTGATGAGAAGCAAGGTTAACGATTCTGCACCAAAACAACTTATATCAAACTTGCTGAAACGCTGTTCAAATCTAAACTCAGAATCTTCATCTTCATCAAAGCTCACTACATTGCTGTTGTAATATATTAGTGAGATTAAGCTTAAACGATTAAGAGAAATATCACAGTTGTGATTATCGCTTTTAAGAAGCATTTGTAATACTCTTAGAATTACATTAAGTTGTAAGGAACTAGAGTGATCGTGTGATCAGTATACTCTAGGAAGTCTTAGCAGTTGGCTGAGCAGTTTGTAACTAGAGTGATCAGGTTGATCAGAATACTCTAGGGAAGTCTTAGGAGTGAACTAAGCCTAGAGTGATCGTGTTGATCAGTAGACTCTAGAAAAGTCTTAGGAGTGAACTAAGCAGTTGTTCCTGGAGTGATCAGTGTGTGATCAGAAGACTCTGGAAGACTTAGTTGCGGACTAAGTGGAAAACCATTGTAATCCGTGCGATTAGTGGATTAAATCCTCAGGTTGAGGTAAATCATCTCTGCGGGGGTGGACTGGAGTAGCTTCGTTAACAGCGAACCAGGATAAAAATAATTGTGCAATTTATTTTTATCGTCCAAGATTTAAAGTCACACTTATTCAATCCCCCCCTTTCTAAGTGTTTTTCTATCCTTCAATTAATCCCCAGTGGAGTCATCTCCCAGAGTCAATAATATCAATTAATCAATCAAAAAGCCTCAAGCTTGGGCCTCATACAAGCCAGCTAAAGTCAAATCTTTTATACAGTAGATAGACATAGCTTATCTCTATAGAGAGATATTTTTACTACTCTACCACATTCAAACAAACAAACATTTCAATTTCAATTTCAATCAAAGTCTCCCATTTAGGACTCTGAAAGACATGCTCTGGCACATCCCCAGACTTGTACACTTTCCCTAATTTGGACGAGCATCTTTCTTTCATTTAAGAGGCATCTGACTGGCATACTTGCACACACACAAGTAAGGTCCCCCTCTTGAATGAAATGAATCCAGTTATTCTGTCACTCTTTCAAAAATGTTTGTGGTAGAATAGTACAAATACCTCTCTGTAGAGATGATTTCATGTCTCTTTACTGTAAACAGAGATTTAATTCCAAGCTTCAACCTTGAGCTTCAAGCAAGGCACCAAAAACAATTAATTTCCCTAGTTAGTTCCCCGAACTACATTAAGCTCTGACTTCCACTAGGGATATGTAGGCATGAGGTTCACAAGGAATCTCAGCGAGCTAATAAAATACCAAAAATAGTCAGTTTGTCTGTCTGTCTGTCTTTCTTTAATCAATTCAATTCTATCTCCTAACACAAAGGAGAAACTTTCCCAATCATTAGCAGCAAACACAATCACAAATGACACAGAGAAGGTTCCTGTAGAGTACTACAGATATGTAGGGTGTTTAAACACTTCCCTATGTATAACCGACCCCCCGGACTCCAGAATTTCTAGTCTAGGTGTAAATCCCCACACTTAGCAAACTCCTAGGGTTTAGTTGAGATCTTTTTTCCCCTTTCCTACTCGTAGGACAAATAAGAAAGTTCGTGTGATATCGTAGGAAGAACTGAAATAAAATTCATCCCACCACGGGCGCATTCTCCTTCCAAATTTCGCGTGAAGGGTCTAGCGTGCCGTCCTCCCAAGTGAAACGGGGAGGTAAAGAAAACGACCACCACAGCTACACTTAGCATCCAGGACAACCGTTTCGGGCTCAGTGTAACTTCTTTTCTTTGTGAGGATGTCCTTCATAAACTTGGCATATTTTGGCATTTGCTCTAAAGCTTCCCCAAAAGGGATATTAATTTTTAATTGCCGAAATATGTCCAAAAATCGAGCATATTGCCTCTCATTATCTTTCTTTGAGGGAGCATGAGGGTAAGGTAGATTACGAACGGGAGGACTCATAACTTTCTTCTTTCCCTCTTGAATCTTTTTCTTTTTCTCTCTATTTTTTTCTTTTTCTACCTCACTTTTTTCTTCACTCTCATTTTCAACTAAAACTCCCTTATCTTTCTTTGGTTCTACTTCATTTTCTACCTCTTTCTCCTTTTCTATCCTAACTTCCTCCTCATCAAACACTTCCTCCACTTCACTTTCTAGCACTATTCCACTCCTAGTTACAACCGCTTTGCAATGCTCCTTAGAATTGGTTTGAGTGTTTGCCGTGAATGATGGTCCGGTTTGCTTCTCGGCTAGTTGTTTCGCAAGTTGGCCGACTTGAGTCTCTAAATTCTTTATTGCCGCTTCATTACTCTTTTGATTAGCCATTGATGCTTGCATGAATTGATTTAGAGTCTCCTACAACTTTGAAGGCTTGTCTTGAGAAGGTGGTTGTTGTTGATAAGGACTTTGTCTCTGTTGTTAATTGTCTTGCCTCCACCCTTGACCATATTGTGGTGCATTTGGCCTTTGTTGATATCCACCTTGATTTTGGTAAGGAGCTTGTCTTTGTTGATAGCCTCCTTGATTTTGATTTGCCATGTAATTCACTTCATTCACCGGTGGACAATATCCGGTAGGGTGGTCTCCACTACAAAGCTCACACAAAGAAACTTGTTTATTCTTGTTAGGATCTTGTAACTCTTTGAGTTGTTGAGGTAACCTTGCCATTTGCTTAGTAAGCTCCTCCACTTGTTGAGAAAGAAGCTTATTTTGAGCAAGAATTGCATCATTTGTCCCTAATTCAATAAGCCCCGGTTTCTTTTGAACAACACCTCGATTATGTTGCCCTTGATGATCATTTCTGGCCATTTTTCTCAATTATCTCAATTGCCTCCTCTGCTGTCTTAGCCATCAAGGAACCTCCAGCGGTAGCATCTAACAAGAGCTTCGGTTGTGGTTGTAAACCATTCCGAAAAATGTGAATCTGAGTGAGTTCATCAAATCCATGACTAGGACACTTTCTCAACATTGACTTATACCTTTCCCATGCCTCATTGAGAGTTTCATTCACACCTTGAGAGAACACTGAAGTTGTTGTTTTTGCTTCAAGCAACCGTGACTGAGGGAAGAACCTATCAAGAAACTTTTCTTCTAACTCATTCCAATTTGTCATGGTTTGAGTGGGTTGGTCTAGATACCAATCCTTTGCTTTGCCAATCAATGAGTGAGGGAATAATCTCTTAAACACCTGCTCTTCCTCTCTTTCAGGGGCTCCGACTGCTCCGGCAATTTCATAGAACTTTGTCAAGTGTGTATATGGGTCCTCATGATCAAGACCTGCAAAGGGACTAGCATAAAGTAGCTGAAGAATGCCAGTCTTCATTTCAGAATTTCTGGCATTGTTGTCATTTCTTGCGAACTGGGCTGCTCTTCTTGGACTGTTAGCACATGGTGGTCTAGGATTTGGTGGTGGTGGTGGTGGATCTAGGTCTCCATGCCCTGCCATCTCTTCTTCTATAACTTGTGGTGTTGATGAAGTAGTTGCTTCTTAGGCTAGTCTTCGTTCTTTGGCTAGTTTCCTTCTTCTCCTGGTTTTACTGTTCAGTCTTCTTGCGGTTCTTTCAATTTCTGGATCAAAAAGAAGCTGATCTGCTGGTACACTCCCATGCATAAACCAGAGCTGAAACACTAACCAAAAAGTGAGGCCAGCCTAGATAATATTAATAATAAGTATACTCAAAACACACAAAAACTATTGCTATGCTTATAATATCTTAACACCAATCCCCGGCAACGGCGCCATTTTGTTAGAAAAATATAGGATAAGTATTTCTAGTATCGTCTCCTCAGGGATTGATGTGATATTATCGCCGTTCTACAGCTTAGTGTATTTTGAGTTAGGTTTTGAGTAACAGTTTGGTGACATGAAATATTAATAGCATGCAAAATAAGTAAAGACAATAAAATAGGATTTGAAAATGATTTGAGAAAACTGTGTCAAGACTAGTGTTCATTAGTTTGCTTCATATGTACTCTAATGATCATATATATGAACCTATTAATGATTAATACAATCACGTATCCTCTCGATACCGTTTATCTCTAAAGCAATATCGTGATTATTATCATATTAACCGTCAGATGATCTCTCATGCCGACAATCAACGTGATAATCTTAAAAGCTTGATACATGTGATTATCAACTCACAAATCTATCTCTAGAGTTTGTTTATTGATAGATGAATATCTTTTAGGTCTAGCTTTGAAAAATATCTCTCAATAGTGATCCAAAACAACAAATGAAACATAAACAACAAGATATTCACCATGTATTGATCATTAACCAAGTTCATACATAATAGATCAAAGAAAGTACATATTTACAAACTAACTACCTCTAATCTTGACACAAGATGAAACTTAGCCCTCCATATCCATGGAGGCTTCAACAACAAGCAACAAACCAAGATTTAGTGACATCAAACTCAAGAAGATTGAAGAAAGATGTGGGAAAATCTTGATTTACTCTTAAGAAAATGGTTTTTCTCTTCTTCTCTTGCCCTAGATTTTTTCTCTAAGTGTGTCTTATGATAAAAGTTATGCTAATTACTCTTAATCATCAATTTTATGTGGCTAATAACAAAAGTTGAAAAAGTAGGTCCGCTGAGCGGGACAGGTCCGCTGAGCGGGACAGCCAAAATATCTGCTTTGTCTTCAAGGTCCGCTGAGCGGAGGAGGTCCGCTGAGTGGAGCCAACTTTGTTGCTCGTCTCTGCCCATGTCCGCTTGAACTCCGCTGAGCGGACTTGTTGATGGAAACTTTCTGTCCAGGTCCGCTTGGACTCCTCTGAGCGGACCTTCTTGCACAAAACTCCTTCTTTTGGTCTTCCAACCTCATTGCAAGCTTGTTTTGATCATTTCTTTTCATTCCATCTTGCCAAAAATTGCTAAAACCTATATAACACATTACAAAAGTTAATAAACTAACTTAATAGAAAATAAACACAAAGTTATTTATTTACATACTAATATATCAAAAGGCAATCAAATTTGGCACAAGAAAATACTCCACAATCTTCTCCATGAAGATAAGGCTTCAATCATTAGTTTCCTAAGTATTCTCCATATTTAGAAACCAATCAAATATCTTGAAAACAGAGAAAATCTCTTATCCCTAAATCAAGCGCCACATAGGATTGCATAATATTCCAAAATATTATGCACCTGTAAATAAAACAGACTTCAATAGATCCAGCTGTTACTTAACAAACACGATGTTGAATGGATTCTGCATAAGACATCTTTCTCGACATGTCTTTTTTAGTTTAAGTGAATAGAACATCTTGTTTAACATGTTCCCATAAGTTAGTTTTTTTAAATATAATGTCAATCATAAAATAGAAAATTAACATCATCAAAATTTGAATTTCTAGGAAAATTTCCAATATATATAGCCATGGACTAAATACGTTATTTAGAAATTTTAATTCAATTTCTTGTGTTTGTTTTAATTAGATGTGATAGAAGCGTCATTTCTAGTTGCCTAGGTTTTTAGTCATTTTGAACAATGAGTTGAGATGGGAATGTCCTGTCGTTAAATTTTGAATACCTAAAATTTGTTCACTACTATTACTCATTGATGAACGTTGTGATGAGTAATTTTGATACTCCTTGTCGTGTTTGTTCCTATTAGGTGAGATAGAAACACCATTTCTAGTTGTATGTGTTTTTTAAATAATTGTGTACAATCAAATAATCGTCAAAATTTAAATTCCTAAGTAATTATGTGTGTGTAATGTGATTTAGAAATTTGATTTGGTCATGTATGTTCTGATTAAATGAGATATAAGGGTCCTTTTTATTTGTCTAGGTTTCTTTAGATGTTTTTTTGTTTGATTATGTATGAAAGAAATGTCAGATCATCAAAATTTGAATTCTTATGTGATTTGTAGTAAAAAAAAATTGTAATCGACGTGATTGAGAAATTTTAATTTGCTCAGTAGTGTTTGTTCTGATTAGATGTGATGGAAGCACCTTTATTCGCCCAATCGTGTTTGTTCTGATTAGGTGCGATGGAAGCATATTTTCTTGTTGTCCAGGTTTTTAAAGTTGTTTTGTGTATGAAGAGGTGACTGAAACATTCATTCTTCAAATTTTGAATTTCTAAGAGATTGTGAGTACAAAGAGTCATGAATAAATGACATTATTAAGAAAATTTGATTCAACTTGCCTCGTTTGTTTCGATTATGTGAGGTAGAAGCACCATTTTTTAGTCGTCTAAGTTTGTTAAATAGTTCTTTTCTATAATTAAATGAGATGGAAAAGTCTAATTGTTGAAATTAAAATTCCGAAGTAATTTAACAATAGAGTTTTAATAACAATCTAGAATTAAAAATACGATCGAGATAATTAAAAACACAATAGAGATAATTATAAAATTCCAATCACATTGTTCATATACTAACAATAAAGTGTTAACATCAATGAATAAATTCATAAAAAGTGATGCATATTGAGAGGGTCAATAAGCAAGTAATTATTGGAGATAAATTGTACTATGTTATTCAATTCAACAAGGAAGTCTCAACATCTATTATAAATGGAAGACATTAGTTTAAAGAGTAAAAAAAATGAAAAAGGGAATAATTAAGTACATAGAGAAGGAGAAGAAGAAAAGATTTGACATCTCACATTTGATGACATTCTGTCATTATTTTTAGTAAGTTGTTACATATTTTTACTATTGTGTCTACCAAGGTTGCATAAAATGTAGCTAGTTATACAAGTATCAAGATCATTTTAGAATGTCTTAACTCCCAGAAAATCATGTTAACCAGACAATTCTAAATTATTGACTCATAATGGAGGTACCATGAAGAGAAGTAAAGTAAAGACAACACATAAAGATTCAAAATTGAGGAGAACTGCCTATGCTAAGATCATTTTATTTGTGGATTTTTTAACGTGTGTCCCAAGACAAAAGTTAACATTACTTTTTTCTAATATGATCTTTTCCAAATTATATGGTGTGCATACCCCCTCCTTCTTCATGTGATTGTTACACAGTCAGTAAAATTAAAATTTTTAATTAGAAATTGAGACAATCCCCATGGATACAAATTTTATAAATTGCATTACTTGATAATAATTGGTACAATTTTCATAATTTCATCAAGTTTTTTATGCCATTATCGGTGATTGTTGAATTATTTCAACAAGACAATTTTCTATTTTAGATTTATATTTTATTATTTTTGCATTTAAATTTTGAAGTTATCTTTTAGTATTTTTTGTTTTACAATGTGAATGAGGTAGGTTTCTGTATGCGGAAATTTCAAGTATTCCGAAAGACAAAAATTACTACCACCATAGAAACCTAAGTGTGCCTTAGTAGACTTTCGCTGAAGAACAAGTGAACGGAAAATCACTCATGGATTTCAAACGGAAGACCTGTGTGCTTTGGATATTAAAAATTATGTTTTCACAGGTTTATGAGACACACTATTCTATGAAGAACAAGTTATGGATCCACATGAACATTAAGAGCACATTTCAATAAACTTGTTCTCTATGTTATTCAATTGGAGTGAGTGAGGGTCTAATTGAGCAGAAATTTCTAGAGAAGAAATTTGTATTCCAATAGTTATATCCAAGGTGGAAATGTCATCCAAACTTTAGGTGGAGCAACAACCAAGTTCAAGCATAAAATAAAAGAGCTTAACAAAATCCATACCTTCAGAATTAATACTCTAAGAATAACCAACAAAATAATCTGTATGGATTAGGAGAAACTTTCAAGCTAGAAGTAGT
Source organism: Vicia villosa (assembly GCF_029867415.1). Taxonomy (NCBI): domain Eukaryota; kingdom Viridiplantae; phylum Streptophyta; class Magnoliopsida; order Fabales; family Fabaceae; genus Vicia; species Vicia villosa. The sequence continues at coordinate 142,513,639 of NC_081180.1, forward strand.
TTAGAACCTATCAAGCTAAATTAAGAAACATATAATAAGAATATTGAAGCTTTAATTAGAGAGTTGGAAACTTAGATGAGGTGTGTCAAGACGAGTAACTGATCAGTTCAATGGAGGATTTACTAAATATTATGATAATCCTAAAAATTAAAATTGCTACCAGCCCAATGGAGGATTTGCTGGAAATATTTTCGATAGTCCGAATAAAAACAACAACTAAGCCTTATCCCACTAGGTGGGGTCAGTTACATGGATAAAATGTCTCCATAATATTCTATCAAGGGTCATTCTTCTATTCAAATTATTAATCTCGATATCTCTCTTAATAACTTCTCGTATAGTATTTATGGGTCTTTCTCTTCCTCGAACAGTTTGTCTTCTCTCCATCTGGTTTACTCTTCTTACTACAGAATCAATCAGTCTTCTTTCTACATGCTCAAATCACCCAAGTCTATTTTCCACCATATTCTCTACTATTGAGGCTACCCCGGCACTCTCTAATATTTTAATTTCTAATTTTATCCTGTCGAGTCCTACCACGCATCCACTGCAACATCCTCATATTTTATACATTTACTTTATTCTCGTGTTGACTCTTAACTGCCCAACTTTTTGTTTCGTACAAAATCATAGTTCTTACCTCATTCCAATAAAATTTTCCCTTCATCTTGAAAAGTACAATTGCATCACATAAAACATTTGATTCCTTTCTCCATTTCAACCACCCAAATTAAATTCGATGGTTTACATCCCCTGCTATCTCTCCATTTCGTATTGCTGATAATCTTACGATTAAAAAAATATTATGTTATTTGTTTAAGAAGTACAAAGATATATATATACTTTGATATTAAACATTGAAAGAATAAGGCATCTAAGGAAGCTAGAGAAAGGTCAGGGTGGTTGTAGTTGAAGATGAGAGTGAGGGAAAAATTTAAAAAGGAAAGAGTGAAAAATTGAGAAAATATATATATATATATATATATATATATATATATATATATATATATATATATATATATATATATTGCCCTATCAAACGAACAAGTGAGAAAAATGAGTAAAAGAGAAGAGTGTATATATATATATATATATATATATATATATATATATATATATATATATATATATATATATATATATATATATATATATATATATATATATATATATATACATTGCCCTATCAAACGAACAAGTGAGAAAAATGAGTAAAAGAGAAGAGATAGTGGTGAGAAAATAGTGATTGTAGAAGAAAAAAATAATTATAAAGATATTTCAAGTTATGCTAAACCCCTCTATCCTCTCTTGAAGAACAAAGACGAAAATGAGGGAGAATTTAAGAGATTCTTGGAGATGTTTACAAAATTGCGGGTCAACGTACCTTTAGATGTATTCTTAGAAAAAAATTCAAGCCTATGTTAAGTTTTTGAAGAATTTGTTTACAAGAGTAATTTACTTGACAATAACAATGTGGTATTATCGTAAGATATCTCCCACCAAAACTAAAATATCTAGGTATATTTGCACTTCCTTGTACAATTAGGAAGTGAAGTATGGAAAATACATTATGTGATTTGAGGGACAATATCATTTTGATTCCGCTCTTATGGTCTGTTTGTTTTGATAGAAATACATAAGGGAGAAGTTCACGAGAGAGAAAGAAAAGAGAAAGGAACAATTTCTACTGCTTGGTTTAGGAAAGAAATAGGGGAGAGAGACCAAAAACTATGGGATCCACTAACTTTTTGATTCTTCTCTATGATGCGAAGAAAGTATGGAGAAAGAGGATATATTGAATATATAATTTAACTTTCCAATATTGCCATTATTTCATTCAAACTAATAACAATTGTTATTGTGCTTTATTTAATCATTTATTTTTTTCAAAAAAACTATCACCGCAAATAATTCTGCTACAGTTTAATAATTAATTAGTTATAGATAAATTTAATCTAATTATTTAAATTAAAATAAAATAGATTAAAATGATTTATTAATTTAATCAAGTTAATTTCAACAAAAGCTATTTTAATTAAGGGTAATTTAGTATTTTTAATAATATCTAACACTTCTTTCTTCCCTATTTCTATTTTCTTTCTCTTAAACCAATCAACACATCAAATCAACTCTATTTCTCTTTTATTTCTCTCTTTTCACACTCTTTCTCATCTTTTTCTCTCTTTTCATTTTCTCTTCACTGTCATACCCCAAAATTTGCCCGATCAAATCTACGGCTGTTAATTCATTAAGGGGTCAAAATTAAGAGTCATGGGGTTTGACATTTCTATTGTTAAACCCGCTCTCTTATAAAGTGTCCTGAGATAGAACGGAGTTAAGATTGACAGGAATTTGGGCTCAATCATATGGCCCAATTATTGTATTATAAGAGTCCAATCATTTTTGAGGTATTGATTTTTAGTTTTTACTACTGGGTTCTAACATTTATTTTTATTGAAGTATTATTACTAATATTTTTTCATTATTATTACTAGCTATTAGTATTTAATATTATTAATTTTTATTATTAATATTAATATTAATAATAGGTGATATTATTATTAAGATTTATTTGTAATATTATTATTATTATTTGGGTTATTTTTAGCTATTGAGTGAGTTGGGCAATAGGTCCATTAGGTATAGAAATAACCTAATTTAACCAACATAAAAAGGACAGATCTCACGGACAGAAGGGGGGGATTTTTGCCGAAAAACCTTATTGGAAGAACAAGAACAATCGTGAAAAAAAGAGACCGTAAAAAAGGGAGAAGCTAAAGCAAAGAGCAAAAATTGCTTGAACCTGATTCCATGCTTACATGCCTTCTGCATATGAATTAATTATATATTTGTGTTTGTATTGATGGTGTGATTCGATCTGGATAATTTAATTGTGTTTTAGATGCAGGTTTCCATTACTAGGGTTCTAAGTTTTCAAATTGGGGCTGCATAATTAGAGACTAAATTAGCTCAAATCAAGGGCTCTACCACGTTTAGAAATTGATTTATGATTTAAACGTGATTTCGTTTGCGATTTATTTAATGTTTATTGTGAGTTTGGCAATTGCAGGGCTATGGCTATGCTTCAAAACTGTAGGTACAAGTCTGTGTTTTTTTCCTAAAAAACTCACGAAGAAGAAGAACAGCAACAAGGCGCTGTTTGTTTTGTTTAAATTCTGTTACACGATTTTAGAATGTTATGTAGCGTATGATTCAATTCAATATCAACAAGTGAAGCTTGGCTCGTTGGCAAAGGCAAGTGGCTGGTGACCAAAGACACGCTGGTTCGAATCCCAGCTCCAGCGTTTAATTTGTTGAATTAACAAGCTTCTTGATTCCATGCGCGCGCCTCCAGGAGATACCCCATACACCTTCAATACTCGACCCTTGGATGATCACTAAGCCAGATCTGACGCACACAAGGCTGAGGCTCCACCATGAACATTCAAAAGCCACAGCACAGGATTGTTGCCCAGGTGTTATTATATATTTTTATTTATTTTTCTTTTCTGTTTATTTAATTGTTTAGGTTAGAAATTAATTAATTATATTTAATTTAATTGAATTAATAATATAATTAAAATTAGGATTATGAATATGATTAAGTATTAGGACTTTTCCCGATTATTTCGATTTATATCGATTTAATTTATTTAATTAAATCATGTTAATAATAAAAATCAAATTATATTCGGTTAAATGGTTGCAATTATCTTATTGATTGTGATGATTAATCTTGCTTTGTTCTAAATTTAATTTGTTATTATTTGTAATCGTGTTAATCGATTATGAGGGGTAACAATACAAAATAAAATTTATAAAAAATAATAAAATACATTAATTCATTATTAGTGATAATCGAATCAATCGATTTTAATTGGTAATGATGCAAAACCCCAATCTTTTAACTATGGTGATCAAACCTATTGATCATTGCGGTTAATTGTGCCAAATCAGGATTGTACGCCCGAAACATCTAAAATACACTAAACCACGATACTACAGGATTTTTATCCTGGGCAACTCAAAATGCCTTTTCAAATCAAATTCAAACTGCGATAGGCAATTCGAAGAGCCTCAAAACAATTTCAAAACAACTTCACACAATCTCTATAATCAATTCTAAGGCGTACAATCCTGTCCCCGAACTACGTAGACTCTGATTCTCCCTAAGGAGATACGTAGGCACTTGGCAACAAGGCGAGTCCCCCTCTTCAAAATCCTAATCATGTCATTATAATTCTGTTTGCCACATTTCTTTATAGACCTTGCCACATAAGCCTTTATCTTTGAATGTTAGCCTTTAGGAAAAGGTTGAGGGTGCCTAACACCTTCCCTCGACCTGAATATAGTATCTTACCCTGATCTCTCAACTACGTAAGGTTTCCTATTCGCCTTGGTAGAATAGGTGGCGACTCTTAGCTTTGAATTTTTAGGCAGGTTGCTACAGCTGGCGACTCTGCTGGGGACACACTTAATGGTGAATTACTATGCTCCTAAGGCTTGAGAGGGTTTAGGTTTAGGTTTGTGGCAAACGGTTTAGGTTTTTTGGCGAAATTTTTAGGGTTTGGCAAATACGCCAAAAATTAGGGTTTATTTATTTTTGTAAATATCTATTTTTTATTTTTTGTTATTCATTTATTTGTGAATATATATCTTTAAGTTTTTGCTGCTTTAATACATTGTCTAAATTATAAGCGGCTGGATTTCGAGGTTAGTTTTTAAATATTTAAATTTAAATTCATTTATTTATTTACTTATTCTAAGGTTCATTTATTTATAGAAATTTAATTAAAATATTTATTTAAATGAATACTTTTATTTCTATTGCATCTGTTGGGTATATTATATTGTTGTTAAAACCTAAGTGTGAGAGTTAACTTTGAGACCAAAAGGGGACATGAATCGCCTTACGAGTCTCACTGATAACTCCACTCGGAGTGGGTTAGGTATTTGGAAAGGTCCGAAACGAAGCTTGACTTTGTGGAGGGCTGGACTGGATACTTAGTTGATCTCTCCGGGAACCTACCCAAAAATTCGAACCTCATGGATAAAATGAGTTGTTCCAAAATCCGAAGAGACAAAAAGTCTCGGAGGCTACGAACGACCCCATGAGACTTTCTAGAACACCCCCCATAAAAAGGTTGGCTCCCTAGAGCCCCCTACGTCGAACCTATGAACCTAGGACTTTCGTGCTCTTGTGCTTATTATATGTTTGCAATTTATTTGCTTTGGATATCTATGCGTTTCGATTTTGCAGGTATCCCCACGTGGTCCCTAGCTAGCCTGTAGGGACTCTAATTTCTAAAGACCATGTCTTTCCCACAAAGGACATCACCATCTATGCATCCCCTAGCCTATGGGGATTTTATTTTTATATCCTTGTATTCTCACAACTACGCGTCCTTCCCACGAAGGACATTTCCATTAACGCACGTCAATTGGCCTCTCGATGGCCATGCGATCTAGTGACTGTCTCGAACAGTCACCTCGTGCCTACACCTACGCACTCCCTAGCCTATAGGGATTTTCTTTCACACCCGCGTGTTTTCGCAACGAAGCGTCCTTCCCCGAAGGACAACTTCATTAGCATGCGTTCGATTGGCCTCTCGATGGCTATGAGATCTAGTGACTGTCCTGAACGGTCATTCCATGCTTATTCCCGCGCACCCTCTAACTTGTAGGATTTGGATCTCCATTTACACATCACATCCCTAGCCTGTAGGGATTTCTCTTCGTCCATATCGTCCTTAGATAGGTTGTGTTCCGCATAGAGAACCTTCCCACGAGGGACAAATTCATTGGTACACGTTGATTGGCCTCTCGATGGTCATGAGATTAGTGACTATCTTGAACGGTCACTAGCCGCTATCTTCTGCATAATCTCGAATCCAAGGGATCTCCCTTAACGTGTCATAACATTTATCCTGCAAAGATTCCAAGAGGGTCTAATGTCGCCTCTAAGGCCATCCCTAGGATCATATGTTACACGTCTGCATACACGGAGCTACAATACAAGGAGTCTCTCGCTTACGCGTGCATTGGCATTCTCATGCATTCATACATTCTCATTTGCATTTCTATCTTCGCCCGCATCCATACCAACCGTGCTAGCCGGTTTCCCGAAACTCAAAAAAAATCAAAGGATCGTAGACTATGGAGCAAGGAGAATAAAAGATCTTAGTCTTGCTAAAGAAAAAGATGCCTCTCGCCATGCCAGCCGCATGTCCATGCCTTGTCATAACATGATTAGGAATACGATAAAGGATGTCATCGAGCAATGATTAGTTCAACAAAGAGTTCCCTCATAGATACACTCAAGATGTATCTAGTCATAAAGGGGTTCATCTTAGAACATATCAAACTTTCAAGGACGCTCTACGATAACCTGGGGGCAAGGATTAGTCCAACTGGGGCAATATCCTGAACAAAGAGGCATAACCACGATGGAGGGAATGCGACATATGTCAACCCCATACCAAATGAAAAAGGGTTATAGGTGATACTATCCTTGGGAAAAGCAAAAGAGGTTCAGTCAAAGGAAGCTCATGAAGTTCCGATACGACGAAAACCCACCGCTGACGGTTTATTCTCTACAGGTTTGACATGTCCAAAGAAGAATTCGAGGTTACCTTTTTACTTCTACAATTCTAAAGATCTAAGGAGTAAAACAAGATCAGTGGATCTACAAAGGAGATTATCCCTAGGATCAATAGGTGTTTACCGTGCTCACAATTTCAACTCTACAATCGCTAAGTGTCGCTCAGGATAAAAGCTGTACCTTCGGATTAGCAATTCTAATGGGATGAACATGCAGGTTTTGGAATCAATTCATTCATTTCATTCACTCACTACTATGACTTTCCAGTCACACACTCCTATTTTTAGGGTTATTAACAAACTTGAGGGAGAATGACGAATACAAATGACTAAGTCCAGCTAAACATATGCTTTCAAGGTAAGACCGAGCCAAGGATGTACAGGCATTGCTTCAATTCCCAAACAGTGGAGATATAAGGATGTTAATCCCTCGTCACCCCCTCGAGCCAGGAGTTGGAGTTTTCTTCTACTTTTTAAATAAACCTTGATTTCAACCAGGGGCAGGGTAGATGTCAACTAATTCAATGATGTATTTTGGTTGCCAAGAGAATCAGTCAATCTAAGCATAAGGTTCAAGCATATCTTCTTCCTCGCATTCATCCAAGATTGAGGAAGCAATGGAGGTAACATTTACAACACCTTTTTCCTCATTACATCCTTCAAGATCGAGGAAGTATCAAAGGCGAAGCTTACAAATCAAAATCAACATAGCAGTCACAACATGCAATATCCAAGAATCAATCTCAAAAGGAGCTTTCAAGAATAAAAAACGCCCGCTAAGTCAAAATGAAAATTCCATAAAAGGAAACAAAAAGACTTAGGCAAAATTGGGGCATCCCGATGGGTCAAATTCAAAAGAATTAGCTCATGCAAAAATAAGGGATAAAAACAAAGGCGAAATACAAAGGATAATCTTGTGACTGCTAAACCATCAAAGCTTCACATCAATGCTTGGATCTTTACAACATATGTCATCAAAGTTTGGATCTCTACTAAGGCTTCTGCTCAACATCGAAACTGAAACGATTCTCTTGCAAACAAAGCACATACATCCATTGGATTAGGCGAATTTTTAGGATCTGGAGAACATCAAGGAGAAAGGGGTGGGACAAATAAAATTTTGAGCCTTATATCCATTGTTTCTTAAAACATGAACCAGGCCAAGTTACAACATTTAAAAGTCCTAATTGAGGCAAGGTTAATCATGAAAGCATATTAAGCAGGATTTGTTATACTGACTCCTATGTTTGTTAAAATTACTTCTAATCACCATGCTTCTTCAAGCATTCTTTTCAAAACTATCCAGTCCTAATTCATAACGGACTTCGATTTCAAAACTTGCATACGCATTCCATTGGAGCTACTTCTCAAAAAGTACAACACCATCTACGAGTATACACTTAGTATCGAGGAAATCTCGAAATGGGTTAATCAAAGGTGATCATTACTAATAAAGACCCTGGAGTCGGGGGAACCACATCTAGGGGGTTCTCCTAAACAGGGGCAAAAATTTCAAGGAGCACGGGGGCATACAATCGAACATCCTATTAACTAGGGGCAGTCTTCCTAAGGTTCAATCGACTTGGGGCACATCTCAAAGCAATCTCAAACAGGGGCATGTCAGACATGGGAAGAATTCAAATTCAAAGGATAGAACACTATGGATAACCTTCCATGACCTGGAGATCAGGGGCACACCCTTCAGTCTAAACATCGAAGCATATGACAAGGCTATTCCCTGGGGCACTTCCTTCATAAGCATCTTTCTCCATGAAATACTGGGGCAATGGATATCAAATCCGCAAAACACACAACAAAAGGGAAAAAGGCGTTCTCGCACTTTACAACATCGAACAAATCTTTCTCCTAACTACGATCTTCCAAGCTCAAACAAAACAGGTATTGGGAAATCGCGCTAGCATCACACCCCATCTTAACAAACAGACCTGCAACTCCAACGAACTATATACGCTTTGGTTATTAATAACCTATCATTGGAGCATCATACAAATATGAACAAATCATGCATTACATACATTGGTTGATACATTACACCGTAACTCTTTATGTGGTCTTCTTTAAGACGAATCTCACGATCCTTTCTAGGAGTTTCCTCAAGCTGTCTTATGCAAGACAAATTATCACCATTTCCAAGAACCTGTTTAGGTAGTCTTCTTCAAGACATTTTTCTTCTAAGCACCTGTTTAGGTAGTCTTCTTCGAGACATTCTTGTCCTAAGTACCTTTTCAGGTAGTCCTCTTCAGGAAATTTTAAGTACCTTTTTAGGTAGTCTTCTTCAAGACAATTTGTCTTCCTTTTAGGAACCTCTTCAAGTCGTCTTCTTTAAGACATTCTACGAGCCTCTTCAGGTGGTCTTCTTTAAGACATTCTACGAGCCTCTTCAGGTGGTCTACTCTAAGACATTCTACGAACCTTTTTAGGTAGTCTCTTTAGACATCTTTCAACCTCTTCAGGTGGTCTTCTTTAAGATACTCTTTCAGCCTTTCCAGGTGGTCTTCTTTAAGACAAAATTTCTATACTTTCTAAGAACCTTTTTTTGATAGTCTTTTAAGACATTGTTCAATCTTTCCAAGTAGTCTTCTTTAAGACATTCCTCATCCTTGATAAAAGCCTTTACAGGTAGTCTTCTTCAAGATAAATGTTCATATCCATGCCAGAAACCTTTCCAGGCAGTCTTATAGAAGACATTACTTCGTTCCACTCAACATATGCATGAGCATAAGCATTATCCCATACATCCAAACATCCAATTCAAAACTCTGGTACTAAGCTACATTGTCCACCTGCTTCCCGGTAACCTTACCGATGCCAGTAACCTTACTGAGATTTATTTTCCAATCACCTGATTGATGTTACCCGGTAACTTTACCGATGCCAGTAACCTTACTGAGATTTATTTTCCAATCACCTGATTGATGTTTTCCGGTAACCTCACCGATGATAGCAACCTTGTTGTTCATTTCACGCATCAGCATACGTACATACGCACTAGCATATGCAAATCATCTAACGCATTCACATATCACAAAAAACCCAATTTTTATTGGCCATCCAAATCATTTTCAAAGTCAGTTCCCGTCTGACTGTTACATCAAAATCCAGTTCCCGTCTGGTAGTCAGTTCCCGTCTGACTGTTACATCAAAATCCAGTTCCCGTCTGGTAGTCAGTTCCTGTCTGACTGTTACGTCAAAATCCAGTTCCCGTCTGGTAGTCAGTTCCCGTCTGACTATTACATCAAAATCCGGTTCCCGTCTGGTAGTCAGTTCCCGTCTGACTGTGACAACAGCCCAGTCTCCGACCCTCGAGTCGTGAGTCTAAAAACAGGTGAATCTCTTTCATGCAGGTACACTTGTCAGAATCATGGCAGGCAATTCCTTTGGTGCAGATGAGCTCGTCCGAACTAGGGCAAGTGATCTAAATGATGCAGGAAATTTGTCCGAACCAGGGCAAATGATCCAAATGGTGCAGGTGAATTGTCCAAACTAGGACAAATGATCCGAATGGTGCAGGTGAGCTTGCCAGAGCTATGATAAGTGATCCTATTGGTGCAGGTGAACTTGCTAGAACTATAGCAAGCAATCCTATTGGGGTCCAAACTGCGATGTAACTTGCCAGAACTATGGTAAGTGAGAGGTTCACAAACTGCGAGTAGCTTACCAGCACTATGGTAAGTGAGAAGTTCACAAACTGCGAGTAGCTTACCAGCACTATGGTAAGTGAGAGGTTCACAAACTACGGAAACTTACTAGAACTATAGTAAGTGGGGGTTCACAAACTACGGAAACTTACTAGAACGATAGTAAGTGGGGGTTCACAAACTGCGGAAGCTTGCTGACCATAGCAAGCCAATTACACAACCAACAGAAGGTCCTCGCTATTCCTTTTCAGGAACCTTTCCAGGAAGTCTTCTTCAAGACGTATTCCATCCTTTCTAGGAGCCTCTCCAGGCACGCAAAATTTTTCAAATGATTCCTCAACTGAGTTTATCACGTTAGTCCCTCGGCAGTGATCTTCTCCATCAACAACAATCAAAGGTTTTATCTTTCTTTTCAGAATAACTAACAACTTCAACTAACTTAACTGATAATCATACATCATTCAACTAACATACTTCATTCATACATAGTGCATATACATACATGGCTCTCATTTATTTTGAGAAGCTTACTGCATCATACATCGCATGCATCATACCATCGCATAAAATTCAGGTTGCCTCTTTAGGCTATGCTACAAAAAATTAATCATCTGGTTCCCTCCAAAGGGCGTGTGCTTCACACTTAGAAGAATGGTATTCACCTTGGGTGGCATCTGTAAGCCCATCTCCCACGGAATTCTTTCCCAACAAAGGCAAATTTCAGGGCATTTCAGTGTCCAATCATCTTCTACCTTTAGATCACGATAGGCAGACGTGCCTATCTGACTCTTCAGGTTTAAGAAGATTGAACAGGGGCAGCTGTCATACCCCAAAATTTGCCCGATCAAATCTACGGCTGTTAATTCATTAAGGGGTCAAAATTAAGAGTCATGGGGTTTGACATTTCTATTGTTAAACTCGCTCTCTTATAAAGTGTCCTGAGATAGAACGGAGTTAAGATTGACAGGAATTTGGGCTCAATCATTTGGCCCAATTATTGTATTATAAGAGTCCAATCATTTTTGAGGTATTGATTTTTAGTTTTTACTACTGGGTTCTAACATTTATTTTTATTGAAGTATTATTACTAATATTTTTTTCATTATTATTACTAGCTATTAGTATTTAATATTATTAATTTTTATTATTAATATTAATATTAATAATAGGTGATATTATTATTAAGATTTATTTGTAATATTATTATTATTATTTGGGTTATTTTTAGCTATTGAGTGAGTTGGGCAATAGGTCCATTAGGTATAGAAATAACCTAATTTAACCAACATAAAAAGGACAGATCTCACGGACAGAAGGGGGGGATTTTTGCCGAAAAACCTTATTGGAAGAACAAGAACAATCGTGAAAAAAAGAGACCGTAAAAAAGGGAGAAGCTAAAGCAAAGAGCAAAAATTGCTTGAACCTGATTCCATGCTTACATGCCTTCTGCATATGAATTAATTATATATTTGTGTTTGTATTGATGGTGTGATTCGATCTGGATAATTTAATTGTGTTTTAAGTTTTCAAATTGGGGCTGCATAATTAGAGACTAAATTAGCTCAAATCAAGGGCTCTACCACGTTTAGAAATTGATTTATGATTTAAACGTGATTTCGTTTGCGATTTATTTAATGTTTATTGTGAGTTTGGCAATTGCAGGGCTATGGCTATGCTTCAAAACTGTAGGTACAAGTCTGTGTTTTTTTCCTAAAAAACTCACGAAGAAGAAGAACAGCAACAAGGCGCTGTTTGTTTTGTTTAAATTCTGTTACACGATTTTAGAATGTTATGTAGCGTATGATTCAATTCAATATCAACAAGTGAAGCTTGGCTCGTTGGCAAAGGCAAGTGGCTGGTGACCAAAGACACGCTGGTTCGAATCCCAGCTCCAGCGTTTAATTTGTTGAATTAACAAGCTTCTTGATTCCATGCGCGCGCCTCCAGGAGATACCCCATACACCTTCAATACTCGACCCTTGGATGATCACTAAGCCAGATCTGACGCACACAAGGCTGAGGCTCCACCATGAACATTCAAAAGCCACAACACAGGATTGTTGCCCAGGTGTTATTATATATTTTTATTTATTTTTCTTTTCTGTTTATTTAATTGTTTAGGTTAGAAATTAATTAATTATATTTAATTTAATTGAATTAATAATATAATTAAAATTAGGATTATGAATATGATTAAGTATTAGGACTTTTCCCGATTATTTCGATTTATATCGATTTAATTTATTTAATTAAATCATGTTAATAATAAAAATCAAATTATATTCGGTTAAATGGTTGCAATTATCTTATTGATTGTGATGATTAATCTTGCTTTGTTCTAAATTTAATTTGTTATTATTTGTAATCGTGTTAATCGATTATGAGGGGTAACAATACAAAATAAAATTTATAAAAAATAATAAAATACATTAATTCATTATTAGTGATAATCGAATCAATCGATTTGAATTGGTAATGATGCAAAACCCCAATCTTTTAACTATGGTGATCAAACCTATTGATCATTGCGGTTAATTGTGCCAAATCAGGATTGTACGCCCGAAACATCTAAAATACACTAAACCACGATACTACAGGATTTTTATCCTGGGCAACTCAAAATGCCTTTTCAAATCAAATTCAAACTGCGATAGGCAATTCGAAGAGCCTCAAAACAATTTCAAAACAACTTCACACAATCTCTATAATCAATTCTAAGGCGTACAATCCTGTCCCCGAACTACGTAGACTCTGATTCTCCCTAAGGAGATACGTAGGCACTTGGCAACAAGGCGAGTCCCCCTCTTCAAAATCCTAATCACGTCATTATAATTCTGTTTGCCACATTTCTTTATAGACCTTGCCACATAAACCTTTATCTTTGAATGTTAGCCTTTAGGAAAAGGTTGAGGGTGCCTAACACCTTCCCTCGACCTGAATATAGTATCTTACCCCGATCTCTCAACTACGTAAGGTTTCCTATTCGCCTTGGTAGAATAGGTGGCGACTCTTAGCTTTGAATTTTTAGGCAGGTTGCTACATTCACAACCAAACACACCCTTAATGAAGAAGAAGTTAGGTTGTGGGGATGTCAAACCTTCATGTATAACATTGACACTAGCTTGCAGATCTGTTTAATAGTTGTATGGTTTAATGGAAGATTTGTTGATGAAAATCAATGATTTTGTGTTTTTAATTGATTTTGTAATTCTCGACATGGAAAAAAATGGTGAGAAAACCCTATTATTCTCGGCAAGCCAATCTTGAAAACTGATAGAGAAAATATTGAATTAGAGACAAGTGATCAATGCTACGATTTCTATATGAAAAGGTCGTCTTCAAAGTCTATGAGATCATGCGTCAAGATGAGGAGAAGATATGATATTTCAAAATTTATCTACATTTATAAGGGACCAACCCAAATGAATCATCAATTTCACCCAATCAAATATTGATAAAAATTATTAATCTTAACCATGAAGCCAAGCATAGAGCAAACAAGTGTGTTAAAACTATCATGAAGGGTAAAAAGAAGGACAAATGTATGAATGAAAAATCATGATTCAAAAGACCCATGAAGAATTATGCGGCCAAATCAACTCTCACCATTTTGGATGAAACTGTCATATTTTATTGTACTAAGGAAGACGGAAACATAGAAAGTCATGCTTACCATGATTAAGGAAAAAGTAATCTTAGCCTCAAAAAATATAGTCAGTGGTGATTCAAGTGTGGCTTATCCACCTAACTTGAATCACGGGGTGACAAGCTAATGACATTTAACAAGCACTGGATGAGAGGTAACCCATCAATCTTAGGTAGTTTTAGCTAATTAATAAGGAGAAATATAGAGGAAAAGAAAGGAAGAAAACCATTGGAGTGACAATGGAATAATGAAAAAACATTAGGTATAGGAGAGAAATTTTGTGTCTACAAAAATTATGGCATAATTTAGAGTAAGCTTGAAGAATGAAAAAAATCTATATTAATATTATGGCGCAATTTGGAGTAATCAAGTGCAATTTCACCTTTACTAAGAAATCGTGGAATGATAAAAGGACATTGAGGCATGATATGACTGTTATTAAGGAGCATGTGACTGTTGTAGAGGAACTGTGGCAGGAATTAAGGCAATTGAGGCACACTATGACCATTTTTAAGTCAATCTACAAATAGAAAATGCATTTCAACATTATTATGATATTATTCATCTTCACTAATTCATTCTAAACAATCTAACCTATGAAGTTTATTATTCTCCTCATATCCATCTAACTTCTATCACCATCAACACCTAAATGGCCCCTAAACGAAGCAAAACTTCAAGAACTTGTATTTCTTCATTTGTGGCTCCTACCGCTTATGAGAAATTTCATCACGCTAAAGCGGAAGCAATATGGATTTCAATTAAAACGTGCAAGTTCAAAGGGAATGTCAATTCAAAATCAATGTTTTATATGACTACCCACATAGTTTTATATAATTTACCAAAGAATAAACTCGAAGGTCTTTGGTAAATTATATGACTACCCTACCTAAGACCTTCGAATTTATTCTGGAGAGGGTTTTCACGCTTATACTTATTCTTAAAGGAGAGAAATTCTTTATTTGCAACACGACGATGTTGGGACATTGTTTTCTCATCAACATTATTCGTGCTACATGGGGAATTAGACATCTCCCTTGAAGACTCTAAGGAATAAGGTATACTTGGATGGGATGAAGATGTTAGACGCTGGCCTAAGGATCTAGAGGGGGGGTGAATAGATCTCACAGAGTTTTTCGGAGTTAATTGAACTTTAAGCGAAAGCGGTTCTGAATCGACTCGCGTCTATTCCGAACCACTATTGAAACGATTGTATATGTGTTAAAACCACTAAATAGCTTGAGATAAACGATAAGAGAATACCCTATAGAATCAATATGTCGCTCTAATGAAAATCGATTAACTTCTTATATGATGAACGATGTTTGCAATGCAGTAATAGTGAAAGAAGCAAAAACACAAACACTTGGTGATAATGATCAAATTGATAGTGATTCAATGTGTGATGAATTGTGATGTTTATACAAGTTCTTAATTCACAATTTTAACACTTGAATCGTTGATCAATTTGCTATTATAACCAAATATGAACAGAACGTAAATGAAAAGATAAAAGCGACAAGAACACGATATTTGTTTAGGCAGTTCGTCGATCGTCCTCGCTACGACTACGTCTGCCCCCAATTCCAAACTGAAATTGGGAAATCTTCCATTAATGTTGAAAGCAGTTTATACAAAGAAGATAACAAAGCGATAAACAATAAACCAAATTTGTCGATCCTTTGAATCTTCTTCCCCCTTAATCTTGAGTCAGATTAAGGTCTTCCAAGAGCTTCACTTTGATCCCTTTCTGCAGTGTCTTGAATTGCTCGAACACTTGTTCTTCAATCTTCACACTCAGCTGGATCCTTGATGAAGCTTCTTGATAAAAAACCCAAAATTCACCTATCTTGGAGGACAAAACCCTCAGATTTTATTCACCAAAAACCCCACAAATCTTCATCCACTAGGAATCTTCAATTCCGTTCCATGGACGTTATCGAACTCGATCACTAACCCTCAACACAAGAATGATTATGTGTAATTGTGTTGGAGATGATGAAGAACGAAGATGAGAAGCCTTTGTGTATCTTTCAGTTGTTGGTGTTGAGAAGCAATAATGAACCTTGGACAATATATATGAGAGCTTATCAGTTGGAGCAGAGAAAACCAGAAATTTTGGGATTTTTGATCAGATAGGTCGACCTCTTGTAGTGCTTAGGTCGACCTAACAGAGCTGCATATCCTTTGGATGTCATTTGTTCCCAGTTAGGTCGACCTGTTAAAGAAGTAGGTCGACCAGAATCCACTTCAGATGCGTTTTGGGGACCTTTCCTCAGATTAGGTCGACCTAGTTGTTGTGTAGGTCGACCTAGCAGAATGATATGTAAATTTCTTCATTTTAGGTCGACCTGTGTTGGGAGTAGGTCGACCTGACTGCTGTTTTTCTGAGTTCCTTTTATTTTGCTTGTGTTGAGTCGACCTATATGCATAGTAGGTCGACCTGCTCTGTCATGAGTGACCAATGCTTGCTTTTCTTTGAGTTCTTCTGTTTATGCCGTGTTGCTTGTATGCTTGTTGAGTTTGCCATGAATCAAAAACATCTTTGTGAGATGTGGTCTTGTATTCACATACTCCCCCTTTTTGATGATGGCATACCGGTAGTAGAAGCTTTGGCACTAAGTGGTAAAAGCTCCCCCGTACACTCAGCTGAGCTCCCCCGTACACTCAGCATCTATTCACTCAGCTGAGCTCCCCCGTACACTCAGCATCTATCTCCCCCTTTGACAACATCAAAAGAGATACAAGAAAACAGAAGAGGAGAGTAACGAGAGAAATATAGATAAAACGCTAGCATTCATAGTATAATAGATAAAAGGTAGATAGTGATAACATGAGAGCCAAACATGTTTAAAGGTACACTTTAACATACATGATAATCCAAGAGATTAACAAAAAAGGCACAGTACGACAATATGTAAGAATATAACATAATGATAATGAAATGAAATGCAATAATATGATGATATGATGGAGAATGCATCCTAACGCCTGCCCCTTCTTCCTCTTCCTCTTTGAAATGTATGAGGACGATCATCTTCAACTTGTTCCAACAAATCAAGCACAGATAGATTGAGAGTGTTGAAGCTTTGGCTTATGTTGGCATGACGATGCAATGCCGTTTCCTCAAACTGATTCTGTCTTAGAGTCGAGTTGGAGGCAAAAGTCTCAAAATCGCTTTTGTGGTCTTGAACCAAGCTGTACAACGATTGATATTGTCGTTGTTGTTCGTCATAGCGATCTTGTTGGAGCTGTTGCATTTGTTGGAATTGGAGCTCTTGTGTGTCGAAGTGTTGTTGTTGTAGGAGTTGCATATTCTCTAACATGGAAATGATGTTGGTTTGATCCGGCGGAGGCGGAGCCGTGTATCCCCAAGGGATATCCTCTTGTTGTGGAGGAACATATCTCCAATTTGAATCCGTATCTTGTGCAACATCTTCCATGTGATGATCATCATCATTTGCATTGTCTTGATCAAGTCCTTCTTCTTCATTACCTGCATTGTTTCCAAACTCCGTGGGATCATCATAATTGTAAATAACCTTCCCGGTTCCCTTTTGAATGAGATAGTAGGTTTTCCTAACTGGATTCCAATGGTATCCCATAAGAGTCAAGGTGGTTTGTGAGAATTCTTGAGATTGGTGTATGCTGATGTAGTGTAAGTGATCAAGCCGCATGCCGAAATGATTGACAATTGTTTGAATGATTGATCCATAACACAGGGCTGTAGTTTTCTGTTGGACCTCATGAAACTTAGCAGCTAGGAAGTAAGGCCAATGTATACACGTTCTGTTTTGCAGCAGATACATGAGCACAACTTCATTCCTTTCAATTCTTGAGTACCCTCCTGCTCTTGGTCGAATGATTCTTGAGATGACCCAATTTAGGAGCCTAGGATCTCGCTTCAGGTGACCGGCTGTTATTGTTTCATTAGGTTTGTCAAAGACGGAAGGGTCTTTGAGGATAGATTTCATGTAGGCCACATGGTCATAGTTTCCCGGTACATCCCCGTCCTCCATACAGAATTCATCACTTACAATTTTGAGACCAAAGATACTAATCCAAGCCCGTTTGTCAACAACATGCGACCTAGAGCCCATTTTGAATCGGAAATTACAACCATCCCCTTTTGTAAATCCTGCATAGAAAGCCCTGACGGTATTTTCACGGTACGGAGTATCATATTGCACTAAGGGATGAATATTTTGATGTTCAATCAAAGCAGCGACATCGGGGATATGCATGTTTTTGACAAGATTTGGATCATAGGTATATTGCTTAACAATTTTTCTTTTCATCTGCCATTTCTCAAAACTTTCCCTACAATCAGGATGAACAAGAGCACTTACCGGTTGAGATGATGAACCAGAGGCAATTTCCTTTCTCTTTCTTGATTTTGGAGGCATGGTTGTTGAGTAGTAGAGTGAGAGAGATGATTTGTGACAGATTTTGTGCTTGAGGAATTAGGGTTGGCCGTACAAGTGATATGCAAATGAGCAAAAGAGGTAAAGGAAATGGTTATGTATGAAAGGATATGGGTCGGGTCGACCAACAGACCCACTTTTGGAAATTTTTGACGCAGTAGGTCGACCTAATGTAGAGCTTGGTCGACCTAACAGGAAGGCTGTTAAAAAAATTGCAGTTTAGGTCGACCTAAAAGAAGGGTAGGTCGACGTAACTAGGAGTTTTAACAACATTTCTAAAAGACGACTTGGTTAGGTCGACTCAGAGACATATTAGGTCGACCTAAATCCCAAATTTTTTGAAAATGCTCTATATATGATGTGTTTATGCCTAGTTACTTGATGTATGTTTATAATATGATATGCTATGATTGATGATGAAGCACATACATGAGTACGAGAGATATATGAATGAAGTCACTATAAGCATGTTAATTGATAGCATATTATAGTCATCAATAATATTTTTGGAAGTGAACAACAACCACGTTACCGCCTTCTCAATATGTAGGTGTCATCGTTTAGTGGAAGCCTTTAGTCATTGTGGAATGATGTCTGGCTTGGTAATGAACTACCTTTACACTAAGAGAAATGTTAGCTTGAGAACAACCAATATATAGATATAAAGTAAAGGAATAACTTTAAGAGAAAACAAACGTAATTAGCCCAAATTAGAGATATCGAGTATCCCTAATTCCCTACGAATGTTGAAGTATTGCTCCGTTGCTAGAGGTTTGGTGAAGATGTCAGCTAGTTGCTTCTTGCTTTCTACATGTTCAAATGTAACGTCTCCTTTCTCTACATGATCTCTTAGGAAGTGATGCCTTATTTCAATATGCTTGGTTCGTGAGTGTTGGTTCGTGAGTGTAAGACAGGATTTTTACTCAAGTTTATGGCACTTGTGTTGTCGCACATGATAGGTATACGATCAAGCTTATTACCAAAGTCAAGAAGTTGTTGCTTGAGCCATAATATCTGCGCACAGCAGCTTCCGGCAGCTACATATTCTGCCTCAGCAGTAGATAATGCAACCGATACTTGTTTCTTGCTATGCCAACTTATCAACGAATTTGAGAATAGATGACATGTTCCACTGGTGCTTTTTCTATCGGATTTGCAGCCAGCAAAATCTGAGTCGGAGAATCCTACCAAATAACACTCATTTCCCTTTGGATACCATAGGCCATATGTAGTAGTTCCGCGTAAATATCTCAGAATTCTTTTGACAGCTTTTAAGTGAGATTCTTTTGGACAAGATTGATATCTTGCACACATACACACACTAAACATAATGTCTGGTCTTGAGGCAGTAAGATGCAATAGTGAACCTATCATGCCTCGGTACAATTTCACATCAACCTCTTTACCTTTCTCATCTTTGTCTAGGTTAGTATTTGTTGCCATAGATGTGTCAATCTCCTTCGCTTCACTCATTCCAAATCTTTTGAGCAGCTCTGTACAGTATTTAGTTTGACTTACAAACGTTCCATGACTGAGTTGCTTGATTTGTAGGCCAAGGAAGAAATTTAGCTCACCCATGAGACTCATCTCAAATTCACTCTGCATAAGCTTAGAAAAATCTTTGACAAGTTTTGCATTAGTAGATCCAAATATAATATCATCTACATAAACTTGGACTAAGAGAACATCTTTATCTTTTCTTTTAATAAAGAGAGTAGTGTCAACTTTACCCCTAAAGTACCCTTGACTAAGAAGAAATTTTCTCAAACGTTCGTACCAAGCCCGAGGGGCTTGTTTAAGACCGTATAGAGCACATTTCAGCTTATAAACATGAGTTGGATACATGTAATTCTCAAAGCCGGGTGGCTGAGCAACATAGACTTCTTCATTTATATAGCCATTTAGAAAGGCACTTTTAACATCCATTTGGAATAGTTTGAAGTCTTTAGAACACGCATAGGCAAGTAAGAGACGAATAGCTTCGAGACGTGCTACAGGAGCGTATGTCTCTTCATAATCAATATCTTCCTCTTGATTATAACCTTGGGCAACTAATCTAGCTTTGTTTCTAGTAATAACACCGTTTTCATCAAGTTTGTTACGAAAAACCCATCTAGTGCCTATTACTTGATGATCTCCCGGATGAGGGACTAAGTCCCAAACATCATTCCGTTTAAATTGGTTTAATTCTTCTTGCATGGCCATTAGCCAATGCTCATCAAGTAATGCGTCCTTAGCATTTTTTGGCTCAACTTGTGAAACAAAAGCAAAATGATGACAAAAGTTACTTATCTTTGAGCGTGTTGTAACGCCCTTTGACATGTCTCCTATTATGTTATCAATTGGATGGTCTTTCACATTTGTCCAGGCCTTAGGAAGTTCTTCAATGTTTGAGATGCTTTCCTTTTCATTTTCATCATGAGACTCATCTTTCTCTTTCTCAGCATCTTTCTTTACAATATTTTCATTTTCATCTTCCTTATCTTGGACAATGTCTTTAGTGGATGGACCTGCACCATTAAACAAAAGACCTTTCTCGACATATTTTGTATAAGATTCATCAAAATACACGTGTACTGACTCTTCTACTATAAGTAATCTTTTATTATATACCCGATATGCTTTGCTAGATTGTGAGTAACCAAGGAAGATTCCCTCATCAGCTTTAGCATCGAATTTACCAAGATTATCCTTACCATTGTTCAAGACAAAACACTTGCAACCGAATACATGGAGATGAGATACATTTGGTTTTCTACCTTTTAGTAATTCATAGGGAGTTTTGTTCAGTATAGGACGTATTATTATCCTATTCAAAACATAACATTCGGTGCTAATCGCGTCAGCCCAGAAATACTTAGGTAGACTACCCTCATTCAGCATTGTTCTTGCCAACTCCTCTAGAACCCGATTTTTACGTTCAACCACACCGTTTTGTTGTGGTGTTCTAGGAGCTGAAAAGTTATGCTCAATTCCATGTTTATCACAGTATTTTTCAAAAAGATAGTTTTCAAACTCTCCACCGTGATCACTTCGAATTGCAACTATTTTGGTGCTCATTTTATTTTGACATAATCTTGCAAATTGTGTGAAAGCTGGAAAAGTTTGATCCTTACTAGGTAGAAAGATTGTCCAACAAAATCTAGAGTAATCATCGACAATGACAAAACCATAGATGTTTCCACCTATGCTTTTAGTCCTTGAAGGGCCAAAAAGATCCATGTGAAGTAGTTCAAGAGGGCGTGATGTTGAAACCACGTTCTTTGATTTAAAAGAGATTTTTGTTTGCTTTCCCTTTTGACAAGCATCACATAGATGATCTTTTGAAAACTTCATTTTAGGTAAGCCGATTACTAAATCTTTTGTGACAACTTTATTAAGTAAGTCAAAATTTATGTGGGCGAGACGTCTATGCCAAAGCCATGAGTCTTCGCCTAGAGCAACTAGACACTTGGTACTAGACTTGGATACCTCATCCAAGTTTAGCATATAGATGTTGTTTACTCTTAAGCCGTTAAACATAATATCTCTTTTCTTAGTATGTTCTATTGTGCAGCCAGAATTTGTAAACATTACTTTAAAATCTTTGTCGCACAATTGACTTATACTTAAAAGATTATGCTTAAGGCCTTCTACTAGCAGTACATCAGTTATAGTAGTGGTAGAGGGGTTACCTACACTTCCTTTACCAAGTATGGCTCCCCGATTGTTATCTCCATAGGTGACATACCCCTTTTTCTTTGCGTGAAACTCAACGAAAAGAGATATGTCTCCCGTCATGTGTCTTGAACATCCGCTATCAAGGAACCACAACCTTTCGGCAATGTCAAGACACTTTTCCTGCAAAATTAATTTAGAGAGGGAGGTCCCCAATTTTCATTGGGTCCTTGGTAGTGAGTACATAATTTGTTGCACTTGGGCAACCATTGGAATACTCCTTTAGGAACTAAAATCCTCCTAAATTTGCATTTTTCAATGGTATGACCCTTTTTGCAACAATAATGACAGGTAATATGATGAGAATATGTTGTTTTGCTAGTTGATACTTTTGGTACAAAAGTGTATTTACTATATAAAGGAGTATACGATCTTTTGAACTTATTTGGATCAACCGCAAAAGTCACTTTTGGTAGTAAAGCCTTGTCTAATTTGGCTTTTAGATCTCTTACTTCTTTTTGCCAAATGTGACATGTCTCACAACCAAACCATGATGTAGGATCTATTTCAACTTTATCCTTTTGAATGTCTAGCATAGATTGTTTTAAAGCTTCCATATCCTTTTCGGTTTTCTCAACTTTTGATTCAAGATATGAAAAGATTTTCTTATTTGAGGCCAAAAGTTTGAAAGCTTCAATTGCATCTCTATGTAATTCTTCAAAAGCAAGTTTTAGTTGAGAATGAGATACCTTATCTATGAGTTCAGGTTTAAGATGACTTACAGCTTTCTTTTTCTTGTGTTGATGAGCCATAAGGCATAAGTTTGCTGATTCTTCTTCATCGCTTGATGAGCTTTCACTAGATGAATCACTTTCCCATGCTATGTAGGCTCTTTTAGATTTGTTATGACCTTTGCTTTGGTTCTTCTCTTTTTCCTTCTTAAGATATGGACAATCCGGTTTGTAGTGACCGGCTTTCCCACACTTAAAGCAAGGGCCTTTGATTTTTCCTTTGTTGTTGTCATCTTGTTTGAACTTGTTTGATTGCTTTCTATAGTTGATCAAGCCTTTGTCAGAATGCTTTGCTCCATTTTTCTTTAGATATTTGTTGTATCTTCGCACAAACAGTCCCATTTCCTCATCATCGGAGTCTTCGTCATCACTTGTATCACTATCCTCTAGCTCTTGTCTTGAGGTCTTGGAACTTGAAGCCTTTAGAGCTATTGACTTCTTCTCTACCTCTTTCTCCATGTTCTTCTCTTTCTTTGCCCTTTTCTCATGCATGTCAAGGCATTTAAGGTGTTGTTCATGTTCCTCTAGTTTACCAAAGAGAGTGGTAATGTCTAAGGTGTTTAGATCATTTGCTTCCTTTATTGCTGTAACCTTGGGTTGCCATTCCCTGTTCAAACATCTTAAGATTTTGTTAGTAGCAACTGCATTGGAAACAGGTCTATCAAGAGAATTTAAACGATTTTTCAAGTGAACGAATCTCTTCTGCATGTTTTCGATGGATTCACCATCTTCCATGTGGAAGAGTTCAAATTCTTGAGTTAACATATTGATTCTAGCTAGTTTGACATCATTCGTTCCCTCGTGGGCAACTTGCAATGTGTCCCACATAGCTTTAGAGGATCTACAATGGGAAAAGCGATAGTATTCATCAACTCCTAGAGCTGAGATTAGAATGTTTCTCGCTTTCCAATCGTATCCATATCTCTTTTCATCTTCAGCATCCCAAGTATTTTCTGGTTTTGGAACAATTGCACCAGCTGCATTTGTCATGGTGATCTGAAAGGGATCATTGACAATAGTTGTCCAGATGTTCCTATCAATTGCAATGATGTGGACACACATACAATCCTTCCAATAGCCATAGTTTTCACCGTTGAAAACAGGAGCTCTATTGTGAGCCCCTTTAGGTCCGGAAGCCATCTTTCCAATAAGTGTTTCACGTAGCACGGAATAAACCAGAGCTCTTGATGCCACTTGTTAGACGCTGACCTAAGGATCTAGAGGGGGCTGAATAGATCTCACAGAGTTTTTCGGAGTTAATTGAACTTTAAGCGAAAGCGGTTCTGAATCGACTCGCGTCTATTCCGAACCACTATTGAAACGATTGTATATGTGTTAAAACCACTAAATAGCTTGAGATAAACGATAAGAGAATACCCTATAGAATCAATATGTCGCTCTAATGAAAATCGATTAACTTCTTATATGATGAACGATGTTTGCAATGCAGTAATAGTGAAAGAAGCAAAAACACAAACACTTGGTGATAATGATCAAATTGATAGTGATTCAATGTGTGATGAATTGTGATGTTTATACAAGTTCTTAATTCACAATTTTAACACTTGAATCGTTGATCAATTTTCTATTATAACCAAATATGAACAGAACGTAAATGAAAAGATAAAAGCGACAAGAACACGATATTTGTTTAGGCAGTTCGTCGATCGTCCTCGCTACGACTACGTCTGCCCCCAATTCCAAACTGAAATTGGGAAATCTTCCATTAATGTTGAAAGCAGTTTATACAAAGAAGATAACAAAGCGATAAACAATAAACCAAATTTGTCGATCCTTTGAATCTTCTTCCCCCTTAATCTTGAGTCAGATTAAGGTCTTCCAAGAGCTTCACTTTGATCCCTTTCTGCAGTGTCTTGAATTGCTCGAACACTTGTTCTTCAATCTTCACACTCAGCTGGATCCTTGATGAAGCTTCTTGATAAAAACCCCAAAATTCACCTATCTTGGAGGACAAAACCCTCAGATTTTATTCACCAAAAACCCCACAAATCTTCATCCACTAGGAATCTTCAATTCCGTTCCATGGACGTTATCGAACTCGATCACTAACCCTCAACACAAGAATGATTATGTGTAATTGTGTTGGAGATGATGAAGAACGAAGATGAGAAGCCTTTGTGTATCTTTCAGTTGTTGGTGTTGAGAAGCAATAATGAACCTTGGATAATATATATGAGAGCTTATCAGTTGGAGCAGAGAAAACCAGAAATTTTGGGATTTTTGATCAGATAGGTCGACCTCTTGTAGTGCTTAGGTCGACCTAACAGAGCTGCATATCCTTTGGATGTCATTTGTTCCCAGTTAGGTCGACCTGTTAAAGAAGTAGGTCGACCAGAATCCACTTCAGATGCGTTTTGGGGACCTTTCCTCAGATTAGGTCGACCTAGTTGTTGTGTAGGTCGACCTAGCAGAATGATATGTAAATTTCTTCATTTTAGGTTGACCTGTGTTGGGAGTAGGTCGACCTGACTGCTGTTTTTCTGAGTTCCTCTTATTTTGCTTGTGTTGAGTCGACCTATATGCATAGTAGGTCGACCTGCTCTGTCATGAGTGACCAATGCTTGCTTTTCTTTGAGTTCTTCTGCTTATGCCTTGTTGCTTGTATGCTTGTTGAGTTTGCCATGAATCAAAAACATCTTTGTGAGATGTGGTCTTGTATTCACAGAAGAAGGAACAATACTTCAAACAAGGGAAACACGATGCAAAGCCCCAACTCATGAATTAACACTAGGTCATGCCTGCACTAGTTTACCCACATAATGATAATTATACTCTAAGTATGGTGAACTAAGTGAGAGACATAATTGCGTCCATTTATCTAGATCCTTCTGTTGTTGACCCTTAACTCTAGTCAACGGTAGATGCATACAGGCAAACATGTATGTCTATTTTAAGGGGGGAGATGAGTAGTTGAAACGAGTGAAGACCATATCATAACTCTCTTAAATCGATGGGAGTTGGAGAGTGCAAACCTGTGTCAATCCTTCATCACCATTCAACAACAGTAGCCACATCCAAACCACATGTGATTGAACATTTCATACTAGATTTCTTTTTTTTTCTTTCTACTATTTCTGGGTTTAAATGCACTTTTGATCCACCTATTTTCATTTTTATTAATTTTCTAGTCCCCTTTAAAAAACACAATGATTTTCCCTCCCCTTCTCCCTTTAGCATTTCCCGAGTTTTTTTTATCCCCCTTCAAACTTATAGATTTAACACTTCAATTTATGACGTAACACTGGCATGACAATGACCATGTGACGCAATATCACACTATTTTGCAACGTAAATTAAAGACATTAAAAAGTTCATTAAATATTATTATTTATTATATTTAAATTTTTGAAATTTTATTTATATTATTATTATTTATACAAATTTTAAATGATTAATTAATTATTTATTACTTATAATTTACAAAATTTTAATTGGTACCCAAGGAGGGTCAAATCAAACCTTCAACACTTTGGTTCAATCAATCTGCCAATAGTGCTACAATTCCTCTTGTAAAAATTATACAACCAAAAGCTAATAAAGTCATTTCGCTACACCACCATAACACGACACATTAGTTCAAATCTCTCTCAACAAGGGATGAATGAAAAGAGATAGATCTTACACTGTTCTGGCCATAATAAAACCAGAAATCATAGAAAATCATGTCACAAGTAAAGGTATTATATATTATAGCATTATCTCAATAAGGCATTGTGCAGCCAATTCTAAAAAGAAAAGACATTAGAAAACTTAAACCTTGTAATCTTTTTCTTATTCATCTGTCCTAAACAATCTCCAACGTTTTCCAGTCAGTAAATTTTGCTTCATGCTGCAATGAAAAACAATAACTCTTTTACATAAATAAAAAATATCTCAAGATAAATCAACTCTCCATAATAATTTCAGTGATACTAGCGTTACACATTGGAAATCAAGCTAATGTTGAGCAAATCAATAAAAACATGCATTATCAAATCAAATTTCTCATTCCCTGTTTCAAGTTGCAATTGACCAGCAACAAGTGAGGTCGATGACTCGCACTTTCTTTTGTAGCTGCTCAATTTCATGTTGTATTTTGGAGTAGATTGTGTCATTGGTACTTGACACACATGAAATTCGATTAATTTTTCAAAGACAACTGTTGTGGCGGTAAAGCGGCAAGCAACAAAAGTTTTGGAAGTATTCATCCGGGAATTATCGTGTCCACAGAGATCGGTGAGAAGAACTGCCGTTCGACTATCTCGTGTTCTAAGTTTCATGAATTGGGTGCGGAAAGTAAATGCGGGAAAAGTAAATAAAAGCAGATAAACAATCTCAATAGTCTAAGAGAAAGAGTTATGGAATTGCATTTCGTTCTACCCGTCGAATACTTAAATCTGAAGATCTATCGCTCGACACTCACAATACGCATCAACATCACCGGGCATCATTCGAGATGCCACATCAGTGTCCATGTCTGCAACACCGACGAAAGCTCAACCGTACTATTCACATCAGCGATTTCTCCACCGACACAAACAACACGGAGGCATTAGACTCGATACCCACTACGATTGTTAGTCCTAAATCCATGTCTGCAACCCAGAAACTAACAGTTATCATTCCTAATCAAGATCTATGGTGTCCATGTCTGCAACAACACAAATCCAGAGCATTTAAGCAAAAAGATCAAGAACAACAACAATGATGATTTGTAAAGCGAATATATAAACGATCCCAAGATCCACAAATATACATACAATAAGAGTAGAAACATACATACAACACCCACCATTGGAATGAAACAAAGGGAAGAGAGAAGATGAACCGGAAAGATCTCACCGGTACAATGAAATCGAGTCAGATCCATGATCAATCCACATGACGTTGCACCCAATGGTGTTTCCTAAGCCTCTAAACTACCAAAAACGGATCAGAGCTCAACTTGTCAAGAAGAGGTGATAAAAAACCTAAAAAATCTGTTATTAACTATTTATACAAAACTGAGTTTCGCAGTGGGCGCGACGCGCCCTATTTCAGTGCGACGCGCCCAATATAAATTTACCAAACCGCCCTAGAGCGCGAAGCGCCCTAATCCGGCGCGACGCGCCCTAACTTCTGCCAGACTATGTTCTTCAAACTCAAAGAGGGCGCGACGCGCCCTACAGCGCGCGAAGCGCCCTGCACCAGAACAGCAGAATTATTTTCTCTTTGCTCTCGCAGCCGTGTCTTCGACACTTTATTCCTCAAGGCTCCGAAAACGCAAGAATACCTACAAAAATACAACAAAACTATCAAACGGTATAAAAGTATATGAAAATACAAGTATTCGTAAAGTAAACGTAATTACGCAAAAACGGGGAATTATTCAAACGGTATTAACAAAAAGCATTGATAAGTGCCACTATTTACATACACAAAATAACTACAATTTGGCACTTAACAACTCTCCCCAACTAGAATCTGTTTGTCCTCAAACAGGGCCAAACACTCAAATCGCAAAAGTAAAAATCCAAAGAATCAAGAATCGACAAGATTTGGAAAAACAAAACAATTGTACGGTTCAAACAAAAACGTACGAACAAAGTAAATACTTACCACTATCCTACAACGACAACATGAAAATGAAACGATTCCTAAGTACAAAAATCATACAAAACATTCTAAACAAAAAACAAGCTCAATCACGAATCACGTCTAGCAAAAACTCATCGGTAGATGAAAAACACAGAAAGGTGAGGACTTTGAACACTCATCCAACAATCTTGCAAACAATAGACAAAATTATGCGTTCATCTAAAAATAGTATCGAAAATGCAACGGCACGAATCACAAGGGCTTTTAAGGTTGTAATGTGGCTCGGTTAACAAACAAGTGATAAGTCCTAAAGCTAATCGAAACAAAAACTTGCCTAAACCTAAGGGAGCGATCAATCCACAAAGTTTCACGCACCAAAATCTCGATCAAACTTCTTCTTTATCACAAATTGTCAAACCAAACACAAAACTTATTAACACAAATCTTTATTCCAAACTCTTTTTTTTTTTTGTTATGTTCTTTTTCAAACCTTTTCTCTTTTTTTTCTTTCTTTTTCTTTTCTTTCTTTTTCACGTTTTTTTTTTCTTTTCACAACCTCATAATCAATTAACCAAAAAGTAAGTAAAAATTCTCTCCCCAACTTGAATTCAACCAAATTATTAAAGTGTGAATACTCCCTACTTTCTAAGGCAAGGTAAAAATTCAAACCAAAAATCATGGTTGAGGGTTCAAGAAAACAAAGAGTCAACATCCATACAAAAATGAGAACCAAACACTCATAGACAAGCATTTAGCAAAAACAACATGGACATTGACAAAAAGGCTCAAAAGGGATACTAATGATCACACACTCACAAGGTGAATTGAATATTTGGCTATGGTAGTTGTGCTCAAAATCAAACAAGTGCCTTGATCACTTTCGTGCATTCACAAAATCAATACAAACGAAAGATTAAACATAATAATATCCAGTTAAAACAAGAATTGTCGGTCACTTACATATATACACAATGGAAAGCCACCTCACATTTATGGTAAAAAGGGGAAACTAATTGTGATTCAAGTCATGAGCAAGTTATGCAAAAAGAATGAATAGTATGAAAATTGTACAAATGAAAAGTCTCCTAAACATGCTATGCTATAGAAAGCGATAAACGAGTACCTTGCAACGTACAAATTCGATCAATCATTACCGCACAACCGGCTTGTTGAATCAATCAAAATCGAAGAATTACCAAATGCGACTCCAAGTAATCGGGCCAAAATTTGAGTCTAAACACAAACAAAAGAATTAAAAATAAATCGATAGAATACTATACTATAAAGCCTTGGTGTAAGTGGGAAAAAGGCTAGCCGAGTGACCCGTTAAAAAGAGGTCACTGGCCAAAAGCAACTCAGCGCGCGACGCACCCATG
Organism: Vicia villosa; assembly: GCF_029867415.1. Taxonomy (NCBI): domain Eukaryota; kingdom Viridiplantae; phylum Streptophyta; class Magnoliopsida; order Fabales; family Fabaceae; genus Vicia; species Vicia villosa. Next base: position 142,543,369 of record NC_081180.1, read on the forward strand.
AGCGCGCGACGCGCGCTACACCAGAAAAACCAGACCAGTCTAAAAAGACAGATTTTCCAGTGAGCCACCACTTAACACCTACACAACTCAATTACAGAAAAATAGAAAAATAAAACCGTTGGGATGCCTCCCAACAAGCGCTCGTTTAACGTCGTTAGCTCGACGCCTTTATTGTTTCGCGAATGGTAAGAAACTTCCTCGCGGTACGCCAATGCTTTCGCCTCAAACGCAACCTAAAGAAAACGTCCTGCCCAAACACTTAACAAACGAAACTTAAAACATAAAACCATCGCAATGCGATTAATCTCAACCAATCCCCGGCAACGGCGCCATTTTGTTGTGGCGGTAAAGCGGCAAGCAACAAAAGTTTTGGAAGTATTCATCCGGGAATTATCGTGTCCACAGAGATCGGTGAGAAGAACTGCCGTTCGACTATCTCGTGTTCTAAGTTTCATGAATTGGGTGCGGAAAGTAAATGCGGGAAAAGTAAATAAAAGCAGATAAACAATCTCAATAGTCTAAGAGAAAGAGTTATGGAATTGCATTTCGTTCTACCCGTCGAATACTTAAATCTGAAGATCTATCGCTCGACACTCACAATACGCATCAACATCACCGGGCATCATTCGAGATGCCACATCAGTGTCCATGTCTGCAACACCGACGAAAGCTCAACCGTACTATTCACATCAGCGATTTCTCCACCGACACAAACAACACGGAGGCATTAGACTCGATACCCACTACGATTGTTAGTCCTAAATCCATGTCTGCAACCCAGAAACTAACAGTTATCATTCCTAATCAAGATCTATGGTGTCCATGTCTGCAACAACACAAATCCAGAGCATTTAAGCAAAAAGATCAAGAACAACAACAATGATGATTTGTAAAGCGAATATATAAACGATCCCAAGATCCACAAATATACATACAATAAGAGTAGAAACATACATACAACACCCACCATTGGAATGAAACAAAGGGAAGAGAGAAGATGAACCGGAAAGATCTCACCGGTACAATGAAATCGAGTCAGATCCATGATCAATCCACATGACGTTGCACCCAATGGTGTTTCCTAAGCCTCTAAACTACCAAAAACGGATCAGAGCTCAACTTGTCAAGAAGAGGTGATAAAAAACCTAAAAAATCTGTTATTAACTATTTATACAAAACTGAGTTTCGCAGTGGGCGCGACGCGCCCTATTTCAGTGCGACGCGCCCAATATAAATTTACCAAACCGCCCTAGAGCGCGAAGCGCCCTAATCCGGCGCGACGCGCCCTAACTTCTGCCAGACTATGTTCTTCAAACTCAAAGAGGGCGCGACGCGCCCTACAGCGCGCGAAGCGCCCTGCACCAGAACAGCAGAATTATTTTCTCTTTGCTCTCGCAGCCGTGTCTTCGACACTTTATTCCTCAAGGCTCCGAAAACGCAAGAATACCTACAAAAATACAACAAAACTATCAAACGGTATAAAAGTATATGAAAATACAAGTATTCGTAAAGTAAACGTAATTACGCAAAAACGGGGAATTATTCAAACGGTATTAACAAAAAGCATTGATAAGTGCCACTATTTACATACACAAAATAACTACAATTTGGCACTTAACAACTCTCCCCAACTAGAATCTGTTTGTCCTCAAACAGGGCCAAACACTCAAATCGCAAAAGTAAAAATCCAAAGAATCAAGAATCGACAAGATTTGGAAAAACAAAACAATTGTACGGTTCAAACAAAAACGTACGAACAAAGTAAATACTTACCACTATCCTACAACGACAACATGAAAATGAAACGATTCCTAAGTACAAAAATCATACAAAACATTCTAAACAAAAAACAAGCTCAATCACGAATCACGTCTAGCAAAAACTCATCGGTAGATGAAAAACACAGAAAGGTGAGGACTTTGAACACTCATCCAACAATCTTGCAAACAATAGACAAAATTATGCGTTCATCTAAAAATAGTATCGAAAATGCAACGGCACGAATCACAAGGGCTTTTAAGGTTGTAATGTGGCTCGGTTAACAAACAAGTGATAAGTCCTAAAGCTAATCGAAACAAAAACTTGCCTAAACCTAAGGGAGCGATCAATCCACAAAGTTTCACGCACCAAAATCTCGATCAAACTTCTTCTTTATCACAAATTGTCAAACCAAACACAAAACTTATTAACACAAATCTTTATTCCAAACTCTTTTTTTTTTTGTTATGTTCTTTTTCAAACCTTTTCTCTTTTTTTTCTTTCTTTTTCTTTTCTTTCTTTTTCACGTTTTTTTTTTCTTTTCACAACCTCATAATCAATTAACCAAAAAGTAAGTAAAAATTCTCTCCCCAACTTGAATTCAACCAAATTATTAAAGTGTGAATACTCCCTACTTTCTAAGGCAAGGTAAAAATTCAAACCAAAAATCATGGTTGAGGGTTCAAGAAAACAAAGAGTCAACATCCATACAAAAATGAGAACCAAACACTCATAGACAAGCATTTAGCAAAAACAACATGGACATTGACAAAAAGGCTCAAAAGGGATACTAATGATCACACACTCACAAGGTGAATTGAATATTTGGCTATGGTAGTTGTGCTCAAAATCAAACAAGTGCCTTCATCACTTTCGTGCATTCACAAAATCAATACAAACGAAAGATTAAACATAATAATATCCAGTTAAAACAAGAATTGTCGGTCACTTACATATATACACAATGGAAAGCCACCTCACATTTATGGTAAAAAGGGGAAACTAATTGTGATTCAAGTCATGAGCAAGTTATGCAAAAAGAATGAATAGTATGAAAATTGTACAAATGAAAAGTCTCCTAAACATGCTATGCTATAGAAAGCGATAAACGAGTACCTTGCAACGTACAAATTCGATCAATCATTACCGCACAACCGGCTTGTTGAATCAATCAAAATCGAAGAATTACCAAATGCGACTCCAAGTAATCGGGCCAAAATTTGAGTCTAAACACAAACAAAAGAATTAAAAATAAATCGATAGAATACTATACTATAAAGCCTTGGTGTAAGTGGGAAAAAGGCTAGCCGAGTGACCCGTTAAAAAGAGGTCACTGGCCAAAAGCAACTCAGCGCGCGACGCACCCATGAGCGCGCGACGCGCGCTACACCAGAAAAACCAGACCAGTCTAAAAAGACAGATTTTCCAGTGAGCCACCACTTAACACCTACACAACTCAATTACAGAAAAATAGAAAAATAAAACCGTTGGGATGCCTCCCAACAAGCGCTCGTTTAACGTCGTTAGCTCGACGCCTTTATTGTTTCGCGAATGGTAAGAAACTTCCTCGCGGTACGCCAATGCTTTCGCCTCAAACGCAACCTAAAGAAAACGTCCTGCCCAAACACTTAACAAACGAAACTTAAAACATAAAACCATCGCAATGCGATTAATCTCAACCAATCCCCGGCAACGGCGCCATTTTGTTGTGGCGGTAAAGCGGCAAGCAACAAAAGTTTTGGAAGTATTCATCCGGGAATTATCGTGTCCACAGAGATCGGTGAGAAGAACTGCCGTTCGACTATCTCGTGTTCTAAGTTTCATGAATTGGGTGCGGAAAGTAAATGCGGGAAAAGTAAATAAAAGCAGATAAACAATCTCAATAGTCTAAGAGAAAGAGTTATGGAATTGCATTTCGTTCTACCCGTCGAATACTTAAATCTGAAGATCTATCGCTCGACACTCACAATACGCATCAACATCACCGGGCATCATTCGAGATGCCACATCAGTGTCCATGTCTGCAACACCGACGAAAGCTCAACCGTACTATTCACATCAGCGATTTCTCCACCGACACAAACAACACGGAGGCATTAGACTCGATACCCACTACGATTGTTAGTCCTAAATCCATGTCTGCAACCCAGAAACTAACAGTTATCATTCCTAATCAAGATCTATGGTGTCCATGTCTGCAACAACACAAATCCAGAGCATTTAAGCAAAAAGATCAAGAACAACAACAATGATGATTTGTAAAGCGAATATATAAACGATCCCAAGATCCACAAATATACATACAATAAGAGTAGAAACATACATACAACACCCACCATTGGAATGAAACAAAGGGAAGAGAGAAGATGAACCGGAAAGATCTCACCGGTACAATGAAATCGAGTCAGATCCATGATCAATCCACATGACGTTGCACCCAATGGTGTTTCCTAAGCCTCTAAACTACCAAAAACGGATCAGAGCTCAACTTGTCAAGAAGAGGTGATAAAAAACCTAAAAAATCTGTTATTAACTATTTATACAAAACTTCGCAGTGGGCGCGACGCGCCCTATTTCAGTGCGACGCGCCCAATATAAATTTACCAAACCGCCCTAGAGCGCGAAGCGCCCTAATCCGGCGCGACGCGCCCTAACTTCTGCCAGACTATGTTCTTCAAACTCAAAGAGGGCGCGACGCGCCCTACAGCGCGCGAAGCGCCCTGCACCAGAACAGCAGAATTATTTTCTCTTTGCTCTCGCAGCCGTGTCTTCGACACTTTATTCCTCAAGGCTCCGAAAACGCAAGAATACCTACAAAAATACAACAAAACTATCAAACGGTATAAAAGTATATGAAAATACAAGTATTCGTAAAGTAAACGTAATTACGCAAAAACGGGGAATTATTCAAACGGTATTAACAAAAAGCATTGATAAGTGCCACTATTTACATACACAAAATAACTACAATTTGGCACTTAACAACAACCTACAAATTAATTTTTGATTAAATCTCTATGAGTAGCTTGTTGAATAAGAACTTAGGTTTCCTTCTCACTATAGTTCTCTCCTTTCTAACTATCCAACTCACTAATGGAATGGAAGGTTCATTGTAAATATAGGAGAGCAATAATATTAAAAAAGAAATAGTAAGATAACATTATGTTCGTTTTTTTACTTTAATAGTGTTCTTTTTACAACGTTTTTTATGAAAGTGCTATTTAAAAATCATGCAGTAGAATCTACAATATATATTTTTTTTAAAAAACTCCGATAATGTGAGAACTGTCTTCCGACCTAGATTAGGTGGTCTAGTGGACTAGATACTGATGGTTAAACAAACAAAAATAGACATTTTAAGAGATGAATCATATAATGTGAATTTATTTGCACTAAATTATGTATATTTATTTTATTTTATTGCTACATAACATAAAATAATGCAATTTAAATTATTCTTCTAAAATAACAAATAAATGAAAGATGATTCTAAATTGCAAAGTGTCAAATGAATCTCTTAGAACCGTTGATCCAATTATTTCTTGAAATCAGAATTTTCTTCATCATTATTTATGATTTATTAATATAATAGAGCAATAATATTCAAAAAGAAATAGTAAGATAACACTATGTCCAATTTGTGCTAGTGTCCTTTTTACAACGCTTTTATATGAAAGAGCTGTTTAAAAATCATACAATAGAATCCACAATATTTTTAAAATAAAAAAAATCTACGATGAAGTCAGAGCTGACTCCCAAACTAGATTAGGTGGTCCAGTGAGCTGGATACCGATGGTGAAAACTAAAAAAAATAAACATTTTAATAGATGAATCATATAATGTGAATTTATTTGCAATAAATTATGTATACTTATTTTATTTTTTTCTACATAACATAAAATAATGCAATTTTAAGTATTCTTCTTTAAAAAAACAAATAAATGAAAGATGACTCTAAATTGCAAAGAGTCAAATGATTCTAAATTGAATGATGATTTTTGGAAGGTTTATTTTAAATATAAGAGAGCAATAATATTAAAAAAGAAATAGTAAGATAACACTATGTTTAATTTGTGCTTTTATAGTGTCATTTTTACAACGGTTTTTTATGAAAGTGCTGTTTAAAATCATGCACTAGAATTCACAATATTTTTTTTAAAAAAAAATCTTCGATGATGTCAGAACTGACTCCCGAACTAGATTATGTGGTCCAGTGGACTGGATACTGATAGAGAAAACAAAAAAATTAGACATTTCAATTGGTGAATCATATAATGTGAATTAATTTGCACTAAATTATTGTATATTTTTTTTTTCTACATAACATAAAATAATGCAATTTAAATTATTATTCTAAAAAACAAATAAATGAAAGTCGATTCTAAATTGCAAAGAGTCACATGAATCTCTTAGAATCGTTGATTCAATTATTTCTTGAAATCAGAATTTTCTTCATCACTATGTTCGGTTTGTGAATATAAGAGAGCAATAATATTTAAAAAAATAGTAAGATAACACTATGTCTTATTTGTGCTAGTGTCCTTTTTACAACAGTTTTATATGAAAGTGCTCTTTAAAAATCATGCAGTAGAATCCATAACATTTTTTAAAAACAAAATCTTCGATAATGTCATAACTGTCTACCGAATTAAATTAGGTGGTCTAATAAGCTGGATATTGATCGTGAAGACAAAATATATATATATATATATATATATATATATATATATATATATATATATATATATATATATATATATATATATATATATATATATATATATATACATATACATTTTAATAAATGAATCATATAATGTGAATTTATTTGCACTAAATTATGTATTTTTATTTTATTGGTGCATAACATAAAATAATGTAATTTAAATTATTCTTCTAAAAAAATAAATAAATGAAAGATGATTCTAAATTGCAAAGAGTCAAATGAATCTCTTAGAACCGTTGATCCAATTATTTCTTTAAATCAGAATTTTCTTCATCACTATATCCGATTCGTGAATATAAGAGAGCAATAACATTAAAAAAGAAACAGTAAGATAACACTATGTCTGATATGCGCTAGTGTCCTTTTTACAACGCCTTTATATGAAAATGTTGTTTAAAAATCATGCAGTAGAATCCACAATATTTAAAATAAAAAACCTCCGAAGATGTCAGATTTGACTCCCGAACTAGATTAGGTGGTCCAGTGGGCTGGATACTGGTGGTTAAAACCAAAAAAAATAGTCATTTTAATTAATGAATCATATGATGTGAGTTTATTTGCACTAAATTATGTATATTTATTTTATTTTATTGCTACATAACATAAAATAACGCAACTTAAATTATTATTCTAAAAAACAAATAAATGAAAATGATTCTAAGTTGCAAAGAGTCAGATGAATCTCTTAGAATCGTTGATCCAATTATTTCTTGAAATCAGAATTTTTTTCATCACTATGTCTGAATGTGAATATAAGAGAGCAATAACATTAAAAAAGAAATAGTAAGATAACACTATGTCTGATTTGTGCTAGTGTCCTTTTTACAACGCTTTTATATGAAAGTGTTGTTTAAAAAATATGCAGTAGAATCAACAATATTTTTTTAAAAAAAATCTCCGATGATGTCAGAACTGACTCTCGAACTCGATTAGGTGGTCTAGTGGGCTGGATACTGATGGTTAAAACTAAAAAAATAGACATTTTAATAGATGAATCATATAATGTGAATTTATTTGCACTAAATTATGTATTTTTATTTTTATTTTTTTGATATATAACATAAAATAATGCAATTTAAATTATTTTTCTTAAAAAACAAATAAATGAAAGATGATTTTAAATTGCAAAGAGTTAGATGATTCTAAATTGAAAGATGATTCTTGGAAGGTTCGTTGTAAATATAAGAGAGCAAAAATATTAAAAAAGAAATAGTATGATAATACTATGTCCGATTTTTTGCTTTTATAGTGTTCTTTTTACAACGGTTTTCTATGAAAGAATTGTTTACAAATCATGTAGTAGAATTCACACTATTTTTTTAAGAAAAATTCTCCGATGATGTCAAACTGACTCTCGAACTAGATTAGGTGGTCCAGTAGGCTGGATATTGATGGTGAAAACCAAAATAAAATTAGACATTTGAATTGATTAATCATATAATGTGAATTTATTTGCACTAAATTATGTATCTTTATTTTATTTTTTTGCTACATAACATAAAATAATGCAACTTAAATTATTCTTCTACAAAAACAAATAAATGAAAGATGATTCTAAATTGCAAAGAGTTAGATGAATCTCTTAGAATTGTTAATCCAATTATTTCTTGAAATCGGAATTTTCTTCATCATTATGCAATCTCGACTATAAAACTTTATGTAACAATGGAGGAAGTTATATTTGATTAAGTGTATATGGAAATCATTCACAAAGTGATGGTATGTTGTATTTTGTGTTATTTTTATGAAAAAACATTTATTTATTATTTAAAATTATGATATAACTATTTGTGAGATCTAAGCTAAAAAATATCATGAGTGAATAAATTAGTTTAAAAATCAGAATCAAGGTTAAAAAAGTTGTATCAATATATAACTAAAAAAAATCAAATACCACCACTTTTCCTTTCTTTTTTTTATAGGAAACTAATTTCAATAACTAGAAACAAAAATAGGAATGCAAGGAATCTGCAGATTGAGCTGCTCATTTGTGACATATCCCAACCAAGTTTTATAACCAGCTACTTTTGAAACAAAATAAGCGCATCCGCCACGTTGGCTACCAACTCTCAGCAGTCCTGAATGATGTGATCAATTGCCGCTATTATCGAAGTTTCTTGCAAACTCTTCACCACTACTTTTGCATCACAAAATATTGAGACCTTGTGCCAGCCAAGATGTTTTGCCATTTGCAGCCCCGGTCTCATTCCCAGTGCTTCTGCAGTGGAAAGATAAACCTGGATATCTTCTCGTCTACAAGCTCAAAGAGTCACTGAATTCAACTAGTAAATAATTACCAGCCACCAACTTGTATAATCATCCAAAAAATAGCAGGCATCTATAGAAATCCTAGAAGAATTAGCATATATAGCAGTAGGCTTAGTGTTATTAGTAGAGGCAGCAAAAGCATAACATCCACCATCCAAAACACATAACTTTTGCACAAAGAAATTAATAGCGCTAATAATCTCAAGAGGATTTGGTTGCTTCAATTTGAACAAATAGTCATTTCTAGCAAGCCAAAATTTCCATAAAGTAACACACACAAAAAAAACAGACACAATCATTTTATCTTTTTCTATTAAACCTCTAAGGAGCCACTGGGTAGTGATCACATCGGGGGAACACGAACCCCAAGTGGGGTTAAGAACCAAATAGTTTTAGTAAGTTCGTAGTGAAGAAATAAATGCTTTACTTCTTCCTTGACTTGTTAGCACAAAGGACACTCTTCCTCAACATGGATCCCTTTTTTCGCAAGCTGGCCTCTAATGGGAAAGATATTTTTTGAAAGCCTCCAAAAGAAATTTCTTATTTTATTAGGGATAAGAGCTTTCCAAAGCTTGGTATTATGGGAATTTGAAGATTCAGGTGGGTCAAGTTGGTTTATGTTCTTCAGGATATGATGGCCAGATCAAACAAAATACTCTTTGTCTTTCTCCTAATGCCAAATCAGTTTGTCTTTTGATAGCCTTTGGGATAAGGGGATGCTAAGAATTAGTTTAGCTTCAAAGTGGTTGAAGTTTGCAAAGATCAAATTTTTGTCCAAATTCCGTGCCACAATGTCTATCAGATCTGAAAACATACTAGACTCACTAAGGTCTTGCGGCTGACTCTTGACCTTGAACTCACTTTAGTTTGGAAGCCAATGGTCCTTCCAAATCCTCACTTTTTGCATATTTCTTATTCTCCGTCTACCTCTTATTTCCATCAAATTTTTTGCACTCAAGATACTTCTCCATGCATAGTTTGGTTGGTACCCCAAATTTGCCTCCATAAAGGTGCTACGGGGATAATTTCTATTTTTGAAATCTCTTTCCATCAGAGAGTACTTCTCCTACAAAAGCATCCAACAATACTTCCCAAGGAGGGCCTTATTGAATTCCTTTAACCCTATGAACCCCATCCCACATTTTTTCTTAGAATTTGATAATATGTCCCACGACAGCCAGTGGATCTTCTTTTTTTCCTCCATTAAACCCCACAAAAATTTTCCTAACGTTTATTACATCTCTTGGAAGACTTCATCGAGTACTTTGTAGCAGCTCATGATGTAATTCAGAATTGCCTAGGCCACCGCTTTGATAAGGACCTCCTTGCCCACTCTAGACAAGAAATTCTCTTTCCAACCTCTTATCTTCTCCCACACTCGGTCAATGACAAGCGAAAAAACCACCTTCTCGGATCTTGCAACACCATCAGTAAACCTAGGTATTTGGAGTGGGTGTCCACAGTCTTTGCCTCCATCCTGTTACAGATTATTTCTTTTTATTCTTCACGCTTATTTCGACTGAAAGATACCTCTAATTTGTCCATATTGACCAATTGGCCCGAAGCTCTCTAGTAAAAAGAGAGAACGTTAAGAATAGAGTCAACTTCTTCCAAATTTGCTCTAGCAAAGAGCAGACTATCGTCCGGAAAAACAAATGGGAAATTTGGGAGCCTTTCTAGCTACTTTGATGCCATGGGAGCCTTTCACCTTGACGAATCCCTCTTTCAGGAGCAAAGGGCATGTTAGGTTATCCATTGATGAGAATCTGATAAAACACAGAAGAGATACATCTGAGAATAGGGTCCATAAGGTTTTGAGGAAATCCCATAGACTAGAGAGTTGCTCTAATGAATAGCCACTCCAATCTGTCGCAGGCCTTAGACATGTCAAGCTCTAGAGCTATCACACAGTTTTACCTTTCTTTTTGGTTTTAAGCCAATGGAATAATTCCATAGCTATAAGTGCATTATTGGTAATGAGTCTACATTTGACAAAAGTAGGTTGCTCTTCATCCATAATATCATGCATACTCATTTTGATCTTGTTTGGTATTATATTGGTAGTTATCTTCATGATCATATTGTAGAGAGTGGCGGGCCTGAAATCTTTTGGGGATGACGAGTTTTTTACCTCAGGGAAGAGAAGAATGAATTTTATTGATTTGCTTTATGGGGGACTTCATGGTTCAGAATGTCAGAGACAAATCTTTGCACATTTTCACCAACCACATGCCAATACTTTTTAAAGAACAGAGCCGGTAAGCCGTCTGGCCCAGGGGACTTAAGAGGATTGATAAGTGCCAAATTGTAGTTATTTTGTGTATGTAAAGAGTGGCACTTATCAATACTTTTTGTAATAGCGTTTGAATAATTCCCCGTTTTTGTGTATATTTGTATCGTTTGTGTTTTGATACGTTTTCGTGTAAATATATACCGTTTGATAGTTTTGTTGTCTTTTTGAAGGTATTTATGCATGTTCGAAGCTTTGAGGAATAAAGTGTCGAAGACACGGCAGCGAACGCGTTTTTGAAGAAATAAAAGTTATTGTTTTGTTGAGCCCGCTTAGCACGCTTTTTGGCGCTAAGCGCGATCGGAGAAAATTTGAGACCAAGTATGGCAGAGATCAGGGCGCTTAGCGCGGGTTTTTGGTGCTAAGCATGCTCAGGCAGTTTAAGAAAAATAAAGGACAGCGCGGTAGACGTGCTTAGCGCGGTCTGCGATTTTTCAGTTTTGCATATATGTTGTAAAATCAGATTTTTTAGCTTTTTTATCACCTCTTTCCCCCATGGAAGAGCTCTTATCCATTTTTGATAGTTTAGAGGCTTAGGAAACACCGATGGGTGCTACATCATGTGGATTGGCTATGGATTTGTCTCGATTGCCTTGTGTTGCACCCCAAAATTTGCCCATCCTAATTTACTTCTATCTGGCTTAGGCTTCGCATTTCATCTGCATATCTCTCCCCTAAGTCATCTAACACATCATGCATTCATTCATCAAGAATAATATTGGTTCATCAAGTCAGTGGTGATGGATTGAGGGCTTCAATTTGATCAAGGTTTGTTTCCATATTCATTTAACCAAGAAAAATTTTCTTATGAAGTTTGGATACAATTATGTGATGCATTGCTTGAATTATGTTATGATGCAATACTTGGTGAATTCATTTGGTTATTGACGCATATTAGTGAGAGAAAGCCTTGAGAAGCTATTTGCAAAGACTTTGACTTTTGGTCAAAGTCAACAGTGAGGTTGAGTTTTGAATCATTCCAATTGGGTTCCTTATTATTAAATCACCATAAAAAAGAATTGAAAATGTTCGTATCAGTCGACTTTTGGTCAAGGAATCAACTTTGGGAGGTTAACTTTTAGTCGACCAACTATCATTACGTTTGTCATTTTTCGATGATTGACTTATCATACAATTCTCATTCAAAAGGAAAAGAAAGGGATACTTTGAAGCTCAAATTTCATCAAAAGTCAACATTTCATTATTCAAAGGTCACATTACATTTCCAAGAGTCCATTGCAAAATTCAATTACACCGAGGAAGATATAAAAAGGCTACATCTTTTACTTTATGGTCAAATATTGATCTTTGACACCATATTTGACTTCAACTCTAATTTGGCCCGAAGACCCATCCTACATACTAGTCTTCATCTTTTCTAATCTTCATGTTGTCTTCAAGTTGTAGCACCATGTCGTGATTACTGTCTCCATCCATGTACCCTAACCTATGTGCAACCCCAAAGTTCATGGACAAGCCCGCTCCACAACATGTTACCTGCATATGGAACCCATCATCCATTACATATTTTTCATAACAGATCCAAGTGAAATAAGAGAAAAAACTCCATATTCCATACTTACTGTTCTTGACATCGCAAAATGCTTAGAAAATTACACAACAAAATTGCCCTTTTTCCTAAACTACAATACTTGAAAAGGCCAACACAGAATTCAAGTCCTTACCTTGGTCTAAACTTCCTGCATAATTTATGAGCCAGGAAGAGCAAAGAATTGCTTTCATTTAAACCGCCCTGCATCATTTCGATCATACCGAGCCCGTTTTCCAGAATCCTACAGCAATGATAAATAGTTCCAGTCATAAAACCCATACAAAACCATTTACAAAAACCAGCATACAAACATACATCTCAGTTATAAACAATTTCACTAACCTATAACAGGATTCAAACCACCATAACTACCATAACAGAACCAACCAGCATATTCTAACCAACCTAACTAACTGTCATAACAGTTTGTAACTAACTTCCAGCTCATCAAAAACAGAAATAACAGAATTTCCCAACTGATTCTAACTTCCACAACTGTCCAATCCTCATCCTTAATCTCATAACTAACTCCCTCTAATCCAATGGCTCAGAATCTCAAAATCCTACCTAACTAACTATTTCTCCCTCTCAATCTCTATATATTCAAACCTCATCACCTTCATTCAAGGTTCACCACTTTCTTCATGCTCTATTCACAAATCTCACCTCATCTTCATCTTTCACCTCCATACAGAACCTCACCTTCATCTTTCACCTCCATACAGAACCTCACCTTCATCTCCATTCTCACTCTCACTCAGAATCCATCAACCCTCACTAAAGCTCATCGCCATTATTGATGGAGTTTCAACCTCTGAAACTCCTCCAATAGAGCTAGACTCCAACACTGCGCTTCATCTAAACCTCTCTCAATTCATATTCTAATCTCCATTTCCTCGTCTCTCACGATCTCAGAATCAACCAACAAAACGCAACAAAAAATTTGCAAAAAGAAAAAAAGAAGAAGAAGAAGGAACAGTCAATACGATAAATGAACAGATAAGTTCAAGACTCACTTGAAGAAGTTCATCGCTCTTCTGCGCATTCAGAAGCTCGGAAGCTCTCCTCTGGATTTCCCTTCGCTTCGCTTTAGGTCTTCATTTCAGGTAAGTTTCTGATTCTCTTCCATCTTGTGTGTCCTCCATGCTTCATTAGCGTATGATTTCCCTTCGTATCTACTTCAATCCCTTAGAACAATGGCTGGATTCGCGATTTTCCGTCTTAGGTTTAATTTAGGGCTTCACAATTCGAGTCCCTTACACTGGTTTTTGGTTGTTTCGAATCCAAGATTTGAGCATAAGAGGTAGAGAGGACCAGGATGATGTATTTATTTTAGGTTTCGGTCAAGCTCCGCCGTCTCCGGCACGGCGGAGCGATTTTTGGCGTTGGTTTGTGAAACGAGAGACGAAGAGTTGAGTCTGAGAGGAGAAGTTGAAGAGTCATAAAATGAACCCTAATGCCCCTTTCTATTTTGTTTTAATTAAAATATTATTAATTGAGATTAACGGTGTTAATTAAGATCATTAAGCAACAATCAGATAGATTAGCAAAATCTAATTAACTAAAATCTGATTAAACAAAACATAATTTCTGCTGGATAATCAATTGGGCCACACAAATTGCTTACGCACACCCCCATAGGCCCACGACATTCTTTTTAGCAATAATGTAACAAAAAAAATCCCTGGGCCTCAATCTGAATGGGCCTACGCCCTAATTGCTCCTCACCATCATAAAATCAACATACACCCCCTGACTCTATTTAAAATTGCTAGAATTTTAGGTCTTTTTACTTAGATTTTTCCCACTTTCTTTTAGGCAATAAAATGACTATTTTTCCCTTATTTTTTAGATTTTTGTACAATTTTTGACATAGAAAAAATAGAATAAAAAATATTAGTTTTAGGCTAACTGTTCTAGTCTTTTTACTTGATTTGTAATCCAATTCCTCTCATAAAAATCAATATAAAAATAGTAGTATTTTTAATTCATTCTTGTACTATATTTTTTGACTTGTTACTTCATGCTTGTGTGTAATGTTATACCATTGTGTCATTCTCAAATCTTTGCTTATAGTTGTGACTTTATTTTCCATGTTTCTTTAATTCCTAATCTTAGGTAGAAACCATGATAACATTAGGATCTAGAAATTCCCATGATAACATTAGGCTAATTTTCATTTAAGCTAGTTTCTTTTCCTTTTCAACTTTAAAACACCTAACAAATGCTTGACTTTAATTCCCTTAAACAAGAGGGAATGGAAACTCCCGTCCCTCTTGTTTAAGGGGATCACTTGAGTGGAAGTTCCCAATCTTAAAAAATACCAACAAGAGTAGATCAAACCTCACTTGTTTAAGGGAGGTATTTGAAACGCTCGACAAATTTCTCTCTTCTCTCCTGCCTTCAGGGCATTCTTTCTCCTAATCGGACACATTATTTCCGCTTCATTCCCAGCTTAAGACTTCAGAGGTCGAGCAGCGGAGTGCGAATGTAACTGTTCAACTAAAAAACACAAAAACAAACTAAAACATGTGAGCCAAACTACGGCGCTCTGATTCCTGAAAAGGATACGTAGGCATTAGGTCGCAGGGCCTAAGCGAGCACAACTATTTATAAACCTTTTTCCCTCGTATTTTCTTTCCTTTCCTTTGCATGCATTCCCCTTAGCATTAAGCTTTAGATTTATAGCACACACCCTTTAGATAGCAACAAACATAGGTGGATACCATCGAGTACGATGGGCGTGAGGGGTGCTAGCACCTTCCCCCTGCGTAACCGACTCCCGTACCCTATCTCTGGTCGAAAGACCTCGTTCTTATTCGTTTTAGGTTTGCTGGCGTTCCTTTACTTTTAGGATATATATGTTAGTGGTGACTATGTTGTTCATATTTTCGCGAGCGTGCGACAGCTGGCGACTCTGCTGGGGACGTCAGACCTATTGCGGGTCCGTACTTAGCGAGTCGATCCTAGCCTTTGTTTGTTTATTTGTTTATTGGGTGTGCTTATATATTGCTTATGCTTCGCTTCATTTATTTTATGCTTGCATATCATGTCTATTTACTGCTTGCATATCATGTTTATTTTCTCGCATTCTAGACTATATTATGGGCCCCCGTGGGGGCCACATATTTTTCTGCTTTGTTTTGCAGGTGGGGGGTTTTTGTGAGGTAAAAGGTCCGCTACCCAGGCCAGTGACACATAGGATTAGTGTGGATACCCATGTCAACTCCCGTAGCGTTTGATACGATCGAGCTTGACATGGGGTACCACAACCAGACGAGGTTCTTTCATGGAACATTGTATCTGGCACGTTTGTTGCCTCAAACACATTGTACCCCATGGGAATCGTTAACCCTGGTGACCATTAGGAACCACTTGTCCGTGTCTAGACTACATACCCTGTGAGATTGGGATGGGACAGGAAACCTGACCTTCATCATACCCGGATTTCTGCTATTTAATAAATGGCGTTGAACCTTTGATCCTAGGACATTTGACTTATACAGAAGTTCTACATCAGTTATCTATCAGAATCAACATGGAACCTATGAATCTGGAGGATTCAACCTTATTTGACTTATGCACAGATTATCTATCAGAATCAACGTCGAACCTCTGAATCTGGAGGATTCGACCTCATTTGACTTATACAGAAGTTCTACATCAGTTATATATCAGAACCAACATCGAACCTCTGAATCTAGAGGATTCGACCTTATTTGACTTATGCGCAAGCTATTTATCAAGAGAGCAACGTCGAACCTCTGAATCTGGAGGATTCGACCATATCTTATTGACCATGAGAAGTTGTTATCCAAGAGGCCTTGATCCTTGATCCTGATTTATGATATATTTGCATCTTCATTAACATTTTTGCATTCATGCATGTGCATCCATGGTTACCAAGACTCTTATATTCTTCCTCTCCATCAGATCAGTCAAGACGATTCCTCCATACCGATATCTGACAAGAGCTCACAGAAGAAGAATCATGGGGAATTACAAACAAGATCAAGCTACTATTTAAGAACCTCATGCCTCCTCATAATGGAGCTTCCACCAGTGGACCATGAAGAATTTGTGTTTGTCAGAGAACATTTCATTTGCATTAGAATAAGGCCAAGCTTGCCATTGTATAGATTTCTCTAGTATTTTCAATTGTACTATTTTCGTTGTTATCAAGTACTTTTCATTGTAAGAAACTCATTATGTTTGAATAAATAAAAATAATGCAATATACATGTTTTTCTCAAATCATTTCATTTTTGTCATTATGTTCATTGATATTCAACTCATCTGTCTTAAGCAACTAAAAAGGAGAATGATGAAAATTAAAACACATGAACTATTAACTGTATGCTTTTAGAACAAAGATCCTGCTGACGATGTACAGGCATTGTTTCGAATTCCCAAACACTGGAGTTATAAGGGAGTGAAACCCTCGTCAACCCCTTTGAGCCTAAGGAGTAGGAGTTTCTTTTTCAAAAATACAAAACCCTCAATCTTAACCAGGGGCAGGGTAGTATTCAGTTAGTGCGATCGAGCGCTCAACTTTCAGGTGTTCCATCAGATGATCAATCATATTCCATCTCTCACAACAAAAGAAGAAGAGTACAATCCACAATGGATGTCTCTCGCTTACTTAGAATAAGGCAGTCACAACCTTTTCATCAAGTCAATCACAAAAGTCATACAACTTATTCCCGAACGAGACAAAAAAAATGATGAGAAAGTTATGAATCATGATAAAAAAAAGAGAAAGAAACAATAGCCCGCTAAGTCAAAAAGAAAGGAAAAGCTTTGAAGCAAATGACTTAGGCAAAAGTTAGGGCATACCCCGCTGGACAACGAAAACCAAAATCAAAAGAAACTTTTTGTCCAGGCAAAAATTAGGAAAGAAAAAAGCAAAGCAAAAGAAAAAACCTCCAAGGGACAAGTTGTGGTGACCATCAACGAAAGCACCAAAGGGTGGCTGCCACCTCCATCAAAGCCATAATGGATCCTCATCCATCACAATCCTTCCTGAAAGGTGAACACTCGTGTCAAACTAACTGAACGTAGGACTGGAGAACATTACGAAGAAGGGGTGGGTTAAGTAGAACTTGAGCCTTTATCCTTTGTTTCTCAAACCGTGAACCCGACCACATTACAACCCTCAAAAGTCCTAATTGAAGCAGGGTTCGTTCTAAAAGCATACAAACTATGAAATCAAGTCAAAACTGACTCCTAAAATTGCTTGTCATTTGTGTTAGTATCGGTACAACATTATAGACAAATAAAAACTTTTCCTTTGAGATTAATATGTGCATTGCATTCTCATCATCTCTTTCAAAACAGAATTGTCTCTAATCTGAAAGTAAGTACTTGATACCAAGGAAAGTTCAACATTGAAATTCCATCGAGTAGTCTTACAAAGGCAAAGTTTGGCCATCCATTGTGCAAATATCTGAAAAATCCATTAGGTGGAAAAGTTCCTTTCAATCTGAGGCATTCATTCCATGATCAGCACTGGGGCAGACCATTGTAATCTCCATGATTCAAGCATATCAGAATTCTATCTCAAAAGATCCTACAAGCTGGGGCAGGCTAGTAATAATTCATTTATTCATCTTCAATCAAGTGTCAGACGTCAAGACAGGTGTTGAGGAATCAAGCCAAACACTTTCACAAATACCTTCACAAGCAATAACCCTTCCATAAGGACATCCTCCATCTGTTCCTTGTATCTTGGAAACAATCATTTCATCCATATTCGTACACGCATCATGCATACCATCGCATTCTCATAAAACTAAAACCCAATCCATTATTGGTAATCTCTATGCTCTAGAGCCTAATCCATTATCATTGCTCCCACAATAACTCAATCATCAATAAAGCAGGGGCATTCACCTTACCTTGATTCACAAACAGAGTTTCAGAACTCCATCCTATTTATTCCCCACATAAAGCAGAAACCCTGACCATCCAATCAGTACACTGCATATAGAATTCATTGCATTGCATCTCCTAAAGTGCATAAAATAAATTGAACATTGCATGTGAAGCATAAGCCAAGTTATTCATCAAATGAGTTCCCTACAAGCATTCAATTGATATTCCACTGGATCACTCAGAGTTACCTTTGTGGTGTCATTTTCCAAAGTCAATCATGTTCATCTTTCTCCAAACCCATGTTAGACTGGTATCCCATGTTTTCCCACCTAGCTCAGACTAGCATCTCTCTTTCAACCCAGAGTTGATGTCTTTGTGTTCAACCCAGAGTTGATTTTCCTTTCATTTTTTAACCCCGAGTTAATTATCTTTTCCCTCTCACCCAGAGTTGACGGACACCTTTTATTCAATCTAGTTTATTTCTATTTCCCTCTCAACCCAAAGTTGACGGTTATCTCTTATCTTTTCCCACTCAACCCAGAGTTGACGGTCATCCTTTCTCTTTCCCACTCAACCCAGAGTTGACGGTCATCCTTTCTCTTTCCAACTCAACCCAAAGTTGACGATTATCTTTTCTCTTTCCCACTCAACCTAGAGTTGACGATCATCTTTTCTCTTTCTCACTCAACCCAGAGTTGACGGTTATCTTTTCTCTTTCCCACTCAACCCAGAGTTGGCGGTCATCTTTTCTCTTTCCCACTCAACCCAGAGTTGACGGTTATCTTTTCTCTTTCCCACTCAACCCAAAGTTGACGGTTATCTTTTGTCCTTTCTCCTTCGCAGCCCAGAGTTAATGAATACCTTTTGTTCGATCCATAATTGATTTCTCTTCCCCTTTCAACCCTGAGTTGATTTTCCTTTTCTCCTAATCCAGAGTTGATGTTTACCTCTTATTCAACCC
Source organism: Vicia villosa (assembly GCF_029867415.1). Taxonomy (NCBI): domain Eukaryota; kingdom Viridiplantae; phylum Streptophyta; class Magnoliopsida; order Fabales; family Fabaceae; genus Vicia; species Vicia villosa. Next base: position 142,562,798 of record NC_081180.1, read on the forward strand.
CAAGTTGACTTCCCTTTATTCTTCAACCCAGAGTTGACCTACTTTATTCTTCGACCCAGAGTTGATGATCATTTCATTTCTAACCCAGAGTTAATTTGTTCAATCCAGAGTTGATACAATCTTCCTCAGTGGAGTTGACATCATTTTGTTCCCCCAGTGGATCCTACCTCTCATCAGGCAAATTTTTAGGTTCTTTTGGTATTTAATCTTCTTCTACCTCGAATGTTCGAAAGGCTAGCGCCAATCTCACTTTCGGGTTTAAGATGATTAAATAGGGGCAGCTGTTGCACCCCAAAATTTGCCCATCCTAATTTACTTTTATCTGGCTTAGGCTTCGCATTTCATCTGCATATCTCTCCCTTAAGTCATCTAACACATCATGCATTCATTCATCAAGAATAATATTGGTTCATCAAATCAGTGGTGATGGATTGAGGGCATCAATTTGATCAGGGTTTGTTTCCATATTCATTTAACCAAGAAAAATTTTCTTATGAAGTTTGGATACAATTATGTGATGCACTGCTTGAATTATGTTATAATGCAATACTTGGTGAATTCATTTGGTTATTGACGCATATTAGTGAGAGAAAGCCTTGGGAAGCTATTTGCAAAGACTTTGACTTTTGGTCAAAGTCAACAGTGAGGTTGAGTTTTGAATCATTCAAATTGGGTTCCTTATTCTTAAATCACCATAAAAAAGAATTGAAAATGTTCGTATCAGTCGACTTTTGGTCAAGGAATCAACTTTGGAGGTTAACTTTTAGTCGACCAATTATCATTGCGTTTGTCATTTTTCGGTGATTGACTTATCATACAGTTCTCATTCAAAAGGAAAAGAAAGGGATACTTTGAAGCTCAAATTTCATCAAAAGTCAACATTTCATTATTCAAAGGTCACATTACATTTCCAAGAGTCCATTGCAAAATTCAATTACACCGAGGAAGATATAAAAAGGCTACATCTTTGACTTTATGGTCAACTATTGATCTTTGACACCATATTTGACTTCAACTCTAATCTGGCCCGAAGACCCATCCTACATACTAGTCTTCATCTTTTCTAATCTTCATGTTGTCTTCAAGTTGTAGCACCATGTCGTGATTACTGTCTCCATCCATGTACCCTAACCTATGTGCAACCCCAAAGTTCATGGACAAGCCCGCTCCACAACATGTTACCTGCATATGTAACCCATCATTCATTACTTATTTTTCATAACAGATCCAAGTGAAATAAGAGAAAAAACTCCATATTCCATACTTACTGTTCTTGACATTGCAAAATGCTTAGAAAATTACACAAAAAATTGCCCTTTTTCCTAAACTACAATACTTTAAAAGGCCAGCACAGAATTCAAGTCCTTACCTTGGTCTAAACTTCCTGCATAATTTGTGAGCCAGTAAGAGCAAAGAATTGCTTTCATTTAAACCGCCCTGCATCATTTCGATCATACCGAGCCCGTTTTCCAGAATCCTACAGCAATGATAAATAGTTCCAGTCATAAAACCCATACAAAACCATTTACAAAAACCAGCATACATACATACATTTCAGTTATAAACAATTTCACTAACCTATAACAGGATTCAAACCACCATAACTACCATAATAGAACCAACCAGCATATTCTAACCAACCTAACTAACTGTCATAACAGTTTGTAACTAACTTCCAGCTCATCCAAAACAGAAATAACAGAATTTTCCAACTGATTCTAACTTCCACAACTGTCCAATCCCCACCCTTAATCTCATAACTAACTCCCTCTAATCCAATGGCTCAGAATCTCAAACTCCTCCCTAACTAACTCTTTCTCCCTCTCAATTTCTATATATTCAAACCTCATCACCTTCATTCAAAGCTCACCACTTTCTTCATGCTCTATTCATCAATCTCACCTCATCTTCATCTTTCACCTCCATACAGAACCTCACCTTCATCTTTCACCTCCATACAGAACCTCACCTTCATCTCCATTCTCACTCTCACTCAGAATCCATCAACCCTCACTAAAGCTCATCGCCATTATTGATGGAGTTTCAACCTCTAAAACTCCTCCAATAGAGCTAGACTCCAACACTGCGCTTCATCTGAACCTCTCTCATTTCATATTCTAATCTCCATCTCCTCGTCTCTCACGATCTCAGAATCAACCAACAAAACGCAAAAAAAAAATTTGCAAAAAGAAAAAAAAGAAGAAGAAGAAGGAACAGTCAATACGAAAATGAACAGAGAAGTTCAAGACTCACCTGAAGAAGTTCATCGCTCTTCTGCGCATTCAGAAGCTCGGAAGCTCTCCTCTGGATTTCCCTTCGCTTTGCTTTAGGTCTTCATTTCAGGTAAGTTTCTGATTCTCTTCCATCTTGTGTGTCCTCCATGCTTCATTAGCGTATGATTTCCCTTCGTATCTACTTCAATCCCTTAGAACAATGGCTGGATTCGCGATTTTCCGTCTTAGGTTTAATTTAGGGCTTCACAATTCGAGTCCCTTACACTGGTTTTTGGTTGTTTTGAATCCAAGATTTGAGCATAAGAGGTAGAGAGGACCAGGATGATGTATTTATTTTAGGTTTCGGTCAAGCTCCGCCGCCTCCGGCGCGTCAGAGCGATTTCCGGCGTTGGTTTGTGAAACGAGAGACGAAGAGTTGAGTCTGAGAGGAGAAGTTGAAGAGTCATAAAATGAACCCTAATGCCCTTTTCTATTTTGTTTTAATTAAAATATTATTAATTGAGATTAACGGTATTAATTAAGATCATTAAGCAACAATCAGATAGATTAGCAAAATCTAATTAACTAAAATCTGATTAAACCAAACATAATTTCTGTTGGATAATCAATTGAGCCATACAAATTGCTTACGCACACCCCCATAGGCCCACGACATTCTTTTTAGCAATAATGTAACAAAAACAATCCCTGGGTCTCAATCTGAATGGGCCTGCGCCCTAATTGCTCCTCACCATCATAAAATCAACTTACACCCCCTGACTCTATTTAAAATTGCTAGAATTTTAGGTCTTTTTACTTAGATTTTTCCCACTTTCTTTTAGGAAATAAAATGACTATTTTCCCTTATTTTTTAGACTTTTAGTATAATTTTTGACATAGAAAAAATAGAATAAAAAATATTAGTTTTAGGCTAATTGTTCTAGTCTTTTTACTTGATTTGTAATCCAATTCCTCTCATAAAAATCAATATAAAAATAGTGGTATTTTTAATTCATTCTTGTACTACATTTTTTGACTTGTTACTTCATGCTTGTGTGCAATGTTGTACCATTGTGTCATTCTCAAATCTTTGCTTATAATTGTGACTTTATTTTCCATGTTTCTTTAATTCCTAACCTTAGGTAGAAACCATGATAATATTAGGATCTAGAAATTCCCATGATAACATTAGGCTAGTTTTCATTTAGGCTAGTTTCTTTTCCTTTTCAACTTTAAAACACCTAACAAATGCTTGACTTTAATTCCCTTAAAAAATACCAAGAAAACACCTAAAAAATGCTTAATAAAGGTCAGACTAATAAAAAGGGAATGGAAACTCTCGTCCCTCTTTTTTAAGGGGATCACTTGAGTGGAAGTTCGCAATCTTAAAAAATACCAACAAGAGTAGATCAAACCTCACTTGTTTAAGGGAGGTATTTGAAACGCTCGACAAATTTCTCTCTTCTCTCCTGCCTTCAGGGCATTCTTTCTCTCTCCTAATCAGACACGCTATTTCCGCTCCATTCCCAGCTTAAGACTCCAGAGGTCGAGCAGCGGAGTGTGAATGTAACTGTTCAACTAAAAAACACAAAAACAAACTAAAACATGTGAGCCGAACTACGGCGCTCTGATTCCTAAAAAGGATACGTAGGCATTAGGTCGCGGGGCCTTAGCGAGCACAACTATTTATAAACCTTTTTTTCCCCGTATTTTCTTTCCTTTCCTTTTCATGCATTCCCCTTAGCATTAAGCTTTAGATTTATAGCACACACCCTTTAGATAGCAACAAACATAGGTGGATACCATCGAGTACGATGGGCGTGAGGGGTGCTAGCACCATCCCCTCGCGTAACCGACTCCCGTACCCTATCTCTTGTCGAAAGACCTCGTTCTTATTCGTTTTAGGTTTGCTGGCATTCCTTTCCTTTTAGGATAGATATGTTAGTGGCGACTCTATTGTTCATATTTTTGCGAGCGTGCGACACCTTGACACGGTGAGAGTTTCCGGTTCATCTTTTTTCTTCCCTATGTTTCATTCTAATGGTGGGCTTTGTATTTATATTTCTACTCTTATTGTATGTACATTTTGTTGATCTTGGGATCGTTTATATATTCACTTTACAAATCATCATTGTTGTTGTTCTTGATCTTTTTGCTTAAATGCTCTAGATTTGTGTTGTTGTAGAAATAGACATCATAGATCTTGATTAGGAATGATAACTGTTAGTTTCTAGATTTCAGACATAGATTTAGGGCTAACAATCATAATGGGTATCGAGTTTAATGCCTCCGTGTTGTTTGCGTCGGTTGGGAAATCGCTGATGTGAATAGTACGGTTGAGCTTTCGTCGATGTTTCAGACATGGACATTGATGTGGCATCTTGAATGATGTCCGATGATTTTGATGCGTATTGTGAGTGTGTTGCGATAGGATCTTCAGATTTAATTATTCGACGGGTAGAACGAAATGCAATTCCATAACTATTTCTCTTAGACTATTAAGATTGTTTATTTGCTTTTATTTATTTTTCCCCCATTTGCTTTCTGCATCCAATCATGAAACTTAGAACACGAGATAGTTGAACGGCAGTTTTTCTCTACCAATCTCTATGGACTATGATACGATATAACCTATATCACCCGATAATAAATAATACCTATTACTTTTTGCTTGCTGCTTTACCGCTCCAACAAAATGGCGTCGTTGCCGGGGAATGGTTTTGAGAATAATGGTATTGCGATGGTTTCACGTTTTAAGTTTCGTAAATATGTGTATACCATATATTTTGTGCATAGACGCATACTTGTATAGTTATACTTGTTTCGTTTTGTTTGGTGAACTTACTAAACAAGTTGAACTCGGATTAGCTCTTAAATTACGTATCTTTACTTTTCAACTTGTTCAGTCAATTTCACCATTCCGTTGTAAATTTCTGTTTTAACACATACTTGTATATACTTTTGCTTTTGATTCGCTTATTAAGTGTTTCGGCAGGACGTTTTCTTTAGGTGGCGTTTGAGGCGAAAGTATTGGCGTACCGCAAGGAAGTTTATTACCATTCGCGAAACAATAAAGGCGTCGAGCTAACGACGTAAAACAAGCGCTTGTTGGCAGGCACCCCAACGGTTTTATTTTTCTATTTTTCTGTAAATGAGATGTATTGGTGTTAAGTGGAGGCACACTAGAATTTCTGTTTTGTTGCACTGGTTTTTGTCTTTCTGGTGTAGCGCGCTTAGCGCGGTCTGTAGCTTTTGGCCAATGAATTCTTTTAAATGATTCATTTGGATCACTTTTTCCCACTTACACCAAGGCCTTATAGTGTAGTAATTATTAGTAATATGTTTTAATTCTTTTGTTGTTGTTTAGACTCAAATTTTGTCCCGATCGCTTGGAGTCGCATTTGGTAATTCTCCAATTTTGATAGATTCAACATGCCAATTGTGTGGTAATGATTGTTCGAATTTGTACATAGTAAGGTACTCGTTTATCGCTTTCTATAGCAAAACATGTTTTTGGATACTTTTCATTTGTACAAATTTCATATTATTCATTCTTTTTGCATAACTTGCTCATGACTTGAATCACATTAGTTTTCCCTTTTTACCATAAATGTGAGGTGGCTTTCCATTGTATACATATGCGAGTGACCGACATTTCTTGTTCTAACTGGATTTTATTATGCTTAATCTTTTGTTTGTGTTGATTATATGATTCATGAAAGTGATCAAGGCATTTTTGTTCCATTTTGAGCACAACTACCTTGGCCAAATATTAATTCACCTTGTGAGTGTGTGAGCATTAGTAACCCCTTTGAGCCTTTTTGTCAATATCCATCTTGTTTTTGCTTAATGTTTGTCTATGAGCGTTTGGTTTTCAATTGTGTCTGGATGTTGATTCTTTGTTTTCTTGAACCCTCAACTATGATTTATAGTTTGAATTTTTACCTTGCCTTAGAAAGTAGGGAGTATTCAATGTATATTGTGGTTGGATTCAAGTTGGGGAGAGGATGTTTGCCTCTTTATGATGTGGTTGATATATGGTTATGAAAAGATAAGAAAAAGAAAGGAAAAAAAAGTTTGAAAAAGAAAATAACAAAAAGAGTTTGGAATAAGATTTGTCTTAATAAGTATTGTGTTTGGTGTGAAACATGTGATGAAGGAGAAAGTTTGATTGGAATTCCTTTGTTTGAAACTTTGTGGAAGTAATTACTCTCTTTGGTTTAGGCAGGTTTTTGTTTCGATTAGCTTTAGGACTTATCACTTATTTGTTAACCGAGCCGCATTACAACCTTGAAAGCCCTTGTGATTCGTGCCATTTCATTTTCAATACTATTTTTGGATGAATGCATAATTTTGTCTATTGTTTGCAAGATTGTTGGGTGTGTGTCAAAGTCCTCACCTTTCGGTGTTTTTCATCTACCGATGAATTTTCGCTAGGCGTGATTTAAGATTGAGCTTGTTTTGTTTTAGAATGTTTTGTGTGATTTTTGTACTTAGGGTCTGTTTCGTTTTCATATTGTCGTTGTAGTATAGTGGTAAGTATTTACTTTGTTCGTACGTTTTTGTTTGAACCGTACAACTGTTTCGTTTTTCCAAATCTTGTTGATTCTTGATTCTTTGATTTTTACTTTTGCGATTTGAGTGTTTGGCATTATTTGAGGACAAACAAATTCAAGTTGGGGAGAGTTTGATAAGTGCCAAATTGTAGTTATTTTGTGTATGTAAATAGTGACACTTATCGATACTTTTTGTAATACCGTTTGAATAATTCTCCGTTTTTGTGTATATTTATATCGTTTGTGTTTTGATACATTTTCGTGTAAATATATACCGTTTTATAGTTTTGTTGTCTTTTTGAAGGTATTTATGCGTGTTCGAAGCTCTGAGGAATAAAGTGTCGAAGACACGACGACGAACGCGTTTTTTAAGAAATAAAAGTTGTTGTTTTGTTGAGCCCGCTTAGTGCGCTTTTTTGGCGTTAAGCGCGGTCGGAGAAAATTTGAGACCAAGTCTGGCAGAGATCAAGGCGCTTAGCACGGGTTTTTGGCGCTAAGCACGCTCAGGAGGTTTAAGAAAAATAAAAGACAGCATGCTAAGCGCGGTAGGCGTGCTTAGCGCGGTCTGCGATTTTCAGTTTTGCATATATGTTGTAAAATCATATTTTTTAGCTTTTTTATCACCTTTTTCCCCCATGGGGGAAGAGCTCTGATCCATTTTTGATATTTTAGAGGCTTAGGAAACACCATTGGGTGCTACATCATGTGGATTGGCTATGGATTTGTCTCGATTGCCTTGACACGGTGAGAGTTTCCGGTTCATATTCTTTCTTCCCTATGTTTCATTCCAATGGTGGGCTTTGTATTTATATTTCTATTCTTATTGTATGTACATTTTGTTGATCTTGGGATCGTTTATATATTCACTTTACAAATCATCATTGTTGTTGTTCTTGATCTTTTTGCTTAAATGCTCTGGATTTGTGTTGTTGTAGAAATAGACATCATAGATCTTGATTAGGAATGATAACTGTTAATTTCTAGATTTCAGACATGGATTTAGGGCTAACAATCATAATGGGTATCGATTTTAATGCCTCCGTGTTGTTTGTGTCGGTTGGGAAATCGCTGATGTGAATAGTACGATTGAGCTTTCGTCGGTGTTTCAGACATGAACATTGATGTGGCATCTCGAATGATGCCCGATGATTTTGATGCGTATTGTGAGTGTGTTGCGATAAGATCTTCAGATTTAATTATTCGACGGGTAGAATGAAATAACTATTTCTCTTAGACTATTAAGATTTTTTATTTGCTTTTATTTATTTTTCCCGCATTTACTTTCTGCATCCAATCATGAAACTTAGAACGCGAGATAGTTGAACGGCAGTTTTTCTCTACCAATCTCTGTGGACTACGATACGATATAACCTATATCACCCGGTAATAAATAATACCTATTAATTTTTGCTTGCCGCTTTACCGCTCCAACAAGGATGCATTTGAAAAATATCATCATGGATTTACTCTTTGGAAAAAGGTTAGTTGCAAAAATGTATATGCTTCGGTGTCAACTTATCTTTAACCATATCACAAACCTTATTAACCTCTACCACCTCGCTAGCATAGAATAAATCAGAGAAATACTCAATCATGATTCTTTCGATGTTCTCCTCACCTCTCAATCTCTCCTTTCCATATCCCTTATTTTCTTGATCGCATTCACCTTCTTTCATTGGGATGCCTTCCCATGGAAGAACTTAGTGTTTTTTTCTCCATCCTTCAACCAAACGGCCTGATTTCTTTGTCGCCAAATAGTTTCTTCCAAGAGAAGTAGCTCTGCATGTCTCTTCTCAAGCTCTCTGCATCTATCAGTCTCATCCTTCTTAGAATTCAAGGTCTTACTCTCCTTAAGATTTTCTTCCACCCTCACAATCACATTCCTAATATTTTTTATTTGATGGTCTTAAAAGACACCATCAATAGCATGGATGGCTTTAACTCTCTCATACCAGGATCCTCTATTACCTCTCCAAGACCTAGCAACCAGCTCATCACACCGGGAATCCTTAATCCAATTTTCCTCAAGGGATTTTTCCTCTTCTTAGAAGCGTACTCTTGAGCCTCAAGTAGTATCATAATAGGCATATGGTTTGATCGGTATTTATGAAGGTGAACCACTTTTGTTGGGGAGAACTTATTTACGGACACATCGATCCCTAAGGCTCTATCTAGTATGCATTTAATGTTCTTGTCTCTTACACGACCATTGGACCAAGTAAAAGGGTAACCCTCAGATACCATATCTTATATTTTTCATTAGTTAAAGATTGTATGTAGTTTATTTGTCTTGTACGTATATGTATTGATCATGGCATTGTATCAAATCTCTTTTACAAATCTTTATTGGTGTTTATCCTAGTTTTTCTGTATTGCTGGGATATTAGTTGTTATAAACATATACTTCTATGATCTTGTTCTTGAATGGATATCTGTTAGGTATAAATTCTAATAGATTTAGGCTTAATATTCATCGTGAGTGTTGACTCTTAATGCTTTGTGTTGTTTAGTTGTGTGAGACATCCACAAGGAAACAATATATTTGATATCTCAACTCTGTGTTAGACATAACCTCTTTTGTGAGCGATACGTGATGATATTGATGAGTAACTTAGGATGAGTACAACTTATCAGTAGGTTTAAGTATTTGACAGGTAGATGAAATTCAATCCCGGAGTTCTTTTCTCTCCGAAGAATGTATTTATTTTCCTGTTAATACCTTTTACTTTTAGTTCATTTAAACCCAAGCTCAAACACGCAAAAAATGTTTAATGGAATTCTTTCCCACACATTATTCTCTGTGGACACGTTAAATCCCGAAATACTTCCAATATTTTGCTTTATGCTTTACCGCTTCAACAAAACCCTACCTTACGATCATCTGCGATGCATGTGATTTTTGGCATGTTAGTTTGAACTTTGTATGTAATTTGTATCAAGAACATATATAGGTGGTGAAAATATATTAGGTTTGAGTGAGATTGGAGATTTGAGAAATTTTGATATTATAAGACTATGTCAAGAATTTGGATGTATTATGGGCCTATTATGACTGTAATACATATTATTAAAAAATATGTTACACATTATTAAAAAATGAACACGCCATTCAAATGAGAAGAGGACTAAAGAAATATTTACGGACCTTAAAAGATCAAAAATATAATTTACACATCATTAAAAATAGATGTGTCATCCATTTTAATTGAAAAAATCTACGAGATAAACTAAATTCATTTTAATTTAAAATGATTTTGTGAATGAGGTAAAATAAGGGAGTCAACATTTGAATTAAGTCTAAATTTGATATCGATAAATATTTAAGATATTTAAAATTTATTAATTAAAATTTATTATTATTATTATTATTATTATTATTATTATTATTATTATTATTATTATTATTATTATTATTATTATTATTATTATTATTATTATTATTATTATTATTATATTAGACAAAAGTAAACATAACATAACTCCATTATATATTACTATATGTATATTGTTATATAAATTGAATATATGTATATACTAAAATTTATAAAATTTTGATTTTGTATGCCAACATTTAATACATTTTTATTTTATTTAAAATTACATAAAATTATAAACGTTAAACTTTTAGTTAAAATGATTAGAGTAAAAAAGAAAAAAACCTTAAGTTATAGTATAAACTCTATTTAAAATAGAGTTTAAAAAAATCGATAATCTAATATATAAAAATTTGATTTTTTATGCCAACATTTAAAACATTTTTATTTTATTTAAAATTATAAAAAATTATAAACGTTAAACTTTTAGTTAAAATGATAAGAGTAAAAAAAACCATAATCTAATAAAAAAGTTATAATCTTCTTTCGGTGAAAATAACTTTTATCTATTGACCTATAAAGTTTATAGGTGATAAGTTAATTGAGGGATATGGTAAGTTGAAAGCTTAGTTACTGTGAGATATTGGATCGAACTATAGTATGGTCGAATGGTAGCTTCTTGGTTCGACAGGATTAAGCATGAAGTCGAAGGTTGTTCACATGTTTGTGTCGAAAATGCTAGGGTTGTTAGCATGTTAAATTAGGTTTTAGTGTTTAAACCCTAATTTGTTAAGATAGCTTGTTTATTAAGTTGGCTTGTGTAATGGGCATTGTGGAAAAAGCCCATTAGTTAGTATGTTAGGTTTTATTATAAATAGCATACTAGTCTCTCATCATTGCTAAGCTGCAAATCCTAATTTAGGGTGAGAGAGGTTATTTGTTATTCTTGTAAACTTGTAATCTTGTTTTCTAAGAGAAAGTAAAAGAATAGCAGTTATAATCAATTCGTGTGTTCTTCTTCTTCCTTGTTCTATATTCTTCCCTTGCATTATACTTTGTTCTTGGCATCGAATTCACAACAGTTACCATGTAAATATAAAATAACATAAAAATCTTAATTAATACTATCTTTGATATGGATGACAAAAAAATCTATATACGGATAAAATTTGCCATTGGTACGGGATACGTAACTTAATAGATATTCACAAACAAAATAAATGAATATTAAAATACTCGTTTTTAGTGGATATGGATTTAACGATATCTGTATCCGTTAACTAATTATAAAAATTATTTAAATATCATTAGTTAATATACTTTGTTTGTTCATCTTTAAAAAAATTATTCTTTGCATTTATTTTTTTAATATTTTCTTTTAAGAAAACCTTTTACATTCCTTACCAATCTTATTGGTCATTTCATATTTAAACTTCTTATATACTCCAGACCTTACATTAACAATTTCATTGTTCAACCAACTTGTACCGTCATTCCTTCGTTCAACCAATAACTCCCTTTCCATTCCTCTATTCTTTGTTTTTCTACCATAAGATACAATCACAATATCTTTAATTTTTCTATTAAAAATAAAATATATGAATATTATATTTGAATGTTAGTGTGTTTTGGTGAAAAATAAGTAAATTAATATGAAATTTTGTTGTTAGAATAAGAGAAAAATATGAAAGTTTTGTGATAATAATAATAATATTTTTGAATAAACTAAAATATATTAATCACAAACAACCCTTCAAGCACAAGAAGTACTAAAAGAGTTGCTCCAATAAAAGATACATCAACACAAGTCACACAAAGACAAGCAAAACCCAGCCTCCAGTGCCTAGAATGCACTGAGACGGCTTACTCCTCCAAACCTGATACTCAACCCTAAAAAAGATGACTTGTAAGCCTTTATCCACCAAAAAGTTTAAAGTTTAACCCTTTCAAAAATTACTCATCAAAGGTAGAGTTTTATTCTGAAAAATCTGGTGGTTCCTCAATTTCCAAATTACCCAAACAATAGCTACCCAAATAATATGAAATACATGTATATGCTTCTTTACCCGACCATCCAACGACATAAATTGATTCTTACAAGTCCCCTGAAAAACCGATGCAATACCTAACCACCCAGACAATAACAACCAGAGTTTACTATAATATTCACAACGAAAAAACATGTGATCCCGAGTCTCATTTAAACTACATAACGATGGACAACTTTCTCCCCTGCACTAATGATATGTCTTGTAACCAAATTGTCTTTCGATGACAACCGATTACAAAATAACCGCTAAACAAATAGATTAACCTTCAATAATTTTATCTTTAAAAGAAATTGAAAGTAACTTTTTTTAAATAATTTTTAAAAAAATGTTATTTGGTTTTTATATAGTCCAAATATATTTGTTTACATCTCTAATCTCCAATCTTTTTTAGAAGAGACAAATTAATTTTTAGATTCATTAAATACTTAATGTATATGGTTTTATATAGTCCAAATATATTTGTTTTTTGATAAATCTAAAAAATATCAGACATAAAGTTTATGATCGGTTAAAAAAAGTTTATGATAATTAATATTCAAGATACTTAGAATTTATTAGTTTTTATGTATCTTTTATACATTATTATTAAATTATTTTTTATTTTATCAAAATTAAATATAATAATAAACAAATACATAGTATATAGAATACATAGTAAATTTAAACACCTTATTACTCTCACATCTTTTCTTTTATAAAATATAACCAACTATACGAGTTTGAAAGATATAAACAAATGAGAATACACCTTTTGAAACTCTTAGCTAATTTGGGAAATTCTATTTATACCTTCTGTTTTCGGAAACACACTTCAGAAATCATATTTTTTTGACAAAATTTGTTTTTTTCAGGGTGTATCTACGGAAGCATTTTAAACTAGTGAACATTGGGAAAACTTCAAATAAATTTAGTTCAATGATTCTTTCCTAGGTACATCTACGGAATGACTTAGCGCCAAAATTTTTCGTAGATGTACCTACGAAACTATCTGATAAAGTTTGAACCAACATGATCACTCCCCCATTGTTGGTTTTCTCCTTCAACACTCACCTCCATAACCTAAAAACCCTACATCATCAATATCATTTTTCACTCCAAAACTCCAACTTTTTTGGTGCAACATATCAAAGAGAGCAAAAAAAAGATAGAATTTCAAGTAAACATTCATCTTTATCCATTGCATTGATCATATTATGCATCAAATTTTTGTAAAAAAAATAACATTCCTTCCATAGGTACATCTACGGAATGTGTTAAAGACGAACAGGTTCCAGAGGTACGTCTACGGAACATGTCTGTGTTGTTTTTTCAGCAACCATGTGATTTTGTGTTATTTGCGTTATTGTTTACAAATAGGTATGGTGCACCCCGATAATATCTCAAAATAATTAGTTTCTTTAGTGGATGTTTCTCTGAATGTTGAAGGGGTTGTTGTAAAGGTGGTAGATGTTGGCGGTGACTTTGTTAACAAGCAAGAGTTTGATGATCGCGATAGCATGCTCACATGGATTCGTATGAGTACAACTAACCTTGATTTTGGTGTAGTAATAGGAAGATCAGATAATGGTTTGGAAAGAAGAAACGCTTTTGTAACAATGTTGTGCGAAAGAAGCGAGAAATACCATACTCCTCTAAGGAAGTTTAAAAGAAACGACACGAGTAGTAGAAAATGCGAGTGTCCATTTAAAATTCGTGGTTATATGTTGGCTAGCAAGAAGTGAAAATTTAGTGTTATTTGTGGTTTGCATAACTATGATTTGTGCTCAAAGTTACAAGGTCATCCTAGTGTATGTCAACTAAAATCGAAAGATAAGACATGTATTAATGACATGTCCTTGAATGTTGTCCAACCGAAAAATATACTTGTCACATTGAAACGAAAGGAACCCGACAACATATCAAATACAAGGCAAGTGTATAACATCCGGTACTGCAATAATAAGGCGATTAGGGGAGATAGAAGTGAGATGCAACAATTGTTGAAATTGTTGGATGATGACAAATACGTGTCACGATACAGAACTTACGACAACGGTGTTAAGATCCGAGATGTCAACATCCGTTGGTATGTCGCAAGTGTCTCATACTCCGATGGCAGAACACCCGAGCGGACGTTCAAACTCAACGATCACACATCACTTGACGACATCATTGACGAAATCCGCTATCGCCTACCTTACGGAGACAAACAAAATGTTTTGAAGCTCAAGTATCATTCACCTTCAGTTGACAACGAAGGGATCGTCGTTTACAATAACTTTGAGCTCAACTCAAGAACCGAGAGGATGTTTTCGAGATGTGGCAAACGTATTATGACTTCGAAGAGAAAATTTCACTCGAGTTCGCAACAACGGTGCAAAGAACGGTCGAACAAATCTTAGAGATGTGCAAGCGTCCTTGGGCTATTGAAACGTAATATTTAATTTACAGTTGAAATCATCAATGTAATGTCGGATTTAATTTATAAATGTCGTTTTTTATCGTTGTAAATGTTGTTTTCTGGTTTTCAGTATCTGGTTAATTCCGTAGATATACATACGGACATATTTCGTAGATGCACCTACAGAACGTTTTCACGCTAAGTAAAAAAAATACTTTCGGAAATACACCTCCCAAAATAGATGAACAATTTTGAAAGCACACATGATGCCTAAAATCTCCGAGAGATATAATAAGAAATTCTCTAAACTAATTTATTGTTCTTGTGAAAAAGACACGTAAGCCTATAGTGAAATAAGATTAGTAGACATGATTTTTTTTATTGATGCAAGTTTAAAAATTATATGATAGAAATTGTGGACTAGTTTATTGATGAATATTCTTTTTATGATATTTTATGTTGGCAAGAGTGTAAATATAACTTAAAATTAATTATTAATAATTTGTTATTAAAAAATAGTCATAAATGATCATTAATAAGTCGTCAATTACAAAGAATTTTCTTATAAAAAAGAACTCAACCAAGTTACAATTTGCCCACATGTATTTCATTATTCTCTTATTATAATATTTTATATTCTTTTAATTATGATAATATTATTTTATAAAATATAGTCAAATATATACACAAAAAATGTAAAAAAAAATCAGTCAAATGTTCTTTTGTGAATATAATAAATTATATATCTCATATAGAATAAAAAAAAATCAAGTATTTGTTTTTTATAATTCAAGAGGTTAATAATGCTTAAAATTTTGCTAATTTTCTTTATTAGCCTGCATTCTCATTAATCAAATATTAATAAATTTGTTTGAAAATTTTGTCTCAACTCACAAAAATTGATATTGGTAGGTATTATAATTGGGTGGATCAAAGACAGTTTTTTATTTTTTATATTTAAATTTGAATTTTTAAACAATTTCCATTCTCGACCTCGATTTCTGACGGGAATGAAGACTTAAATTTCAAAACTGTTCTAAATAGATTCAAGCGGGATTCGAGTATCCCCGTCCCACCACCATTCATGTATTATAGTCAATTTTTTAAATATAAATGCATCATACTACTATATTACAAATAGTAAAATAATCAATTTTTTTATATATACATTTTAAATATTTCAAATAAAAAGTACAAATCAAAACATTAATCATATATTTAATATTTTAAATTATCAAAACTAAATAATAAAGAACATGAATAAGACACATTTAGGATGAGTACCGGTGTCCCATTATTTCAACCGTCTTTATATTTTGGAATAAAAAAATGTTAAACTCAAATCAAACACAATTAAAACAGGTTTATCCCGTAGAACTTGAACGAGTTCAGATGAATCTTGTTAGATTGAACATATAAAAAATTTAAAACACAAACCTCACAATAACAACCTTTAGAAGACATTTGTTTTAGTTTTTTTTAATGATTTTCATAATATTATATACTTTTGTTGAATAATGTGATTTTTTTTTCTTTTTCGCACCCTAGGATAGTTCCTAGGAGAATGGAGCCATAGTAATTTAGAGTTCCTGCCAAGAGGTTATGACACTGGCCAATTATTATTCATACAGAAATCGAACTCGTAGGGAATTGGACCCTAGTAATTCAGAGCTCGTGCCAAGAGGTCGTGTCACTGGCCAATTATTGTTCCTACAGGAATCAAACTCGTAAGGTTGGTATTCCCCAAACCTTCGTTCCTTAATAGAAGCTCGTTTACCACTCGAGCCCAAATCTTTGGTTTAAATAATATGAAATTTGATTAAGATGAATACTATGAATGATATTTTTGTCCCAAATTATAAGTCATTTTATAATAAATTTTTGTCCCAAATTCATCTTACAATTTCAATGCGGTATTAATGATATTTTTTTAATATACTCACTATCATTTATTATTATTTCTTCTTTAAATTTTTTAAGTTTTTATTTCATGTGTGATAAATGAAGAACAATTTCATATAAACAATTAATGTCGTTTCATAATTCGTGTGAAAAGGCTAAGAGACGAAGTTAGTATATACAATGTTTTAAAAATCGGACTGAATTGGCTAGTCGAAGCGGAAATCAAAGAGATCATCAACATGATTTGATTGTTGAATCAGATAAACTATTGAACCAATGGAAATCGGAAAGAATCGACCAATCTAGTAAAAACTGACGAATTGACGATTTTAAAAAACTGGTGGGTGAAATATTTTCCTTTTTTTCCAAGACAAAACGACATCGATTTGATGATTTAAAAAAATAAAAGTAAATATAAATAGACTTTGTTCAAAACTTATTTGAAAAAAAATTCTCTCATTGAAACTAAATTTATTTGACACTTTATTTTTGTTGCAATTAGACTTTGTTCTAAATTCATTTAGATTTGTATTTTGTATTATTTTATCGTGTGATGAATATGTTTAGAATTTAGATTTAAAGAATAAGCTTGTAAAATTATGATATTTTTAAATTTTATAGATGTAATTTTTTATAGAGACATAGTCATCCGGTGATCCGATTTAATAACTATATAGTTTCTGTTATAAAATCGATTTATTCAACCTAGTTATCTGATTTAATTCGATTTAGTCATGGATTTAAGTAGTGATCCAGTGATTTGACCAACAAATAAGCAATTAAGCAGTGTTTTAAAAACTAGACCGGACCGGCCAGATAACCGGTCTGGTTCAATTGCTAAATCAGATATTTCGTTGAATTGGCGTGAACCTGTCAAAACCGCTAAAGCCGGCAGTTTAATTGTTTTTTTAAAATTTTTTTATTTAAAAAAATTAAAACAACATCGTTTTTTTGATTATTTTAATAAAAATTTAAAATTTAAAATAAAAGAAATGAAATAAAAAATAAAAATAAAAATGTTGCAGATGTGATTGATTTTGTTGCAGATGATTTTGATATTAAAGAAGGAGATCCCAATATTGAAACAAATTTTTCTTCTTTGAAATTAAATTTAATAGACAATGTAGTTATTTTGTTATAAATTATTATTCAATTAGATTATGTTGCGATTAAACTTTGTTTGCATTTATATTTTGTAATTTTGTACTATTTTATTATGTGTGACATTGAATTTAAATTATGAACTTATAAATTTATTTATGATATGATATTTTCAAAAATTTAAGTGTTAGATATATTTTGTAGAGATTGAATCATCCGATTCGACATGTTTCATATCTATATAATTTTGTTATAACGTCCGATCTATTTAACCCAATTATTCAATTTAATTCGATTTAATCATTCTGTTCGACCAATAATTAATAATTCGACCAATAAATCATTAATTGAGTGCCTCACCCACACTAATCAAGTGTGATTTACATTGAGTATAGGAGTATATATAGTTTTTATGATTAAATATATAAGTATAAGTATATCTATATATATTAACTGCATATCATCTACACGTTTTTGTTATTTTTCGGGGAATATAATTGATTGAAATAAAATAAAATAAAATCCAAAAAGGAAACTTTGTCTATTAATACAAAAAAAATCGTAAAATAATATTTTCGTTTCGGGTTATGCCTCTGCTCTGTGTTGCTGCTCAACCCTTCTCTCTTTCTCTCCCTCACTTCCTCTTTCTCTCTCTAAAATCTCAGGGCTTGGATTCTACCCTTTTCACAACCGCTACTCTTTGATTCCAGGTTCGATCCACTTTCATCATCTCCTCCATTCCCCTAACCACTCCTCTTCAATACTCTTCAATCTCGACAGCCATTTATTCGATTTCAATCATCTCTTTTCGCTGTTTCTCGTAATCCTTGCCAAGGATCTTCTTGTTTACGGCGTTGATTTCTGTTGTTGTTATTGTTGCTGTGAATTTTTTAGGTTTTTTTATTTTTCGTAATTTGGCTTCATTGAGTTTGTTCTGCAATCTTGTTGTGCTTTGGTTTATCTAGTTTGTAATTCGGTTTTGTTTCAATTTATTTTGATTTGATTATCCGTTTTTTAGTTTTAGGGTTTTATTTTTATTTATGACTTGTTTTCGTGTTTGTGTTTTCTGAAATTCTCAATGGAATGGATAAAGCTTAGAATAGTTGTTATTTTATTTTATTATAACAATGCGTCTTTCTTTCTGTTATTTGAAATTGATATGCCAAGAATGAATGCTTTATTTAATTATTATTTATAGAATGATTTACTGTCTTTTTATACAATGTGGGGTTTAAGGGATGATGTAAGTGATTACTATACTGCGGGAGTGTTACTGAAATATTTCTTGATCAGGAAATGGCTGGGGTGTTAAGTGAGGAGTCTGGAGTGGGTAAGTCTGTGGAGGGGATTTCACGTGGGCAGACTTGTACCGGGGAAGCATTGGCGGAATGGAGATCTTCTGAGCAGGTGGAGAATGGAATCGCATCGACTTCTCCCCCTTACTGGGACACTGACGAAGACGATGGTGGTAAGTTCGTTTTCCTTTATTTAATTCTACTTGAATTAGATGTTTTGTTGTGTGTGACAATATTTGATACCTTTTTTCTTTATTAAACTTAACATATGTTTGTATACGCGTTCGCAATCATTGGTGGACGTTTAAATTGAAATTTAACACGAAAAGAAGAAGCGACAAATTGTAGCTTTTTGCATTAGCCCACGTGAAATCCCGTTCACTATCATAGATGCACGTTTAAATTAAAATTTAACGCGAAAAGAAGAAGCGACAAATTGTAGCTTTTGCATTGACGTGTTTTTTTGTCGTATGTTTGCTTAATGTGAAGCCATACTAAACATATACTTAGTGGTTTAGTGTGTCACTGATTTGCACGGATAAAAACAGATAGATAATTAATCGCCGCCTACTAATTAATTGTCAACTCATCTTAATGTATATATATCCTGTTTTTATTACCTGGATATATACTTTTATTTGTTTCAGTTGCCTCTGAGTAAGACTTCTAGTGAGGTTAAGGTTGTCAAGATCGAGATCTTACATAAGATCGGGAGAGAATGACAAGATCGTAAAATATAAAATCGTAGCGAAGATCGAAAGATCCTACCCAATTATTTTCGTAAGATCGAGAGGGGGTTAAAAGATCATAAAACATAAGATCACATATTATTACTACCATATGGAACATTTTTTACACATTAGGAACATATTTGGTCAATTATTAGGATTATCATAATTCAATTAGTTAAAACAAACCCTAAAAGTGAGATGTTTATCCTTTAAACCCTAAATCTAAAACTTCATCATTTCAAAAGGCACGCAGTCATCCCCGCCGAATTGTAATTATTGTACCTATGCATTTTGTCATCCTTCTCACCTTTTAACGGCGGTGGCCGGAAAACGGCCAATCATGGACGAAACTGGAAAAGATCACACATAATCAATGATTTTATGATTTTTTTCACAATTTGGCTACAACATGCGATTCTACTTAAGATCGGATCGTCGGGGGTGAGTGAGATCGTAAAATCTTAAGATTTTAAGATCTAGATCGCGATCTTGTCTTGACAACCATTGAATAGATCATCAAATTTCTCAGACTATTAGTTTATGGTGCCCAGTAAGCGTGCCAACGAATGGATGTAATTATGTTTCAACTTTTGTATGAAGGCAAGGCATAATAATAAGATAGGTAATTCTTTTGTGCTGATTTCCATAAAGGGCAACCTGGTGCTTTAAAGCTCCCGTCACAGAGGACAACTTTTTTAAGGAATCTGATTCTACAAATTCGAACCCACAATGTCTTAGTCACGTTACTCACTTGGCAACAACTTCAACTGTTGCATTAAAGGTTACCTTCTTCTGCCAACTTTTTTAAAAGCACCTTTTCTAGGCTGGAGTGGGGGAGTTCAACAGGAACTTGTGTCTTGTTCATGGACAATTGGATTATATTCTTTTCTAAATGATGCTTTTTAAATTTAGCTTGTGCTGATTCTTAATCCTTTGATGATGGGTCATGGTTGATTGTAAATTTTTTTCTCCATAAAAAATGTTAAAATTCTCACTTCTTCTCCTTGTAGGACCAAAACCTTCCGAGTTATATGGGAAATATACCTGGAAGATAGAAAAGTTTTCCCAGATTACCAAAAGGGAACTTCGCAGTAATGCATTTGAGGTTGGAGGCTACAAATGGTATGAGGGTCTAGATAAACTTATGGAAATGTGTTGCTTCACTTTGATTGACAGTCTTAGTCTTATAGAACAATTTGTACTCATGAATGTGTTGTGGTCCTGTAGCACTAATTCTACCAAAACATCCCAGACCAAATTATGTTTTGATTTGTCAACCTAATCATTTTCTGGTTATTGGCAGGTATATTTTAATTTATCCACAAGGTTGTGATGTATGCAATCATCTCTCGCTGTTTCTGTGTGTAGCTAATCATGACAAACTTCTTCCAGGTAAAATTAATAATTTGTTTCTCAGTTTACATTAATAATTGTTAGTTTAACTTTTACGTACTAAAGCCTGCTCCATATTATTTGACTTATTTTCCCTTTTCTCATTGGGGTGATACAGGATGGAGTCATTTTGCACAATTTACAATAGCTGTGGTCAATAAAGACCCAAAGAAATCAAAATATTCTGGTTTGTTAGCTAATAATTGGCTTAATTGACGAGATGGCAGTTTTTTGTATCATCATTACTCATTAGATGTTCTTGAGTTTTTCAGATACATTGCACCGATTTTGGAAGAAGGAGCATGACTGGGGATGGAAAAAGTTTATGGAGCTGTCAAAGGTGTATGACGGGTTTGTTGACGCTTCTGACAATTTGATAATAAAAGCTCAAGTTCAAGTCATCAGGTATTCCATTCTCAAATTCATGTTATTTAATTGCCCCAGAGATTGACATGCCAATCTTGATTGCACTTTAACTTAGAGCTTCTAATTCAGACTCGTGAAATTTGTATTTTTTATTGGTTGTTGATGCAGGGAGAAATCAGACAGGCCTTTCCGTTGCCTAGATTGTCATTATAGGAGGGAACTTGTTAGGGTATATTTGACAAATGTAGAACAAATTTGTCGGCGTTTTGTGGAGGAAAGACGGAGCAAGCTTGGGAAGTTGATTGAGGATAAAGCTAGGTGGTCGAGGTACTTTGTGCCCTCCTTTAAAACTGTCTTGCTTCTGACATACCATGCATAATCTATTTTGTCACATGATGTATGCTGTAATTGTTATCTTGCTCCAAAGCGTCGTCTAATAAAAGTAAGGATCCTTACATTTTTCTGTGATACCCCCTATTAATAATAGCACTCCATACATCTACATGAAAACATGAAAAATATATTTCTGGGTTGACTTATTTCCTTTTCAATCAAGAAAGGTGAAAAAGCTTGGACAATTTGGGAAGAAAAGTTACAGAAGTGGTTGAGTTCCTTTGTTAAATCAAATGGTTGACCATGGTTTGATCCGCCTGTTTTTGCCCAGTTTTGTGCATATGTATTCTGAAATTACACCCTTTTAGAAATTAAATCTGATTTTATATTATTACCATTTCAAATTTTTTGCAATGACACTGTTTCCTAATTTAAATAATGAATGTGTTAGTAACCATTGCTGCTTGTGTCAGACCCATAGTTCCATAATGACACTGTTGCGGTACTTTTGCAAACCAATATACCAATGAATCTCTTAATACGGCCGAAATATTTAATCTAATACGGCCGAAATATTTAATCTAATTTAATGCTATTTAAGCGTGAGTAACATAAATCCATTAATATCTGCACTTATAAATGGCTAGTTATGAGTGGTCCCATGTAGAGGAAAGAAGCGTGCTGCCTGCGTTGTTTAAAATTAGTTTTGCATTCCTCTATTTATAAACAACTTCTGCTCTCAATACTGTCTATATATGCGATGTGGGACTTTGCCCATCTATATATGTCTATTGATACCCATGTTAATTTATCTATAAAGTTCAATGTGGAACTTAAAGGGATTTTTATTTTTCATCATTTCTTTCATTTATCTTTAATAATTCTTTTAATTATAATAAAATATATGGATTATTACCTTTGAATGTACCCCGAATTCAAATGTACCACAAATCCAAATAACGTACCAACTATGCACACCCCCATGTACCAAATTCTTTGAGTTGCGTACCGCCTACCCGAATTCGTACCACGAACCAAAGCGAATTGCGAACCGTGTGACTATGGTCAGACCTATAAGTTGTGGGCAAGATTGCTAAAATCACAAGTTAGCTTGTGCAGTCAATTTGTCATACGATTCCATGAATCTAGGTATCAAGTTTGAGTTGACTCGGCTGTAAACTCGAATTTTACTCTGAAATGAAACCTAGTTTATTGGAATGATGGACTTGTAATGAACTCGGGTAACCAAGTTTGAGTTGACTCAGCTGTAAACTTGAATATTAGTAAACTCTGCAACGAAACCGAGTTCATTTGGATGATGAACTTGTAGTGAACTCGGGTAAAATCACAGTAGATGTTTGAACAATTATTTTTTAATCTTTTTCTTCATCTCAGTCTTCACATTTGGCTCCTTTTCTTTTTTGTTAGTTGAATTTTGGTCATATCAGTGTTTACTTTATAATTGAGTTGAAGTTTTGAATTATTTATGCACTTATTGTATGATATAAATATATCTGTCATTTATATGTTATATTAATGAGTTAAACTAGTATTACTTGATTTCACATAAACAAGTTTGCTTTAACTCTTGATTTTGACAACCTTGGTTGTTGTGTGTCTGATTTTATAAGTTGATTAAACAGTAATTTTAATATGCAGTTTCTTTGCTTTCTGGAGGGACATTGACCAAACATCTAGGCGCCGGATGTCTAGGGAGAAGACAGATGTAATTTTAAAAGTTGTAGTGAAACACTTTTTTATTGAGAAAGAAGTCACTTCTACTTTGGTAATGGATTCCTTGTATAGTGGATTGAAGGCTCTTGAGGGCCAGACTAGCAAGAAAGGTTTGGTAAAATTGTTGGATTCTGAAGAAATAACAGCACCTATTGTCCGTGTTGAAAAAGACATGTTTGTACTGGTGGATGATGTTTTACCGCTTCTTGAAAGGGCTGCTATAGAACCACTCCCTCCAAAAGATGAAAAGGGTCCTCAAAATCGTACAAAGGTAAGATGTAGATAGATTAATGTTTATTAAAGTAGCTAAGGATTTATATGTTTACACCTAATAGACGGTGATATAGATCAGCATTGGCCCAGTTGAGATGTAATGGTATTAATGGAACCTTGGCAAGGAATTTTCAGAGGGATGAGTTTTGAATAAAAGAGTAGATCAAAGTCATGCCAATTTGTTGAAATCTGTAAAAAAAATTATACTGAACTTGGATACTGTATTCTCATTTCTGAATTGAGTATGTCTAAATTGAGGTTTTTCAATACTTCTCAGCTGGCCATCTAATTTTTCATCCCTATAGTATATACTAATAATGAGTTTAAATATGGATTAGTTAGTTATTCTAAAATTGCATATGCTTGATAGCTTTGATAGTGTATTTTTAACTATATGCTCACCACTAACTGAACTATTTCCTTTCCAACATGAATTCAATTTAGGCTTTGTTGCCTTTTTTTAAAACCAAATCTCGTGGATGTTATATTTCTGATGTTAATTAACGGTAGTGTACATTTTTACCTATATAACTTTAAAAAGAAGCAAATCTAACCTACTGGTAGTTGAGGCATATATTAGACATTTGGGATGGTATCTTTAGTAGCCCGGGTTATTATTGTAAGTACCAAAAGGGCTAGGTATATATGACACCTTTTGGCTTTTTTAGTTATGGAATCCTTTTGATTGCTAAGAACCCGTTTCCCTTGTTTTTACAGGATGGAAATTCTGGGGAGGATTTCAATAAAGATTCTATGGAGCGTGATGAAAGGCGTCTCACAGAATTAGGCCGCAGGACTTTGGAAATATTTGTCCTTGCTCATATATTCAGGTAACTTAAACAATACTTTTGTAATTAGTTTCATTCTGTTTCTCAACTTAATGGCAAGCTTATACACTACCGAATTTTATCTGTCTGGGTACTGTTTATTTGCTAATATAGTGGGGAAGTAAGTAGACTCCACTAATTTAATCAGTAATATGTAAGAAATGGTTAATGCATGGATAGCTCCTTTGCGATTTCAAGGTATTGCCATGGTTTGGCCGTTTCTTTAGATTCCTATGTACTTCCATGGTATGGCTGTTTCTTTTGGATTGTTTCTTTTGGATTCCCATGTACGTTTGGAATTGTAAAATTTTATCTGTTCATATCTTGATCTGGTACATGACTTTCATAGATAATAACATTCTTGTTTGCACTAAATGACTCGACACCCTAAGCTTCAATATGAATCCTTGGTTACTTGCTATAGCAGTAGCTTGAAGCCAATTGTTTTACATAGTGTTGTAATTATAAATTTGGGTTCCCTGGTGATTTATCCTCAAGAAAATTTAGTGCATATAATTACTTTATTAATAAAAAGTAAATGTATTTTTATAAATTCTCTCCTCTGACATGTCCTCCATGTTGCTTTCTATGAGTTGTTGACTTAATAACATGCAATCTGGGATTGACGTAGAGAAGGGATACTTGTAGAAAGTTAAGATGCAGATCCTAGTTTGTCAAGATTAGGTGTTAACCAGTGTTTGATACGGGGAACTTAAGGATCTACTAAGGATCAAATTAATCACCTCTCATGTAAAATAAAATATATGCTTACATACGTTTTCAATGTATGATATACTTGGTGGAGAATTGATTTCCTCCATTGTGCGTCACATCTTCAATGGTTATGCATGAATATGAAGTAATCTTGTTACAAAGTATGTGGAATTTCATTTTTACTAGAAAACTGATCATTTGGGATGTATGAAAAATTTAGAAGTTCTTAATAGTGTGTGTATCTGGGAATTAAAGAAGGCATACTTTTTGTTTCACAATGACTGCACCGCCTTATTTCTACATGTATTGAATACAATTAGTTAGAAATCCTCCTAACTCCTAATGTCATGGGTACAGCAACAAAATTGAGGTTGCTTATCAGGAAGCTGTTGCTCTAAAGAGACAAGAAGAACTCATTCGTGAAGAAGAGGCATCATGGCAAGCTGAAAATGATCAGAAAACAAAACGTGGAGTCAATGAGAGGGAAAAGAAGTCAAAGAAAAAACAGGTTACATATTGAAATTGCATTATTAAGGAATCTTTAAATATCTAAATATTGATTTCATATATACTAATTTATCATCTTGTTCTTTTGTAAAAATTATGATTTTGACTATTTGTCACAGACTGAAATTCAATTGTCTGACATTTTAATATTATGATTTTAGAAGTCAATAGAGGCAAGATTAAATGATCTCATAAGTTCCAGTACCGAAGATTATTAGAGGAAAAAGTGTTATAGGTAGGTGACAATTATATTAGATTTGTTGAAATCCTACACCTATTAGAGTTGTGGCTGGATTATCCTTAGGAGGCTTGAACATCTTCACCTCTTAAACTAGGTTTTGGAGTTGACTTAGATCTAAGTCAACTCCAAAAGTGTGTTAAAGATTTATATTATTGGACCAACCACGGTAATCCATGCTTCAGATATCATATTGTGATTGTGAGGAGATGTGTTTAGACGCCATGTCGACTTGAGATATGGTTAAGTTAGTCCTTAGACGGCTTGGAAAATCCTCGCCTCTTGATCTCGTTCTGAGGGTTGAGTAGGCCTTACTCAAATTCGGTAAGATCACAAACAAATAATTGAGTAGATAGGCTTGGTAAATGTGGCCAATGTATAACTCTTTTCTGACATGGTATTGATGTAGTCATCTAATTTCTGATGTGGTAGCTGTCATGGCTGGGAAGTTTGCATATTGAACCTTGTGCAATGGAATTTTACATTATTGGTTTATTGGTTTATAAGGAATACCAATTTTTCTGGGCTGATTAGATGGAGGACAATCTAATAGTTAGTAATAGAAAGAGACTAAGGAAAATTATACCCATATCAATAAGAATTTTTAATGGATTTATTTCATGGCTAAACATTACGGTGTAACTTTATGACCAATTCCACCTAGTGGGAAAAGACTACCATGTTTGAATTTGCTTATATTCTTGGGAACTTTTTGCTTAAAAGCTTTCTCATGAGCATTTTGATTGTTATCCTTTTTGAATGCCAAAAGTTAATAGAAAGCACACATCAGTGAGGTCTTGTTTGTTTAGATTTATGATTTGCGAATATTCATGTTCGAGTTGCTTGTTTAAGATGTGTTGCATCTTTACCTTCCTTGCTTGTTTAAGATGTGTTGCATATTTGCTTTTTCTGTGAATAAAGTGTGCCAGTTCATGTCTCACCCCCTTGAGACTCATTGGGTTGCAGTCAAGAGAATTCTCCCTTATCTCAAGGGCACACAGTCTCATGGCCTTCATCTGTCTCCTCTGTCCTCCAGCCATCTACCTCCTGTCAGGGTGTTTTGTGATGCTGACTGGGCATCTGATCCTGATGACAGAAGGAGTACATCTGGTGCTGCTATCTACTTTGGTGCTAACTTGATCTCTTGGTGGTCCAAGAAACAGCCTGTAGTGGCAAGGTCCAGCACAGAAGCAGAGTATAGGAGTTTAGCTCAGGCCACTGCAGACCTACTCTGGCTTCAAACATTGTTCACTGAGCTTGGCATTGCTATTCAACAGCCTCTTGTACTTTGTGACAATCAGTCTGCTGTTCTGCTTGCTCACAATCCTATTCTGCATTCTCGTACCAAGCATATGGAGATTGACCTCTTCTTTGTTAGAGAGAAAGTCATTGCCAAGACCATTGCTGTTGCTCACATTCCTGGTGTTGATCAAGTGGCTGATGCTCTCACCAAACCTCTTCCTTCCACAAGATTTCTGGAATTCAGACACAAACTCAGGGTTGCCAGCTCCCCATGAGTTTGGGGGGGGTATTAGAGTATTAGCTTAAGCATTAGAGCCAGTCAGTATGTTACTGACAGCTGGCAGTTAGTTTCTGTAGTTACAGGCTACTACAGGTCACAACTTGTAGTATATAAACAAGTTGTGATACCTTGATGTAACTAACTTTTCACAAATGAAAATCAGTTACAACTGAATGAAAGTTCAACTATTCTCTATTTCTATTAATGCAACATAAGAAATAGTAAAAGCAGAGCAGTGATGTACTACGAAGAAAAGTATGCAGCATTGTGGGAAACAAGTTAAGGAAGGTAGGATATTAAATTGGAACATCGAAACATGGTTCTAGAACCCCAGAGAAAGCTTTAGATAAGAAGTTTTGTTGACTTATACTGATTACAATATCTCCCTAGGATTTTAAGGTATTAGCTTCATAACCCTGGCATCTCAAGCATTAAATAAGTTTTTCACACAGAGCCTTCCAAGTCCATTAACGTCAGATGAGGGCCATATGACTTAATAAATAGATTTTGAAAAACAATGATAGTAGAACATCAATGATGCACAGCATAAGTAATAAACTAAGGACATAATGTTAAATAATTGAAATTTCAGTTTGTATGTTTGTAAGCTGAGAAGCCTTATCCATATTTTTTTGTTTGATTTGTGAACTTTCGGATAAAATATTTAGGATCAATTACTCAAATTTGTTCTTAATCAATAACCACTTTCCAATCCAATTGTTACTCCCAAGATTTTCTGTTGACATCTCATTTTCCTCTGCCATGCCATGTACAAGGGGTTAAGGGAGTTGTTGGTGGATTTTCATTTTAATTGCTAACATGTATTCCTTTTCACTACAGGCCAAACAAAAGCGGAATAATAGGAAAGTAAAGGATAAAGTGAGGGAGGAGAGACTTATTATGACTGTGCATGAGACGAGCCAGGAAGATAATGCTGTTGACGAGAAAATGGATTCTAATGAGGAAGCTCAAACTCTATCTGAAAAGCCTGATGCTGTGGAAGATATTTCTGACGTGTCTGACTCTGTGGATGGAGTTGCTGAAGTGCTACAGCCGGATTCAGAAGACAGAGATACTAGTCCTGTTAATTGGGATACTGATGCATCAGAAGTTCATCCTCCAACTGAGGCCAGTAACAATGGCATAGGTGGTGTTTCATCCAAACAAAATGGAACGTCTGCTAAAAGGTGCAACTCGGCAATAGATGATAGTTCTTCAAAGTGTTCTTCCGATTCTTTGCCCCCATCAGTAGTCATGATTGACCCCTACAAGGGGAGCACCTTTTCAAATTGTAAAGCCCAGAAATCACCTAGCAGGCAAGTATTTAGCTTAATGTTCTCCTGTTGTTGGTGACTTGGTGTAGACAGGCATTTATGATATGTCAGTGTTAATTTGTTTTGGCATTTTTTATTGTAGAGGTAAAAGCAAAGGCAAAGCATCATGTGACACTGGTGGTTGGACGAATCAAGTAAAAAGTCAGTCATCTGTTGCTGCAGCACATGCTGGGGTTATTAACAAAGAGTCTGGAAATGGCAAGGTTGGAAAAATTGAGTCTGAGGGTGCTGTTGTCACCTTGAAGGACCGGTTAAAGTGGGCTGAGAAGCATGTTGTCAAAAAGGTTGTCTCATTTCTAACTCTTGTTGGAAATACTTGTCAAAGTGTTTAAAAAAGTTCTTCTCCAGGCTTATCTGTTCATATCTAACTGATTATAAATGTCTTTCATTTCTGTCTGTTTTATCTCTCCTTTCTTCAATGTTGTATGGCCGTCTCATCTTAGAGAGCTAGAGTCCCTAACAGTT
This sequence comes from Vicia villosa, assembly GCF_029867415.1. Taxonomy (NCBI): domain Eukaryota; kingdom Viridiplantae; phylum Streptophyta; class Magnoliopsida; order Fabales; family Fabaceae; genus Vicia; species Vicia villosa. Next base: position 142,592,046 of record NC_081180.1, read on the forward strand.
TTTTTTTTCCTTTTCTTTTTCACCATTGAGGAGGTGCAGAGTAGTTTGCTCTTTGAGCAAAATTTCGAAAGATACATAAATAAAGGTCTTAAAAATTGAGGGATGACTGAACAGCTTGTTTTCCCTTATTTACTATTCATCTTCATGAAAGATGTGTCTTAAAAATTGAGGGATGACTGAACAGCTTGTTTTCCCTTATTTACTATTCATCTTCATGAAAGATGTGTGTTTTCCGTCATGTTTCCACCACCTGGGACTAATCAACAGTGATTTTGTTTTTAATTTGTACCACTCTTTTGTTATTCAGAGTGCCTAGACTGATGTACAATGTTTTTCATGTGTTAATATCAAACCATTCTCCCATATTGTGATGTTTAGACCCCCACCACCACCCCAAAAAAGTCTTGAGTTGTTTATGATCTATGAATCTTTATTTTCTGATTATTTATTTGCTATTTGTAATAAGCTTAAGGGGATGTTGGAATATTAAGGTTTTTGGCCTTATTGTTAGGGGGAGGCTCATAAATTTTTTTTGAAGAATTTTTAGCAATCTAATTTATGAAGCTAACTAAATGTCTTCAAATGTGCATTTTATGTACCATCTCTACAAATTTCATATACTCAATCTTATACTAAAGCACTGTATTTTTTCTAATTGATAGGACGAAGATGTTCTTTCACTTCAAATGAAACCCAACATCCAAGACAAAGTTGTTGAGATAGAGAGACTTACTGACAACGGATGTCTACAGAAAGCTGTACCTTCTCCACCTATCAGTCCTCCTAGAAACTCGTCTGTTCAAATGAAGTTAGAAAACAAGACAAGTGCTACATTAGATCCTTTTCAGGTCACTAAAACAGCTTTAAGTGGCTCCCAACAGACGGATAAAGTGCCATCCTCCCCTCTTACCTCTGCATCGCAAGCTACAACTACGTCCAAAACTGAGACCCAGAAGACTTCAATTGCAAGATTAACTGAAAAATCTGTAGCACGAGTGCCTACTGTCTCAAGACCTTCAAGTACTCCTTTGGTTTCTGGTTCCAGGCCAGCTGCTCCTGCGGTCTCAATAGTTCAAACATCTCCCCCACTAGCACGCTCAGTGAGTGCAGCTGGTCGGTTGGGTCCTGATCCCTCACCTGCCACTCATAGTTATGTTCCTCAATCATACAGGAATGCTATTATAGGGAACACCGCGACATCAACTGCTGCCAGTTTGACCCATTCAAGCTCCTCATGTTCAGGAGTAAACCCATCCTCTAGCTATTCTCAACCATCTTCCTTGGTGTCATCATCAATCTTTTTATCCCAGAGCTCTGATAGAATGGACGCTAATGTTATCCAGTCTGGTGTTCCCTTTGGCATGAGAACTCATGATGTTTTACAGAATGGTCACCATTGGATTGAAAGTTCTCCAAGAGAATCAACCAGAAGCATGCAGTATGATCCACCCTCTGGTCTTAATGGTGATCAAAACCATGACTTGTTCAGGCCACTACACAGCAGATCTATGGGCAACATGTTAACTGAGTTACCAGCCTGCACATCTGGGCGTCAGAATCAAGCATTATTGGTGGATGAGTTTCCGCATCTTGATATCATAAATGACCTGCTTGATGATGAACATAGCATTGGGATGACGTCCAGGACAAGCTTGGGATACGATTCTTTGGGTAATGGGTCACAGTCGCTAAATCGACAATTCAGCTTTCCTGGAGACTTGGATGTAAATGATGACCGTGGATCCTCAACCAGTTCTTGCAGGCTCGAGCGATCACAAAGTTACCATCATGATCATGGATTCCGAGGAGGCTATAGCTCATCTCATGGGCATTTTGATTCACTGAGGGATTTCATCCCACAAGTTAGAAGCATGCCTTATGTCAACGGACATGTTGACGGATTGATTCCAAACCAATGGCAGGTGGCAGGTTCTGATCTATTGTATGCAGGCATGAGAAACACAGAGAATGATGGCTACCCATACTACCCAGATTACTCAAATATGGCAAGTGGTGTCAATGGTTATAATACTGTATTCAGGCCTTCAAATGGTCCATAGAGGGGAAGTCATGCTCACAAATTAATGGCCGCCAAAAATGTAATGTATTTGGGGAAATGTTGGACTTCTTTAGATTGGAGTGAGGCTGTAATCTCTTCTTCATAAGCAAATATATTTTGTAAAGAGTATTTTGAGTTATTTGCTGCCAGCTCTTTTTTTGTGCAAGTTTGGCATTCTAAGATTATGGTTGAATCATGATAATGAGGTTTTACGCCTTTTGTCATCATAACTCAAGTTTACTATGCATCCTCTCATTTCAGATGCAAGCTCTAGAATTTGTACCCAAGGCTGTAACCCTTGTCAGCTATGGATATTAATAAAACATTTGCTAATACTCAGTAGTGGTTTCTCTTCAAATTTATTTATAAGGGTTCAATATATTAAGTGCCTCTTTTAAGCACCATTTAATTTATTCAGGGGACGAAAAGGCATCATTATGTCACGTGTTCTTATGTAGATATTCAAATTTAGTTTCCTTGATTATAAACAAGGGTTCATGCAAGAAAGACAACCACAACCAAAAGAGATCAGACAACTTAGATCTTTGACTCTAGTCCAATGCTAGCTGGGGCGTTCACAAATTTTAGCAAGAATAATAACATTCTAATTGATTCAACTTGAAATTTACCATATAACTCTCAATTCTTTAAAAAGAAAACTATCAAATATTTCACAAGTCAAACAAATATTATTTCTTTTTTAAATAAAATGGAGGTGTTCACTTAAAAGTATAAAATATTCTTTATCTTCTCGATTGTATTAATGTATGATATTGAATAACAATAGATGTTTCTTTTTTAGAAAAACAATTATTATTTTCTAATTATCAAAGGTATTAGTGAAAATATACTAAATAACAATTCAATCAAAAAATTAATATAAAACATCTAATAAAAAATAATACCCATTTATGAAATCTTAATAATATAAAAGTCACATAATAATGTCAATTTAAAAAAATTCAAAATATATAAGCAACAACTTGACATAGGGTGAAGATCTCTGAAAAAATTGTTATGATGAAAATGTTATATTAAATCGAAGATGTGGAAAGATAATAGTAATATATTTTTTTTGGAGCAATATAAACTTTTATTAATCCAAAAATCATGAATTACAATCCGATCCTCTAGGATCCAGGAATCAAGCAACAATCCAGCTACTCAAAGAAAACTATTCAATACATAAATTTTCTCTATTAATGTGATTAGCAATCTTCTTATATCCTATACATCTCAAAACTACATTTTCCTTTATCGTATTCGTAATTGTATCATCCATTGTGTGTTGGTTGAAGATTAATTCATTGCGCATTCTCCAAACAGCATAAACTGTCTCTGCAATGGCAACTTTGAGGATGTCTCGTCTCCATCCTTTCTTCCTCGTTTTAGTGATGAGCCATGTGCTCTCATTAGTCCAAGTGGAAGGGATCCTGTTATATCCAACCCAAGTCAGAATGTTACGCCATACTTCATTTGTTTTGCTGCACTCAAACAATAGATGATCCATTGTTTCCTCCGCTGAGCAAAAAACACAATTAGCATCAACATTAATACCATACCGTATCAGTCTGTCCTTTGTTTGAAGTCTCCCCCTAGCAGTAAGCCAAAGGATAAACACTGCTCTTGGTCTTGCATAGTTGGAGAAGAACATTTTCTTCCATTCCATGTGTTCTACCTCTTCTCTCAGTTCTTGGTACATTTTTGCGGTAATAAAATTGCCCCTCTGCACAACAGCTTCCTAATATGTCGTGTGTCGCACTTGATCCCTCACTTTCAGGATCCTCTTCAGCATCCACGAGCAGTTTTGAGGATGCTGCCATTGCATCACATTTTGATCCCCAAGGTAGTATGCATTCAACCATCGCACCCATAACTTGTCAGCTTTCAATTGAATATTCCACAACAGCTTAACAAGTGTAGCAACATTCCATTGAATTAAATATGTGATATTAAGGCCACCAGAGTTCCTTGGTTTACATATGATGTCCCACGTTACAGGGGCTTTGTAGCTTCTTTCTCCTTTGCCACTCCATAAGAAATTCCTGCACAACCGTTCAATGTGGTGAATGACCTTCTTGGGGAGATGGAACACCTGCATCCAATAGGCAGAGAAGAGGGCACTCTTGATGAGTTGACATCTACCTGCATAACTCAAGAGATTTGAAGTCCAGTTCTGGATTCTTTTTACAATTTTCTCTATAAGGGGTTGGCACTGCATGATAGTGAGTCTTCTACTTGAGAGAGGCACTCCTAAGTTTCTGAAAGGAAGCATTCCCACATCAAAACCAGTAGCAGCAATGATTTGTTGTTGCTCATGTTCCATGGTCCCTCCAAAATAGAGCTTACATTTTTGAGGGTTTACTCTGAGCCCTGTTGCAGCAGAAAAATTATGAAACTTTTTCATAATGGCCTGTACAGAGCTAGCATCTCCTCTGCTATACAGAATTAAGTCATCCGCAAATGTGATATCAATGATCTTCAGCTTTGCACATTTGGGATGAAAACTGAATCTTGGATGCCTATGTATTTTCTTCAAGCTTCTGTGTAAGTACTCCATGATAAGGACAAGCAAGAGAGGTGAGATTGGGTCCTTGCCTAATCCCTCTCTTGGCTCTCACAATAGAACTTCTCTGCCCCTGCACAACATATTGATAGGAAACAATGGAAATACAAGTCATGATCCAGTCTATAAATCTAGGTGGAAAACTCATCTCTCTCATAATGCCTTCAAGAGCCCCCCATTCAACTGTATCATAGGCCTTCTGGAGGTCCATCTGAATAGCACAACTTGGAGAAATATGCTTACAGTTGTATCCCCTCAACAGCTCATGTGCTATAATGATGTTATCATGTATCACCCTTCAGGAACGAACGCAACTTGAGTATCATCTACTATGTCAGCAATGACTCTGCTAAGTCTTGTTGTTAACTTTTTTAGACGAGTTTATAGATGGTGGTGCAACAGGCTATTGGCCCGAGGTCCTTCATTGTTTAAGCATTAGATGACTTGGGGATCAAGGTCACTAGAGTGCAATTCACAACTGCATACATCCTTTTGTTGTCAAAGAAGTCCAAGACAGCCTTCACAACATCTTGTTTAATAACAGTCCAATTAGCTTTGAAGAATTTGGCATTAAAACCATCCACCCCAGGAGCTTTATTGTTCCCAATACCCTTCAAAGCATCTTCTATCTCTTTCTCTGTGACTTGCTGAGTGAGCATGTCTTGTTGAGTTCTACTAAGCTGCTTGCCATCTCTAAGAACTTCCACATCAACATGTCTGAGATTCTGAGTTAACTCTCTCACTAAGCCTAGGTAAAATTTGATAATCTCCTCCTCAATATCTTTGGTATCCATAAGTACTTTTCCATGTTGATCCTCCAGTTTATAAATCCCAGTTTGCTTGTTTTTCCTTCTGACTATAGCATGAAAGTAGGCATTATTAGAATCTCCAAGTGGAAGCCAATCAACCTTAGCCTTTTGAATGATAATTTTTTCCTCCAGCTCTGTGTTCTGAATGACTTCATCAGTCCAGTATTTGACTTGTTTTATCAGGTCCTGATTGAATCTATCCCCTTCTAACATATGTTGACCTTTCTCAAGGTTGTTTATGCTGTCTTGAATTTTCCTAGCTCCAACTGTAACACTCTTAGTGTATTTCCTCAAGATGGCTTGAAGTCTACCAAGCTTTCTCCAAAGGATATACATAGGTCTACCCTTTTCAGGTTGCTTCCAACTATTATGAATTACCTGCAAATAATCCTTTCTTTCAGTGATACAATTCAAGAATTTAAATCCAACATGAGTCATATGAACTGGTCCTGAGTTATCAATCTGGATCTTCAAAGGTGCATGATCAGAGATATGAGGATGCAACACTTCAATGTCACAGTGTGGAAAGTGTTGATACCAGTCTGTGTTGCAAACAACCCTGTCAATTCTGGAATATATCATAAGTTGTAAAATATTTCAATTGAATTCCAACAAATTTCATTATCCAAAATAAAATCATGATTATTTTAATTGAATGCTATAAGATTTATTTGAATTTTATAATTTTTTTTATGGAATACTACAATTTTTTTTAATAATAGAAAAGTCTTTTAAAATTCTTAAAAGTCTTTTCATAAAGTTTTGATTGAATACTATAATTTTTTAATTAAAAAATTATTTGTAATGTTAAATATTTTTTAAATTATTGTAATTATTATAATTAAATATTAATTAAATATTCAAGTATTAAAAAAAAACTATTTATTAATAAAAAACACGAGTTCCACTCAATTATTTTCTGGGTCTGGCTTGTCCCTGTTTTTTAGAAAGATAATTACATAATAGTATGATATAGTATGATGATGGTAACTTTCAATGATAGATCATGTTTGGAGTTTTAATTGGACTTTTATTTTTTTAATATATATATATATATATATATATATAATTGTATTTTAAAATATATCTTCATAATAAAGTTGTACAAAAATAGAAGGCAAACAGGAAACAAGCTCCGCTGCTACTCCTTTTTAGATGACAAAGCCAATCCTCTTAAAAATTATATTCATAGACCTAAGAGATACAACATTGCTATTTATAAGCCTTTGAATTCTTTGTAAAAGATCAACTGCTTCTGGTGTTAGAAAACCAAAAATGTCAAAGACAAATGGTATAAAAACATGTTGATTGTCAGAATATGCTTTCTCATGTTTGACCACTTTGTTTGAAGCAGCTTTGAGAGCTGTCTGTCCCACAGTAAAACCACCCGCTCTCAATCCCACTAGTGGAGAAACTCTAGTCAAGTCCACACAAGCATATTTCCCTCCTACCAACCCATACACCAGAACATCTATTGGCCTAAGTGTCGATCTCCCATCGCGTGGGTTAGTCAAAAAATTCAGAGACGCCTCTTTCTTAAATGATACTCTGGCACGTCGAACTATATCAAACAAGACATCCCTAACAAGGTCATGTCAGTATTTGAAGCCAAGAAGCTCCTTACAATGAACCACATATTTCCCAAAGAAGTCACCCTCCATTGAATTTTCCCAAAGAAAAGATCTCCACTGACCACGATGTCTTCAACCGCCCTTTACAACTCTTTATCAAACCAAATATCAGCTTCCTCCATATTATTAGGTTGACACGTTCTTAGGCCATTTTTTTTCCAATACCCATGCAGGATCGAAGTAGAATAAGCTCACTTTAAGGATCCCTCAGTTGTGGTAGAAGGTGCATTAGTTCAATAGCCCTGAATGCTCTCTTCATGGACAACCCCTTAATAAAGCTTTCATCTCAACCAACAACCCCTCCAAGAAACTTAATCCCCAACATCGGCCTCCCAATATCCTACAGGAACAAATCCTCACGAAGTTTACTACCATCGCTTGAAGGTCAAAAGATCCCAGTCTTACAAATATTCAATTTGAGATATAATCCTGGACCTGTCTCCCGAGTGATGCCAAGGGCTTTAGACACCTCCTGTGAATCTCCTATAATACCAGACATAAATAAAAACCTTACAATTTTCTCTAACTTGATGAATGAGTGTGTCTAACACAAGAGCAAAAAAGAATGACCCTAACGAGTCACCTTATTGCACTCCAGTGGCTGACATAATATGTATATTATTATCACAAGGTACAACCTTGCTGCTTGGTCATAAAGAAACTCCATCAACAACGAAATAGATGGACATCTCACCTTCACCTCGCGCAATAAGGAACCGTGTTGAAAGCATTCGAAAAATCTATAGTGAGCATAGCCAAGGAACCATCTCCGTGTTGCTTGCTTAACATCCTGTTGGCACTGTGCAAAATGGTCTTAACACCACTCGATATCCCAACCCCAAACTGAAAGCCAGTGAGACAATGTGCCGCATCTTTACTGACCCATTTTATAGCAACCTTGGATGCCAACCGAATCCAAATAAAACCCACAATAATTAGTCGTATCCCACCACCAGGATTTAATAAAGACATCATGGGAGCAAAGGCAATAAACACCACTAAACTCATGAGACATCTTCTTCCTAGCCATAAGTTAATAGCTAGAGTGATTTCGTATAAAAGATCTCTTGCCACATCATAACCATCTCCGCCCAGTGCGTCTAATATATGGTGAGCACGCAAACCATCCCTACCACACGAAGTCCCCTTAGAAAAAGATTTAGTGCACCTGAAGATAGTATCTGCATCAACCACTAGAGGAGCTTCCGAGAACAAGGTAGTCGACATGGAGGGAGGTGGTCTTTAAGAATGCTTAGCCTCCAAAACCTTCATTGTATGTCCATTATAGGAGGCCACTTTGAATGATCTTAAAACTTTTACAACCGTTGTGAGATGACCATCTGCAACCTTGCGAAGACATTGCTTGACATCAAAGATTATCTTTTTATTTTTCCAAAATTGTATGAGTTATTTAAATCTCCTAAAATATATAACATAGTTATCATTTTAATATATACCTATTTATATTTTTTTAGTGAAAATACAAATATACCCTTGAAAAATATGTCATAAAATTAAAAGATGAATTTATGAATATTGTACTATTTTTGGTAGCAATTTGTTATCCAAAGTTTATATAGACACATTGTTTTTGAAGAGAAACATACCAAAAAAATATTATTGGTGTTTTGGATGGAACATCCTCAATTTTATTTTATTGATATTTAGTATATAAGAAGGAATATTCTTTCTCCAAAAGTAAGTTATTACTGTATAACTTACTCCACATCTTAATTATTAATTTTTTTCAATCTAATAATAAAAATAATAAAATATTAAATATGAGAGTAAATTATTATATATATATATATATATATATATATATATATATATATATATATATATATATAGTTTTGGATGGTTAAATTATGTATTTTCTCCTTTGTTTTTTAGATCTATTTTTGTAATATGTATTGTTAGATAAGAGGTAGATTTAGAACAATTTTTTTTTTTTGTGGATTTGTGTCTTTTCTCTCATTTTTATTTTCTTATAAACTTATGAACATTTCCATTTTATATATAATAACAGTTTCAAAATATGTAAAAAATTGAAAATATGAAAAAACTATAAAAATACAACTTTATTTAAGATTCATTTTTATTTTGTCTTTTATTATTTTTAAGTTATGAATTATGTCTTCAATTATAATTTTGAATGTGCAAAAGGTTATGAGTTACGAGAAGTCGAATTTAAGGGATCAAAGTTCACCATTTGCATATATATTATTTTGAGTAAGTGGCGGAGGAACATGAGGCGGGAGGGTGCCGCAACACTCCTCAAAAGTTGCAAACTCTTTAAGCATGCTATGACTGGTTTACGAGACCTCTCATGATATTTTAAGGGAATTTCTTGTTTCACTTCATATTTTTCTAACGCACCATGTGGAATTATAAAAATGTCCCTGAAAATAAAAAGTATATTTCCGATTCGCACCCCCACACACATAATTTATTTGTTTTTGAGATTCACCCTATTTTAGTTAAAATTTATTTCGAAAATACACGTCCGTTAAAAACCAGAAGTGTATTTCCAATTTCTAATCATTTTCAATTTTATACCGAAAGTGCATTTCTGGTATCACGTAAATGCAACTTAAAAAGGTGGGGATCAAAAATATATTTCCGATTTTAGAGGCACAAAAACGAAATTGCATAGGGTGTTTCTTAGGACTGAGGTATATTAAGAATTTCCCTATTTTAATCTATTATATTAACTTTGCTTTAGCTTTATTAAGTTACTTATCTTTTATATAAAATTAATTAGTCTTAATTGTAACTTTAATCCCCCTATTTTGTCTTTTTGTTGATTTTGATTCCTCTATTTTAAAAACCAATATTTTAGTCTCCCTTTTAAGTTTTATGTGCTATTTTCGCCCCTCTATTTTGTTTTTTTCTACAAAATTAATAGGGATGACAACGGGTCTGGTCGGATGCGGGTTTCACACTACCCAAACTCGCACCCAAACCCGAACCCAAAGGCTATTCGGGTGACAAAATAATACCCACGTTCACACCCGTTGGGTTCGAGTTTTTTCACCCAAACCCGAACCCGCAGCAAAATACATAAAATACATTTTTCCTACAATTTTCTTACAACTTTCCAATATATATATATATATATATATATATATATATATATATATATATATATATATATATATATATATATATATATATATATATATATATATATATATATATATATATATATATATATATATATATATAAGCGGGTGTGATTTCGGGTTTCGGGCGCGGGTTTCACACTACCCAAACCCGCAACCGAAAAATCAGAAATGAAAGTTTTATAAAATACGACCGATAAAACTTAGTTTGTGGTGGAGACTCCTTCTATTGATACTACAAGTAGTAATGAGAGAAAATTTGTAGAGGCCTTTGATTATCATTTGAATCATGATAAGAAGAGAGATTGTACCATCTAAAAAGTTTGATTATGATGACATTGGATGTTATGCTTTAAATGTGGTTGGAGGATTACAAAACTAAAAAACAAGGACTTTCAAGGACCTCTATTTTATCATGCACAACATCATTCATTGTTCTCAATCGTTTCAAACATCTGTTTTACCTCAGAAACAATGAGTATTGTGTTGTTGTGAAGGTGTTGAGGCAAATTTTGTGCGTGAAAATTTTCATGTTGACTCTAAAAATAGATAAATTCATGGTTTATTTATATTCTTCAATGTTAGAAGTGTTTGCATATTATTACTTTAAGATTCATTACTTTACAAATCTTACTTCCTTACTAGTTAAATACATCAATTTTCTAATGTTAGTCAAGAGCTTTGGAGCTGCACCTTGGGTTGTTCGTGGTATAGTTCGTGCGAAAAACTGAACCAAACTAAACCATAGTAAAAATTCACTCGAATTGAACCGTTTCAATTAACTAAGATCTGAACTGACCCAAAATTATTAGTTTGGTATACAGTTTTGAATTTTTGAACAGCACCGAACCGTTAGAAGACAAATTTTCCGAAACCGAACGGTTTATCAAAGAGCCGAATTGTTAAGCTATTTTTCATTTTTTTTAAAATTAAGTTGTTTTAAGTATTTTTCATTTTCAATTATGGTTCGGTTCAGGTTTAGTTTCAGTTACGTTTGGTTTTAGTTTCAATTAGATTCTAGAACCGTTTGTACATTATTGTTTGGTTCGCTAACCAAACATAATAGTTCAGTTATTTTTACTTCAGTTCGGTTCAGTTCAACGGTTCGGTTCAGTTCTTGGATTTTTTTTGAACAACCTTAGCTGCACCATTGATTTAAAATCTTTTATTGTGAAACCTAGAATTAGGGTCTGAAACCAAAAAAAGAAAAGATTTAGGGACTAAAACCAAAAACACGCCAAATTACTGAGAATAAAAGACTATTTAAGCCATAATTATGGATTTCAGTTCATATCTTCATCCACAACCTTTATGCAAATCCAAAATTTTTTTAAACCCAAAATTGATGTTGAAATTGATACTGCAACACTAAAGACTCGATTGCAGCTTGAAGAAATAATATGAAAATTAATAACACAAATAAAAATACAAAAAAAAAGAAAGAATGTACAAATAACTGATGTGTTACTTCCTCATCCAAATATATTTGTTTGCATAAAGAGAAAAAAGTAAAGTGGTTTCAAAACCAAAACTACCATGTAAAGTTAGAAGTGAAAATCTAATATACCAAATTTTAAAGAATGAGTAATTTAGGAGATTTGAGTTCCGGATCTTGAAAATGAGGGTCAATGATTAGAAAATTTTAATTAGGGTTGAAAAATTGAGGAGATTTGAGTTTTGTGTCACAAGGAAGGTCAAGATTTAAAACATGGAGAAGAGGGCTATAAAATTTGGGGTTTAGGGTTCTGTATATTAGTTTTTTTTTAAGGGAATCAAAAGAAGCCGATGAAGCTCTAATGAAAGGTGATGGTGAAAATTGTGAGAGAAAGAGTGAATAATAAAGCAATATAATCAAGCTACTAAAGATGCTTACACTACTACAAATAATACATTTTATGTCAAATCTTTCATCTCAACCATTAAAAATCCGAGGTCAAATTTCCTGGAACGCACCATTATTTATTATTTTTTTAAAAAAGATATCTAATACGAGTACCTTGTTTTGGCCAAAACCGACATAAAATATTTCTCAGTATTCTCTGCTCCTGCAATTTTAAGTTTTATTTAGAACAAAAAAGGCGTCTATATTTGACAAATTATCTTATTCCTTCGTTTTTTAAAAAATTCACGCCACCTAGCTAATGCAATTTATCTTTTTATTTGTAAATCAAATCATCTAATCCTCCAATTTCTCAAATAACCGAGGGAATATATAATCAAATTTTACTATAAAAGAACTCGTTAATAAATTTCTACCATAACCCAAACTTATATGTTGTCGCTCCGCTCCAAACTCGTACTCATCAATCTTTTGATGGATTGCTAGACAGAAGAAATCTTGAATGTTCTTCCATCTTTCTTGGACAAAACATGTTTTCCTCCCTTGCATTCTATCCCACATGTTGATGTTGTTGTTTTGGAATCACCTTCATATGTTGTTAATCAAAATGTGCTCAAGATATTTCAAACACTATATATCTTGTTCTCTTTCTTGTGAAAACATTTGCTCTAGAAATGCTCAAGAATTTGGGGACCAAATATCGGGGATGGATTGCAAATGCAGAAAAAAATTCTCATATTTCAAACAGACAAATTATCATAATTGTCAAAACTTGGTTTTGTTGTAAACAATGTATTTTAATATTCTGTATAAACAATATAATATTTTGGGTAAAGAATGAATTTATTAATATTATGTAGTTTGTAACGAGTTTTTTTTATTTTATAAAAATAAATAAATTTATTTACCCCCTCAGTTTTATGCTTAAACCGAGAGGTATGACACATTAGTTTTGAAAATTATAAAAGTGTAGATGCTGGGATTCGAACTCATACGCAGATAACTTTATCCCTCAATTTTTTAATGGGTAAAGTAACATCTTTTTATGACGCCCTTCGTTACCTCGCTTCTGTAGTCGATGTTAGATGTATTTCACGTCCGAGGTGAAATGTGTTTTTCGTAGTAGTGTTATGGTTTAAAATAGTGGAGCACTAAATAAGCATACATAAATACCTCATAAACAAAAACATATATTTTCATCAATGTGAAAGTATTCTAGACTTGTATGAAAGTTGGAGATGAAGATATAAACACAAAACTCAAAATTAGGGAATAAAACAAACAAAAATGTTACAAGGACTAAAACCAAAAGTGCATCAACTTATAGGGACGAAAAGACTATTTAATCTAGAATTTTATATTTGTGTTCATATATTTATCCCCAACCTTCATACAAGCCCATAATTTTTTCAAACCGATTTTTTTTTTCATATCTTCATCAGTTAGCAGAACATAATATAAAAGCGAAGGTGAAGAAATGAAGGTTGGAGAGAGAATTTGAAGATGAGAAAAAATAGAGGTTAGAGATAGATCGAAGAAAAAGATATTTTATAAAATTATTTTTTTTTAATTTCGTCCTCACATCATCGGTCACTAGTACCACGTTGCTGAACGTTTGTCACATATATTTTTGTTTCACCAATAAAAAAATCAACAATTAAAAAATTAAAAAAAATTAGGAACTAAAATAAAAAAGACGTTATTACCTAGAAAAAAACACTATTTAAGCTTAATTAGAAAAGATTTTCCTCTCTATTGCCTCTCTTCCTTCCGTTCAAAACTCCTCACCTATGTTTAATTGGCAGCTTTCCACTATAGCCACGCTAATAGATTAAGACGAATATATTACTTGGAGATCAAATTAAATTCTTCACATGCCACCTACCCCACTTTTAATTAACTCTTATCCAATTGCTATGTACTACAAAATACACGATTTATTTGACCAACTATTTATTTATATATTTTCATGGAAAAGTTTCTTAATTACTTGGACAATGTATATATACCATAATTAGTTTATTATCATAACTCATGCAATATAAATGCATGTACTTGCGTGTGTGCTTTAGTTTACGTGACAAAGGCTTTAGGCGTGTAAAATAATCGGTAATATTTCCACTATGTAAAGTTCATTTTGATGAAATTATTTATGCATATCGTTGTATATATAATTAATAATTAAGTTGTAACACACAAAAATCTCGAAATAACTTTTCATATTAAAATTCAATTAGTACCAAGAAATTTAGCTAGCAAGTTCAGCCATCTGCTTCTTTTCCAGTCAAAACGTAGACTCAATCAAACAAGAGCAAAGTACTAAAACTTTATTCTTTGCGTTTAATTAATTTATAACTATCATAATTAGTCAAAATCCTTTTCAATATCTCTATTAAATTAGATTACGTGGTCAGAATTAAGAAATGGAAAATAAAAACTAAAAACCATGCATTCAAGTCAAAAACTCACATAGCATATGAGTTATATGACCAATTCAAAACAAATTTGATATACTTTTTTCTTTCAAACATATTATAATAAAACTATTAATTAATATTACTTTCATAATAGTGATGTAATCCCATATGTTTATTTTGGACTCAAAAAAATTCTTAAGTATACAAATTATTATAAATAGCACCATCCCTCATGAGATTCTTAGTGCAAAATTTATCTTGCTTATAAAATCTTCAATTTATTTTCACACCATGAAAATTCTCAATGTTATTTTGGCCTTGGTTTTTGTTCTTACTATAGCTTATGTTGAACCAAATATAGCTAGTAGGGTTTTGAATACAAGAAACACGTTACAATTGCAGTCTCTTGATAAGGGTCCTGTTACTCCCTCAGGGCCTTCTGGCTGCACTTTTATCCCCGGAAGTGGTGGCACTAAATGCCCTGTGGAGGAAATGAACTTCGCCGGAGACGGTCATCGGCGTCGAGATTATCCTCGACTTTTTGCTCCATTTGGTGTTGCAATCAATCAATAAGTAATTCATCTTATTGATTTGTGGTTTATTGTTTAAGGTGTAATTGAAAGGCTATTGAAGCTCTTTTCAACATGATATATGGAAGGCTCATGGGGTGAGAGCACACTTTGATGGAAGGGTGAATGTTTAGTTTTAAAGATTATGTGTAAAAAAATTGGATTAATTGGTTTATTTATTATTGTTTGTTCTTTGGGATGTAATAAGGCAATTGTATTTATAGACTTGTCATTGTTTTATGAAAACCAACTTGTGGGTGTAAGAATATTGGTGTATGCATAGCACTCCTCTTTCACATAGAGGAATGATATTGCAGATCAAATACAAATATTTTTAGTGTACTAAGCTCGTGGATTGGACATCCTTACATTTTGGATATCCTCTAAAAACTAGTATACATTTAGTAGTTTTTTTATCGCTCAATGCACATTTAGTGTTTTTTTTTTAAAACAAATAAAATAAAGAACTAAAGCTGAACAAAAGCGTATAATCTACCACAGTGAATATCCCCAACCACCATCCCACAAGCAAAATCAAACAAATTGATATTGAGGCAAATTCAATTTATTGTGAAAGAAGTTTGTTCTAATGAAATGAGGAAGCTCATCCCACAAAATAATATCCAAATAACTCATAATTCACAATCTTGTTTTAATAAGAATCGAGGGATATGTTACACAACTACAACAACAAATCTCTATCCTACATTCTTAAAGGAACATAATTCAAGATATTACCAAGACATTAATTACAACATACTATCTACACCCACCACTATATATTTTTCTTGTGAAAGTATTTGTCTTAAAAACATTTGCTTAAGATAATGAAATTTTGAAACTTAAAGAAACTTGAAAAAAGTTCCCTATGGTGGATATTACAACATAAAATGTATCCAACAAGATCTGGATTACAACAAAGGTGTATTGTTCTCCAAGAATAAATGCTACTGTGTAACAATGTAATGTTAAAAAAAAAGCCTTATACACCTTTTACCTCGATTTTTGTTAGAAATTGAGGGTAAAATTTTGGCGTGATAATTGAGGATATTGATCACCGTCCTTAAAAAAATTGCGCCTTCTATTTCATGAGTATCAACGCTCAAGACACTTCCACTAGTGATATGCGTGAAACCTAACAGACATCCTTTATAAAAGCATTTTGAATATCAATAATTGTTAATGAAACATACAACATGAAAACTTTGAAGCGTAAAAAACTTGGTAAAGTTATCTACGATGGATTGCAAGAGCAGAAAATAAATTGTGTTTAAAGTTTGTGTTCTTGAATAATCATTTTTTACGAGATTCTTCAATAATCATGTATTCATTTATTTAACTAACTCTTTTCTTGTTTTACATCAGAAGCAAATAAATGCAAAAGGAATCTGGAACATATTGCATCCAACATTTTATCTTCTCAGACATTTCAATGAAATGAGGATCCAACAGCTGATCTTCACCAACCGTGATGACGATGAATCAAATTAAAAAAATGATATATATATATACACACACACACACACACACACACACAGAAACATTATGTTGAAACAATGTAATATTATGGGTAAGCAATTAATTTATTAATATTTTGTAGTTTTTAAAGAGTTAAAAAATATCAATCTTACACCTCGGTGTTATTGATAAACTGGGAGGTATGATGTGCTAATTTTGAAAATATTAAATGTGAGGAAGCTGGGTTTCGAACTCGTGTGCATAAACATTTTTCCCTCAGTGTTTTAAGAACCGAGGGGTAAAGTTGATACTTTCGCATTCGAGGTGAAACATGTTATTTATAGTAGTGTGAAAACGACTTTCAATTCTCACGTAATTCCACGATCAGATCCTTCTAATTACAAAACCACGAATTGGCTACCGCGATCTTGATTGGAAGAATATGATACTTTTTTATCCAACTGTTAGAATCACCCTCTTACCTCCATATTTATTTATCGACAGTGGACCATCTAGAAAAGGGGAAGTAAGTAAAAAAAATTACGACACAAGGCTCTTCAAGATTGTCGACAGAGACTAGGAAACAAGAAGAATAAATGCCTATCCTAGAGTTCTAAAACAACGAAAAGGTGGACGAGATTTCTAGCGCGACACTTCCAGTAGGTATAACTACAGCAATACCTAAGCACGTCACCTTAAGGATTTTTATTGATGACACAAGCTCTTATGATGTCATGTACGCAATCATCTTTATGAGATTGAGGGGCTATGCTATAAGGACCTTACATCATATGAAGGTAGGAGTATCTAGGAGTTAAACACTTTTGCCACTTGCCCCTGCGGAATCATAGAATTACTGGTTTTTTCGATGAAAGGAAGGGTGAGAGGACCATCCATGTGTGTTTCTTAGTGGTCCCTTGTGAAAACGTCTAAAATTTCATTTTAGGAAGGTCTTCGCCCGCGATGATAATGCGGAGGCTTCTACTGTCCACCCGAAGATGAAGTACTACAACAACTTTAGCAAATAAGTCGTCATTCCAACAAATTTACATAAAGTCCTCCTGATTTATGAAACAATACTCAGGAATCCTTGAACAACTACCCTCATTGCCAAGAATAAAGTGAAGAAAACTCATATGTTTTTTGTAAACACGGTTGACCTCAACGTACTTGAAGATGAGGTTGTGTTGGTTGAGGATCTTGATTCACCACTAAAGCCCAAAAGTGAAGACCATTAGACCGGTCCTTGATGGAAGCTTCAAAGTGATATAACTTGATGATAATATGTCAAAATCACTTTGTATAAAAGTTGATTTTCCAACCTCAATGAAGAAATGGCTCATTAAAGTCCCAAAAGCTAATGTCGATCTCATCAAACAAGACGCCTGACATCAATCCTAGCTTGGGCTGCCACCAATTGAATATTGACCCTCCGTCTGGTATGTAGCTCAACAAAAGGAGACGAAAATACCATGAAAAAGTTGATGCCACCATTAAACATGGTTCAAGGCTTATTCGACGCAAATTTTATTTTCCAGGTGAGATATAATGAATGACTATCTATTGTTGTCTTAGTCAAGAAGGCATCAGAGAAAAGAAAAATATATGTTAACTACACTAACCTAAATAGATCTTGCTCGATGGATTCATATCTACTTCAGGACATCAACAAGCTGGTGGGAAACTTCGCTAGCTGAAGAAGTGGAAAAAGTTGAGGTTTGGAAATCCAAGTTAACAGTCATCTAATATTGAGAGACTTCAATCGATGTCGGGATGAAGGAGGAAGATGACTATGGGAAAGGTTCTCATCCTACGCTCAATTGAACACGTCAAGAAAAAATATTTTGCAGGAGTGCGCTAACACCAAATTCAAAGAAAGTGGATAAGAAATTCGTACCCATTAAAGGAATCAACTAAAAGTGATAAGACAAGATTATATAGTTTCTGTAAAAGTATAGGGTCGGCGCCCCAAAATCTAAATTAGTGAATGCAAGTGACCACAAACAAAAGATAATCCAAAAACAATTAGAGAACAATACCGACGCAAAATAGGGCCCGTGGTAACAAGCCAACCCAAGTCCACCTAGACGAATAAAGCAGTGACTAGTTAATTTTGCTTAAGTACTTTTAGTGATACATGCGATATCCACACTATAAGGTAATCATTTCTTACAACAATAAATAAATATTTTACCAAATTCTCTTCTTTATTGTCATGCAAAGATAGGAAGGAAGTTACAATGAATAAATCATGCAAATAAAATGTTAGATCTTGTGTTGAGGGTTTGTTGCAAAACATGGACAATAAAAAGATGAAAATGATATGAGGAAAGTTTCACAAAATAAATTCCAAAGCGTGTGTTTATACTAAGCTTTAGGTTCGATTCGCCCCCACCAATTTATCTAAATTGGATCCAAATGGGTTAACCGGAGAATCCCCTTCAGGATACTTTGGAAACCTTAGCATGAATCACACATTCACATTAAGCATATCGACCAACGATATTTTACCGAATAAAATTTCCTCATTTATTCTCGTACACTAGAAAAATAAAAAAATGACTTAGATATGATATTTGACTCTTGAAATACGTTATTTTTGTGTCCTTTTAGGTTTGGAATTATCTCTATTTATAGATAAATTCATGCCTTCGAAAGAGTTTGTTCATGAATAATGGTTACATTGCTTCAATTGTAAATAATTACACCTTTTCTCTTAAAGGTCTTTCTTAACCATTTCTACTTTCCAAATATATTTTGAAAATTCTCCAACAATTCCTCACCATTTTCAAAATATATCTAAATTCATTATTTGGGAAATTTCATGGTTTCAGATAAAGGTATCTTACGATTTGAACCATTACTTAGTAAGTTAAGTTTTCACTCATCCCCAAATAGTTTGGTAGACAAGCTTTGAACCAATTATTCATTAGAACAAGTGTGCATAACTCACACATGAAATCTCGGTACCATTGATTGAATTATCAATATGACACATTTAATAAGGCCTTGTATCTCATATCATTTTCACGAGAATATATCAAAAATGCACCTATAATCATGCATTCCAACTAACATGTGCTATACGTCTATTAAGAGGAAAACCTTATCCTACCACATTTATTCTTATGGTTTAAGTACTTTTACCTCTTGGGATGTTATCTATCGTCAAGTACTTCAATCATTCTAATAATTTACTTTCATCATTGAACTCAAGACTTAATGTTAATCAAGTGTGAGTTGAGTTTTCACTATTGATGATTAATTATATATGAGCTTGTTCCACATCCCTAAACAATGTCTTCCTTGTATTTAGTTATATCCGAAAACATCATATCCTTGTCAATCCTTTCGTCAAAGAATCACAAGATTTTTCGGACTTTAATAAATTTTGAATATTCAATTTTTTAAATAGTCACGTCTATGATTACTTTATGTACTCTTGATAGTATTTATCAAGTGTCATCAAACCATGACACCTTTGTCATATTAGTACATTTATCATATATAACATATATTATATATTCTTTATAATTTTGGCAAACTATCACCATGTGTTATACCCCAAAATTTGCCCGCATCTTTTTTCAGAAAGTAGGCAACAGACTTCTGTCTAAAAATTGAGAGTTTCATATAATCTTGGATTTTATTTCATAAATATCCTGATTTTATGAATACTCGGTTTTCAGAATTTTTCTTATACGGTATTTTGGTTCGCTGTTGAATTTATTCTTACGCAAACGCCAATTACTGTTTATCATTTCACACACGCTGTTTATTTGAGATTTATTTGCATATAAATAGTACTGACGCAATTGGTACAGAATTAAATCTTTTTGCAGGCGCAGAGTCCGGGGATTCAGACTGTACTGGTAACAAGTAAATTATTATTAGTTTTTGTTTCCCACTAATTTTTGTACTATATTCTATTATTTTCAAAAAAATATTTTCCTTTCTTTTCAAATCTCTTTCTTTCAAAATCAAATCCTAACTTTATTCTATATATCTCTTCTTTCAAATCCTACTACCACTCAAATTTTTCTTTTTTGTACGAAATCACTTCATTCCCCAACGTCTCTATCCTTCTTTTCACTCTATAAATACCTCTCATTTTGTCCATAAATCTCACATCAAATTCTAACTCATCTCTCAAATTTCTACTTCATATTCATTCTCTCTTCTTCCCCGGCAAAAATGGCGAAGCGGATGGAAACGTGTTTTCTTATGGTCATCACCGTCGTGGTGGTAATCATGTCCTTCTTCTGTCTGCATAATCCTGAAAAATGTGGACCTGGGTTGTTTACACTCCCAATCATCTATATGTTATTATTTGTAGCATGGGTTATTAATCGTCATTCTTAAAGTTTGTCGTATCTTTTATTTTTTAATGTACTGTTTATTTGTCGTACTGTTCATTAAATTATGTAATATTCGTACTGTCACTATTAAATGCCATACTATTTGTCGTACTGTTGTTTAATTATTAAGATAATATTTTGTGTGTTTTCTGCCAGTTAAATATTTATTTTTCTGTGCATTAAATGTTTTTCAGGGTTATTATCGGTAATTTTGCTCGCATACAGTATATATTATTTATTTATTATGTCTGTGTTTTTCTAACAACTCATGTAAATAAATTTCCACCATTAACACAATCAAAAAAACAAAAAGAAAAATTCACTTTAACTGTTACATTAATACCTGAACAGTCAGTTGACAGTCAGACCCGCTGACAGTGCAATTCTCCGTGTTTTGTACCATCAATCAAGTTCAACTTTTGCATTTCAAAATTCCAAGATTTTTGTTCTAGAAGTCTTCTGAATATCACATGATTAGCAGAGACTCAGCACTGCACAAAAATCAGGTACGCTTAACTGTCTCCTATACAAACAGTCCCTAACTAGGGTTTCTTGTTTTTTTTCAGGAGAACAAGTTTTTGAGACCTCAAATGGATTTCATGGACCTCCATATATCTCAAAGTACCACCATACAAATTTTCAAACTTCAATTCGCTCAGACGCACAGTCAGCAGCTCAAACAGTCAACAGACGACCCGTTTGACCAAAAAAGTCAACAGACAGTCAAAAATTAAATTTTTTGTCAACATCCACATTTTGTCAAAAGATTCATCATTTGATCATTGGTTGATCATAATTCATCAAGGAAAGATCAAAAATCAACAAAACCCTAAGTTTCAAAATTAGGGTTTTCTCCTAAAAAGTCAACTGAACTTTGACTGGTCATAACTCTCTCATCCTTCATCCAAAAAATTCAAACCAAAGCTCATTTTGAAGGAAATTCAATTATCTTTCAAATAAAATTGGTCCCATGGTCGTTAGATTCACCATTTGAAAAATATGAACCAAGACATTACAGGTCATTTTCAATGTCAACAAAAAGTGGTTTTTTGTCAAAGGCCATAACATCAAGATAACTTCTCCAAATGAAAAAAGTTTCCAAAGTGGCTTGTAGAGGACATCTTGAGGTTTCCAAAAAGTACAAGAACTCCTTCATATGATAAAAATTGAGGGATTTGTGCCTTGTTGAAGTTGGCCTTTTTTTGGGAAAATGCATGAAATCAACATTGATCAAAAATGTTTTTTTTTCCAAAAGAGACCAAATTTCCATGATCCAAACATGTTTCTAACAATGCTAAGGGCCTCCCATGATCAACCAAAGGCGCATAACATTTTATTTCTTTTTTTGGTTTAATTTTATTACATTTAAGATTAAATTGAAAAAGAAATGGAAGGATAATGTTATGTGGCTTGGATATTAAGCTAAGGTCATCAAGAAACATTCAAATCTGCCACAAGAAGCTGGTACAGCAGAAGAGAGTGGAAAAATCAAGCCATGGTTGCTTGAATTCAAAGCTACATATATTATAATATTCAAGAATTCAACAAAGACATCAATGCTTCCTAGCTTAGTTCTTAAGCACTTTCTCTGCCTATAAATGAAGGATAACACTTCATCAATGAAGGAGACGAAATCAGAGCAAAACCTATGCTTGTAACACACTTGTAACACATTCAAAATTTTCAAAGAAACTTGAAATTCGAATTTTCAGTTTAAGCCATTTTTAATCCAAACTAAACACTCAAACATCATCTCTGAGCATCATTGAACCTGTTCCAATCAGTTTCAAGCTTTGAAACACAAATAATCGAGCACCATAGCTCACGGATTGTGCAAACAAAAACTTAACAAAATCTCATCATACACTCACATCTAGCACGATGTAATCATATATTTGAATTTAGTTCATTGTTCTGATCGTTTCTGGATGGTTAATTGAAGTTTGAACATGTATCCATGAAGATACCATTTTAGGGTTCTTGAACTCTATTTTAGGGTTTTTCTTAAAAGGCAAAATTAGACAAAATTAAGGGCATGGTTGAATTCTGTGAATCATGACGAATCAAATGGATATGTCGCGAAAAATTTCTATGCTTGTTTACCCCTATTCGCTATTTTGCAGGGATGAGTTTCATCTATTACAGCGCTTTTTGGCAAAAATCGCTATTAAAAGTATTGGCTGGAGGTTGAAGACGAAGGCGTGGCGCCATCTGAATGGCCATTTTGAAAAAGCGCGCGTTTTGTCTTATTCTCGGATCTGATGCTTCGCTGACTAGACTATTGCCATGCGCCACACGTCCTTGTCCATTAGATCATTTTAATTCTCTCATCTAACGCTCCTTGTCTTGCAGGTTCACCATAGACCCTAGGGGTTTGCCACACATGATTATTGTTTTATATATTTTCTATTTTATTTTATTTTCTTTACAAAATTAATTTAAAATAGTTTAAAAAATCAAAAAAATATAATAAAAATATCTTTAGGTTTCTAAAATAATCTATTAATTTTTGACATAAAAAATATTTTATTTTTCTTAATAATTAAAATATTTTGCTTAATTAATTAGTATATATTTATATATTTTCTTCTTAATTATTTCAACCAATCAAAAAATCAGAAAAAATTATTCTTTATATTAAATTTAGTTTATATATTATAGACTAATTTTGCACATATTTAGTATAATTTTCTCTTTAAGTTTTAATTATTTGTATAATTATTTGTATAATTATATATTATTTAACTTAATAGTTTTCAAATCAATTTCAAAAACTCCAAAAAAACTAGTTTTGTTTTAAAACTAATTGACAAGTATTTTGAACATATTTTAAACTTAATTTTTAGGTTTAAATTTTATTTCTACCTTTTTCTCATTCTAATTAAATTAATCATGCATTAATTCTAATTAAAATCAATCAACAAAAAATCCAAAAATATTTCTTTTATCTTATTGCAATTTAAATTCCTAGATAAAGTGAATAGGTTGTCAAATTCATGTAAATAGCGTAGTTTACATTTCCCGCACAATCGATGTAATAGCGTAGATTTACTTTCCGCATTTTACATTCCGCATTTTAATTCCAGCACATAAAACTGCGTGTATGTCAAGAATAGAAACTGAAGCGTTAGATCACTAACTTCAAAGATAAAATATCTGAATCAAAACACAATCACATTTGCACCTCTTAGGGTAATCCCTCTTTTACTCTTTTCAAAATCAAAATCAAATTCTACTGTTTCAAATGCAAAAAATCGAACTTTCGTTTACATCCGGTGAAAGGAGAATTTTCTAAAGGAGATAGGAAAAGACCTTATAACTTAGGGTAGACCTCCTAATTTGCTTGCTCAAATCAAAACAAACAAATGTCTCATATATCGTTGTTTTTCAAAATAAAACTTTCAAAAAAGACCATACTTGGTATATATCCAAACAAGGATCATTACGAAGTTAACGTTCTTTCTTTCAAAACATCTTTCAAAAGATAAAACATTTTGTATACATCCGCACAAGGATCATTACAAAATCAATTTACAAAGGTATTTTTGAAACCATATACAAGCATTTCAAGGCAAGAGAAAAATGATTCAAAATAAGTGAGCTAAGCAATCTAAGAGCCCATGGATAACCATGGATATAAAGGGTGCTAACACCTTCCCTTTGTATAACCAACCCCCTTACCCAGAATTTCTTAAAGGTCTTTTTCTGTTTCTTTTATAAACCTTTCCTTAATTGGATAAAATAAAAGTCGGTGGCGACTCTCTGATTTTTCAAAAACACAAAAGCAAAGAGAAGAGTGTCAGTTCGTATATCTCTCCACGAGAGGTACGGTAAAAAACCGAGGGCGACAGAACTGACGACTCTGCTAGGGAAGATTACTTTCTAAAAACAAAATGTTTTCAAAAGGGGTTACCTTAGAGTTTAGATCACTTCGATGTTTTCAATTGCTTGATTTGATTGCTATATTTTTCAAAGGTTTGTTTGGGTACTTGCTTGTGTGAAAGATTCTAACCCGAATCTCGAGATACCTTAAGTATGTGACAATAGACCAAGGAAACTGTACGGCATGTACCGATACGGTTGATCTGGTAGTCACCATTAGTGCGACACTTTGGTCTGTACTGATAACCCTTGAAAACGATCAAGGAGTATGTTAGGCTTCCGAAATTTCATTAAACACTAATTTGTCTTAGAACCTTTTAGTTGAACTTGACCTGTGGCCTATTAAGTGACTAGCTTTGAAATTGATCGAAGTTAGTTATCCTCGAGGAATATTTTGATCGGCCGTCCGAGCGCCGTATTGAGATGTTACCTCCAAGGATCATAGAACCCGAATACTATTCTAGGACAGGTTTTAACCAACTCAACTTCAGTGGGGAGGGTATCACCTATGAACTTCATGCAAGCCTTTAAACCTAAGGCTATTGTTTGATTTGTTTGTGTGTGCCACATGTTTGACATCATGACATCATAAGCATCATAAGCATATATTTCTCACTAATCATTTCAAGGATCGAAGAGTTTACCTTTGTTCTATTATTGCAGGTAATGGCTCCCGCTACCAGAGATTACATCCGAATCAACATTTCAACAGTACCATCTGAACTTAAGGACTTAATATCCGAATTTCCCAGGAATGCTGAATTCACCGAAAAGCACGGTCACCTACTCCATTTGGTTACCTCGAAGTTTGAAGAAGACATGATACGGGTCCTATTCCAGTTCTTTGATCCCGAACATCATTGTTTTACATTTCCTGATTACCAGTTAGTACCCACCTTGGAAGAGTTTTCTGAACTAATTGGATTACCTGTTCGAGATCAATTACCTTTCACTGGTTTAGAAAAGATTCCAAAACCTGAAATCATTGCTGCTGCCTTACATTTGCGAAAGTCAGAAATTGAGTCCAATTGGGAAACAAAGAGTGGAATCGAGGGTTTGCTTGCTAAGTTCTTAATGGAAAAGGCTCGATTACTACTAAAAAACAAAAGTTACCTAGATTTTGAGGAAGTTGTGGCTCTTTTGATCTATGGGTTGGTTTTATTCCCTAATCCCGACCAGTTCATAAGTGTGCACATCATCAACATTTTCTTAACCCGTAACCCGGTACCTACCTTGCTGGGAGACATTCTACATTCTCTACACACTCGTACCATGAAGAAACGAGGAACTCTTTTGTGCTGTGTACCACTACTGGCTAGATGGTTTACATTACACCTTCCCCGATCAGTGTTGAGAAATGAACAAAGGATGCAATGGTCTCGCAGGATTATGTCTTTGTCTCATTCAGATATCCGGTGGAACAACTTCTTTCAGAGAGACATTACTATTATTGACCATTGTGGAGAGTACCCTAATGTGCCACTCCTTGGCATCAAGGGAGGCATCACTTACAATCCCTCTTTAGCTCTATGCCAATTCGGATATGCATGAAGAAACGGTCCTCATGACATGATTATCCGTGGTATTGTGTTTGACTACGAAGATGATTCCCACAGACATCGACGAAGGTTTATACATGCGTGGGGCAGTGTCTATAGAGTAGAAAGCAAAACTTTAGGGCAATGGAATTCTATTCCTATGGAGCCTTACCTCAGATGGGTGCGTGCTCAGAAGTTCATCATGCCATATCCCGCTATTCTACCTGTGACTATTGAGCCAGAAGTCAAAGGAGACGAACCTCGAGTTATTCTACATCCGGACATGCCAACTGACCTGGAAGAGCTGCAAAAATCTTGGGTTCAACTAAAAGAAGAAAGAGACACCTTCAAAGCACACTGTCAAGACTATGAGAGGAAAGTGTTGGAGCTCACCGGACAACTCCAAGAAGAACAGTAGATCAACACATTCCTGGGTGCAAAGAGAAAGCGTCCATGGGAGACCTGAGGGATCCTTCATTTTCTGTTTTGTAAGCCCAAAAGAGGGAAAAAAGAAAAAAAAGAAAAAAATTGTTTAACTAATAAATGTTTGTTTCTCCTTTGTTTTAAACAAATCTAAATTCCAAGATCCTTGAAAACATTGCATATGCATTTCATTCATAAACATTGCATAACAGGTTCACA
The DNA here is from genome assembly GCF_029867415.1 of Vicia villosa. NCBI lineage: Eukaryota > Viridiplantae > Streptophyta > Magnoliopsida > Fabales > Fabaceae > Vicia > Vicia villosa. The sequence continues at coordinate 142,618,940 of NC_081180.1, forward strand.
TGATGGGTTTCTCATCTCCTCGCTGTTTATTTCAGTTAGAAGAGATGGAATCCGAAACAAGCATCAAGAATCTCGAAGCACAGAACGCCCAAGTTCAGGTAGCAATTCTTGAGCTAGCAAAGGGGCAACAAGAACTGAAAGCCCTGATAACCAAGAAGAAAAAGAAGCCCAAAGGATCTGTAGGCTTGAGTCACCTGAAAAGGAAGATCAAAATCCCAGTCAAAAGGTCCAAAAAGCCACCGATCCCTGAAATAGTCGGTGATGGTGAACAAGGAGACAATCACAGCAACCAGGATTCTGCCAAACCCTCTCTCTCTTCTAATGAAGAAGATTATCATTCTGGAGACGAACAGGATGATGACAAATCCCAGCAGTTGGAAGAACGCATGAAAGCTATGGAGATACAAAAAATACCTGGTTTAGATTTCGATGATCTGGGACTCGTCTCAGATATTGTTATCCCTCCAAAGTTCAAAGTTCCTGTCTTTGCAAAGTATGATGGAGTTTCTTGCCCAAAACTACATTTGAGATCCTATGTAAGGAAGATACTGCCCCATACAACAGATAACAAATTATGGATTCACTTCTTCCAAGAAAGTTTGTCGGGTACACAACTCGAGTGGTACTACCAACTGGAAAGTACAAAAGTTCATACTTGGGAAGAGTTAGCTGCTGCTTTTTACAAACAGTATCAATACAATGCTGACCTTGCACCAACCCGTACTCAACTGCGGGGCATGTCTATGGCACCAAAAGAAAGTTTCAAAGGGTATGCACAAAAATGGAGAGATCTGGCTGGAAGGGTTCAGCCACCCTTATCTGATCGCGAGCTGGTTGACATGTTCATGGGCACTTTAACTGGCCCTTTCTACAGTCATTTGCTGGGAAGCTCATCATCAGGTTTCACCGACCTGGTATTAACTGGAGAGCGTGTCGAAAGCGGTATTCAAAATGGAAAAATTCAAATAGGCTCCTCCTCTGGTACTACAAAGAGGCCCATTAGTGGGAGAAACGAAGTCAATACAATGCATAGTCAGAAAGGTCGAAAAAGTGAGCATCACCAATCTGTAGGGGCAGTTCTGATCTCTGCATCTGCACCTCAGAAAGATCAGCCGCCGAAGTATACGCGTCGACCAGATGCACCAAGAAGAAATTTCACCAGAATCAATATGCCAATCTCCCAAGCATTGCAGCACTTGTTAAAAGCAGATCTGATCACATTAAAAGATCCTCCGAAGAATGTCAACAATTCCTCTCCAAGTTATCGCCCCGATGCAACATGTGCGTATCACTCTAACTGTCCCCGATGCAACATGTGCGTATCACTCTAACTCTCCAAGTTGTGACCCTGATTGCTTTTATTGCGCACACCTACCCAATGGTTGTGAAAATCTGAGAATGGGAATTCAAAAGTGGATGGATCGCCGTATCATTATGTTTGAGAGGCTCCCTTCTATGGATGATTTATGCGAAGTCTTTTCAAATGGGATGAGAATAGAGGACGTCTCAGTGGTTTCCAACATACCATTGAAAATCCCTATCAAAGCTCCTTTCAAAATTTCTGCTGCACCCAAAGTGGCATCTGTCATCATTACCAGTCCGACTCCATTTCCATATTCCTCGGACAAAGCTGTCCCGTGGAGTTATGACACTAATGTTTATATCCATGGAGTTAAGCAAGATACCTTGACTGAAGAGGCCATGAATTTTACTACTCCAACTGTTGATAATATTGTGGGTACTAGTAAGATTACGAGAAGTGGAAGGATCTTTTCACCAGAAATTTCTCCAAATGTTGCTACTAATCCAGTCCAGCTCCGAGTTCCTAATCAAGATATCAACGCTCGAGGCAAAGAGCCACTAGTCGAACCAGTTCAAGTACCGGTGGAAGTCACTGTTGAAGATCCATCAAAGCAAGAAATGGAGGAAATACTGAAAATCATCTGCAAAAGTGATTATAATATTGTCGAACAGTTGGGGCACACTGCTTCAAAAATCTCAATGCTGTCTCTGCTAAAATATTCCGAGGCTCATGCCAAGGCCCTGATGAAGTTCCTGAAAGCTGCACATGTGCCACAAGAGATTTCAGTCGATTAATTTGAAAATTGTGTTGCCAATCTAACAATGAATAATGGTCTCGGTTTCTCCGATGTTGGTCTAACCCCTGCTGGAAAAAATCACAATAAAGCCCTACATATCTCTATTGAATGTAATGGCACCACTCTATCTCATGTGCTGGTAGATAATGGTTCCTCTTTGAACGTGTTACCAAAAGCAGCACTGGAAAAGCTTGACTTCGAAGGAATTGTGTTACAACCAAGTGATGTTGTGGTAAGAGCCTTCGACGGGTCAACAAGAACAGTGTACGGAAAGGTGAAGCTCCCAATCCGAGTGGGCTCTCAGATCTTTGATTCTACCTTTTACGTAATGGAAATTCACCCAGCATATTCCTGTTTACTAGGACGCCCTTGGATACATGGGGCAAATGCTGTAACGTCTACCCTACATCAGAAGTTGAAGTATCCAGTAAAAGGCAAGGTTGTCACAGTTTATGGCGAAGAAGAATATGTGGTTAGCCACCTGAGCAACTCCAAGTATGTTGAGTTTGATGACGAATTCATCGAAACTCCCTGCCAATCTTTTGAGGTGGTCTCTCCAGATGTCTCTACTACCAAACATATTTTTGCCACTCCTGCTACAAAAATAACTCCAACTATGGCTTCCCTCAAAGATGCCAAAGCTGTGATCGAAAAAGGTGGTTGCACAGTATGGGGACAGCTCCTCGATGTGCCTTACAAGTCCGATAAGCTAGGCCTGGGCTATGCTAATGGAAATCAGAAGAACAATCAAAGTCCTCATTCTGGAGGATTAATGTCACATTTCATCAGCCAAGGAGTAAATGCTATTGAAGACGATGGAGTGTTCTTGAACCATATCATTCAGCCATATCCAAATGAAGCTCCACCCATTTCCATGGAAGTTTGGGATACTTTGGGAGAACCAAGCGGCGGGTATGATTTTCTAGTAAAGTATACCGCACCTCAGAGTTCTTTTATTGCTATGGAAGACATTACCCCAACTGGATGGGGTGATCAGTTTGAAGATAGCAAAAGTTTCACAAGTTCCATCACTGAGAAATACCAAGGTCCACCTAGTCCAAAAGAAGTTTGGGATACACTAGGAGAACCAAGTGGCAAGTATGACTTTATGGTGAAGTATTCTGCTCCCCTGGGCTCGCAGATTGCCATTGAAGACATAACCCCAACTGGATGGGACAACCATTTTGAAGAACATATGACATTCACAAACCCTGACGCTCTTGAAGAAGTTGGGGAGACACCAAATAATGAGAATGATTTCCTGACACAATACACTGCTCCCCAGAATGCACAAGTCTCCCTTGAAGACATCATTCCAACTGGATGGGACAATCTTATCGGGTATCTCGCTCAACCAACAGAGGTATCTCAGCCTGGGCTCTCGTATCCAGCAGAGTATATTACTTATCCCGAAAGATCACCGACTCATTTCCCCACCAAAGAAATCAATGCTGTGGAAGATGAAGAAGACAACTGTGTCATACCCCAATTTTTGACCCTGAGATCATACATCATTTGCATATCAATCATCAATCAAGAGTTTCATCTTAAAGCTCTGCTCTCGGTGTTATGCTCACTTCATCTGTAAGGAGAATCATCAAGCACCAATGTTTTTTGTATATGTTGTTTTACTAACCAAAATACCAAAAATATTGCCTTGTGCTTTTGTATGTTTGTGTTTTGTAGGTACCAAGTCAAAGTATCCTTCAAGAAGGGCATTTTTCAACAATTTCACTGTGCAAATCGATTTGCATAAGGTGTAAATCGATTTACACAACTGATTTTGCCCAGATTCTGCTTCTGCCATCAGTGCAAATCGATTTGCATAATGTGCAAATCGATTTACATAACTGTTTTTGCCCCAGATTTTGCCTTTTTCAGCAATGTAAATAGATTTGCATAAAGTGTAAATCGATTGCACCAGTGCGAATTTGGAAAAATGAAGGCAAATTTCAGATTTTGAAAGTGTTGACATCATTTGCAAGCATGGGAAGCATGACTTAGCTCTTGTATTTGATTACCTACATCATTTTATCATAAACCCTCATGTGATTGCATCAAGACCATTGGATCTCATTTTTGGCTCCAAATCCTTTTCCCAAGCCTAATTCTATTTTCCAATCCTAACTCCAAACCACAAAAATTCCCAAGCCTAGCTCCTATAAATTGAGCCATTCCCCTCTTCATTTTTCAAGCTTTGATAGCCAAGAAAACTCTTGCTCTTTCTCTCCTCACCTCTTCCAAACCCCTCACTCAAAGCTCTTGTTTCTTCCATAAAAATTAGTGAGTTACACCTTGAACCTCACTAATGTAGAGCTAAACCTCAACCTAAACACTACTTTCTTCATCAATTGTGAGAGATCAAGGCTTGTGGTTGTGTGTTCTTGAAGGAGATTCAAAGTTTGTGGAAGATTTGGTAAAATTCTAGATCCTTTCCATAATTCAAGATGTGTTCCATTGTTGTTTATGTTTGATGCACCTTTGGTGCTACATTGATGAGTTTTGCTTGCTTACTTGATACATTTTCGTGCACAAATTGATCCAAGATCACAAGGTGTTTGGTTTTATGTTTAAACAAGTTTTCTTCTCTTGATTTGCTGTTTTTTTGAAAAACTGTGTTGTGCAAATCGATTTGCATCTGGTGCAAATCGATTTACATAACTGAAAAACTGCGCAGATTTGAAAACAGAGCTATGCAAATCGATTTACACTCTGTGCAAATCGATTTACATCTGAGCAGAATGTGTTTTTTGCCTTTTTTGACTTGTTTTTGGTTCTAACTCATCTTCTACTCCATTCTTTTGATATTTTCTTTGAATCACAAGTTAGAGGCCTAATTTCTCTCTAATTTCAATGGACTTAGGGCGTCGATAGGATGAGAATCCAAATCCGCAAAATTAAGTGATTGAAATTATGGATGAAAGGAGCTTTTAATGTGGTTCCATCTTTTGTTTCTCTTTATTTTGATCGATGAAAGTCTTAATACCTTGAGAATTCTTATGGATTCTTGGTAAAGACTAGATCACTCACCATTTTTCTTTTCGTGCGGTATTGCTTTCGGAGAGTGATCTACATATCGCTTCTCTCGCATGCATTAGCACATAAAGTTTTGACCGGCCTCGTTGTAGGGTGATTTCTACATAAATCACTTGGCGATCTGCTTAACATAGCGCAATATTTCGTGTCCCGAATTAAAAAAAGGATCAAATATGGAAGAGAATTGTATGCGGTTGATTTAAGACTTGTGGAGGTTTTTATCGTGTAGTCGCTATGATTTTATCAAGCTTCTGATAAACCCCATTGAATTTAAATCCGAGAACATCATTCACTCACCATCGATCTTTATTACTAACTTTGATAACATACTTGACAAGTTTCAAGATGGTTATCTTTAACATCTAACAATTGACTTTAATTTCCGCAATTTACTATACCGCTCTTTATATTTCTCGCTTTATCGCTTTATTTTATCATTTCATCATATTTACATTCCGCCATTTTCCTTTTGTCCATTTGGACATATGTTTATGCTTCCGCTATTTTTCTTTTGTCCACTTGGACCATACTTTACTTTTATGCTAAAACACTAATAAATAACAAAATCTAAAAAAACACCTAAGGCTCTCTTTTGGACTATTGGTTACTATCCCTAGCATTTTGGAGATTCGGACTTATGGACTTAGTACCTCTGGACCCTTATGATATTGTTACTCTGCTGTTATTCTGTCTGTCTGGCATTGGATTGTTGTCTGTTTATGTGTGCAGGTATTTCCTTGAAATCCCTTGATGGTTAATTCCAAGGCATTGATATAAGGATTTTACCCGAAAACAGCGGTTACTCTGCCCGATTTTCGTCAGAATTTTTAATGTGCTTAATGCAAAGTGGTGCTAAGATAATAAATTCATCTGGATCCCCAAATGATAATGTTGGTTTAGTATTGATAGTCCAAAGGATGGGAAATCTACCTTGACTCATAATGTCAAGTGTTGGCTTCTTATTTCGGTTAGACCGTTTCTTTCCTTAGCTTTTATTTTACGCAATAGGATAGCCTCTTCATCTCCTCCCACTTCTTAAATTTTCAAAATCTTCTCCCTTTTTCAAAAACCCTCTTATGTTTGCAATCTTTTCAAAACCTTTTCTTTAAAAATATCTTTTTCCCTTAGTGGCTTTTTCTTCAAAGTTTAGACACTGTTAATTGTCGAAACGAGTGGTTATAGCCCACGATTTTGAAATTGATTGATATAATGAGATCTTTTCCGCGTGAGAGAGCTAGTGGCATACTCGTTGATTTTATCCGAGTTGGAGCCCTTCTTTCATTTGCGATGCAAAGAACTCGTTTGTTCTCATGCTCAAGATCAATGGCTGAGTATTTCTCTCCGACGACGATAAAGTGTTTATTCGTTATAAAACGTTTTCCCTTTAAGCGGAACTACATTAGCTCTGACTTCTCCATTGCACCGAGGAGGTATGTAGGCCCAAGGCTTAATGTCTTGCCGAGTTTATTTTAAAATAAAATAAATTGTTTTCTAGAACACACACAACACAGATTTTCAAAAAGGTTCCTGTGGAATACCACAGATATGAGGGGTGCTTAAAACCTTCCCCTTGTATAAACAACACCCGTACCTAAGATCTCTTATTTTTGTTTTAAAAACAAACTTTGGGTTTTATTCGTTCTTTTCCCTTTTCCTTTGGAAACAATAAAGCGCGGTGGCGACTTTCACTGAAATATTGATTCGAGTCAATCCCATGGCTTCGATATCAGATTTTCCCCGCTACAGAAAAAATGGCGACTTCACTGGGGATCCAGTTTTAAGTGTGTTAAGCCTATTTTTATTTATCTGTGTGTTTTACCTGTATATACTATTGTGTGCTTTGTTTGTTTATTTTTTTTTCTTTTTGGTGCTCGATGGTTCCTCTGTGATGAGATAAAGTTCTAACCCGGACTTTGGTGAGTAACTTGAGATAGGAGGTGGTAAGACCAATAGTCGCATGTCAGGAGCAATCCTTAGCATGAGCGTTATATGGTGGAACCCCAATCAGTGGAGGCCTCATGGAAGGTAGTAGATGTTGTTACGAATCATCGTAAGAACGCTATTACTTTCAATAGTGAGTGTCCGTAGAAGCTGAATGGCCTAGAACCCTTTTTACCCATCTAAGCCTTTTTAGGATGTAGCGCAGAAACAAGTTCGAGTACCAATTTGAGCTTGTTGTCATGCGATGCTACGCTCAGACGAGGTCTTCTTAGGCATATTATTGGCGCCCATGAGCAATGGTGCGTGCCGGTAATATCCGATAGAAGATTGAAAGCTCTGGGAACCTTTGTAGAACCCGTTCGGCAGGTGCAAAAATTCCCTAGTACATACCTTTGTGGGTGGTTCTTAACTTTGACTCCATGCTCGTGACGTCGAACCTTTGAACCCTGTTTGTGCGGCCATGTGTGATCTTGATTGTGATTGATGCATAAACCATGCATCCATGCATTCATATGATTTCCAAGGAACTCATAGGTCTTTCTTTTTAAACATCATAAGTTTCATCAAACTCAATGGATCTTGGGTGTCAATGAGGTGAAAACCTTAATCCACCAAAATGGATGATTGATCTTGATGATAACTTGATCAATGCTTTGATCCAATATAGGATTTACATCCTTCATGTTTTGATGTTTACAAATTAATAACTTGAATTCCTTGAAAATCAAATAAATAAAAAGAGACAACAACAATCGCATCATTTGCATACATACATCCAGGTTGTCCAGAAAACTTATCCTTGTCTGTCTTCATCTTCAGAGTTTGTCTGTCTACTGTCAAGCTGATTCCTCGACACATTGAACTAGAAGCATGTATCTGAAAAGTATGGAAGAACTTCAACAAGACCAAGAGTTTCTAAGAGTAGAGGTCAGCGAGTTGAAAATTCAGATGAATCAAATTATGGAAATCCTGCAAGTCTTGTTGAAGAAAGAATGCAACATTCCTCCGATTATCACAAAGCAAGTGAATACTCCTTTAGCCTTTTCTGTTGCTACTCCAACTCAGGGGAAACCATATGTTATTTCATGTGATTCATATTTTGGAGTAGAGAAGGAAACGCCTGTTTGCTTTCCTCGATCAGTGCTTCGTAGGACTCTGCATCAACATCCATTGTCTGTTCCTTCTCAAGGTAACAAAAAGCAGAAACAAGATCAGAATCGCGATAGGACTCATTTTGATCATATTCCTATGTCATACACTGAATTGTATCCTACATTGGTCCATAAAGGGTTGATCACAACAAGAGCTATGCCGCCTCCTCGAAATCCCCCCTCAAAAGGATTCTGACCTGATCTTCATTGTGAATTTCATCAGGGTGGTGCTGGCCATGATTTAGAAGGTTGTTATGCTTTGAAGACTAGAGTTCAAGAGTTGGTGAGATCAAAGATGTTTTCTTTCAAGGATATGGGTCCCAATGTTGTCACCAATCCTTTACCAGATCAGAGTGGCTGAAGACAAGTCAAAGCCCAATTTTCCTAAAGCCGAGTGTTTCAGACGAGATAGCTCATATTGGTTGCTGATTAGTCACTAGGCCTTGATTCTGTAGTGTTTCTATTTCCTTTATGGTACTGTTTACTTTTAGACTTTGTTTGTTTATGAATGGTGATTTTAATGAAATGAGCATTGCATATTTTGAATTCATTCACATCTGCTATGTTTATGCTTATGCTTTCTTTTACAAAACTTTTTCTTCCATTTGCTTTCTCTATCAAACTTGTGTTTTATGCAAAGATTAGAGGGAGGATGATGACAACGAAATACCCAAGTTGTTGAACTGTATGCTTTTGAATAAAACTTTGCTGATGATGTACAGGCATTGTTTCAATTCCCAAACACTGGAGAAATAAGGAAGTTAATCCCTTGTCAACCCCTCTGAGCCTTCGAAGTTGGTGTTTCTTTCTGTATGAAAAAACCCGCATTTTAAACCTGGGGCAGGGTAGTTCTCAATTAATTTGGCTGTGCATTCTATTTTAAGAGAATCATTCAGTACACCTTTCCACAAAGGTTTCAATCACAAGCTTTCCTCCGCATACATCAAAGAAATGTTGGAGATGCCAATCAAAAGCCAATGATGGTTCATCAATCATTAAGCAAGGCAGTCACTATCTTTAAAAAAAATATATGTATAAAAAAAAAATAATAATAAATATATACAAAGAAAAGCCTGCTAAGTCAAAACCAAAAACGACTTAGGCAAAAATAAAGGCATCCCGCTGACTGTAAGTTCAAAATAAACAGTTCAGGCAAAAGTTAGGGATATCAAAAGAACAAAAAAAGAGAAGTCAATAAGTTCCTCAAGCAACAAAATGTTGTGACAACAAAAAGGAAGAAGTGACTGCCATCTCAAAAGTTCTCTTTGCTTGTGAGCTATCATCATTACAAAGGTGCAATCCAGAAGTCTTTTGGAACCTGAATGCGTGAGTTGAATTAACTGAGTTTTAGGACTGGAGATCATCACGAAGAAGGGGTGGGTACAATAAAAATTTTTGAGCCTTATATCCTTTGTTTTTGAAACCATGAACCTAGCCACGTTACAACCTTTAAAAGACCTAATTGAAGCAAGGTTTGTTTGAAAGCATACTACAACAAGGTTGCGTAAGCTGACTCCCATGAGATTTTCCAATCATTTGTTTTGATATCATGCCTTTGCTTTATCTTTCACTTTGAATGTCTTAACCTTTTATGTTTTGACCAATGATTCCATTTGCTTTACATCAATAACATCATTCCAATAATGATTTTGATTTCAAAAATATGTTTTGAGCATTGCATTAAAATTACCATTCTCGAATGAACATTTTATTTGCAAGTAAGCACTCATCTTTCAGGAAGTTCAAACAGTCGAGAAACTTGATCAGTGATCCTATCAGGGGCACGTTACTTCAAGATCCTGTTGTTCAGATGTTCATTCAAGATTTGTTGATCAGAATATCATTTCAAGACTTGTACTGGGGCAAGCCATCCCAACATGCATTTAAAGAATTGAAGCCATAATCAGTTCATCCCAAATACAGTTCAACTGAAGCCATGATCAGTTAACTTACAACAATTGGTCAATCAGGGGTACTCTTCTTCAGTAATCCCCAAGCAGTTTTATCAGCCCCTCTCAAAGGATCATCGTTTTGATACAGTTACCGGTGTAATAGAAGTTTGTTTAAGCATCTTCTTCCCAAGCAGAGTTGGCAGAGTTCTCGTGTTGAGGAATCAGAGTTTTAATCTTGCCTCACAAAAGAGTCTCCCTCAGTTGTCACAAACAATTGCATTGCATTGATCATATATCATGCATAGAAAAATTCAACATCATGCATTGAAACAAATTTCATACTCATTTGCATTTTTCGAGGTCCTGTTGCTATCAACATCTTCACCTTGAGATCAAAACAGATACTTGTTTGTCTTGTCTGTCTAGTGTTATTCTTAGATGTATCTTTTCTTCTTTCAGTGTCATTCCTGAAAGATTTCAATCATGTTTTATCTTGATTGTCTCTAATCATGCTTTATCCTGATCGCTTTCAATCATGTTTTATCTTGGTTCCCTTCAATCGTGTTTTATCTTGATTTCCTCCAGTCATGCTTTATCTTGATCGCTTTCAACTGTGTTTTATCTTGGTTACCTTCAATCATGTTTTACCTTGATTGTCATTTGATGTTATCCAATCATGTTTTACCTTGATTATCCCTTAATGATATCCAATCATGTTTTACCTTGATGGACCTGTGATGATTATCTAATCATGTTTTACCTTGATTGTCCGTTGATGATTATCTAATCATGTTTTACCTTGATTATCCTTTGACGATATCCAATCACGTTTTACCTTGATTGTAAGTTGGTGTTGCCCAATCATGTTTTACCTTGATTGTCATTCGATGTTGCCCAATCACGTTTTACCTTGGTTGTCATTTGATGTTGTCCAATCATGTTTTACCTTGATATTCATTTGATGTAGTCACATTCATGTAGGCCTCAGATATTCTCTTCTCGAAGTTCAATCATGTTTTATCTTGAAAGCTTCTGTCGACTGTTTCTTTCTTTTGTGAAGTCCGATTCTATTCCTAGATGACGTATACCTTTTCCCCCAGTGGAATCCTTTCTTATCTCCCCAGTGGTGTTATATTTCTCTCTATTCCATAATCATACTTGATGCATCCATTAGCATCACATCATACCTTATGTTCAAAAATTGTGTGTTTTATATTTAAGTCTCTTCAATTACGTCGAGCCGAGGATTTTAACCCTCACATCTCTGGATAGAAGAAACTTAAATAGGGGCATCTGTCATACCCCAATTTTTGACCCTGAGATCATACATCATTTGCATATCAATCATCAATCAAGAGTTTCATCTTAAAGCTCTGCTCTCGGTGTTATGCTCACTTCATCTGTAAGGAGAATCATCAAGCACCAATGTTTTTTGTATATGTTGTTTTACTAACCAAAATACCAAAAATATTGCCTTGTGATTTTGTATGTTTGTGTTTTGTAGGTACCAAGTCAAAGTATCCTTCAAGAAGGGCATTTTTCAACAATTTCACTGTGCAAATCGATTTGCATAAGGTGTAAATCGATTTACACAACTGATTTTGCCCAGATTCTGCTTCTGCCATCAGTGCAAATCGATTTGCATAATGTGCAAATCGATTTACATAACTGTTTTTGCCCCAGATTTTGCCCCAGATTTTGCCTTTTTCAGCAATGTAAATAGATTTGCATAAAGTGTAAATCGATTGCACCAGTGCGAATTTGGAAAAATGAAGGCAAATTTCAGATTTTGAAAGTGTTGACATCATTTGCAAGCATGGGAAGCATGACTTAGCTCTTGTATTTGATTACCTACATCATTTTATCATAAACCCTCATGTGATTGCATCAAGACCATTGGATCTCATTTTTGGCTCCAAATCCTTTTCCCAAGCCTAATTCTATTTTCCAATCCTAACTCCAAACCACAAAAATTCCCAAGCCTAGCTCCTATAAATTGAGCCATTCCCCTCTTCATTTTTCAAGCTTTGATAGCCAAGAAAACTCTTGCTCTTTCTCTCCTCACCTCTTCCAAACCCCTCACTCAAAGCTCTTGTTTCTTCCATAAAAATTAGTGAGTTACACCTTGAACCTCACTAATGTAGAGCTAAACCTCAACCTAAACACTACTTTCTTCATCAATTGTGAGAGATCAAGGCTTGTGGTTGTGTGTTCTTGAAGGAGATTCAAAGTTTGTGGAAGATTTGGTAAAATTCTAGATCCTTTCCATAATTCAAGATGTGTTCCATTGTTGTTTATGTTTGATGCACCTCTGGTGCTACATTGATGAGTTTTGCTTGCTTACTTGATACATTTTCGTGCACAAATTGATCCAAGATCACAAGGTGTTTGGTTTTATGTTTAAACAAGTTTTCTTCTCTTGATTTGCTGTTTTTTGAAAAACTGTGTTGTGCAAATCGATTTGCATCTGGTGCAAATCGATTTACATAACTGAAAAAATGCGCAGATTTGAAAACAGAGCTATGCAAATCGATTTACACTCTGTGCAAATCGATTTACATCTGAGCAGAATGTGTTTTTTGCCTTTTTTGACTTGTTTTTTGTTCTAACTCATCTTCTACTCCATTCTTTTGATATTTTCTTTGAATCACAAGTTAGAGGCCTAATTTCTCTCTAATTTCAATGGACTTAGGGCGTCGATAGGATGAGAATCCAAATCCGCAAAATTAAGTGATTGAAATTATGGATGAAAGGAGCTTTTAATGTGGTTCCATCTTTTGTTTCTCTTTATTTTGATCGATGAAAGTCTTAATACCTTGAGAATTCTTATGGATTCTTGGTAAAGACTAGATCACTCACCATTTTTCTTTTCGTGCGGTATTGCTTTCGGAGAGTGATCTACATATCGCTTCTCTCGCATGCATTAGCACATAAAGTTTTGACCGGCCTCGTTGTAGGGTGATTTCTACATAAATCACTTGGCGATCTGCTTAACATAGCGCAATATTTCGTGTCCCGAATTAAAAAAAGGATCAAATAAGGAAGAGAATTGTATGCGGTTGATTTAAGACTTGTGGAGGTTTTTATCGTGTAGTCGCTATGATTTTATCAAGCTTCTGATAAACCCCATTGAATTTAAATCCGAGAACATCATTCACTCACCATCGATCTTTATTACTAACTTTGATAACATACTTGACAAGTTTCAAGATGGTTATCTTTAACATCTAACAATTGACTTTAATTTCCGCAATTTACTATACCGCTCTTTATATTTCTCGCTTTATCGCTTTATTTTATCATTTCATCATATTTACATTCCGCCATTTTCCTTTTGTCCATTTGGACATATGTTTATGCTTCCGCTATTTTTCTTTTGTCCACTTGGACCATACTTTACTTTTATGCTAAAACACTAATAAATAACAAAATCTAAAAAAACACCTAAGGCTCTCTTTTAGACTATTGGTTACTATCCCTAGCATTTTGGAGATTCGGACTTATGGACTTAGTACCTCTGGACCCTTATGATATTGTTACTCTGCTGTTATTCTGTCTGTCTGGCATTGGATTGTTGTCTGTTTATGTGTGCAGGTATTTCCTTGAAATCCCTTGATGGTTAATTCCAAGGCATTGATATAAGGATTTTACCCGAAAACAGCGGTTACTCTGCCCGATTTTCGTCAGAATTTTTAATGTGCTTAATGCAAAGTGGTGCTAAGATAATAAATTCATCTGGATCCCCAAATGATAATGTTGGTTTAGTATTGATAGTCCAAAGGATGGGAAATCTACCTTGACTCATAATGTCAAGTGTTGGCTTCTTATTTCGGTTAGACCGTTTCTTTCCTTAGCTTTTATTTTACGCAATAGGATAGCCTCTTCATCTCCTCCCACTTCTTAAATTTTCAAAATCTTCTCCCTTTTTCAAAAACCCTCTTATGTTTGCAATCTTTTCAAAACCTTTTCTTTAAAAATATCTTTTTCCCTTAGTGGCTTTTTCTTCAAAGTTTAGACACTGTTAATTGTCGAAACGAGTGGTTATAGCCCACGATTTTGAAATTGATTGATATAATGAGATCTTTTCCGCGTGAGAGAGCTAGTGGCATACTCGTTGATTTTATCCGAGTTGGAGCCCTTCTTTCATTTGCGATGCAAAGAACTCGTTTGTTCTCATGCTCAAGATCAATGGCTGAGTATTTCTCTCCGACGACGATAAAGTGTTTATTCGTTATAAAACGTTTTCCCTTTAAGCGGAACTACATTAGCTCTGACTTCTCCATTGCACCGAGGAGGTATGTAGGCCCAAGGCTTAATGTCTTGCCGAGTTTATTTTAAATAAAATAAATTGTTTTCTAGAACACACACAACACAGATTTTCAAAAAGGTTCCTGTGGAATACCACAGATATGAGGGGTGCTTAAAACCTTCCCCTTGTATAAACAACACCCGTACCTAAGATCTCTTATTTTTGTTTTAAAAACAAACTTTGGGTTTTATTCGTTCTTTTCCCTTTTCCTTTGGAAACAATAAAGCGCGGTGGCGACTTTCACTGAAATATTGATTCGAGTCAATCCCATGGCTTCGATATCAGATTTTCCCCGCTACAGAAAAAATGGCGACTTCACTGGGGATCCAGTTTTAAGTGTGTTAAGCCTATTTTTGTTTATCTGTGTGTTTTACCTGTATATACTATTGTGTGCTTTGTTTGTTTATTTTTTTTCTTTTTGGTGCTCGATGGTTCCTCTGTGATGAGATAAAGTTCTAACCCGGACTTTGGTGAGTAACTTGAGATAGGAGGTGGTAAGACCAATAGTCGCATGTCAGGAGCAATCCTTAGCATGAGCGTTATATGGTGGAACCCCAATCAGTGGAGGCCTCATGGAAGGTAGTAGATGTTGTTACGAATCATCGTAAGAACGCTATTACTTTCAATAGTGAGTGTCCGTAGAAGCTGAATGGCCTAGAACCCTTTTTACCCATCTAAGCCTTTTTAGGATGTAGCGCAGAAACAAGTTCGAGTACCAATTTGAGCTTGTTGTCATGCGATGCTACGCTCAGACGAGGTCTTCTTAGGCATATTATTGGCGCCCATGAGCAATGGTGCGTGCCGGTAATATCCGATAGAAGATTGAAAACTCTGGGAACCTTTGTAGAACCCGTTCGGCAGGTACAAAAATTCCCTAGTACATACCTTTGTGGGTGGTTCTTAACTTTGACTCCATGCTCGTGACGTCGAACCTTTGAACCCTGTTTGTGCGGCCATGTGTGATCTTGATTGTGATTGATGCATAAACCATGCATCCATGCATTCATATGATTTCCAAGGAACTCATAGGTCTTTCTTTTTAAACATCGTAAGTTTCATCAAACTCAATGGATCTTGGGTGTCAATGAGGTGAAAACCTTAATCCACCAAAATGGATGATTGATCTTGATGATAACTTGATCAATGCTTTGATCCAATATAGGATTTACATCCTTCATGTTTTGATGTTTACAAATTAATAACTTGAATTCCTTGAAAATCAAATAAATAAAAAGAGACAACAACAATCGCATCATTTGCATACATACATCCAGGTTGTCCAGAAAACTTATCCTTGTCTGTCTTCATCTTCAGAGTTTGTCTGTCTACTGTCAAGCTGATTCCTCGACACATTAAACTAGAAGCATGTATCTGAAAAGTATGGAAGAACTTCAACAAGACCAAGAGTTTCTAAGAGTAGAGGTCAGTGATCGGAAAATAGCAAGTGTACTACTTTTGTTACCGATGTATTTATTAAAATGGAGTAGAATCCAAGTATCGATCACAAGGACTGCGGATAAAATATAAACCAGGACTAAATTTTCAATTGAACAAAAAGCTATGGTTGGTTTTTGATTTGCTTGATAAAACTACTAACTGTTTATAATTAAAAACGATAAGTAAATGATGATTTGGTACACAAATGAGAAGGCATGCTAAGGTTGATGTATAAATCTTATGTAACTCCTTGAGAACACCGTTGTTCATGAAAAGATGTGACTACAATTGAGTATCAATTCCATAAAATGGTTTTCCCTAATTCCTTATTGGAGAACTTATTAATACTTAAAAGTCAATTTCAATTCCTCAATAATTGAATTTAGTATTAAGGCATTATGCATCGTAATCTAGAATGAATGATCACTATGGTGAAATCCTTATTCCTAAGCGATTTACCGGTAATGTTTTGATTCAAAACGCATTAGAGTGGTGTGTCACGCCTAACCCTAATCATAGATCAACAAAATATTTTCCAATATGATGAAGCATGAAAATCTTTGAATCATAAACTCAAATTATAAAAACATCAAATTCATCACAACGGTTTTAACAAGTCATTACATGAAAAGATTTAGGGACATCACCCTAGCATAAAATAGTTTAGCTACTCATAGTGTTTAAGAAAATAACAAGAGTAAATGAAGTCATTACAAGAAATTATCGGTCGATATGATCTCCAATCGCGAGTGCTCTTGAAGATCTCTTCCAAAACCCTTGATTGCTTTTTCTCTGTAATTCTCTATGCTCAATGATCCAAGATGCCTGGTTCCTTCTTCCTGTTAGGTTTTAGTAGTGTTGGCAGTCATCCCTCGTATCCGAAAGGTCCAAAATACCCTTAATGAGTAAAAGGCTTTCAAAATATCACAAGTTGGAAATCTGCCCGCGCCTGCCAACACGGACCGTGTGCAGGAACACGGGTGCCCGTGTTGGTTAACTGCTCCTTTGCCAAAAAATCATTTTCTGCTCAGCTTTTCACACGGACCGTGTGCAGGAACACGGGTGCCCGTGTGAAACCTCTGCCTAGCCTTCAAAAACATCTTTCCAGCCATCTTTTGACACGGCCCGTGTGCATGCACACTGGTGCCCGTGTGCATGCACACTGGTGCCCGTGTGAACCTTCTATTTGGCTCTTTCAGCTTCTTTTTTCGCCTCGGAGTGTCCTAAATTCCTATCTCATTCCTGGGTCAACCTGGCCAACAACAAACTAACAACCAACGCATAAAATGGCACTTTTATAAAACTTAAGACACACTAATATGCAAAATTCAAACAACCGACAAATTAAGAAACTTATAATAAAACCTATAACAATGCCACTTAGTATTACCAAGATTATGACTTTTGGTCGGAAAAAGGTGCGGAAACTTACTAGAAATGGTGACCGATCACAACCCCACACTTATCTCATTGCTTGTCCTCAAGTGATGTATCGAGTTAAAACAAAGGTCACCGACGAGACTCTTTTCTCCACAACACAACCAGGTTTTTCGCAAGATTCCTACACTTAGCAATCAAGTGTAAGGTTTCCTTCTTCAGACTATCAACGGCATTCCCACTTTCGAACACGCTTTTCACCTGCAAGCTTTTCACACTCTCACAAAATCTCTCCGGGTTAAAGTGTCTACACTCATAGTATCAAGGTATGCATATTACTTTCAACTTTGAATAAATCCTCAAATCACTACACACAGAGATTACACACACTTTATGAGGTCTTAGGGATGTAACGTGGCTTTGGTTTGGCGGGTAAACAAGGAACGTGGTAACAAATGGTTTAGGTGCTCGGCATTACATAGGGTTCACTTCTCTACTCATTTTGATATGAATCGTAAGAATGGGATTTGAACTTTTTTTCAGACTAAAAGTGGACCGGGGCAAATATCTTATTCTGCTTTAAGATTTAAACCTCTTTTTGTTGGCGGCTTTCACAAGATCATATTCATCTTTTTCTCTCTTTTTTTATGAGATATTCTCTTTTTTTTTTCTTGCCCCCCTTTTCAATGGTTCACAACCCCACACTTGGATCTTTTTAGTGTCTTACAAGTGATTAATCATGAATGCCGAGCGATGACATGAACAATGAGATAACGGGTGATAAACAGACTAACACAATGAACAAAACAAATATTATGGCTCAAAGGGGGTTAACGATGGATAACATGCATACGGGATGGTTAGAAAGGCTCGGGGTTACGGAAAAAAAAAACTTGCCTCAGTGTGTGCTTTCATAGTGTGCTTGTGTTATGAGAAAATACGCAAAATCAAAGTGAATAGTGCCATACCTGACTGGGCTCTCATATGGATGTTATAAATTTGGCTCTGACATCTCACCGGGTAGGTTAAGCTTGCATGCTTCAAAGTGCTCTAGGTGTCCTGCAATTTCCTTTCCTCTAAAGTTCACCATACTCTCTCTTGGTTCAGTGTTTCCTCATTGCGTCCAACCTTCTTTTCTTTGATTGTGTCAACTTCCGTGGTGCCTGTAGAGATCAAGTGTGAGATGTGTTGTTCAACCACTATCTAGTCATTTGCCCCCCTCCGACTTGTATCCAACCTGGTAACACCATGGTAGCACTACAAACTTGAAATAAACACAATAGCAGAAAGACAAAAGAAAATGGTTCAAATTAAACAAACTAAACTATGAATTCAAAAACGGAAAGCAAAGCAATAAAGCAAAATAGATCCTCCCCCACACTTGAACGAAACATTGTCTCAATGTTTTAATTCCAGTGTGACGGAGATTACCAAGCTCACTGATAAGGCGGTGGAGGAGGAGGATCCTGAGGAAATTGCAACATGAGGTGTCGCATCATCTGTTGGACATCATCCACCACAGCTCCTTGTCTGAACAACTCAACACCCTGTCGTGTTTGCTCGGTGCGGAGAGCGCCAATCTCCGTTTGTACCCACCCCCATTGATCCTGAGTCATGGAAGATGATCCAACAGTGTGCTCGAAAAACTGCCTAGGAGGCGGGACAGGGCGATCTTGGGCGGGGAGGTCATCCTCCATGTCGTCACCTGCAAAATCATGGTCATGTGGAGGGCTTTCACCCATAAACTCACCTGTAGCTACATACAACCAGTTAGCACGATTTGCAATAGAAACAGAATCAGGTGCAGGTAGTGCCATAACATGCTGTCCATGGACAATTAGTGAGTAATACCCAGGCTTTACTATAATCATCCTCTGATTTACAAGAGTTTGCAAATCAATTTTCTTACCCGGTAATGAAGGCTCATCATTCAACATGTGGCCATAATCCAAGTGCTCAGCCAATTGAGAGATCATTCCCCCAACTGAAATCTCTCCACTAGAAGCATAACCAACTTGCTTCAGGTGGTTAGCAGCAAAAGCAGCGACATTCACCCGACTCACCTCAATCATGTTATGCAACAAAAATAGCTCTCTTTTCGCACAGACCCCTGTACTATCTCCCCTCCCAAACAAGGTGAAAGCCAAACCTTTCTGAGCATAACGGAAACAAGGGTTATGAATCCCCGAGGCCTTAGCCTTGCTTGGATTGTACCCAGCTGCACCTGTAATGGCTTCCCAGAATTCACAAGCAGGAAAAGTTTCAGGGGGGGCGCCCGGTCCAGAGGACGGTAATTTCAGTGCCTCCCCTACCTCTTCCACAGACAACACATGCTTATGCCCAAACATATAAAACTCTAGATCACCAAAGTACTCCATTTCGGAGCCATTCCATTTGTGTCTCAATTTGAATTCTACAGTGCTCAGGAATTCCAAAGTTAGGCCCTCATAAGTCGGTGCCTCAAACAGCATAAAAGGCAACATTCCGATGTTGTGAAACATCCGGTAGACTTCATCTTTGAGGCCTAACTTGGTAAGAGTGTCATCACAAATATATCTAGTCGGTAGCAATTTACGTTGCACTAAAATATCATACCTTGCTTTGTGCTCAGGAAGGGCAAACGTAATACCATGGGCATTTTCCTCTTGTGCCCCGCTACGAACGGTTGCGCGACTTGGAGCGCGACGAACCCGCTGCCTCGGTTGGGAGGGTTCGGCAAAATCATCCCGAACATTGCGGCGTTGAGTTGTCTTTCGGGGAGGCATTGTAATAGCTCTGCAAGAAAAAGTTAACAAAAACACACAAATAACACAAGGAAAAATTCGAAAAAATAAAATTGCACGAAATCAAAAAACTAAACCGATAGAAGTGAAGAGGATGGAGAGTAGAACAACTTTTGTGAAGGCACTATGGTGTTTTGATGGGTGGTTGATGGTGGTAGGGTGAGTTAAGTGAAGGTGGAGGCTAGGGTTTAATGGAAGATGAGAAAGAAAAGTGGGATAATGAGTGGAAAGAAGAAGAAGATGGTTATAATGGAGATGGGGTCCACATGGGTGTTTTTAAAAAATTTGAAAATTCTGCCCCGCAAAGCTCACACGGTCCGTGTGGCTGCACACGGGCGGCCGTGTGAAAAAGCTGGCTGTTTCAATTTGGGGCGTGCTGAGGGGCAACACGGGCCGTGTTGCTGCACACGGGCGCCCGTGTTGCTGGTGCTGAAGCCATTTTTTAATTTTTCTTTTTTTCTTTCATTCTGTCTTCAACACAGGCTGTGTTTCTGCACACGGGTGCCCGTGTTGATGGTCTTCTATGCACTAAAAATGGACACTCTCCGTGTTTTTTTTTTTACTCAAGTTGCGTCTACCGGTCCACACTCTACCACCTACAAAAGAAACGAAATAAAACAAAGAGAACGAAAGTTAAATGAAACAAACGTGGGTTGCCTCCCACGGAGCGCTTCGTTTAACGTCGCATGGCTCGACGGTCTATCGTCCTACTAAGCAAGACGAATGACATCAACCTGTCCAACTGGTTGACCTTGGAAATATGGCTTTAATCTCTGCCCATTAACTTTAAAGATGTCTCCATTAGCTTGATTCTTGATTTCAACTGCACCGTAAGGGAATACCTTATGAACTACAAATGGTCCCGACCATTTGGATCTCAATTTTCCCGGAAAAAGCTTCAAACGGGAATTGTACAGAAGGACCAGCTGTCCTTCCCAAAACTCTTTTTTCTGAATCCTCCTATCGTGCCACTTCTTGGTCTGTTCCTTGTAAACCTTGGGATTTTCGTACGCACGATTCCGAAACTCTTCTAATTCATGCAACTGTAAGATTCTAGAATTTCCTGCTAGAGACAAATCCATGTTCAAAAATTTAGTTGCCCAAAATGCCTTGTGTTCAAGCTCTAAAGGCAAGTGACATGCTTTTCCGTAGACAAGTTGGTATGGTGACATCCCGATGGGTGTTTTGAACGCCGTTCGGTAAGCCCATAACGCATCATCTAGCTTTGTTGCCCAATCCTTTCGCGACGAACTCACTGTCTTCTCGAGAATTTGTTTGAGCTGTCTATTAGACACCTCTACCTGACCACTAGTTTGAGGGTGGTAAGGGGTGGCTATCCGATGCTTCACATTGTATTTCTGAAGGAGTTTCTCCATGAGGTGATTGAGGAAGTGAGTTCCTTCATCACTAATTAGCGCTCTCGGTACTCCAAACCTAACAAATATGTTCTCCCTCAAGAACTTGACTACTACCTTCGCATCATTAGTTGGTAAAGCTACCGCCTCCACCCATTTTGAGACATAGTCCACTGCAACTAAGATGTAATTCTTCCCGAATGATGGTGGAAACGGACCCATGAAGTCAATTCCCCAAACATCGAATAGCTCCACCTCTAACATGAAATTCTGGGGCATTTGATTTCTTTTTGATATGTTCCCAGTACGCTGACACTTATCACATTCTTTTACCATCTCTTGGGAATCTTTGAACAATGATGGCCAGTACAATCCTGACTGCAAGACTTTGGAAGCAGTACGATCCCCACTGAAATGCCCTCCATATTCAGAGTCATGACATGCTCTCAACACATCCTTTTGCTCCTCCTCAGGCACATATCGTCTTATCAGCCCATCTACTCCTCTCTTGTATAGGTATGGGTCGTCCCATAGATAGAACCTGCAATCATGAACAAACTTTTTCTTGCGGTTAGAATCAAAATCGTCAGGTATTATACCGCCAACAAGGTAGTTTGCGTAATCAGCAAACCAAGGCACTCCAATAACAGCTAGGATGTGTTCATCAGCAAACTCATCCTTTATTGGACGCCGTTCTTCTGTCTCCTCAATGGGTGACATTCGCGAAAGGTGATCTGCAACAGTGTTTTCACACCCTTTCTTGTCGCGAATCTCTACATCGAACTCTTGGAGAAGTAAAATCCACCTCAGGAGTCTGGGTTTCGAATCCTGCTTGGCAAAGAGATATTTTAAAGCAGCATGGTCAGTGTAAACAATCACTTTCGAACCCAACAGATATTGCCTGAATTTATCAAAGGCATACACAACAGCTAGCAACTCCTTCTCGGTAGTTGCATAATTGATCTGTGCAGGGTTTAAAACATGACTGGCATAATAAATAACATGAAGCAATTTTTCTCTCCGTTGTCCAAGTACAGCCCCCACTGCAATGTCGCTAGCATCGCACATGATCTCAAAGGGTAGAGACCAATCAGGGGCAATCACAATGGGTGCCGACACTAGTTTATTTTTCAGTGTCTCAAATGCATCGGCACACTCTTTATTGAATACAAAAGTCCTGTCTTTAACCAACAAAGTGGTCAGCGGTTTGGCTATCTTCGAAAAATCCCTTATGAACCTACGGTAGAATCCCG
Organism: Vicia villosa; assembly: GCF_029867415.1. NCBI lineage: Eukaryota > Viridiplantae > Streptophyta > Magnoliopsida > Fabales > Fabaceae > Vicia > Vicia villosa. Next base: position 142,641,573 of record NC_081180.1, read on the forward strand.
CATGGCCTAGGAAACTCCGAATACCTTTCTCATTCACAGGTGGTGGTAATTTTGAGATAACCTCCACCTTAGCTTGATCAACTTCGATTCCCCTGTGGGAGATCTTGTGACCAAGCACAATGCCTTCTCGTACCATGAAATGGCACTTCTCCCAGTTTAGGATCAGATTACTTTCTTGACATCGCTGCAAAACAAGTGAAAGGTTAGCCAGACAATTATCAAAGGAGGAACCAAAAACCGAGAAGTCATCCATGAAGACTTCCATATGCTTTTCAAGCATATCAGCAAAAATAGAAGTCATGCATCTTTGGAATGTCGCTGGGGCATTACACAACCCGAACGGCATCCTTCTATAAGTGAAGATACCGTATGGGCAAGTAAAGGCTGTCTTCTCTTGATCCTCCGGTGCAACCGCAATTTGGTTGTATCCCGAGTACCCATCCAGAAAACAATAATAGTCATGCCCAGCCAATCTTTCTAGCATTTGGTCAATGAATGGCAATGGAAAGTGGTCTTTTCTTGTGGCCAGATTTAGTCTTCTGTAGTCTATGCACACCCGCCACCCAGTGACCGTTCTGGTAGGAATCAACTCATTCTTTTCATTAGCTATCACCGTTGTACCTCCTTTTTTAGGTACCACATGAACAGGGCTCACCCATGAACTGTCTGATATCGGGTAAATAAGACCTGCATCTAACAGCTTCACGACTTCCTTTCTCACCACCTCCTTCATAACTGGGTTCAATCTCCTTTGAGGTTGCACCACCGGTTTGTGATCTTCTTCCATGAGAATTTTGTGCATGCACATCGTAGGACTTATTCCCTTGAGGTCTTCAATTTTCCAACCCATAGCTCCCTTGAACTTTTTCAGAACTTCAATTAACTTGTCCTCTTGTATATTTTTCAAACTAGAGCTAATGATGGCGGGACATTTTTCTTCAGAATCAAGGAAAACATATTTAAGATTCTCCGGAAGCTGTTTCAATTCTGAACTTTTTGGCTTTTCTTCATTGCAACCCAATGCTATTGGTTGCCTTAGATCTTCCCACCTATGTGTTCGAGAACCTTTAAAGATAGGTTGAGTTTCCAACATTGATACCACCTCCAAGTCATTATCATTGGCTTCTTCATTTTCTCCAAAAATTGACATGCTCAAAACTCTTTCAAGAGGTAATTGCGATACACTCTCCACATGATCACTTTCTACCACTTGTTGGAGCACTTGTATATTGCTACTAGTGCCAATATCCTCTTTATGCTTCATGGTATTATGAACATTGATTTTTAACTCTTCATCATAAACCTTCAAAGTCAGAGTGCCCCCATCCATATCTATCATGACTCTCCCTGTTTCCAAGAATGGTCGTCCCAGAATTATCGGCATCTCTTCATCTTCTGGCATTTCAAGAATTACAAAATCTACCGGAAACACAAACTTATCCACTTTCACAAGGACGTCTTGGACTACTCCGTAAGGTTGCTTGACCGAATGATCTGCAAATTGGAGAGTCATCAGAGTGTCTTGGATTGCACCAATTCCCAACTTTTTGTAGATGGATAGAGGCATGAGACTGATACTTGCCCCCAGATCAATTAGAGCTCTCTTGAAAGATCTATCTCCAATAGTGCAAGGGATAGTTACTGCTCCTCTATCCTTCTTTTTCACTGGAATCTTCAGGCCCTGCAAAATAGCACTACAAGTTTCTGTTAGAATAATGGGATGGTCTGCAATGGTTCGCTTTTTAGTGATGATGTCCTTCATGAATTTGGCATAGGTGGGCATTTGCTCAAGTGCTTCCAACAACGGAATATTCAGCTCCAGCTTTTTGAATAATTCCAGGAACTTCTCAAAATTCTTTTCTTGCTGCCCCTTTTTCTTGTTTCTTTGAGGGTAAGGCAGCTTGACTTTTGGTGTTGGTGTTAACACTTTTTCTTTCGTAACCGGTGCTGGTGTTACCACTTCTTCTTCCACTTGCTCATTCTCTCTTATGTCCAGCTCCACCTCAAGCAATTGATCCTCACTCTCCGAATCCTTTTCCACCACTTCACGTGGTTTCCCTCTCCGTGTAGTGACGGCATTGATTTTTTGATTGTCTTTAGGATTAGTAACAGTTGCGCTTGGGAGGGCTCCTGGTGCTTGCGGAATTGCAAGGTGTTGAGCAATTTGACTCATTTGTACTTCAAGGTTCTTGATTGAGGCTCCAGTGTTCCTTAAATTGCTACGTGTCTCTTCTTGGAATTGGGAGCTTTGAGCGGCCATCTTTTCAATGGCAATTTCCCAATCCGCCTTTCTTGGACCCTGTGGTTGGTATTGTTGTTGAGGTTGCTGGTATGGTTGTTGTTGCGGACGATATTGTTGTCCCTGTGGTTGGTATTGTTGAGTCTGAGGTTGATATAATTGTTGTCCTTGAACCGGCTTCTGGACGTTTCCTTGCTGGTCTTTCCATGAGAAGTTCGGATGATTTTTCCACCCCGGATTATATGTGTTGGCATAAGGATTATTCTGCCTCAACATATGAATCTGCTCAACCTGTTCTTGCGTTGCCACACAATGCATAGCAAAGTGCGGTCCACCACATATTTCACAAAGAACCGCTTTAACTGGTTCCACCTGTGCCACTGTCTGAGTTCCAATATTCATCTTTTTTAACCTTCTCTCTACCTCTGCAGCAATCTGATCCTCCATCTTAACAACCTGCTCTGGCAACTTCAAATCAATTTTGCCCTCCGGTTGGCTCATGGTTCGATCATACAACTCAAGATGCTCATAGTAGCAATTGCCTCTATGATCCTTTTCATAACTGTGGCTGTAGCAAAATTTGTTGAACCACCAGCAGCGGTATCAATAAGCTGCTTTGTCTTAAGTCGCAACCCATTCACGAAATTCTGCATTTGCTCGGTAGCGTCCATGTTATGAGTAGGACATGCAGTCAAACATCTTTTGAACCTCTTGTATGCATCCCCCAATGATTCCCCCTCTTTTTGTTTGAAATTTACAATGTCGTATCTTTTTCGGATGAACACCGACGCAGGAAAATATTCATTGAGGAATGCCGTTTCCATCTCTTGCCATGTCGTGATACTTGCAGCCGGAAGTGAGTAAAACCACTCCTCTGCGTCATCAGTAAGTGTAAACGGAAACATAACAAGTCTCTTGGCCTCCTCTGAATGACCTTCGATCTTCAACGAAGTTGTCGTAGTGAGAAATCTCTGAAGATGCTTATTTGCATCCTCGTTTATTCTTCCGGAGAACGGCTTGCTCTCTAGCTGGCGAATGGTGGATGGATGCAATTGAAAATGTGCCACATTCACGGGTTGATTAACAATAGTCATCCGGTTGGGGTGAGCATTTGCCCCTCCATAGTCCCCTAACAATCTCTCCGCAGGAGGTTGATTTCCAGCCATGTTAACTGGTTCCTGAACTACCTCCCTGTCAAAGTCAGAGTCGCTGTGCTCCGAATGCACAGACACTTCGTCGTCGCTTTCCTGATGTGGAACACTGAGACTTGCACTTGGTGCTGCCAGTCTTTCAATTCTTGCCTTGCGGCGTCTCTCGTGCAGAGCTCTTTCTGGTTCTGTGTCAAAGGAAAATTTAGCTGAGGTCTGACCTCGCATAAACAGTTAGACAACAGTTAGAACAGATACAACTGCAATGAAATTAAAATAACGGATAAAAGTAAAATTTTGGTCGCAGAGCAACAAAATTTCAATTGACTTAAAGTTCGGCTTATAGTTTGGCAGTCCCCGGCAACGGCGCCAAAAACGTGATCGGAAAATAGCAAGTGTACTACTTTTGTTACCGATGTAGTTATTAAAATGGAGTAGAATCCAAGTATCGATCACAAGGACTGCGGATAAAATATAAACCAGGACTAAATTTTCAATTGAACAAAAAGCTATGGTTGGTTTTTGATTTGCTTGATAAAACTACTAACTGTTTATAATTAAAAACGATAAGTAAATGATGATTTGGTACACAAATGAGAAGGCATGCTAAGGTTGATGTATAAATCTTATGTAACTCCTTGAGAACACCGTTGTTCATGAAAAGATGTGACTACAATTGAGTATCAATTCCATAAAATGGTTTTCCCTAATTCCTTAGTGGAGAACTTATTAATACTTAAAAGTCAATTTCAATTCCTCAATAATTGAATTTAGTATTAAGGCATTATGCATCGTAATCTAGAATGAATGATCACTATGGTGAAATCCTTATTCCTAAGCGATTTACCGGTAATGTTTTGATTCAAAACGCATTAGAGTGGTGTGTCACGCCTAACCCTAATCATAGATCAACAAAATATTTTCCAATATGATGAAGCATGAAAATCTTTGAATCATAAACTCAAATTATAAAAACATCAAATTCATCACAACGGTTTTAACAAGTCATTACATGAAAAGATTTAGGGACATCACCCTAGCATAAAATAGTTTAGCTACTCATAGTGTTTAAGAAAATAACAAGAGTAAATGAAGTCATTACAAGAAATTATCGGTCGATATGATCTCCAATCGCGAGTGCTCTTGAAGATCTCTTCCAAAACCCTTGATTGCTTTTTCTCTGTAATTCTCTATGCTCAATGATCCAAGATGCCTGGTTCCTTCTTCCTGTTAGGTTTTAGTAGTGTTGGTAGTCATCCCTCGTATCCGAAAGGTCCAAAATACCCTTAATGAGTAAAAGGCTTTCAAAATATCACAAGTTGGAAATCTTCCCGCGCCTGCCAACACGGACCGTGTGCAGGAACACGGGTGCCCGTGTTGGTTAACTGCTCCTTTGCCAAAAAATCATTTTCTGCTCAGCTTTTCACACGGACCGTGTGCAGGAACACGGGTGCCCGTGTGAAACCTCTGCCTAGCCTTCAAAAACATCTTTCCAGCCATCTTTTGACACGGCCCGTGTGCATGCACACTGGTGCCCGTGTGAACCTTCTATTTGGCTCTTTCAGCTTCTTTTTTCGCCTCGGAGTGTCCTAAGTTCCTATCTCATTCCTGGGTCAACCTGGCCAACAACAAACTAACAACCAACGCATAAAATGGCACTTTTATAAAACTTAAGACACACTAATATGCAAAATTCAAACAACCGACAAATTAAGAAACTTATAATAAAACCTATAACAATGCCACTTAGTATTACCAAGATTATGACTTTTGGTCGGAAAAAGGTGCGGAAACTTACTAGAAATGGTGACCGATCAGTCAGCGAGTTGAAAATTCAGATGAATCAAATTATGGAAATCCTGCAAGTCTTGTTGAAGAAAGAATACAACATTCCTCCGATTATCACAAAGCAAGTGAATACTCCTTTAGCCTTTTCTGTTGCTACTCCAACACAGGGGAAACCATATGTTATGTCATGTGATTCATATTTTGGAGTAGAGAAGGAAACGCCTGTTTGCTTTCCTCGATCAGTGCTTCGTAGGACTCTGCATCAACATCCATTGTCTGTTCCTTCTCAAGGTAACAAAAAGCAGAAACAAGATCAGAATCGCGATAGGACTCATTTTGATCATATTCCTATGTCATACACTGAATTGTATCCTACATTGGTCCATAAAGGGTTGATCACAACAAGAGCTATGCCGCCTCCTCGAAATCCCCCCTCAAAAGGATTCTGACCTGATCTTCATTGTGAATTTCATCAGGGTGGTGCTGGCCATGATTTAGAAGGTTGTTATGCTTTGAAGACTAGAGTTCAAGAGTTGGTGAGATCAAAGATGTTTTCTTTCAAGGATATGGGTCCCAATGTTGTCACCAATCCTTTACCAGATCAGAGTGGCTGAAGACAAGTCAAAGCCCAATTTTCCTAAAGCCGAGTGTTTCAGACGAGATAGCTCATATTGGTTGCTGATTAGTCACTAGGCCTTGATTCTGTACTGTTTCTATTTCCTTTATGGTACTGTTTACTTTTAGACTTTGTTTGTTTCTGAATGGTGATTTTAATGAAATGAGCATTGCATATTTTGAATTCATTCACATCTGCTATGTTTATGCTTATGCTTTCTTTTACAAAACTTTTTCTTCCATTTGCTTTCTCTATCAAACTTGTGTTTTATGCAAAGATTAGAGGGAGGATGATGACAACGAAATACCCAAGTTGTTGAACTGTATGCTTTTGAATAAAACTTTGCTGATGATGTACAGGCATTGTTTCAATTCCCAAACACTGGAGAAATAAGGAAGTTAATCCCTTGTCAACCCCTCTGAGCCTTCGAAGTTGGTGTTTCTTTCTGTATGAAAAAACCCGCATTTTAAACCTGGGGCAGGGTAGTTCTCAATTAATTTGGCTGTGCATTCTATTTTAAGAGAATCATTCAGTACACCTTTCCACAAAGGTTTCAATCACAAGCTTTCCTCCGCATACATCAAGGAAATGTTGGAGATGCCAATCAAAAGCCAATGATGGTTCATCAATCATTAAGCAAGGCAGTCACTATCTTTCAAAAAAATATATGTATCAAAAAAAAATATATATATATATACAAAGAAAAGCCTGCTAAGTCAAAACCAAAAACGACTTAGGCAAAAATAAAGGCATCCCGCTGACTGTAAGTTCAAAATAAACAGTTCAGGCAAAAGTTAGGGATATCAAAAGAACAAAAAAAGAGAAGTCAATAAGTTCCTCAAGCAACAAAATGTTGTGACAACAAAAAGGAAGAAGTGACTGCCATCTCAAAAGTTCTCTTTGCTTGTGAGCTATCATCATTACAAAGGTGCAATCCAGAAGTCTTTTGGAACCTGAATGCGTGAGTTGAATTAACTGAGTTTTAGGACTGGAGATCATCACGAAGAAGGGGTGGGTACAATAAAAAATTTTGAGCCTTATATCCTTTGTTTTTGAAACCATGAACCTAGCCACGTTACAACCTTTAAAAGACCTAATTGAAGCAAGGTTTGTTTGAAAGCATACTACAACAAGGTTGCGTAAGCTGACTCCCATGAGATTTTCCAATCATTTGTTTTGATATCATGCCTTTGCTTTATCTTTCACTTTGAATGTCTTAACCTTTTATGTTTTGACCAATGATTCCATTTGCTTTACATCAATAACATCATTCCAATAATGATTTTGATTTCAAAAATATGTTTTGAGCATTGCATTAAAATTACCATTCTCGAATGAACATTTTATTTGCAAGTAAGCACTCATCTTTCAGGAAGTTCAAACAGTCGAGAAACTTGATCAGTGATCCTATCAGGGGCACGTTACTTCAAGATCCTGTTGTTCAGATGTTCATTCAAGATTTGTTGATCATAATATCATTTCAAGACTTGTACTGGGGCAAGCCATCCCAACATGCATTTAAAGAATTGGAGCCATAATCAGTTCATCCCAAATACAGTTCAACTGAAGCCATGATCAGTTAACTTACAACAATTGGTCAATCAGGGGTAATCTTCTTCAGTAATCCCCAAGCAGTTTTATCAGCCCCTCTCAAAGGATCATCGTTTTGATACAGTTACCGGTGTAATAGAAGTTTGTTTAAGCATCTTCTTCCCAAGCAGAGTTGGCAGAGTTCTCGTGTTGAGGAATCAGAGTTTTAATCTTGCCTCACAAAAGAGTCTCCCTCAGTTGTCACAAACAATTGCATTGCATTGATCATATATCATGCATAGAAAAATTCAACATCATGCATTGAAACAAATTTCATACTCATTTTCATTTTTCGAGGTCCTGTTGCTATCAACATCTTCACCTTGAGATCAAAACAGATACTTGTTTGTCTTGTCTGTCTAGTGTTGTTCTTAGATGTATCTTTTCTTCTTTCAGTGTCATTCCTGAAAGATTTCAATCATGTTTTATCTTGGTTCCCTTCAAACATGTTTTATCTTGATTGTCTCTAATCATGCTTTATCCTGATCGCTTTCAATCATGTTTTATCTTGGTTCCCTTCAATCGTGTTTTATCTTGATTGCCTCCAGTCATGCTTTATCTTGATCGCTTTCAACTGTGTTTTATCTTGGTTACCTTCAATCATGTTTTACCTTGATTGTCATTTGATGTTATCCAATCATGTTTTACCTTGATTATCCCTTAATGATATCCAATCATGTTTTACCTTGATGGACCTGTGATGATTATCTAATCATGTTTTACCTTGATTGTCCGTTGATGATTATCTAATCATGTTTTACCTTGATTATCCTTTGACGATATCCAATCACGTTTTACCTTGATTGTAAGTTGGTGTTGCCCAATCATGTTTTACCTTGATTGTCATTCGATGTTGCCCAATCACGTTTTACCTTGGTTGTCATTTGATGTTGTCCAATCATGTTTTACCTTGATATTCATTTGATGTAGTCACATTCATGTAGGCCTCAGATATTCTCTTCTCGAAGTTCAATCATGTTTTATCTTGAAAGCTTCTGTCGACTGTTTCTTTCTTTTGTGAAGTCCGATTCTATTCCTAGATGACGTATACCTTTTCCCCCAGTGGAATCCTTTCTTATCTCCCCAGTGGTGTTATATTTCTCTCTATTCCATAATCATACTTGATGCATCAATTAGCATCACATCATACCTTATGTTCAAAAATTGTGTGTTTTATATTTAAGTCTCTTCAATTACGTCGAGCCGAGGATTTTAACCCTCACATCTCTGGATAGAAGAAACTTAAATAGGGGCATCTGTCATACCCCAATTTTTGACCCTGAGATCATACATCATTTGCATATCAATCATCAATCAAGAGTTTCATCTTAAAGCTCTGCTCTCGGTGTTATGCTCACTTCATCTGTAAGGAGAATCATCAAGCACCAATGTTTTTTGTATATGTTGTTTTACTAACCAAAATACCAAAAATATTGCCTTGTGCTTTTGTATGTTTGTGTTTAGTAGGTACCAAGTCAAAGTATCCTTCAAGAAGGGCATTTTTCAACAATTTCTGTAACACCCCAAATCTACCCGGTAATTATAAACAAAATCAGAGTATTTTAAAATTTTCATACGATGAAATAGGATGTCACATTCGTCATTTAATTCACATACGACAATTATGTCTCCACGTAGATACATAGCACTTAAATGAAAGCGAACATATATAACATTAATTTAATCCTCAAAAACACTTCATCAAATAAATTACTTCATGCTATTTTATCCTATCATAGAAACCACACTGTGAATTAAACAACTGCTACAACAATTAATCCTGCTAATGATATAAGTTCATCAACTCAATTATATTAATTAAACTAATTAAATACTAAAGAACATTATGTCTCTACTAACCTGCAAGTATACACTAATTCTATTAATTTAATTAAATCCAGCCCCTGTGTTTCTAAAATCAAGGCTCCAGAAATTATTATGCTAATAATATACACTACTAATTATATAGTCTTCTAACTTAATTAATTGAAAATAAGCTAATTCAATTCTAAACTTTCTACTTATAATGAAGCATACATATACTTCTGTCCACACTAAATAACTATTGGCAATGATATAGTACCCAACCCACCAATTATAATCACGTAAGGCAAAGGAATACAAGAGAAAAGAAAAAAACAATAAAACACAAGTAACATGGTGTGACGACGGTCACAACCCTTCCTTCTCTCAAAATCCTTCCGTAATACCGCACCACCCATGTTATGCATAACAATTTATATTTTTCTTTTGCAGCAACAAATATATAACAGCATCACAGAGTCAATTTATTTATCAATTTCAGAGACATCGTAACAACACAGTACAAGACAAAGGCAATAATTTTAGCAACCTAACCTATATAAATCTATCATGTTCCCCTATTTATAGAGCAAAAACCCCACCCTTACCTTTTGGATCGAAGGTTGCTCTTAATCGTTCCGACCGAAAAACCCCAAGAATCCTCTTCCTCACGTTCACTGCTACGGCACCAAAACCTTATTTTTCTTCTCTTGCTAGCTCGCTCTTCTACCAATTATGTTATTGATCTAGTGTTTCTAAACCCTATACTTTTACCTCACTATTTGGGCCTCCACTCAAAACACACGTGCAACACTTATAGCCCAATAAATTTTATTTTATTAAAACTCCCTATTTACTTATCACCTCGTATTTTACGGTCTAATTTAATTTGCTCTAAAAATTCCCAAAATGATACACGACACTCTAATAATATTTCTAATACTAAAAATATCAAAAATCTTAATTAATTATCGATCCGCTATCCCGAACCCATTCCGACTAAATTGTCCCAAAATACGAAAATTTCACTAAATAGTCCAAACGTCTAAATTAAGCGAATAATCGATTTTCCGGGTGTTACAATTTCACTGTGCAAATCGATTTGCATAAGGTGTAAATCGATTTACACAACTGATTTTGCCCAGATTCTGCTTCTGCCATCAGTGCAAATCGATTTGCATAATGTGCAAATCGATTTACATAACTGTTTTTGCCCCAGATTTTGCCTTTTTCAGCAATGTAAATAGATTTGCATAAAGTGTAAATCGATTGCACCTGTGCGAATTTGGAAAAATGAAGGCAAATTTCAGATTTTGAAAGTGTTGACATCATTTGCAAGCATGGGAAGCATGACTTAGCTCTTGTATTTGATTACCTACATCATTTTATCATAAACCCTCATGTGATTGCATCAAGACCATTGGATCTCATTTTTGGCTCCAAATCCTTTTCCCAAGCCTAATTCTATTTTCCAATCCTAACTCCAAACCACAAAAATTCCCAAGCCTAGCTCCTATAAATTGAGCCATTCCCCTCTTCATTTTTCAAGCTTTGATAGCCAAGAAAACTCTTGCTCTTTCTCTTCTCACCTCTTCCAAACCCCTCACTCAAAGCTCTTGTTTCTTCCATAAAAATTAGTGAGTTACACCTTGAACCTCACTAATGTAGAGCTAAACCTCAACCTAAACACTACTTTCTTCATCAATTATGAGAGATCAAGGCTTGTGGTTGTGTGTTCTTGAAGGAGATTCAAAGTTTGTGGAAGATTTGGTAAAATTCTAGATCCTTTCCATAATTCAAGATGTGATCCATTGTTGTTTATGTTTGATGCACCTTTGGTGCTACATTGATGAGTTTTGCTTGCTTACTTGATACATTTTCGTGCACAAATTGATCCAAGATCACAAGGTGTTTGGTTTTATGTTTAAACAAGTTTTCTTCTCTTGATTTGCTGTTTTTTTGAAAAACTGTGTTGTGCAAATCGATTTGCATCTGGTGCAAATCGATTTACATAACTGAAAAACTGCGCAGATTTGAAAACAGAGCTATGCAAATCGATTTACACTCTGTGCAAATCGATTTACATCTGAGCAGAATGTGTTTTTTGCCTTTTTTGACTTGTTTTTGGTTCTAACTCATCTTCTACTCCATTCTTTTGATATTTTCTTTGAATCACAAGTTAGAGGCCTAATTTCTCTCTAATTTCAATGGACTTAGGGCGTCGATAGGATGAGAATCCAAATCCGCAAAATTAAGTGATTGAAATTATGGATGAAAGGAGCTTTTAATGTGGTTCCATCTTTTGTTTCTCTTTATTTTGATCGATGAAAGTCTTAATACCTTGAGAATTCTTATGGATTCTTGGTAAAGACTAGATCACTCACCATTTTTCTTTTCGTGCGGTATTGCTTTCGGAGAGTGATCTACATATCGCTTCTCTCGCATGCATTAGCACATAAAGTTTTGACCGGCCTCGTTGTAGGGTGATTTCTACATAAATCACTTGGCGATCTGCTTAACATAGCGCAATATTTCGTGTCCCGAATTAAAAAAAGGATCAAATATGGAAGAGAATTGTATGCGGTTGATTTAAGACTTGTGGAGGTTTTTATCGTGTAGTCGCTATGATTTTATCAAGCTTCTGATAAACCCCATTGAATTTAAATCCGAGAACATCATTCACTCACCATCGATCTTTATTACTAACTTTGATAACATACTTGACAAGTTTCAAGATGGTTATCTTTAACATCTAACAATTGACTTTAATTTCCGCAATTTACTATACCGCTCTTTATATTTCTCGCTTTATCGCTTTATTTTATCATTTCATCATATTTACATTCCGCCATTTTCCTTTTGTCCATTTGGACATATGTTTATGCTTCCGCTATTTTTCTTTTGTCCACTTGGACCATACTTTACTTTTATGCTAAAACACTAATAAATAACAAAATCTAAAAAAACACCTAAGGCTCTCTTTTGGACTATTGGTTACTATCCCTAGCATTTTGGAGATTCGGACTTATGGACTTAGTACCTCTGGACCCTTATGATATTGTTACTCTGCTGTTATTTTGTCTGTCTGGCATTGGATTGTTGTCTGTTTATGTGTGCAGGTATTTCCTTGAAATCCCTTGATGGTTAATTCCAAGGCATTGATATAAGGATTTTACCCGAAAACAGTCGTTACTCTGCCCGATTTTCGTCAGAATTTTTAATGTGCTTAATGCAAAGTGGTGCTAAGATAATAAATTCATCTGGATCCCCAAATGATAATGTTGGTTTAGTATTGATAGTCCAAAGGATGGGAAATCTACCTTGACTCATAATGTCAAGTGTTGGCTTCTTATTTCGGTTAGACCGTTTCTTTCCTTAGCTTTTATTTTACGCAATAGGATAGCCTCTTCATCTCCTCCCACTTCTTAAATTTTCAAAATCTTCTCCCTTTTTCAAAAACCCTCTTATGTTTGCAATCTTTTCAAAACCTTTTCTTTAAAAATATCTTTTGCCCTTAGTGGCTTTTTCTTCAAAGTTTAGACACTGTTAATTGTCGAAAAGAGTGGTTATAGCCCACGATTTTGAAATTGATTGATATAATGAGATCTTTTCCGCGTGAGAGAGCTAGTGGCATACTCGTTGATTTTATCTGAGTTGGAGCCCTTCTTTCATTTGCGATGCAAAGAACTCGTTTGTTCTCATGCTCAAGATCAATGGCTGAGTATTTCTCTCCGACGACGATAAAGTGTTTATTCGTTATAAAACGTTTTCCCTTTAAGCGGAACTACATTAGCTCTGATTTCTCCATTGCACCGAGGAGGTATGTAGGCCCAAGGCTTAATGTCTTGCCGAGTTTATTTTAAAATAAAATAAATTGTTTTCTAGAACACACACAACACAGATTTTCAAAAAGGTTCCTGTGGAATACCACAGATATGAGGGGTGCTTAAAACCTTCCCCTTGTATAAACAACACCCGTACCTAAGATCTCTTCTTTTTGTTTTAAAAACAAACTTTGGGTTTTATTCGTTCTTTTCCCTTTTCCTTTGGAAACAATAAAGCGCGGTGGCGACTTTCACTGAAATATTGATTCGAGTCAATCCCATGGCTTCGATATCAGATTTTCCCCGCTACAGAAAAAATGGCGACTTCACTGGGGATCCAGTTTTAAGTGTGTTAAGCCTATTTTTGTTTATCTGTGTGTTTTACCTGTATATACTATTGTGTGCTTTGTTTGTTTATTTTTTTTTTCTTTTTGGTGCTCGATGGTTCCTATGTGATGAGAAAAAGTTCTAACCCGGACTTTGGTGAGTAACTTGAGATAGGAGGTGGTAAGACCAATAGTCGTATGTCAGGAGCAATCCTTAGCATGAGCGTTATATGGTGGAACCCCAATCAGTGGAGGCCTCATGGAAGGTAGTAGATGTTGTTACGAATCATCGTAAGAACGCTATTACTTTCAATAGTGAGTGTCCGTAGAAAGATAATCAACTCACACTATCATTAATATCATTCATCTAATATTATGGATTTGGTCCTTTCAAACCTATCAACATCCTAGATCCAATGATATTAATGAAGTGGAGGAAGAAGGAAGCCAAAACAAGCATAAAAAAGGCAAAAAACACATTTTGTCCCAGGGGAAATCGATTTCATGCAAGGGGAAATCGATTTCCATAGTGCAGGTTTTCAAACCTGGCGCAGAAACGGAATGGAAATCGATTTCCCTAAGGAGGAAATCGATTTCCTCTGTGCAGTTTTCAAAAAATCAGCATTAGGAAGCATAAAACTTGACTTAAGCAAACATACAAACACCTTATGATCACATATCAATTGGAGCACGAATTTTCCATCAATTCACCATCAAATAGGACCAATATAGCATCAAAGATGCATCACATACAAGCACAAAAGAATCACATTATGATGGATGAATAAGGGTGAAGAAAATTACCAAATCTTGAACAAAACTTAGATCTACTTCAAGAATCACCAACACAAATCTTGATCTCTCAACAATTGAAGAAAAAAGAGTGAAATGGATGGTGGTTTAGCTCAAAGTTTGTGAGGTTCAAGGTGTGACTCACAAACTTTATGAAAGAAAAAAGAGCTTTGGTGAATTTGGTAGGGATGAGGAGAGAAATTGCAAGGGGTTTATTGGCTTTCCAAGCTTGAGAAATGAATTTTCAAGAACTTTTTTGGCTATCAAAAGCTTCAGAAATGAGGGAGTAGAGACCTCTATTTATAGGATGGGAGCAAGAGTAGTGGTAGTTTGGTCTTTTTGCATTTGGTAATTAACTTGTGTTTAATTGGTGTTTAAATGGTATTTAAATGGTATTTATATGGTAAAATGAAAGGAATTAATTTTGATGAGGTGGAAAATTGGTAAAATAACAAAAATGCTCAAAGAAAAAGGTGCCAAAATGATGTCAAGCTTCCCTCTCTATTTTTTTTGAATTTCGCCCCAAGAAAATCGATTTCCCCAGGAGTGAAATCGATTTCACACTGTTCCAGAAGAGAATTTGGCGCAAAATACACTAGGGAAATCGATTTACCCAGGAGGGAAATCGATTTCATGCTGTCCAGAATGTGATTTTGTTGAAAATTGCTGCAGGGAAATCGATTTACCCAGTAGGGAAATCGATTTCATCAATCCAAAATATGAAAAATGCCTTGTTTATTGCATGTCTTGGCTTGGTACCTACAAAACAAAAGCCTGCAAAGAAACAAAGCAATATTTTTGGTATTTGGGTTAGTACAATATGCATACAAGATAAACAATCATTGGTGCTTGATGGTCCCTCTCATTGATGAGGTGAGTGCAACACCACAAACAAAACTTCCAAGTGAAGCTCTTGATTAATGATTGCGATATGAATGATATAGGACCTTAGGGTCAAAAATTGGGGTATGACAGATGCCCCTATTTAAGTTTCTTCTATCCGGAGATGTGAGGTTTAAAATCCTCAGCTCGACGTAATTGAAGAGACTTAAATATAAAACACACAATTTTTGAACCTAAGGTATGATGCGATGTTAATGGATGCATCAAGTATGATTATAGAATAGAGAGGAGTATAATACCACTGGGGAGATAAGAAAGGATTCCACTGGGGGAAAAGGTATACGTCATCTATGAATAGAATCGGACTTCACAAAAGAAAGAAACAGTCCACATAAGCTTTCAAGATAAAACATGATTGGACTTCGAGAAGAGAATATCTGAGGCCTACATGAATGTGGCTATATCAAATGAATATCAAGGTAAAACATGATTGGACAACATCAAATGACAACCAAGGTAAAACGTGATTGAGCAACATCGAATGATAATCAAGGTAAAACATGATTGGATATCGTCAAAGGATAATCAAGGTAAAACATGATTGGATAATCATCAACGAACAATCAAGGTAAAACATGATTAGATAATCATCACAGGTCCATCAAGGTAAAACATGATTGGATGTCATTAAGGGATAATCAAGGTAAAACATGATTGGATAACATCAAATGACAATCAAGATAAAACATGATGGAAGGTAACCAAGATAAAACATGGTCGAAAGTGATCAGGATAAAGCATGATTAGAGACAATCAAGATAAAACATGATTGAAGGGAACCAAGATAAAACATGGTGGCGATCGGGATAAAGCATGATCAGAGACAATCAAGATAAAACATGATTGAAGGGAACCAAGATAAAACATGGTGGCGATCGAGATAAAGCATGATCAGAGACAATCAAGATAAAACATGATTGAAGGGAACCAAGATAAAACATGGTGTAAATCTTTCAGGAATGACACTGAAAGAAGAGAGAGAAATCAAAACATCCAGGAATGGCCCTAAATGAAGAAAGGATACATCGAGGAACAATAATAGACGGACAAGACAAACAAGTATCTGTTTTGGATAGGTGCCAAGTAAGTTGGACTTTGATCTCAAGGTGAAGATGTTGATAGCAACAGGACCTCGGAAAATGAAAATGAGTATGAAATTTGTTTCAATGCATGATGTTGAATTTTTCTATGCATGATATATGATCAATGCAATGCAATTGTCTGTGACAACTGAGGGAGACTCTTTTGTGAGGCAAGATTAAAACCCTGATTCCTCAACACGAGAACTCTGCCAACTCTGCTTGGGAAGAAGATGCTTAAACACACTTCTATTACACCGGTAACTGTATCAAAACGATGATCCTTTGAGAAGGGCTGATAAAACTGCTTGGGCATTGCTGAAGAAGATTGCCCCTGATTGAGTGATTGTTGTAAGTTAACCGATCATGGCTTCAGCTGAACTGTACTGGGGATGAACTGATCATGGCTTTAGTTGAACTGTATGTTGGGATGGCTTGCCCCAGTATAAGTTTTAAAATGATATTCTGATCAACAAAACTTAACTGAACATCTGAACAACAGGATCTTGAAGTAACGTGCCCCTGATAGGATCACTGATCAAGTTTCTCGACTGTTTGAACTTCCTGAAAGATGAGTGCTTACTTGCAAATAAAATGTTCATTCAAGAATGGCAATTTTAATGCAATGCTCAAAGAATATTTTTGAAATCAAAATCATTTTTGGAAAGATGTTATTGATGTAAAGCAAATGGAATCACTGGTCAAAACATAAAGGTTAAGACATTCAAAGTGAAAGATAAAGCAAAGATATGGTATCAAAACAAATGATTGGCAAATCTCATGGGAGTCAGCTTACGCAACCTTGTTGTAGTATGCTTTCAAACAAACCTTACTTCAATTAGGTCTTTCATAGGTTGTAACATGGTCAGGTTCACGGTTTCAGAAATAAAGGATATAAGGCTCAAAATTTGATTGTACCCATCCCATCTTCGTGATGATCTCCAGTCCTAAAACTCAGTTAATTCAACTCATGCGTTCAGGTTCCAAGAGACTTATGGAATTGCACCTTCGATAATGATAGTTCACAAGCAAAGAGAACCTTTGAAATGGCAGTCACTTCTTCCTTTTGATATCACAACATTTTGTTGTTTGAGGAATTTATTGACTTCTCTTTTTTCATCTTTCTTTTGATATCCCTAACTTTTGCCTGAACTGTTTATTTTGAACTTACAATCAGCGGGATGCCTTGATTTTTGCCTAAGTCGTTTTTGGTTTTGACTTAGCAGGCTTTTCTTTGTATATATATATTTTTTTTGATACATTTTTTTTTGAAAGATAGTGGCTGCCTTGCTTAATGATTAAGATGAACCATCATTGGCTTTTGATTGACATCTCCCACATTTATTTGATGTATGCGGAGGAAAGCTTTTGATTGAAACCCTTGTTGAAAGGTGTACTGAATGATTCTCTTAAAATAGAATGCACAGCCAAATTAAATGAGAACTCCCCTGCCCCAGGTTAAAAATGCGGGTTTTTTCATACAGAAAGAAACTCCTACTTCGAAGGCTCAGAGGGGTTGACAAGGGATTAACTTCCTTATTTCTCCAGTGTTTGGGAATTGAAGCAATGCCTGTACATCATCAGCAAAGGTTTATTCGAAAGCATACAGTTCAACAACTTGGGTATTTCGTTGTCATCATCCTCCCTCCAATCTTTGCATAAAACACAAGTTTGATTGAGAAAGAAAATGGAAGAAAAAGTTTTGTAAAAGAAGGTATAAACATAGTAGATATGAATGAATTCAAAATATGCAATGCTCATTTAATTAAAATCACCATTCAGAAACAATCAAAGTTTGAAAGCAAACAATACAATGAAGGAAATACAAACAGTATAGAAACAAGGCCTAGTGACTAATCAGCAACAAAGATGAGCTATCTCGTCTGAAACACTTGGCTTTAGGAGACTATCTGGCTTTACTTGTCTTCAGCCACTTTGATCTGGCAAAGGATTAGTGACAACATTGGGACCAACATCCTTGAAAGAGAGCATATTTGATCTCACCAACTCTTGAACTCTTTCCTTCAGAGGGAAACATCTTTCTAAATCATGGCCTGCTGCACCTTGATGGAAAGGACAATGAAGATCAGATCTGAAACCATCAGGGAGAGGATTTCGAGGAGGCGGCATAGCTCTTGTTGTAATCAACCCTTTCTGGACCAAAGCAGGATACAGTTCCGTATAAGTCATGGGGATAGGATCAAAGTCGACCCTATTACGAATCTGAATCTATTTAACAGCTTGAGGTTGAGGAACTTGAACTCGCACAGGAGCGACAGTGGCTACATAAGGTTGATCACCATTTTGAGGTCTACGACGAGATCCCCTTCTGTCATCTGACACAACATTAGTCTCATTCTCCTTCTTCTTGTGGAAGTTTCCATAAGGTTTCTTCGATCCACCAGAAGATTCAGCAACATGAGTAACTTTCCCATTCTTGATTCCTTCTTCAAGTCTCTGACCAATGGTAACCAAGTCTGTGAAGTTCGAAGATACACTACCCATCATTTTCTCCCAAAAGAAAGGTGAGAGAGTGTCCATAAACATGCCAGTCAGTTCCTTTTCAGCTAAAGGTGGCTCCACTTGAGAAGCTAGCTCTCTCCAGCGTTGAGCTCACTCCTTGAAAGATTCTTTCTCTTTTTGAGACATGTTTTGCAGTTGTCGGCGATCAGGTGCCATGTCCAGATTATACTTATATTGCTTCATGAAAGCATCAGTCAGATCTTAGAAGCAGTGATTGCGACTCTTCTCAAGTCCCATATACCATTTCAGCGAAGCTCCACTCAAACTATCTTGAAAGCAATGGATAAGCAATTTATCATTCTGGGTATAAGCAGCCATCTTGCGATAGTACATGGTCAAATGGATTCTTGGGCAAGTGTTCCCTTTATATTTCTCAAACTCAGGAGTCTTGAATTTTGCGGGCATGACAAAGTCGGAAACCAAACACATATTCTCAGCAGCAACCCCAAAGTAATCATTTCCTTCCAAGGCTCTCAGGCGTTTTTCTAAAGTATGATACTGCTCTTTGACATCTTCAATGTCTCCAGCATCTCCTTGACTTCCATTTTGGGAACGGGCAGCTTGATATTCAAACAGAGGATTCACATAAGTAGGCTGAGCAACAGTGTGCACAATAGGCTGATATTCAGTGAAGACAGGAGCATGAAACATTGGATTTGAAGCTTGACCAATCACAAGTTGTGAAGATTGACCAATACCAGGAGTCTTCTCATAGGGGGGAATGTAACCAGGTGGCAAACCAAACTCAGGCCATGTAGAAGGTGGTTGTTGAGTAGGTTGAGGGTCAACATCAGCACTTGAGACTTCAACAATGACAGTCTTCTGAGGCGGTTCTCCTCTAGCAATCAAAACTTGCAGCATCTCAGTTAGCTTGGTCATGCCTGACTTCAACTCATCAATTTCCATCCTGACCTCTGCATTGTGTTGCTCTTGGTATTCCATTCTCAATCTAACGTTGGCTCTAGTTTCGTACTTGTGTGGAGGAATCAGCTTGACGGTAGACAGACAAACTCTGAAGATGGAGACAGACAAGGATAAGTTTTCTGGACAACCTAGATGTATGTATGCAAATGATGCATTTATTGTTGTCGCTTTTTATTTATTTGATTTTCAAGGAATTCAAGTTATTAATTTGTAAACATCAAAACATGAAGGAGGTAAATCCTATACTGGATCAAAGCTTTGATCAAGTTATCATCAAGATCAACCATCCATTTTGGTGGATTAGAGTTTTCACCTCATCGACACCCAAGATCCATTGAGTTTGATGAAACTTATGATGTTTACAAAGAAAGACCTATGAGTTCCTTGGAAATCAAATGAATGCATGGATGCATGGTTTATGCATCAATCACAATCAAGATCACACATGGCCGCACAAACAAAGTTCAAAGGTTCGACGTCACGAGCATGGAGTCAAAGTTAAGAACCACCCACAAAGGTATGTACTAGGGAATTTTGTACCTGCCGAACGGGTTCTACAAAGGTTCCCAGAGTTTTCAATCTTCTATCGGATACTACCGGCTCGCACAATTGCTCATGGGCGCCAATAATATGCCTAAAAAGACCTCGTCTGAGCGTAGCATCGCATGACAACAAGCTCAAATTGGTACTCGAACTTGTGTCTGCGCTACATCCTAAAAAGGCTTAGATGGGTTAAAAGGGTTCTAGGCCATTCAGCTTCTACGGACACTCACTATTGAAAGTAATAGCGTTCTTACGATAGTTCGTAACAACATCTACTACCTTCCACGAGGCCTCCACTGATTGGGGTTCCACCATATGATGCTCATGTTAAGGATTGCTCCTGACATGCAACTATTGGTCTTACCACCTCCTATCTCAAGTTACTCACCAAAGTCCGGGTTAGGACTTTATCTCATCACAGAGGAACCATCGAGCACCAAAAAGAAAAAAAAGAAAAAAAACAAACAAAGCACGCAATAATATATACAAATAAAACACACAGATAAACAAAAATAGGCTTAACACACTTAAAACTGGGTCCCCAGTGAAGTCGCCATTTTTTCTGTAGCGGGGAAAATCTGAGATCGAAGCCATTATATTGACTCGACTCAATATTTTAGTGAAAGTCGCCACCGCGCTTTATTGTTTCCAAAGGAAAAGGGAAAAGAACGAATAAAACCCAAAGTTTGTTTTTAAAACAAAAAAGAAGAGATCTTAGGTACGGGTGTTGTTTATACAAGGGGAAGGTTTTAAGCACCCCTCATATCTGTGGTACTCCACAAGAACCTTTTTGAAAATCTGTGTTGTGTGTGTGCTAAAAAAATGGTTTATTTTATTTTTAAAATAAGCTCGGCAAGACGTGAAGCCTTGTGCCTACATACCTCCTCGGTGCAATGGAGAAGTCAGAGCTAATGTAGTTCCGCTTAAAGGGAAAATGTTTTAAAAATGAATAAACACTTTATCGTCGTCGGAGAGAAATACTCAGCCATTGATCTTGAGCATGAGAACAAATGAGTTCTTTGCATCGCAAATGAAAGAAGGGCTCCAACTCGGATAAAATCAACGAGTATGCCACTAGCTCTCTCACGCGGAAAAGATCTCATTATATCAATCAATTTCAAAATCGTGGGGTATCGCTACTCGTTTCAACGATTAGTCGTGTCTAAACTTTTGAAGAAAAGGCCACTAAGGGCAAAAGATGTTTTTAGAGAAAGGTTTTGAAAAGATTGCAAACATAAGAAGGTTTTTGAAAAAGGGAGAAGATTTTGAAAATTAAAGAAGGGGAGGAGATGAAGAGGCTATCCTATTGCGTAAAATAAAAGCTAAGGAAAGAAACGGTCTAACCGAAATAAGAAGCCAACACTTGACATTGTGAGTCAAGGTAGATTTCCCATCCTTTGGAATATCAATACTAAACCAACATTATCACTTAGGGATCCAAATGAATTTATTATCTTAGCACCACTTTGCATTAAGCACATTAAAATTCTAACGAAAATCGGGCAGAGTAACGGCTGTTTTCGAGTAAAATCTTTATCTCAATGCCTTGGAATTAACCATCAAGGACTTTCAAGGAAATACCTGGATACACAAACAGACAACAATCCAATGCCAGACAGACAGAATAACAACAGAGTAATAATAGAACAAGGGTCCAGAGGTACTAAGTCCATAAGTCCAAATCTCCAAAATGCTAGGGATAGTAACCAATAGTCCAAAAGAGAGCCTTAAGTGTTTTTTTAGATTTTTGTTATTTATTAGTGTTTTAGCATAAAAGTAAAGTATGGTCCAAGTGGACAAAAAGAAAATGGCGGAAACATAAACATAGTGTCCAAATGGACAAAGAGAAAATAGCGGAATATAAATGTCCAAATGGACAAAGGAAAAATAGCGGAATGTAAATATGATGAAATGATAAAATAAAGCGATAAAGCGAGAAATATAAAGAGAGCAATATAATAAATTGCGGAAATTAAAGTTAGTTGTTAGATGTTAAAGATAACCATCTTGAAACTTGTCAAGTATGTTATCAAAGTTAGTAATGAAGATCGATGGTGAGTGAAGGATGTTCTCGGATTTAAATTCAATGGAAATTTATCAGAAGCTTGATAAAATCATAGCGACTACAAGATAAACCTCCATAAGTCTTAAATCAACCGCATACAATTCTCTTCCATATTTGATATTTTTTTATTCGGGACACGAAATATTGCGCTATGTTAAGCAGATCGCCAAGTGATTTATGTAGAAATCACCCTACAACGAGGCCGGTCAAAACTTTATGTGCTTATGCATGCGAGAGAAGTGATATGTAGATCACTCTCCGAAAGCAATACCGCACGAAAAGAAAATAGGTAACGATCTAGTCTTTACCAAGAATCCATAAGAATTCTCAAGGTGTTAAGACTTTCATCGATCAAAAGAAAAAAAAGGAGAAGATGAAAATAAAATGCATAAAGATAATCAACTCACACTATCATTAATATCATTCATCTAATATTATGGATTTGGTCCTTTCAAACCTATCAACATCCTAGATCCAATGATATTAATGAAGTGGAGGAAGAAGGAAGCCAAAACAAGCATAAAAAAGGCAAAAAACACATTTTGTCCCAGGGGAAATCGATTTCATGCAGGGGGAAATCGATTTCCATAGTGCAGGTTTTCAAACCTGGCGCAGAAACGGAATGGAAATCGATTTCCCTAAGGAGGAAATCGATTTCCTCTGTGCAGTTTTCAAAAAATCAGCATTAGGAAGCATAAAACTTGACTTAAGCAAACATACAAACACCTTATGATCACATATCAATTGGAGCACGAATTTTCCATCAATTCACCATCAAATAGGACCAATATAGCATCAAAGATGCATCACATACAAGCACAAAAGAATCACATTATGATGGATGAATAAGGGTGAAGAAAATTACCAAATCTTGAACAAAACTTAGATCTACTTCAAGAATCACCAACACAAATCTTGATCTCTCAACAATTGAAGAAAAAAGAGTGAAATGGATGGTGGTTTAGCTCAAAGTTTGTGAGGTTCAAGGTGTGACTCACAAACTTTATGAAAGAAAAAAGAGATTTGGTGAATTTGGTAGGGATGAGGAGAGAAATTGCAAGGGGTTTGTTGGCTTTCCAAGCTTGAGAAATGAATTTGCAAGAACTTTTTTGGCTATCAAAAGCTTCAGAAATGAGGGAGTAGAGACCTCTATTTATAGGATGGGAGCAAGAGTAGTGGTAGTTTGTTCTTTTTGCATTTGGTAATTAACTTGTGTTTAATTGGTGTTTAAATGGTATTTAAATGGTATTTATATGGTAAAATGAAAGGAATTAATTTTGATGAGGTGGAAAATTGGTGAAATAACAAAAATGATCAAAGAAAAAGGTGCCAAAATGATGTCAAGCTTCCCTCTCTATTATTTTTTGAATTTCGCCCCAAGGAAATCGATTTCCCCAAGAGCGAAATCGATTTCACACTGTTCCAGAAGAGAATTTGGCGCAAAATACACTAGGGAAATCGATTTACCCAGGAGGGAAATCGATTTCATGCTGTCCAGAATGTGATTTTGTTGAAAATTGCTGCAGGGAAATCGATTTACCCAGTAGGGAAATCGATTTTATCAGTCCAAAATATGAAAAATGCCTTGTTTATTGCATGTCTTGGCTTGGTACCTACAAAACAAAAGCCTGCAAAGAAACAAAGCAATATTTTTGGTATTTGGGTTAGTACAATATGCATACAAGATAAACAATCATTGGTGCTTGATGGTCCCTCTCATTGATGAGTTGAGTGCAACACCACAAACAAAAATTCCAAGTGAAGCTCTTGATTAATGATTGGGATATGAATGATATAGGACCTTAGGGTAAAAAATTGGGGTATGACAACTACGTTGAGATATTCGCCTGGTCCTATGAAGATATGCCTGGCCTTGACACGGACATTGTGGTTCATCGCCTGCCAATCAAAGAAGATAGCACTCCAGTTAAGCAGAAACTGCGGAGGAGTAGGCCCGATATGTCAAAGAAGATCAAAGACGAGGTTGAAAAGCAATTCAATGCTGGATTTCTGAAAGTTGTGAGTTATCCTCCTTGGATAGCTAACATCGTGCCTGTGCCTAAAAAAGACGGGAAAGTCAGAATGTGTGTAGACTACAGAGATCTGAATCGGGCAAGCCCCAAAGACGATTTCCCTTTACCTCACATCGATGTACTAGTTGACAATACTGCACAATGCAAGATATTCTCCTTTATGGATGGATACTCAGGGTACAATCAAATCAAGATGGCGCCTGAAGAAATGGAAAAAACAACCTTCACAACACCTTGGGGAACCTTTTGTTACAAAGTAATGCCCTTTGGTTTAAAGAATGCAGGAGCAACAGATCAGCGCGCAATGGTGGCGCTGTTCCATGATATGATTCATCAGGAGATAGAGGTTTATGTCGATGATATGATTGCAAAGTCCAACACCGAAGAAGAACATCTGGGTCATCTGCACAAGCTGTTTGACAGACTCAAGAAATACAGGTTGCGACTGAATCCGAACAAGTGTACCTTTGGAGTAAGATCCGGCAAACTCTTAGGTTTCATCGTCAGCAGCAAAGGTATTGAGGTTGATCCTGCCAAGGTCAAAGCCATTCAAGAAATGCCTATACCCCGTACCGAGAAACAAGTCAGAGGATTCTTGGGACGTCTGAATTACATAGCCAGATTTATTGCCCATATGACTACTACTTGTGTGCCGATCTTCAAACTGTTGAAGAAAGATCAAGTGGAAAGATGGAATGACAAATGCCAGTTAGCCTTTGATAAGATCAAAGAATATCTTCAAAAACCGCCAATCTTGTTACCACCAGTGGAAGGAAGACCTCTGATAATGTACCTAACAGTGTTAGAAGATTCAATGGGGTGTGTACTGGGGCAACATGACGAGTCCGGCCGAAAGGAGCATGCAATCTACTATCTTAGCAAAAAGTTTACCGATTGTGAAACAAGATACTCACTGCTCGATAAAACTTGTTGTGCCTTAGCATGGGCGGCTCGCCGACTAAGACAGTATATGCTAAACCATACCACTTTCCTAATCTCCAAAATGGATCCTATCAAGTATGTGTTCGAAAAACCTGCTCTCTCTGGAAGAATAGCAAGATGCAAATGATCTTAGTACACTTCACAAAAAGCAATCAAAGGAAGTGTGGTAGCTGATCATCTGGCTCATCAAGCAGTGGATGATTATCAAGCATTGAACTTTGACTTCCCAGATGAAGACATTATGCAAGTCACTGATTACGAGCAACCAGGACCGGAAGAAGGACCCAAGCCAGGATCCCGATGGACTATGGTTTTTGATGGAGCTTCTAATGCACTCGGCAATGGCATCAGAACTGTGATCATTTCCCCTGCAGGAGGTTATACACCATTCACTGCCAGGTTATGCTTCAACTGCACTAACAATATAGCCGAGTATGAAGCATGTATTCTGGGTCTCAAAGCTGCAATCGATCTAAGAATCAAGTTCCTGGAGGTCTACGGAGACTTGGCGCTTGTGATTTATCAAGTCAAAGAGGAATGGGACACGAAGCACCCGAATCTAATTCCTTACAAAGAATATGTGCTGAGTTTGATTCCTTACTTTGAAGAAATCACTTTTGAACATATCCCGCGCGAAGAAAATCAACTAGCTGATGCCTTAGCTACCATGTCATCCATGTTCAAAGTCAGGTGGGACAACGAGGCGCCGATGATCACCATTTACAGACAGGATGAACCAGCCTATTGCAATGAGATCAATGCCGAAGGAACGGAAGAAAAACCATGGTTCCATGAAGTAAAAAGATATCTCGAAACTCAGGAGTACCTTGAAGGGGCATCCATTAACGATAGAAAGTTTCTAAGAAGATTTGCTGCCAAATTCTTCCTAAGTAATGGAACCCTATACAAACGCAACCATGACTCGACTTTACTTCGTTGTGTAAACAAGAAGGAAGCAAAACAGATTATGGAAGACATACACGATGGTGCTTTTGGTACTCATTCAAGTGGACATACAATGGCTAAAAAGATCCTAAAAGCAGGTTATTATTGGTCTACCATGGAGACAGACTGCCATCATCACTCCAGAACCTGTCACAAATGCCAGATATATGTCGACAAAGTACATGTACCTCCGGTCCCATTAAACGCCCTGACGGCTCCTTGGCCTTTTGCAATGTGGGGTATTGATATGATCGGAGAAATCAAGCCTACTGCCTCCAACGGACATCGTTTTATCCTAGTCGCTATTGACTACTTCGCAAAATGGGTAGAAGCAGCTTCATTTGCTTCTGTCACAAAAAATGTTGTGACCCGATTTATCAAGCATAATCTCATTTGTTGGTATGGCATCCCTGAAAGGATCATCACAGACAATGGCACAAATTTAAACAACAGAATGATTACTGAACTCTGCACACATTTCCAGATCAAACATCATAATTCCTCTCCATATCGACCAAAGATGAATGGCGCAGTGGAAGCTGCCAACAAGAACATCAAGAAAATCATACAAAAGATGACAGTAACCTACAAAGACTGGCATGAGATGTTACCTTTTGCTCTTCATGGTTATCGCACATCAGCACGTACTTCAACAGGGGCGACTCCATTCTCCTTAGTCTATGGTATGGAGGCAGTTCTTCCAATTGAAACTCAGATTCCTTCCCTAAGGATTATGAAAGAAGCTGATCTAGACGAAGACAATTTGATTCAGACTCAGTTGGACCAAATAAACTTGATTGATGAGAAGAGGCTCGCAGCTATTTGTCATGGTCAGTTGTACCAAAAGCGTATGATCAAAGCCTTCAACAAGAAAGTCAAAAGTCAAGCATACCAAACTGGTGGTTTGGTTGTTAAACGCATCATCCTACCACAAGGTGACCACAGGGGCAAGTGGACTCCCACTTATGAGGGACCATTTGTAATCAAGAAAATATTCTCCGGCGGTGCCATGTTGCTTTCCACTATGGATGGCGAGGATTTCCCACACCCTGTAAATGCGGACATAGTCAAAAAGTACTTCGCTTAAAGAAAAGCTCGCTAAGTTGAAAACCTGAAAGGGCAACTTAGGCAAAAATGAGCGTCTCGGTGGATTGAAAACCTGAAAAGGCGATCCAGGCAAAAATTAGAGACTAAATAAATATTATCCCGGTAGGTTGAAAACCTGAAAAGGAAGCCTAGGCAAAAGTTAGGGAATAAAGCGTACAACTATGTTCCGTTCAGCTACCTACTCACCTTCAAGGTTCAACACATCAAAGGCACCGAGCAGTCTAATCACTTTCTTCCAACAAGTGAGGGATGAGATACTCAAAGACAGATTGGCAATAGCAGAATTGAAACTTGACTGGATTGTTTTCACATAGCTATCTCTCTTTATAAGTACTTTTCAAAGTTTTATGACAATTTCCTACTACTAGGATTTTTGTCTCCTTGTACTAATCCGCCTATTATGGCTCTTTTTCAAAAATCAATGCAGCACATGCTTAAAATCAACGTTTTCACTTTTTCTGTTTTGAATACGTAAACGTCCCAATGATAATTTTGAATGAACATATGCATTTGAATATGATTGATGTTTATAAGAAAAATAGGAATAGCATTCAGGTAGTGTCCCAATCATCTGGACATCATCCCGAAACCAGTTTCAGAGGAAAATTCCCCCAACAGAGACGTATTTCTCAGCAAATTCCTCTATGAGATTTTTCTCTCCAACAAAATGATTCGAGAAATCTTATTCCCCAGCAGGGCTGTTCAAGATCACTATCCCCAGAAGGTGTGGTCTCCACACCAAGGCTTGGTCAAATAGTGCATCGGAGGATTATGCATCTTTCTCATTCCCATTCAAGGGGCATCAAAGTCGGAACTTTCAAATTACCTCTCATCCCTAAGCGGTAGTCAAAGATCCTTCAACAGAGCACCCTGGTTCTCAAAGAAGGTCCCCAGCCGAGTATACTCGAGCAAGACGACAGAAATTATCAACGATCACAATGCCTTCATTTCCAAATGGCTAGCAGGGATTTATTTTCCCAAACAGAAGCTTGATACGCTCAAAACAGCATACATCATGCATCATACATCATACATCATACACATATTCATACACAACATATAATGTTTCATGACAGACGCATACATAACATGCATATTTCTCCTTTAGTTCGAGAATCTCATACATTACATGCATCATAACATTGCATGTCACTAACTTGATTTTTTTCCAGGTGGACGAATATCCTCAGCAAAGTTGTTCTTGATCACATACAGTGTTCCCCTGAATTCTATTCAGACAAACATTCCTCTCAGATATAATCAAGCCGAAGGTTCATTCTGAAGAGATCTCTCTTTCAAAATCACCTATCAACTCAAAAACAAGCAACATAGATCTAAGTCGATACCTCAGACGGTTCCACAACGATCTACCATCAAAGATCTAAAGCTGATACCTCAGACGGTTCCAGAACGATCTACCATCAAAGATCTAAAGCTGATACCTCAGACGGTTTCAGAAAGATCAACCTTCAAAGATCTAAAGCTGATACCTCAGACGGTTTCACAACGATCAATCTTCAAAGATCTAAAGCTGATACCTCAGACGGTTCCCCATAGATCAACTTTCAAAATCTAAAGCGGAAACTTTGGACAGTTCCGTAACGATCAGCCTCCCAGACTTAAAGCGGTAACCTTGGACGGTTCCGAAACGGTCAACGCAGAGGTTTTCAAATCCTTCATCAAGATATAATCAAAGGATTCATTCTGATGAGCAAACCATCAATACATTCAATAGATGGCATCTGAAAGCCCATCTCAGGTAAATGTTATGATCTGCCAACAACATCTCTCAGACAATAGTCAAATGCAATTTCCAACGTCACTTCGATGGAGGTAAGTGCAAATTTTCAGGGCATCTAAAATATTCAATCATCTTCTACCTTCAGATTCCAAACAGTTTCTTCAGGTTTAAGAATATTGAATAGGGGCAACTGTTATACCCCAAAATTTGCCCGCATCTTTTTTCAGAAAGTAGGCAACAGACTTCTGTCTAAAAATTGAGAGTTTCATATAATCTTGGATTTTATTTCATAAATATCCTGATTTTATGAATACTCGGTTTTCAGAATTTTTCTTATACAGTATTTTGGTTCGCTGTTGAATTTATTCTTACGCAAACGCCAATTACTGTTTATCATTTCACACACGCTGTTTATTTGAGATTTATTTGCAGATAAATAGTACTGACGCAATTGGTAAAGAATTAAATCTTTTTGCAGGCGCAGAGTCCGGGGATTCAGACTGTACTGGTAACAAGTAAATTATTATTAGTTTTTGTTTCCCACTAATTTTTGTACTATATTCTATTATTTTCAAAAAAATCTTTTCCTTTCTTTTCAAATCTCTTTCTTTCAAAATCAAATCCTAACTTTATTCTATATATCTCTTCTTTCAAATCCTACTACCACTCAAATTTTCCTTTTTTGTACGAAATCACTTCATTCCCCAACGTCTCTATCCTTCTTTTCACTCTATAAATACCTCTCATTTTGTCCATAAAATCTCACATCAAATTCTAACTCATCTCTCAAATTTCTACTTCATATTCATTCTCTCTTCTTCCCCGGCAAAAATGGCGAAGCGGATGGAAACGTGTTTTCTTATGGTCATCACCGTCGTGGTGGTAATCATGTCCTTCTTCTGTCTGCATAATCCTGAAAAATGTGGACCTGGGTTGTTTACACTCCCAATCATCTATATGTTATTATTTGTAGCATGGGTTATTAATCGTCATTCTTAAAGTTTGTCGTATCTTTTATTTTTTAATGTACTGTTTATTTGTCGCACTGTTCATTAAATTATGTAATATTCGTACTGTCAGTATTAAATGTCGTACTGTTGTTTAATTATTAAGATAATATTTTGTGTGTTTTCTGCCAGTTAAATATTTATTTTTCTGTGCATTAAATGTTTTTCAGGGTTATTATCGATAATTTTGCTCGCATACAGTATATATTATTTATTTAGTATGTCTGTGTTTTTCTAACAACTCATGTAAATAAATTTCCACCATTAACACAATCAAAAAAACAAAAAGAAAAATTCACTTTAACTGCTACATTAATACCTGAACAGTCAGTTGACAGTCAGACCCGCTGACAGTGCAATTCTCCGTGTTTTGTACCATCAATCAAGTTCAACTTTTGCATTTCAAAATTCCAAGATTTTTGTTCTAGAAGTCTTCTGAATATCACATGATTAGCAGAGACTCATCACTGCACAAAAATCAGGTACGCTTAACTGTCTCCTATACAAACAGTCCCTAACTAGGGTTTCTTGTTTTTTTTTCAAGAGAACAAGTTTTTGAGACCTCAAATGGATTTCATGGACCTCCATATATCTCAAAGTACCACCATACAAATTTTCAAACTTCAATTCGCTCAGACGCACAGTCAGCAGCTCAAACAGTCAACAGACGACCCGTTTGACCAAAAAAGTCAACAGACAGTCAAAAATGAAATTTTTTGTCAACATCCATATCTTGTCAAAAGATTCATCATTTGATCATTGGTTGATCATAATTCATCAAGGAAAGATCAAAAATCAACAAAACCCTAAGTTTCAAAATTAGGGTTTTCTCCTAAAATGTCAACTGAACTTTGACTGGTCATAACTCTCTCATCCTTCATCCAAAAAATTCAAACCAAAGCTCATTTTGAAGGAAATTCAATTATATTTCAAATGCAATTGGTCCCATGGTCATTAGATTCACCATTTGAAAAATATGAACCAAGACATTACAGGTCATTTTCAAAGTCAACAAAAAGTGGTTTTTTGTCAAAGGCCATAACATCAAGATAACTTCTCCAAATGAAAAAAAGTTTCCAAAGTGGCTTGTAGAGGACATCTTGAGGTTTCCAAAAAGTACAAGAACTCCTTCATATGATAAAAATTGAGGGATTTGTGCCTTGTTGAAGTTGGCCTTTTTTTGGGAAAATGCATGAAATCAACATTGATCAAAAATGTTTTTTTTCCAAAAGAGACCAAATTTCCATGATCCAAACATGTTTCTAACAATGCTAAGGGCCTCCCATGATCAACCAAAGGCGCATAACATTTTATTTCTTTTTTTGGTTTAATTTTATTACATTTAAGTTGAAGACGAAGGCGTGGCGCCATCTGATTGGCCAGTTTGAAAAAGCGCGCGTTTTGTCTTATTCTCGGATCTGATGCTTCGCTGACTAGACTATTGCCATGCGCCACACGTCCTTGTCCATTAGATCATTTTAATTCTCTTATCTAACGCTCCTTGTCTTGCAGGTTCACCATAGACCCTAGGGGTTTGCCACACATGATTATTGTTTTATATATTTTCTATTTTATTTTATTTTCTTTACAAAATTAATTTAAAATAGTTTAAAAAATAAAAAAAATATATAATAAAAATATTTTTAGGTTTCTAAAATAATCTATTAATTTTTTACATAAAAAATATTTTATTTTTCTTAATAATTAAAATATTTTGCTTAATTAATTAGTATATATTTATATATTTGCTTCTTAATTATTTCAACCAATCAAAAAATCAGAAAAAAATTGTTCTTTATATTAAATTTAGTTTATATATTATAGACTAATTTTGCACATATTTAGTATAATTTTCTCTTTAAGTTTTAATTATTTGTATAATTATTTGTATAATTATATATTATTTAACTTAATAGTTTTCAAATCAATTTCAAAAACTCCAAAAAAACTAGTTTTGTTTTAAAATTAATTGACAAGTATTTTGAACATATTTTAAACTTAATTTTTAGGTTTAAATTTTATTTCTACCTTTTTCTCATTCTAATTAAATTAATGATGCATTAATTCTAATTAAAATCAATCAACAAAAAAATCCAAAAATATTTCTTTTATCTTATTGCAATTTAAATTCCTAGATAAAGTGAATAGGTTGTCAAATTCATGTAAATAGCGTAGTTTACATTTCCCGCACAATCGATGTAATAGCGTAGATTTACTTTCCGCATTTTACATTCCACATTTTAATTCCAGCACATATAAAACTACGTGTATGTCAAGAATAGAAACTGAAGCGTTAGATTACTAACTTCAAAGATAAAATATCTGAATCAAAACACAATCACATTTGCACCTCTTAGGGTAATCCCTCTTTTACTCTTTTCAAAATCAAAATCAAATTCTACTGTTTCAAATGCAAAAAATTGAACTTTCGTTTACATCCGGTGAAAGGAGAATTTTCTAAAGGAAATAGGAAAAGACCTTATAACTTAGGGTAGACCTCCTAATTTGCTTGCTCAAATCAAAACAAACAAATGTCTCATATACCGTTGTTTTTCAAAATAAAACTTT
Organism: Vicia villosa; assembly: GCF_029867415.1. Taxonomy (NCBI): domain Eukaryota; kingdom Viridiplantae; phylum Streptophyta; class Magnoliopsida; order Fabales; family Fabaceae; genus Vicia; species Vicia villosa. The sequence continues at coordinate 142,674,079 of NC_081180.1, forward strand.
CAAAAAAGACCATACTTGGTATATATCCAAACAAGGATCATTACGAAGTTAACGTTCTTTCTTTCAAAACATCTTTCGAAAGATAAAACATTTTGTATACATCCGCACAAGGATCATTACAAAATCAATTTACAAAGGTATTTTTGAAACCATATACAAGCATTTCAAGGCAAGAGAAAAATGATTCAAAATAAGTGAGCTAAGCAATCTAAGAGCCCATGGATAACCATTGATACAAAAGGTGCTAACACCTTCCCTTTGTATAACCAACCCCCTTACCCAGAATTTCTTAAAGGTCTTTTTCTGTTTCTTTTATAAACCTTTCCTTAATTGGATAAAATAAAAGTCGGTGGCGACTCTCTGATTTTTCAAAAACACAAAAGCAAAGAGAAGAGTGTCAGTTCGTATATCTCTCCACGAGAGGTACGGTAAAAAACCGAGGGCGACACCATGACACTTTTGTCATTTATTTTGTCATATACACAAATTTTATGTCATTCTTCATTTGCTAACCTTTTGAATTTGAAGTTTTACTTCCACTTAATTATAATAATAAATTGTGATTTATTGCAACTTCTTTTCAGCCACACTCATTCAACCAATAATAAAAAGCACATTTCCATTAATTTTACTCTATATGCAAAATCATTGTCAAAAAATAATTTTTAAATGTTATAATTTCTATACATAATCACAATATTATAATAAAATTTTAAAAAAACTACGTTATTAAGTATAATTTAAAAAAAAAAACATTAATTTTGTGAAGGCAGTAATATAAAGTTATTATTGAGATTAAAAAAAAAGTTTTTATTGAATTATATACTAAACACATTTTAAAATGGAAGGATCAATCAACTCAGTATCAACATTTTGAACAAATGTATCTTTAGTTAAGAAAAAATAAACGATAATCTAAAACAAAAAAATAAAATAAGATTTTGAATAAAATATATATTTTTTAATCATTTATTCTTATTCTCTTTCCAATAAATTGTGATTTAATTGTTAATTATTATATTATGATATTATTCTCATATGATGACTCCATCTAGGTGGATAATGCGAATTACAAATTTGAAAGGTTTTGCTGCACAATACATTTTGTGTAAGTTTGTTCAAATTGCTATTTTAATTCACTTTTAACATATGTATAATATATTGAGTTATATGTCATAATTAGTATTATAAAAAGTTTTACATTCTCTTTCATATTTATTTTTTTTCTTTCAATGTTCAAAGATGAATTTACTCTATATTTTTGTTCAATTGCAAAAAAAGCCAGAGAAGAGCAATTTATGTTTCATATCCTATTCACATTTTGAGATTTTTTTTTGGATGTGTTCTTATTGTACAAGTAGCATGTAATTTTTTGTTTCATAATATGAAGATATAATTTTTTTGTTATTTTCACACATTCATATTTTTCTATAAGAAATACAGTATCTATTCACACTTTGTCCCGTGCATCGCACGGGTAGAAGTACTAGTTCAAATAAAATCACAATACGAAGGAAAGTTACACAAAATAAATTCCAAAGCATGTGTTTACACTAAGCTTTAGGTTCGATTCGCCCCACCAATTTATCTAAATTGGATGTAAATGGTTTAATCGGAGAATCCCCTTCATGATACTTTGGAAACCTTAACATGAATCGCCCATTCACATTAAGCATATCGACCAACGATATTTTACCAAATAAAATTTCCTCATTTATTCTCGTGCACTAGAAAAATAAAGAAATGACTTGAATATGATATTTGGCTCTTGAAATACGTTATTTTTGTGTCCTTTTAGGTTTGAAATTATCTCTATTTATAGAGAAACTAGTAACAAACCCGTGCGTTCGCACGGGTTCTTGTGTGGGACGCGCATTTGTTCCAAATGTATATTCTTTATTAGAAAAATATCTGTGAAAAAATAATAATTAAATATATAGAAAAATGTCTGATATTCGTGAAAAAATAATAATTGAATGTATAGAAAAATATATGGTACCTGTGAAAAAAATAATAATTGAATGCGTTGAAAAAATTTCTATACCTTTGAAAAAATAATAATTGAATGTTTAGAAAAATGTCTGATACCCGTAAAAAAATATTAATTAAATATTTAAAAAAATGTCTGGTACCCGTGAAAAAGTAATAATTGAATGTATAAAAAAATGTTCGGTACCCGTGAAAAAAATAATAATTGAATGTTTAGAATGAAATCTGGTACCCGTGAAAAAATAATAATTGAATATATAGAAAAATGTTTGTTACCAGTGAAAAAATAATTGAATATTTAGAAAAACGTCTGGTACCCGTGAAAAAATAATAATTTTAATATATAGAAAAATGTTTGATACCCGTAAAAAAAACAATTAAATGTATAGAAAAATGTCTGGTATCCGTAAAACTGAAATAAATTGGATAACTGTTGAGTCCTATCTACTAATGTTTTTTATGCTAATATTTTTTAAAATAAAAAAAATTAAAAATAAACAATTTTTTAGTTGGTTTATAAAAAATAAATTATAGTTTTGTTCTTAACTTAAATAAAAGATAAATAATTTAAGTATATTATATTTATGTTTTTTTGAAAATGAAAAATTTATTAAGGTGATGGAGATTTTGAAGAACTTGAATTTTCCTTTTATAAAATGTTTTATGGAATTCCTAACACACTAATGTATGACTTGATTTCATTCAAATCAAATAATACACTAATGTAAGACACCGTATTAGTTTCTTAGCAGTAACTTGGTAATATACCACCTTCATTTAAACAACACTCCTTAAACAGAGCCACCAACCTATAACTGTGATTTAGTGAATACATGGAAAAATACATCATCAAATTATGAAACAAATTAACATACTAAAACACTACAGGAAGATAATTTATGACAATTGGGTAAAACCAATTGTATACTTACTTCAACATTCTGAGTGAACTCAATATTAGCATCATTCTCTGGGTTGGTGAATCGAATATCCTTCATGCTACTTTTCTCTTTCAATACATGAATTCCGCTATTCAAGAATGGGAATCCAAAGTCAACCTCTGAATGGTTCCATTTATTTTCTAAAAGTGCTCTGTCCATATTATCATTGAAGTTTTTCATTTGCATATGAAAAAGATTTAAAGTATACATTTTGGCCCGTGACGTACGTGTCTTCAAACCATGCGTACGGAGAAATGTAATTCCATTAATGGTCACTCTTACACGATGTCGAATATCATCTACCCATGTCAATGGAGAAACAACGCAGAGAACTATGGCAGGAAACTTATTACGAAACCAGAAAGAAGTTGACAATCCTGCCGAGCATTGGTGGTCGAACCACTCTGGAATCTTTGCTCGTGGCAAACAGAACCGGGTGTTTCCATACTCATGCAATTCCTGTTAGGCAAAAATAATATTGTAAGTTTAACTATATCAATAAGAATATCAGATATTATATCAAATACATTATCAAAAAATACCAAATAAATCAAAACCTGATTTAGTAATTTTCTTTTACACGACGAAGTCAACGATTTGCAGTTTAATGCAGATAATTCTTTTAAGCCTGGTGGAATCCCTTTAATTTCCTGAAGTTCCTCACAATCATCCAAGACAAGCCTCCATAAAAAGTGACATTTTTCAATAGATTTAGGAAGCACTGTGAATTGACATTCAGCTAAATATAATTCTTTCACATTAGCAAACAACATGAGACCAGTTGACAAATACCCATCTGAAAGTTTGCATTTCTTGAGACAAATATATTCTACATGTGAAGATTGCACCGGGCTCACTTTTTTCAGCCTTGATGGTAAGTTCAGCCAACATGGTGTTACCCCAAAAGGCGCTTCTCCTCGTAAGTTTTGACACCCACGTCCGACCCCTCGTGCCTCCGCAGCCGCCGCCGCTCATTCCCATTCCTCCAAAACGACTTAAATGGCCGAAAACCTCAGCAAAGATGCCATTTGCACTAATGTATTACAGTAGCTAATATTTCTTCTAATATTTGCAAGCTAGTGGGAGTGTTGTCTATGGCAGATTGTACTATGGCGGAGAGTCTAAATCCCGCTTGGTGACGCTGTCATAGCACATTATGGCGGAAAAATCCGCAAGAGCAGTTGATATTTACCATTGCGGCAAGCCCAAAACCCACCACATATGTTTGCCATAGTGCTGTCAATATTCTATAACACTGGCTTGTTTTTTTTATAATTACATGTCACAGGTTTGATAAAAAATATTGAAGGTTTATACTAAGAACTCACATGCTTGAAAAATTCACAGTTGCTTCTGTTCCACACACTGATAAATCTTGCACCAAAAATGATGAAGTCGTGAATAGATAGAATAGTCATAGCTGAATAGCACATTGCAATGGATAGGGAAATCTAAACCATGGAGAGGATTTCAAAGCCTGAGAAGTATCAACCCGACAATGCTTCATCCTAGAAAAATGCTTTCTGCACTGTTCAAGAAAATTTGATGATTCAGTTCCTTCCATCAGTTCCATCCAAGCTCCTTTTCATGACTCACAGAGCTCCATTATTTTAGGAGCCTTAAGGGTTCACCAATCCTTTGCTGAAATGCCCGGAATTATGTAGCTCATTTGCTATATGAGAAATGACATGAGCTGTCGTAGATGTCTGCGGACCGATAATGGCCACATTATGTGTTGCCATGAGCTGCAATGTTGTTTACAGTGTATTCAATACAATAATCATGATCTGTAAGACTTGAAGTAAGTTTTATACCCAAAAACAAAGCCACATATCAAACATAAAAAAGTACCTTCAGCAATGGTCAAAAAGCCTCGGTATTTTGAATCTTCTTGCAGGGAGAGCCCCAATATTTAAAACTTCAGGTACTGTCGAATTATCCGAGCCAACCCCATTGCTTGAAGAAGTGTGCAAGTAAAGGTGAAGATGACCAAACACAATGCATCCAGATAAACCTCCAGGTGTAAATATTGACATCACTGTGTTTTGTTACATTGAGAAACTACTTGAAGAGTTGATTGCAACTCACACAGAGTTTGATTTGTACCAGAATGTTTGCAGTAAACCACTCTCATGTATGCCACCTCCATGCATTTATATGCCAAAGATGCCATTTCTTGACGACTTTCATATTCATGGGCACATGACCTGAAAAATATTTCAAGGTATTTTACAATAGAAGGCATGCTAAAACAATAGTTCCAACTCCAACCAAACTTCATATGTCATAAATAGAACAATTATATACTAAAAGTTGTAAAGACAAACAAATGAAATAACGGTGAGAAGCATCATCATCTGTGCTATGTCCAATTAGTTCCCGATCACATGCATATGATGCAGATCATTTATCAAGTAGCAATGTGAGTGGAAGAAGCACCCCAAATAGCAACCAAGGCTTTCATAACAAATATGATGCAGCAGGGACATCAAGGCTATCTCCTTCCAAGAGCTTGTACCCTCCCAGTCAAGCAAGCAGGGAAGATTCAGATGCATCTCACCACATTATGAGTAACTTCAGCAGTCCACAAGTCTCTAACTTAACTCCTTCCCCGATGCAGAGACCAGGTTTGAACTCAGACCATTTCAACCCCATGTAAATTGAAAGGAAGTAACTCACCTGATCGGATCATAGGAAATTGTATGAGGAATACCAATTCAACTTTGCATTTTCATTTATACTACTATAATAACAATATAATAGTATATATAAAAACATAAATCTAGTCCTTTGAAAGTGGAAAGTTGAGAAAGAGGAAATCCATATTACAATAATTATACATCCTTATGGTCACCTTTACTACTGGCCTTGCATTTACAAATGGATTCATATACAAACAGCTATCTCTTTCGAATATGAGGAGAAACAGAAGCCACAATGTCCAGTATGCAAATCAGAACTGTCTCATCTCAATCATCGCTAGTTCCATTATACGGTCGTAGCCAATCCACGACAGCGTCTGAATGGAAGGCTCGTCAAGCTGGGATTGATGTACCTCAAAGACCTTTAGGTCCCAGATCATATAATACAACTGTTTCACAACCTACTTATCAAAGTTATTATCATCCTCGACAGTTCAACTCAATTCCTTGCTTAATATATTATTAAACCCAAGGGTAGTAAAATAAACTTAAATACTTGTTTCAAAAAACTCACCAAAATCATGTTCAAAATCTGTCCGAACAAGTGCCCAAAAACCAGTCCAAAACTGATTCAATGAACCAATATACACCTGCAAATTTAAACTGACACTACAACATAGCAGTCCCAAACCAAAAAAAGTGAATCAGCCCCGCCTTGACACCATTCACAACATAAACCAACTTAGATGTTCATGTTAAATAACTGATCCACAACCCTATCAACATGAAACATTAGCAGTAAACCAAAATAAAACACAAACTAATTATGTTACCATAGTGTTGAGTCTAAGGCATAGACCTTTACATGTAACAATAGCAGCAATCCAAAAATTTAAGATTAAAAATGCAGTAAAAAAAATTTTCAATGTTACACGAAAACCTTAAAGTTAAACGCATACCCGGTGAGATCCGAACATTCAATTTTTTCCAGAATTATAGCTTTAGCAGATATCATCGCAACACGTCGTGATTTTGTAAACTCATCATGAATCAAACATAAATTCTGCAGCTCCAACCAACCTATAAAGCTTCAATTCTCACATTCAATCCCTTTGAGTAAATAATGCAAATCAACATAACAAATATAGAAGATTGAAATCAATCAATAGAATATGTAAGAGTAACTTATCTTTAGGTGGCGGTGACGACACTGTGATTCATGCGATAGTATTGTATTTCCTTGTCGACGATGGTAGTGTAACTCGTGTTGTCTTCTGATTTGTCGGTGATGGTATTGTAACTCATGTCGTCTTCTGGTTTGTCGTTGATGGTATTGTGCAACAGATTCAACAAATTCCAAATTGTTAATTCATATGAAGCTTCAAATAAAGAGGTGTGTCTAATCCTTTGTGGAGTTAATAATAAACCACTTTTCAAAACTATATAATCATGTCAAAACTATAAATAAAACAAAGTAGCCAAAAAACCCCAAATTGAAATGAGCATTATCGCATAGCAAACACACCTCAGTCATCAACCACATCAAGCAAGCAATGGACGAAGTTCTGTGTGTACAATGGATTGTTCTGCAACAGCTGCTCCAACCATTCATCTCTGACCATTCCAAAAAGAAATATCAAAGTTGAGAAATATTGTATCATAAAGATCGACAAAACCAATATACCATAAAGACCGATAATAATTTCAGATCTATAATAATAATAATTTTAGATCAATAATAATTAGTTCAGATCTTGCACTTTCTACAATAGAATGAGTTAATAACGAAACATAAGTTGAAAATGTCATAGATAAACCTTTCTGATTTCGGCCACCACCACACTTATCGGCGGAAATCCGTTTCCACCACCACCACCACACTAATCGCCGGTAACCTCTTGTTGCCACCACAGATCTGAATGTTAAAAGCAACTGGTGAAAACATTATTCATATTTATGTTAGAAAGATGAAAAGAACAACATACCTCCATTTGGCCAATAGCCGCATCAAAACCCTAACCACAAAATCATGATATCAACCACAATCACGAAAACCCTAACCACAAAATCATCATACAAACCACAAAAACACTAACCACAATATCTAAACAGTAACTTTAAACAGAAATCCAAAAAAACCTGATAACCGTGTCGATTTCGTTTTGGGAAATGAAGAAGATGAAGAAGAAAAGAGGAAATGAAGAGGAAGAAAGCAGAAAGTAGAAGATGTCGCTCTGAGAGAGAAAGAAGACTCGGAGAGAGAAAGAAGAAGAAAGAGACAAAGAGGGGAAGGTTTTCACACGTAGCATAGGAAGTAGTAAAGGAAAGGAAAATGAAGCAAGTAAAAAGGAAAGCAAATAAGGCAGCCACGTGGCTCATTAAGAAAGCAAAAGGGCAGTTCGGTCTTTTCCAGAGCATTGAACTTTCTTATATTGTAGATTCATGTCACTTGGTGAAGGAAAACAACCCTTCAAAAGAGTTTGTTCATGAATAGTTCAATTGTAAAAGATTAGACAAATTCTCTAAAGAAATCTTCTTTAATCATTACAACTTTCCAAATATATTTTGAAAATTCTCCAAAATAAAAGGGATGAAGTTAACTCAATAAATAGAGTCAGATATAGAGGCGTAAAATACAAAAAGTTGGGGCCCGAGAACCAAAGGTTAGCCCAGGAAGAACACGACGACATCAAAGGGCGGCCCGACAATGTCAATCTTCGCTTCACCAAATATCAACAAGGACTTAGAGGGCAACTATTCCTTTCTGGCCACGCTTTAAAATATTTGTGCAAAAACAATCATCTTCTTCACTCTTATTCTATTCCTTGGCATCCTGAAACACAAATTCTAGTTACTTACATACTTGATGATACTATTTTTCAGCAGCTACTCTTTTGGTAAGGTAGCTATATTCTAGCAATTTACAAGTTCTGTTTCCCCTTTCCAATGAGTCACTTGATGGAGGGATTTTATGTTTTGCTACAATTCTAAGTATCATGCATAATTGTTAGGTTGATTTAGTGTGTTTTTTATTCTAAAATGGTGAAAACACTTAAAATGAATTAAAAGTATGAGCATGTTTGTAAATAACTTTTTTTTATATACTTTTTTTATATTACTTGAATAAATACAGTGGTGAGCATGTTTGTAAATAACTTTTTTTTATATACTTTTTTTATATTACTTGAATAAATACAATTCACCACTTTTCTGCAGTCTGTACAAATCAAATAATGAAAGAAAACAATTGCTTTCTTGATTCTTTATTTTTTTCTTTTTTCTTTCTTCATTCCATAACTCATGTTCTTTTTCAAATACACATGTGCTCCCTCCCTCTACCATTACCATAAAAAATGAATAAATACACACAACCCTTTCCCACCACAACTTCTGCACTTCTTCTTTGTCTCAATATCATAAGAATCATACAACAAAATTTCATTCACAAATCAGATCTCTATCTTGTCCTTCATTTTTGGTTATCTTGTTATTAGTATTATTATGATTATTACCTTCTCTTAGCTAACTGAAATGTTCTCTTCAAGAACTGATTTGCAGAACTATCATTTCTATAGCACAATACCCTCAACACTGTATTAGGATCTGCTCTATTCCACTTGCATGTAGTAGGAGGCATTGGTAACTTTTGTCCATTTCCCATCACACCTATCCCACTTGATTCACATGTAACAATGCTGAAATCTTCTATCAACTGTTCAGTACTTTGTCCCATCAATGCAATCACTCCTTCCACCACTGCAGCCTCTGCATCCACAACGTTTTCGCCTATCAAACCTTCCACATTGTTGCTGAAAACTCTCTTCAAGTTCATAAAATCCTCTTGGAGTGCGTCGTGATCGTTCCTGTGAAACACCCTTGTACTTCCGCCTGCAAGGAGAACCATAAGGAATGCGTCGAACGAAGACTTCATTACTTCCTTCATTGCCATTGGTTGAGCTCTATCTGTTAGAATTGTTGACATTAGTATCACATTCTGTTTCAGGATTCTCAATACAGGCCTAATGTGACCTCTTGTTACGCCGCCGACGTAGAGCCTGTCGTAGAAGACGGAACTCGAGTCGAGGAATACAAGACGGTATGCAGCAACTTCTGAGACGTGTTGGCATGATGCTAGAATGGACATGTTTACGGTTTCAAAATAGCTGGTTTGTGCCCTTCGGTTATTTGCGAACCGAAGGCGGTTAGATGGTATAACACCGGGGTTTGATGAGAGTGATTTTTCAAGGGAGTGGATGGTGATGAGGAGATAATGCAAGGTGTTGAGACGAACATAGAGACGCTGTGTTCCTCGGCTAGTTGAAGGACGAGGATTGTGACCTTCGTTTGCTCCGTTGATTTGATATGCATCATCAAAACCAGAGCTGCATGGAGAAGCTTTCTTCCACATCTTGATGAATTTCGAGTCCCGGTTGCATCTTGTCAATGGAGGAAGTAAAGGAATGTAACTTTGTTTTGAACCTGAAAAAAATAAATCGAGGTCAAAACAAAAGCCATGACCATAGCACACTTTTGATGAATCCAAAATCAATTTCTTACCACATGCTGCAACAAATTTCATGTAGTCCATGAAGAGGCTTTCCAATCCATCAACAAGATCTTGAACTAAATCTTCTGTAATTGCTATTGGAACTTGGAAGAATTCGTCCACGGTGGTCGCGGCCAATTTCATTAGCTCAGAAGCCGATTGTGCATATAGTTCTGTTTTAGATTTTGGATTCCATGTCTGCAACAAAAATGAATTGTAACTATATATTTTATGGTAAAATATAACAATAATTAAACACAAATAAAGTGTCATCATCATACAGCCGAAACTTACTTCGGTCTCTTTTGCCCTTTGCAAACTCTCTTTGCCTTTCTTGAGTGAATCATCAATCCATTTTCCAAGAAGACTTAACATGACTGAATCAACATCAAAGGGAGCCATCTGTCTCACAACTGTTTTTCCACCGTCGTCACATTCGTTAGAATCTTCGACAACTATTTGGACAATTAGCTTTTCTAGCTTAGCTGCCCTTTGCAATACTTGGACTGATTCAGATGTCAATGAGGTCACTTCACCTACATACTGCCTCAGAACTTGGCCATAGCATGTGTGCAGCATCATTGCTGCAACTGCACCTGATGTTGGATGCCATTTCCTTAGTATTGGACTGAAATGTTGCCTTTCTTTCATCACCAAAACTTCCGTCTCGAGAGCTAAATGTAGCAGCACATCGCTCAGTTCTTTCTTTCTTTTATATTCACTACATTTTGCATTCACTGCCTCCAATACCTTTTCAAATGCGTTTTTCATGGACGAACGGATATAGTTATCAACACGGTCACCGGATGAATCCACAATAGTAATGTCTCTTCCCTCTCCCTTTTCTCCATCTGTGATTGTAAGATCTTCTCCTGAAATCTTTGAGACCAACAATACGACAGGAACAAGGTGTTCGATTTGAGCAGCGTTCCCTCTTTGGAAATATTCATGATAGTTAAGCAACCTCTTCTCAGTCCAACTCTGCATCGAAACCAACACCGAAGAAAGAATCTTAACATACAAAGACTCCTTCTCCCTCTTAGCATCATTCGCAACCTCATTCAACATTACATAGGATGCAGAAAGAAGATCAGGTTCAACCTGTCCAGTAGCTATATACTGCTGAAACAGAACCCAAGTGAAGCATATGTTATGAATAGGCAATGTGATCCCTAATGTTGACCATGTTTTCTTTATGAGTTCAAGAAGCTCATCAACTTCATCAAGGACTAATGTTTCGTCTCGGATATCAAAAATCGAGTGAAGAAGAGAAGTATAGAGGTGAATATTGAAAGGGAATCCATCCGCCCAATGACAAACATCGGTGGGAGTACCATTGTTACTTCTCCACGACAAAGAAACAACAGAATTACAAAGAGTTCTCATTGTGTCCGAGTTTTTGCCAATGTCTATCGGTTTGGACTCGCTGTTGTTTATGATGTCTCTAAGACGCAAGGCAAATGTATTGTTGTCTTCTAAAGGGAGTGATGGGTGTAAGAGGAGTCCTGCCTCAAGGATTTTGAGCTGTCTCTTTTGCCACATATGATACTCAGTTGAATCACTGAATTCTGACGGCTTTAGATGTCGAAGCAGTTCCAATGGTAGGATTATAGTTTCTGCTCTCTTTCCCACCTGAAAATTTTCATGCATTAAGCTAGTGATTAGAATTTAGATCCAAATTAACAAATGGAAATTCATTCAAGAACCAAACAAGAGACGCACATTTAATGATGTTTTTGTAATTTTCTAAGCACAAACTTCATAAACACGGACACCAGAAACACAACATTGTCGCATACACCAGAAATACAAAGAGAGCATAAATACAAATACACAAATTTTTTCAGAGGTGTCGATGCTATGGTTAATAATGATAACTCCCAACACATTCATGTGTTTTCATTCTTAAAAGTAAGATCTAAATTGTATGACATGAATGAACATAAAGCATAGAGAATAGAAAGAAGAAAAAAACATACTTGACCAACAACGGTTCTCATGAGGGTCTTGCGCAATTTATTATCATCATGTTCCGTGACCCTCATCTGCTGTCTCATTATCTCCGCCGCGGTCATTGGTCGTCTTGGCCTAAAGAAAGGCACCGTATTTGAAAGAGGACTAACAGCTCCACCGACCGGAGACGACGGCAATGAAGACACACCTCCGCTATTCATTCTCTTCGACGGCGACCTCTTAATAAGCCTCAAACCAAGCGCTCTCTTCACCCTACTCGTCGGCTTCGTCACCACCTGGTTCAATTTTCCACCATCCCCGTTTCCTCCATTATTATTATTATTATTATCATGATTCGAATGAAACGTCAGCGCGTGACGTCCACCGAACCCCGGCGTTGATCGGCAAGACGTGAAGAAAATCTCGTACGCTGTCTCCCTCACATCGTCAGCGTTCAACCCCTCCAACTTCCCGAACGGCCATTCGAGGTTGTCCCCGGTGGTGACCGTGTCGAGACGGCGTTGGAGGAAGTCGAGACGCGACGATGAGACGGAAGGATAGGACTCGCGGCGGCTATGCTGACCCATTCGCCGGAGGGTCAGGATAACCGGCGATGGTGGTGGAGGTGATGATGGCGAAGTTTGATATTGGAATCAAAGAATGTCAGGGGGAAGAGAGTGAGAGAGGGAGAAATGCATGGTGATGGTTTAAAAAAGGAGGGAGAGAGTTGCATGCATGATGGAAAGTTAACGTTGACAGCAGTTTCATGCGTTTGCCAACGTTGTTGTTGTTAGCGAAGAATACGAGAGATGGTGTGGTCGACATGTAATGTACTGTAATCCTCCTTGCTAAAACAGAAGCTACCGATTTCTTGCGTGTTTTTTTTTTTTATAATTTTTTTCGCTTTTTTCTAGGGGACAATATATACAAATATTGTCAAATTTGCAAGAAAAAAATTATTCAAATTCAAATTAATCATGGTATTATATAAGGAAATGTTATGGCTCATCTAACCATTTTATTTTGTTTAAGTAACATATATAAATGTGTAAAAAAGTAAAAGTAAAATATATGAAATATTTTTGAGAAACTCACATCATTATTTCTTTAATTGTTTTATCTTTAACAAAAAAGTAGATTTCTTTTATATTTTTAAAAATAATTTTTACAAAAATGTATTTTAAAATTGTTCTATGCCCGGCTAAAGACTAGGGATCCACCGCACGCGACCGATCGAGCCCATGGTATAAATATATCCGTAAAAGATTTTTAGGTACACAATGTCTAATCTTCACTTTCACTACCACTATCTTGAATACTAAAGTGATTTGGCGTTGGAGTGCAAACCGTGTAGGCACCACTAGGTCCACCTATCGGAGATAATGAACGCCGATTCAAGTTCGACATCCCCTATTCAAGAAGCACTATGATCGCAACCTTTGATCCACGGTGACATACTGTCGTAGTACTCAAGAAGCTTCGCTCCGTCGTATTTTGCACAATCTTCTCCATTTTTGGTTCCGCAACAGAATAGTGGCGTCGTTTGTGAAAATTGACTTCTAATTCTTGTGATTTCCATGATCTCACGTTCGATTCTCATATCTGAAATACGAAAGCATTTACGGAGAAGAAATCGAAGCTTCTAGAAGCCAAAACTCTAGATCTATGTCGTTTGGATGCGTCGAGCTCCGGCCTAGCTTTGATTGGTTGTTTGTATCGGTTTCTTACCGTCGTGAAAAGACGCTAACAGACTCATAAAGATCGTGACTTAGAAAAGGACTTAATCCACTAATCATAGAAATGATTACAATTGCACAAGCTAACTGCCAGTGACTAACAACAAAACATTGATCAATCTGTTAGTGATCCCTTAAGAATTCTAACCCAACTGGTCCCCTAAGAGATATAACGATCAATGACTTCTTTAAGAGTTATGACCCAACTGGGCCTCTAAAGAAGATTTCCCAAAGCACGTTGATCAACCTGTTAGTAATCCCTTAAGAATTCTGACTCACCTAGTCCCTTAAGAGATATATCAATCAATGACTCCTTTAAGAATTCTGACCCAACTGGTCCCTTAAAGAAGATTTCCCATGATGACAATCAGTCACGGTCTTCTTGAGTATACAGACTAAGACTAGTCACTCAAGGAACAATCAATAAAAATTGATTAACAATTGTGTTTACAAGAGTGCTTCTTAAAAGTAGATTACACAAAAGTTTAAGTACAAGCAACACAAAAGTGTTGAGAAAGTTATGAGAAACAACTCCTTGCATTTACAAGATTCTACAAATATGTTTATGATGAATGTTGAGTTGCACATTGTAGTAATCTTCTCTTCTTTTTCTTGTCCTCTTCAGCTTCATGATCTTCAATGATTGAGCTTCGCCCTCTTCGCATTGTTGTAGCATTGTAGCTTTAGCATTTGCGACGAACAACATCTGTGGCTTTAGCATTTGCAACTAGTAGTATCTTTGGCTTTTTCTATTGCAGTGGCAACCAACAACTTTGGCTATTGGCATTCAGACTTCGGAAACATTTCTCCTGGAGTCTTGATCTTCATTTATAATCTTCAGGGAAAGAGATATTGAGAAGATAGAAGAGTCTTTTCTTCATAAGCTAACGGTTACTTTCCAACGGATATAAGTGTAGATGTTGGATGTAGGAACACATTACTTCCTTAGCCCGTAGCTTGCAACTTTGACGTGATGGCATGGAAGACAGCTTTTGAATAGTATGAACGTCTTGATATTTGTGATTTATTGAGCAGACCGTTATACTGAATCTTCTAAAGAAAGTTTCTTGATATTATGTTCAAATGATGTACTCCTGATTCTGAAGTAGTAAGCTTGGAAGAGATCACTTTCTTTTCTTTGTTCTTCTAATGATGTATCAAATGAGTAGTTCAGTAACTACTTTGTTAGGATAGCATAAGAACATCAGAACTTAATAGAAGCAGAACTTTATCTTTCAGAAATAATGACAGCGGCCTTTCTGAAGTACGACACTGAACTTCCTAGATCCAATCTATATCTGAATAGATAACTGATTTGATAGTGGGACAACACGAGCAATACAAGCTATAGTGTTTGAGTTCTTTCATAATAGAACTATGTCTTCTGATAATCGTGCAACAACATATCTGAGGAACACGTCTAGATATATGAACAAGGGTCATCAACTAAACTGTATTTATGATTTGATCCTTATCAGCTGATCTTTGAATATGTCTTCGGAGTAATGAGCAACAACTCTTTTGACGAACATATCCTTGACACCTGATTTTGACGTGACAGCTTGCATCTGATGCAGACTTTGATTATAAGAGCAAGAACATCTTGGTAGACTTTGTTTCTTCTAGAGACACTTGAGACTTCTGAAACAACAGCGTGTGGAGAAGTGTTCTAGAGATCTTCTTCTAATTCATTCAGCATTCCAAAGAACTACTGATATACTCACAAAAATGAAAGAGAGTAGTCTTTCTGATGATAGCATTTATGATGATTCTTTAGACAATAGTCCTAAATCATACAGGGCTTACTGATATCCACACTCAAGAAAACATTAGAAACAAAATTGTTTACATATAAAATATATGTGTTGTTATATCAAAACTTAGAGATGAGGTGTAGAAAAAAATCTCGTTCTAACAAGATTTAGGTTTTATCTGGATCAGCCTAAAGTATCGAGAAACTAAATTGGGCTGATAGTTGACCAGGGTATAGTGACTTTTCAAAGGTCTTAGCCTATGAACCAACAACTTGGGGTGTGGAATGCCTCCTAGATGGCCTTCGATTCATCCTTCTTATCTGGTGAAAGATCAGTGAATTCCCTAGTAAACCATTCGGGTCCTCGAGTCCTGTTGGCAAAAGGGGCCATCAAAGGAGTGAAATTGTATTGTTTTGCAAACATTATCACATATGACGTGAAAGAATCTGGAAGATGCACCCCTTCGACAAGAGGAGTCAAGCGCGCCAGCCTTCTCCCTTCGACAGTCATATTCTTTATTACTCCATCATCTTCGTTAACGGTGTCCTTGGTAGGCAGTGAAGCTTCGAAGGTGGCGTTCACCCACAACTGGAGCAACCAGAAAGAACCAGCGAAAAATATGTTGGTTCCTATTTTGTATGTCCTGAGAAAATCCACAGATTCCCCTAGGGATTCATAGAGCGGAGCTAAAATCATCATGCTCAAACAAAGCTTTCGCCCAACATGAAATTGGTTGGCCATAGTAAGGAATCTCTTTGCCAATTGAAGAGATCTCAAGCAAAAGGCACATCAAAATGGCCAAAGGCTAGAAAGGCAATGTGTTCTTTGTCTGAAACTTCATTAGTGGTCTTATCATGATGGTTATTGGTATATTGAGTGAAGGTGGCTTTACTATCACTGAACTTAATGGTGTCTTTGTCCATAAAATTGGGGTCAAAATCTCCTCATGTTGGTCGAAGTCCAATAATAGCAGCAATATCGAAAAGGTTGGGAGTCACCATCCCATAAGAGAGATGGAAAGTATTGTGGGAAGCATCATAGAAATACAAAGAAGCCACTAATATGTTTTGCTTATATTCTAGACCAGATTTCGGTAGATGAATGAAGTCATAAATTCCTAGGTCTTTCCAGAATTTAGACTTCTTCGCCTCAACCTTAGCCAGCCAGGCATAATATGGTTCAGGTTCCTTGGCTAAAGGTGTAGATTGAAACACTTTAACAGTGTTAGTCATATAATCTAAGCTTATAGAATCTTGTACGATTGAAGCATCAGTCAGAGACTTTGCTTGACCTTGCTTAGACTCAAATGGTGCAGCAATTACAGGTTCCCCCTTGTCATCCAATTTCTTTTTACTAGCTAAATGCCTAGTCCTATGATAAACGAGAAAAAACAATGAAATGAGGCTAGCATCCGCATTAGGGTTAGGAATAGGACCCTTAAAAGCATGTATCTCCCCATAAATTATTAAAGGAATCATTACATGGGAAGCATATATCATTTATTTTTCCTCAAGTAGAGGAGGTTCTGGGACGTATTATTGGTTCCTCACCAATATTGGTCGAGGGATTATGATAATAGGTTGAGAAGCTTCTTGCTGTTGTTGTTTCTACACCTTTGTTTCTTTGGGTGCCATTGTTGAAGATTCTATGAAGATTTGAAACTTGGGTTTGTGAGGAAGAAGGAAGCAAAGTTTTTGTGACAAAGAGAATGCAGAAGTTTGGAAAAAAGTGTTAAATTATGAAAGTGTGTTATTTATAGAAGAGGAAAACCGTTTACACTTCTATAGAGTTAAAGTATTCAAAGTCAGTGGGGCACGTGGAAGTCTATAAGAGGTTGCGCAGACGGTGGCACGAATTACCACCCTACTCCTAGATAATAGGAGTAATCATCTAGTATGGCCACACACGTCTCGATGAGGCGTTTGGAAGACATGGTCATCCTTGCCATGATGTCACAAATAAAATAACACTAAAAGGTCTATGTGTCGAAATTGAAAGTTCACAAAAATATATCTATTTCTCCAAAGGTTTCGAAATAAACATTTATTGGGGGAAATTTGTTGGTTGGTAATTTTGACGATTGAGAAAGTATTAAGATGAGATGAAGATTGTCGAAAAAGGAAGTTATTTCGACGAGAAGATCAAAACCAGCTTATGAAGGTTGTTCGAAATATCAAGCTTATGAAGGGTTTTATCTTTCTGAGCGTTATCGAAGAGAGTTATTCTCGAGACACAGATAAACTTAGAATATTTTCGAAAGCTTTCAAGAAGGAAGGCTTTGATAGTCACATTGGTTGGTTTTTCTCCTAGAAAGGAAGAAGATTCAAATTCAAATGACCGGTCTTATCCAAAAAGGACACATGGGAGCCTTAGAAATCCAGGAGCATGCAAGCAACGAACGTGGCATTCCGTTAGGAAAAGGCCGTTATGGTCGAATTTGTATAAATTAGAATCTCAGCGTTAGGATTTAGGGTGTTCAATTCTGTACAAATACTCAATAATACTCAAAGTACCAACATATACCGAGAAACGAGTTTCTGAGAATGTATGTATGATTCACCGCCATTTACTTCAATTACTAGTTTTTATCTTTACCAAAGTCTTTTAAATTTCTTTTACCTTCAAGTCAAAGTCTTTACATTTCTGCCTTTATTTATTTTCTTTAAACATTACCTTTACTTATAAATTAGCCACAACAATCGAAAAATGTATATCAAACAAACATCAAAATCTCGAAACTAAACACATGTCCTATGATCAATCTAGTCGATCCTGCGAGTAACCAAAACTTAGTTGTTTTTGGAAGACTAGCGCTTGTTTACCAAATTTCAGGATAAACAAAGCCAAATAAACATTCCCAACCCCGATGTTACAAAACTAGAGCAAGACTTCTAAAAACAACGACAAAACTATAAGAATTAATTTCAAGAGCTATCTTCCACTTACAATAATAAAGATTTGCTGATTTGAGAGACTTCGCAAGAGATGCATGCTGTTAATGGAGGCACCGGCGTGAACAGGCAATAAACGAACCAATCTTGCAGGGGAGATGTTAGAACAACTCGCCATTATATAAATTGGTATACATCCGTTTCAACAAATTTATTTTTGTCTCCCCCAACATATTTGATCGACCTACGCCAAAGAGCTTCATCATACCCCAATAGCCAACCCCACAACAACAACCAACCCCACAATATTTGGCAATTTTTTTTATTTGAAACGTAGTTAGATAAGTACATTTTCTAAAATAGTGGTTATTTTGATTTTTTTAAAAAAAAAAAATTATTAAAAATAAAAATCAATTTAATGAGTTGAAGTTATTAACAATCATATATAAGAAAATTTTTGGTGAATATCCACATCATACATCATTCAATATCATGTGGACTTTGTTATGTGAATTTTTTTTGAAAAAAATATAAATTTTTAATGAATTTAATTAGAGAATTTTGGTACTCTATTAAACTCTAGATTTTCAAAGAATTTATAAATAAGTAAAAATTTTAAAAAATATCTACAAATAAAATGAACTCATTTTTTAAAATTATTTTCTTTTATAAAAAAAGGAAAAGCAAAAGTTGTGTATATAAATAGAGTGGTGGAGTATAAAAGATCTGTTTGTTTTATAGCTTTTAAAAAATTAAATTTATTTCATTATTTTTAAAATATTATAAATTTTTTATATTTGTTATTTTTTTAAATTGAAATACTAGACACTTTATAATATAATATTAAAACATAATTAAAATTACAATTAAAAAAAATTATATCTCAAAATGATTTTTATATAAAACTATTTGATTCAAAATTTTATTTAAAGCACTGTCAGTTGTCAATGTCAGTGTAAATATTTTACATAGTCAGTGGATCACAACCCTTAAAAATAAATACTTTATATATGATTTAAAAATAAAAGTCAAACTCTTACAAAAATTAACGGTTATGATTTCACTACTTTATTCTGTTGGTGTATATTTTTATGTAAAAAATTTATACAAAATTATGTGACATTAAAAAATATTTAAAAAAAAAAAAAAAGTCCATTATCTTAGACTTGGGGAATACGCTTTGAAAGAAGAATATAATTTCAAAAGACCAAATGACCCTAGGCGGCTTCAAGGAGAACCACACACACAACATCAACTTTTCTAACTCTTATTTCACTTAAATAAATATGAGAGTAACAAGATTTAATATACATTCCATCATAAACCTTTAAACCATTCATTAGTTCTACTGTGATCTCAATGGAAGAGTCTCTCCCCCTAAGTGTCATCCATGTCAACAAATCTTTACTTTTCATCAACAGATCACACATACTCTTCCATTCCATTGCTCTTTTTTTCTTATTTTACTATAGACTCAATTTCTTCTTTCAACACTCAAAAACAATACAAACTCCATTTCTACCTTACTTTCTAGTCTTTTCATCTGAAATCATTCTCTCCTTCATTTGGTTTCTCGATCAAGCTTTTCGATGGAACCCGATTAAACGGTCCGTCTTTCCCGAAAGATTACCAGAAAACAGTAAGCTTCCTAATATTGATGTCTTCATATGCACTGCAGACCCAACTAGGGAACCTACTTTAGATGTTATGAACACTGTTTTATCAGCTATGGCTATGGATTATCCGCATGAGAAACTTCATGTGTATGTTTCTGATGATGGTGGTTCGTCTATTACTTTGAATGGTATGAAGGAGGCTTGGAAATTTGCAAAGTGGTGGATTCCTTACTGCACAAGGTACAGAATTTCGTGTAGGTGTCCTGAGGCGTACTTTACGGACTCGGAGAACGATGGCGAGGATTTTTCTGAGAATGTTGAGTTTGTTACAGATAAGAGAATGGTTAAGGAAAAATATGAGGCTTTCAAAGAAAGTATAATGAGATTGAAAGGAGATACTATTGGTGTAACTGGTCAAAATCATGCATCAATCATAGAGGTGATACAAGAAAATAATGGTGATGAAATAGAGCAAGTGAAATTGCCATTACTTGTATATGTTTCCCGCGAGAAAAAGCCTTTTCGTCCTCATAATTTCAAAGCCGGAGCGCTCAATGTCCTCGTACGTATCTCTATCTCTATCTCGACTGTCATTTGTTGGGTTTAAGTCTGAGTGGCTAGTCTCGAGCCTTTTTGAAGATTTGAAATAAACTAATTGATTACTTATAAAATAAATGTATTGTTGCAGTATCGCGTCTCTGCAGTGATCAGCAATTCTCCGTATATACTAGGGTTGGATTGTGACATGTTCTGCAGTGAGCCAAATTCAGCGAGACAGGCTATGTGTTTCCACCTTGATCCCAAGATATCGCCTTCACTTGCTTTTGTTCAGTTTCCGCAGAAATTTCACAACATAAGCATCAATGACATATATGACAGTCAATACAGATCAGCATATAAAGTAATCAACACTTCAAATTTTGATATTGTTTCATATAATCTATATATCTCTTCAAAATGATTATGGTTTTTTTTCATACAACTTTAGGTCTTATGGCAAGGTATGGACGGACTCCAGGGACCCTTATTGTCTGGCACAGGATTCTATATGAAAAGAGAAGCATTATATGGAAATTACAAAACTAAAGGTATAGAGCATAATGGTTTACATGCTACCAACATCAGACACTTATGACTGAACGTGTGTCTGATGTCTGGTGTCTGATATGTGTCAGTGCCCGACACCAACATATTTAATTATGTTACTTTCAAAAAATTTATGTCAGTTGTGTCCAATACAATGCCTGTAACAAAATTCAGTCATATTCTATATTTTGAATTTCAGGCACTGATTTGGAACTCCAAGAATATGTTGGTAAATCCAATGAATTCATCAAATCCTTAAAGCAAAATAACATTCCAAATTTAGTAACTGCTGGGAATGCATTGCCTATAGAAGAAACTTTGGTTTTGGCTTCTTGCAATTATGAAAATGCAACTAAATGGGGTAAAGAGGTAAGAAAATTTTCTATGATTAAAAAAATTGTTTCACTAATCTATTTATTCAACATACATAATGCACTTCAATTTTATTTGAAGGTTGGATTTTTGTATGGTACTGTATGTGAAGATGTTCACACTGCAATCATGCTAAATTGCAATGGTTGGAATTCTGTTTTATGTGATCCACCAAAGCCACAGTTCCGAGGAAATAGTACCACTAACTTGAATGATTTACTAATTCAAGGCTTAAGATGGAGCTCTGGATTGCTTGAAAATGGTTTGGTCAATAGTTTCCCCCTCATAAATTGTCCTTTAAGGAGAATGTCTCTAGCTCATAGATTTTGTCTTGCAAACTTGACATGGTTCCCTCTATATTGTTTGCCTCTTTTGTGTTTTGCTCTTGTCCCTCAGATTTGTCTACTCTCCGGAACTCCTCTCTACCCTAAGGTATCGTCATAAGCCTCTTTATTATCGCGAGTTCAAAATAAGTCGATTCAGATAGTATTAACGCGTCTATTTTTTACTATTTCAGGTGTCGGAACCATTTTTCTTTGTTTTTGCATTTGTCTATCTATCGGCTCAAGTCAAATTTTTATTTGAAGTCCTCTCGAGCGGAGGAACATTCGGAAAATTTATAATAGAGCAAAGGATGTGGATGATGAGAACAACCACATGTCATCTATATGGATTTTTAGATTTTCTAATGAAGGAATTTGGTTTAAGAGAAGCTAGTTTCATGCCAACAAATAAAGTGAAAGATGAGGAACAAACTATGCTTTATCAAAGTGACAAATATGACTTTAGAACATCAAACATGTTTCTTGTACCAATGGTTTCACTCATGATTATCAACATATTTTGTTTCCTAAGTGGCATCTATAGAGTGTTGTGGTTGGGAGAATTGGACAAGATGTTCATACAGCTTTTCATTATGGGTTATATCATTTTTGTGAACTATCCAATCATTGAAGGGGTTGTTATAAGGAGAGATAAAGGAAGAATTTCTACTTCAGTATTTGTGACATCTAATGTCTTGGCTACAATTATCACTTGTGCACTTTATCCTTTACTAAGGAAGTTATAATGATCATATTTGTCACTTTGATAAAGAATAATGTGATATAGAGTTCAGAACTAGTATATTGTAAGTTATGAGCCTTATAGTTGTAATAATTTAAATAAAATGAAATAGGCCCTCATTTACAATTTTGATTCCCACTTATAATTATTCATTTATCCATCACTTTTTTCAATTTACTTGATTTGTAGTCCACCAATTAAGTTGGTATTTAATATTTAATGAAACATTGAGCTACTTCTTCGGTTTTCATAATGTGTTTTTTCAAGGTATAGCACTTTTTTAGAGCATCTTTAAACGTGATAAAAAAGTAATGCTTTTTCAAAAAATAGATATCTTTTCCATTACAACAATGAGACCAAATAGATATTTTTTCCCATTATGAAAAGGGTAATGCTAGTAATTAATGAGACCAAATCAATGTTGACATGCATTTGAAGATAAAAATAAAACAAAATATTAAGAAAAGCATGACAGCTGTATAAAATACTGTGTTTTGTTTGTTTTTAAGTTTAGTTAGCATTTTTTTAATATAGTTTGAATTTCATAAACTATTATCAATTGATTTCTCATAAAACAGAGTTATATTTCATTTTGTTTCGATGATAAAAACATGAGAAGTGATAGGCTTACACCGTATATAAATTTGTCTTTGGGTTAAATAAGTTTTTGGTCTCGATAAATATTGCAGTTTTTATTTTTATTCCGTCCCTGCCTTTAGGCAACAGTTTTTACAAAAAAAAAAAAATTTGCCAAAACCAGCTAAAAGTAAAACCATTGCCTAAAGACAGAGAGACTGAAAATGAAACTACAATATTTATAGGGGCCAAAAACTTATTTAACTTTATTTTTTTAAAAATTGTTCTCCTACATTGATTTCTGTGTCACAATTAAATTGTTTAAAAAAAGCTACAGTATATATACGGTGTAACAAAATCTACAATATAAAAAACAAGGTTGTTCTAGAAAATACAATCTTTTGTTTCTATAATGTGCCACGTGAACACCTTCACCATCTTCCACTATTTACTCTTGCTTTCTTTCCTTTCTATTCACTACTCATCATCATCACGTTTCATTCTATCGCATGCTTTGCCAAATCTACAATATACTATTTCTTAGAAAGACAAATATAATACCAATGTAACTTGTTTAATAAAATACAATATATCTTTTGTTGGGAAGCACATATAATAATTCTTATTATTTTACATGTCCCAACACAGTTTGTCTTTCCTAAAAATAAATCATATGCTAAAATATTCATCTATTTTTCCTTCAATCTTTCTCTCTCAATCACCACCACTCATTGCTTCCCTATTCCACTTCTATTTTTTTCATTCTTTCTCTTTTTCTTTTTGAAATCAAATAAAAACAAGCAATAATCTACGACATGAGATCTGATTTTTTTGTTTTTTGTATTTTTTGTATGGTTATTGTTTGTAAAAAATTATCATTTTTATGATTATTATTTCGGACAAATTAATCAGTTTTTTCTTTGTTGATTTTTATGTTGATTTTTTTGATTTTGTTTCATCTGTGTGTTAATATTTGCTTGTTTTCTATATCGGTGTACGATTTTGCGATGTGGTGATACATTTGGACCAATCTATTTTTATGGTTTCCATTTTTATGGTTATTGTTGTACAAATCTATTGATATTTTTGGACAAAGAACTTCTCAATACCGTTATGTTACAAATAACTATGTTTCATTTTTTTCTTATTTTTATTTTTGTTGATTTAGATGTTTATTTATTTTAATATTTGTTTTTGGGTTTGATGGATTTGTTTAGGTATAGATAGACAGGGAAATATGAAGAATTTTGTGGGATAATAGTTATAGAAAGAAAGACAAACAAGGAAAGGAAAGCAATGTGAAACAAACATATATTTATTATTATTATTATTATTATTATTATTATTATTATTATTATTATATTATTATTATTATTATTATTATTATTATTATTATTTTAATGCTTTTAGTTTATGTTGTCATTGACTAAGGTTTTATTGAATTCTTTTCTTTTCTTGATTTCTTCATAATCTTTCACAATTTACCTTTGTAAGTTTTTCACAACTCCCTCTCATTAATTCTTTACCAAGTTTTTTATTAGATTCATTATTCAATATCAAATATATTGAAAGGCATGTTTGGTTTGATTTTTCTCAAAATTATTTATGACTTTTGACAACTAATAACTTATTTTCCATTATTATTATATGGTTATGATAAGGAAGAAAAAGCAGCAAAAACTTATAAGTTAGTTGCACTCGAATTTTGGGGTCCAATAACTCACATAAACTTTCCTGTAAGTTTTTTTTTTATTCTTGCACAGTTTACACCTTTGAAAAAACACCTAAACAAATTCACTATAAAGAACAACAAAAAATTAAAATTTTTAGAAAAAAAGTCTAATGTTTCTTATATGTATTTGATGTATGGAGTTTAAACTTTGAAACATTACATTGTTAGTATAGCTGGGATCACTCTGCATTTATTATTTTCATAAATGCTAAGTTAATCATTTATGAAAAGTAAGTTGAAGAAATGAAGAACATGAAGTTATTGATTAAAATATTGATTATTAACGGAACATGAAGTTACTGATCAAAATATTGATTATTAACGGGATATGAAGTTACTGATCAAAATATTGATTATTAACAGGACATGAAGTTACTGATCAAAATATTGATTATTAACGGCACGTGAAGTTACTGATCAAAATATTTTTTAAGGTAGTTATTGATCAAACTAATATTTATACACGGGAACATGAAGTTATCGATCAAAATATTGATTATTAACGGGACATGAAATTACTGATCAAAATATTTTTTTTATTAATTATACACTTAATTTTTATTTTTTCACGGGTAACTAGATATTTTCTATTAAAAAATATACATCTGAAACAAATGCGCGTCTCGTAGCAGAACCTGTGTGAACGCACAAATTTGTTACTAGTGTAACATAGCACACCTCAGTAGTAAAATTGGGTTGAAAAAAAAGTGACTTTTTTAGATTAGAGAGTAGGGAACTATAGTGATGGAATAAGGGGAAAACCTATTTAGGGATTTTGCGATTTTGGTAAAGTGGAATCTTCAAAATCAAGTTTTGATGAGTGTGTCACATGTGTTGTGAAGGATTGAATTTGTGGGGTTTTGGTGGGGGCTTTGGATTTGTCAAGGTGAAAGATTGAATTTGTGGGGTTTTGGTGGGGGCTTTGGATTTGTCAAGGTGAATGCAAAACTTTGTTTAGTTTCCGCCAAGACATTGGAAAAGTATGTACCATGGACAAAAATATTGTTTTAGCATATCAACGCATAACTGACTTTGATTTTTAAGATGAAAAATTTATTTTATTTTTTTAAAGGAACAAATATATTTTGGTTTTTCTCAATTTCTCAAATTCTGTTTTTATTCTTTCAAAATACTTTTTAAAGAATAATCTTCATAAAAGTTTGCGAATTTTTTTTATGGTAATACTAGAAAAAAAATCAATAACTGTTTTGGACTGGTCTAATCGCTAAATAAGACTCAATCTGCTTCTGCATCCATAATGGTCCAATAGTCTTTGACCAAATCAATTGACGACAAAGGGGAACATTTTTCCTCCTGCCCCCCTGTCGTGGACGTCTCCCCACCTGACCAGATGACCAGCGAACCATCGTCGTCCTCGACAAGTGAAACACTCCATATCTACCCGGCGAATGTTATAAAAATCAAAGTTATAAAATTTCAACATGCAAACAGGATGCTACATTTTAATTCTTAAAACAACGACAATTATCACATGAAAAAAGATACATAACACGTTAACTTTCGGATGAACTGATAACAACTGAATTTACTTTCCAAAATAAAACACTTTTAAATTAATACGCACCGGAATCAAAATCTTCAACTTCAAATGATATAACATCTTTATCCAACCAAAAACAACTTTAAAAACAACCAAGTACTTTAATAAATCAACTTAAAATGCGACAACCGAAATAACAATGATAACAAGCAAAAGCGTTCATCCCCCCGAGTGTTACGTATCAGAGCAATGACACCGACTCAAACTAATGAAGGTAGACAACCTTCATTCTGGATTACCTGCACGTTACCAGCATATGGGTAACACTCAAATAGAAGGGGTGAGATATCAAACAGTATAATAGAATGTATGATAAATAATATATTAGAATTAGTTCACACAAAATCACCAATTCACAGCTTTAGCATCGGAGTGCCTTGCAGGTATACCCCCTCCTCCTCATCATCGACATTAAAGTCGAACTCTCTCGCCCACTTCAGGTTCTGATCAGCCGGTAAGATCAGTGGCGCCGTCTGTGGGAACTTTTGTTCTCCCCATCTTTCTGTCCCCGAAAATCAAATATCAAAGTAGCTTTTAAGACTCAAAATCATGGCTAGTTACGTCGACAACGTTCAACCTACCATCAGCTCCCCCGAGCGCAAGAACAACATGGGCAACATGAATCCTTTCTTGGAGGATGTTGCACCCTATAAAAGAGACAGAGCTACTGTGTCTCCCTCCTGGTACAACGTGCGCGATCTTGACGCCCAGTTCACAACCACTAGCAATGTTAAGAAAGTTTGGAGAACGCGCTGGAATACTCCTTGTAGCTCCCAGTACCAGCCAACGGTGACCCCGTCCTGGCGGCCTTGGTCGAAGCTCTTGAACTTCTGTGAGCTCGAGTCGAACCCGTCCTATCTCCTGGTAAAGAATTTCTTTCTCGCGAGCATCCGCTTCATTATCCAGCTTTATCTGAAAATTAAGATCATCAATTGTATTATGAAGTGCAATTATCTTCTCGTGCATGACACCGAGCTGATAATTAATGTTAGGTCTTAGCAGATTCAAAGTAGTAGAGGAAGATACATGTGTCCTATCCGAAAAGTAAAACCGAGTTTCTTTTGAAAAAACAAAATAATCAAGTTTTTTCGGAAATACTAAATAATTGAGTTTTTTCAGAAAAATAAAAAAATCATGTTTTTTTAAAAAATGAAAAAAATTGTGTCTTTTATAACTATGAAAAATCAAATTTTTTGGAAATTTGGATTTAAAAAATCAAATTTTTTCAAATTTTGGTTTTAAAATAGTTTAAAATTAAGAATAGGTTTTGAACTGGTTCTAAACCGAATTGTAATTGGTTTAACAGATTAACTATTTTTTATTAAAGTGGTTTTTAAGAATGGTACCAAACAATTAATATAGTATAAAACATACAATCGGGTCGAACTATCATTGCAACAGAAACAGAAAGTACTGTGAAATGGCTCTTTACTCCCCTTATACTCTTCTTGATATCACAATCGAATTGTTTGTTTATGGCGGTGAGAAGAATGCATGGGAACTTAAACTCTCTCCGGTTGAGATTTTGCCGCATGCTCAAAAAGAATTTCAACCGGTTGTGCTTAACCCAGAAACAATGGGATGAAGGTCATGTTAGAGCCATTCTCTGCTCAGAAGCTGAAACACTTGGGTCTATGAATAAGCTGATTGAAATCATCGGAAGGGAGGAAATCTCATCGGTACCTTCACTATTACCGTCTTTGTCACCGGCACCTGGAAATTTATTTTATAAAGAATTAAATGTTGATGGATCTTTTGAAGTTGCTGAAATTCTTCATGTCCAAGACGTTTCAATAGATCCAAACTCTTCATTGTCACTGACCGATAAAGTAAATGCAGATTTCGAAGGTTCTGATCTCCTTCCCTTCAATAAACTGAGCTTTTCGGAAACACGAAAAAAAATCGGGTTTTTTCAAAAAAAAATGAAAAATCGAATTTTTCGAAATATGAAAATACTAATTTTTTCTGAAAAAGTAAAAAATCAAGTTTTTTTCGAGAAAAAACTAAAAATCAAGTTTTTTCGAAAAAAAACAAAAAGTCATGTATTTTTAATATACGGAAAAAAATCGAGTTTTTTTGAAAAATCGTGTCTATTATAACTATGGAAAATTAATTATTTTTGAAATTTTGGTTTTAAAATGGTTTAAAATTAAGGATACTTTTTGAACTGGTTCAAAACCAAATTGTAATTTGTTCAACAAATTGTATTATGTTTTTTTGCTATTATGTCTTACCCAAACATAGATGCCAATTAGCCAATAAAGGCACCAACAATCTTCCCCTTTGGCATATTTTGGCTAAAACTATACATTCATAAAAAATGCAGCAAAACATAAATGCTTCAACTTTCAAGACAACAAGGAAGAACAGAAATTTACATTCTCAGAATTGGGCTTCAATCAACATATTTTGTTCTTCAGGTTTTGAACCACATCATAACATCTTTAGTCAGCTACAAAATCCTTTGTTTCTTTTTATAGTAGCAAAATCAGAAGATGATATTCCTCTCCCCTTTTTTAGTCATAATATGAAAAAGATAGGACCAATGTCATAATATATAGTGGAACATCTTCATGCAACACTGATGTACACGAGGAAGACGATGGGAGAAGGCCTTTGTCTTCGAGGACCAATTGTGACATAAGAGAACCCTTACTCAGTCTTGAACTAGAAACCAAATCCTAGCTTAGAGCCTGGGAGAGGACTTGAGTGAAAACTGTCCACCAGTCCTAGTAACTCAGAACACAAATCATAATTTTGTTCATAACTCAGAGCACAAATCACAATGAAAAAGGTTCCTATACTGAAGGTGGTATATGATGGAACATATTTGTTGTTATTGCAGAAAAACCCATGGTAGAGACAACCAACATCCCCAGCCCGTGTTTTTCTTTTTCAGAAGAGGTTTTGGTAAAGCAATCCAACACAATACCAAACCCAGACATGACTAATAAGAACACACATGAACGACATCTTGAGAGAGTTTGATTTCTGTAATCTATGGAGACACCATTATATAGCCATTGGAGATTATAGGATTTAACGATGGTCTTTGGTCTTGTTCAACGGTCAAACAATTAATTAGGAAACAGTTCCAAAAGCAATTACTCTTTCCAAAGCAGTTTTTTACTATTTTTCTGATCGGAGTTATCTTAAAATACCAGTTCATGCATAGTCATTGATTGTACTTTACACCGACCACTGGTGTGTAGATAAACTTCAAGACAGATTTCCTTGTTTGACTTAGAAGATTCAATGTCTTTAAACATGTCATGACATCCTGTCAGACATTGTCACTTTTCTTCCTTTTAAGCACATAGCTCAAGATTATTCAAAAGATTAAGACAAAGCATCCTATGGACCAAGTAATAGACTCCCCACTTACTCTTCTGACTCACTAGTCATAGACATAGACTTCTTTGGTTATCAACACCTTGAGACTGTTAGACATACAGCTACCTCATTAGTGTAGAGAAAGAATTGTGGATTCCAGTTGCACATGGTTAGATTCAACCATTCACAGATAACTGACAATAATGTAACATTTTCTTCACCCAGAATTTCTCCAAGTCAAGCACGCTTACTGTGGAGTTCTTATGGAACGGGCTACTGAAAAAAAGATGTATCTTGTTGGTATAGGTAGTACCCATCAATCCTTATAAGCTTTCCTTCAACCATGTAGTCCCATACATTCAAAGCCTTAGGATCCCTCTCATTCTGATATGGCGACCACTCCGTGCCATATTCCGCCTCGAGTGTTACATGCGGTGTAACCACCCCTCGCCATCTTCGGCCTCGGGTCTTACATGTCTACCAGCTTCCGTATAGTTCATCCTCGAACCACATTGTACCAGGAGAGGTCTAGCTCTGATACCATTTGTAACGCCTTAGACTACTTTTAGGATGATCGACTGATCCCACAAACCAACACAGGTCTTTTCAACATGTTTTGACCTCACTCACATGCTTTTTAGGAAACTTCCCAGAAGGTCACCCATCCCAGAATTGTTCAAAAGTCAAGCATGTTTAACTGTGAAGTTCTTATGGAACGAGCTACCAAAAAGAAGATGCATCTTGTTGGTATAGGTAGTACCCATCAATCCTTATAAGTTTTTCCTTCAACCATGCAGTCTCATACATGCACGGCTTCAGGATCCCTCTCATTTCGATGTGGCGACAACTCCTTGCCATATTCGTCCTCGAGTGTTACATGCGGTGTAACCACTCCTCGCCTTCTTCTACCTCGAGTGTTACATGCACACCAGCTTTCGTATGGTTCATCCTCGAACCACATCGTATTCGGAGAGGATGACTCTGATACCATTTGTAACGCCCCAGTCTATTTCGGGATGATCGACTGACCCCACAAGCCAACATAAGTCTTTTCAACATGATTTATCCTCACTTACACGCTTTCCGATAAACTTCCTAGAAGGTCACACATCTCAAAATTGCTCCTAGAAGGTCACACATTTCAGTAGCCCGTTTCATAAGAAATTCATAGTTAAGCGTGCTTGACTTGGAGCAATTTTGAGATGTGTGACCTTCTAGGAAGTTTATCGGAAATCGTGTAAGTGAGGATAAATCATGCTGAAAAGACTTATGTTGGCTTGTGGGGTCAGTCGATCATCCCGAAACAGACTGGGGCATTACAAATGGTATTAGAGCCAGTCCTATCCCAGTACGATGTGGTTCGAGGATGAACCATGCGAAAGCTGGTGTGCATGTAACACCCAAGGCCAAAGAAGGCGAGGAGTGGTTACACCGCATGTAACACTCGAGGCCGAATATGGCAAGGAGTGGTCGCCACATCAGAATGGGAGGGATCCTGAAGCCGCGCAGGTATGGGATTACATGGTTGAAGGAAAAGCTTATAAGGATTGATGGGTACTACCTATACCAACAAGATGCATCTTCTTTTCGGTAGCCCGTTCCATAAGAACTTCACAGTTAAGCGTGCTTAACTTTGAGCAATTCTGGGATGGGTGACCTTCTGAAAAGTTTCCCGGAAAGCGTGCGAGTGAGGTCAAATCATGCTGAAAAGACACGTGTTGGTTTATGGGGTCAGTTGATCATCCTAAAAGTAGTCTGAGGTGTTACGCGATCTTCTTGTCAAACTCCACGAGAACAAGTAAAAAAAACCCATGTGAGGCACCATTAATATTAATGGACAAATATGTCAAACGAAGAATCCAAATTGTTGTCGAACTTTGAAGAAGAAATCCCAATTAAGATTAGCGAAAGCTTTACTAATATCCATCTTTAATGCCAAATTACCTCACCAAACTTTGGTGTCCAACAAATTAATCCCTTCGGAAGCTAATCTGATATTGTCGCGAATACGTCTACTTTGGATAAAGCCCCTTTGTTCTTGAGAAATCGGGAAATTCATAATAGAAGCAAGCCTATCGGAAATAATCTTAGTAATCAGCTTGGAAATGAAGTTAGAAATAGCAATGGGCCAGAAAAGATCCAAAGAATCCGCGCTCCTAATTTTGAGAATAAGGACCATGGTACTGGAGTTGAACCTTGGCAGCATCCAACCTGAAATAAAGAAATCCAGAATAACATTTGCGACATCGAGTTTGATAATATCCCAATAAGTTTGGTAGAAAATAACCCCAAATCCATCCGGACCCGATGCACTATCCTTATTCAAGGCAAAAACTGCAGCGGAAATCTCGTCCATAGAGGGAAGCTTCGTGAGCATAATATTCATATTGTCATTCACCAAGGTAGGAATGGTATCCCCCGCCATTTTAAAATCCTACAACAAACCAGAGTTAGACAAAAACGGAGATTTAAAATAATCCACGGTGCAATACGCAATAAGTTTGGGATCATCTAACACTCAGTCCTCATGAGTAAGCAAAGAAATAGGTTTCATCTTGCACTTGATTTTGGTAAGACAATGAAAGAACACAATGTTTTGGTCTCCCTCCAAATGCCATTTGATCTGAGACTTATCCCTCTAGAAACACTCATCTATGGCCAACGCAAAATAAAGATCTTTTTGAGCAAATAATTCATCCTCCTTAAGATTGTCCTTGTAACCATCAAGTTGAATCAGCTGTTGAATGGTGCTAAGATTAGCCTCCGCGACTTTGACATTAACCGAAACATCACCAAAGATATTCTTGTTCCACCCTTTCAACTATTTTTTCAAAAATGGGAGTTTTTTTGTTAGAATAAACATATTACAACCAAACAATTTTTGACCCCAAACCTTATCAATGATGTCGTTGCAGCCCTTGTGGAAAGTCTAAGCTTTCATACATTTAAACTGCGACGGTACCCACACCAGATTAATCTGTAGCTCTAGCAAAAGAGGGTAGTGATCAGAGGAAACTTTAAAAAGAGTGGACACAGAAATTTGACTACAGCAGTCAAACCACAACTGATTTCCAATGCATATATCAAGACGCCTCTCCACTATGAACGGATCCTCGCGCTTATTAGACCAAGTAAAATCATCCTCATGAGTAGGGATGTGAATGAGATTAGAGTGATCAATCCACTGTTGGAAATCAACCATGGGGCCTTTAGCAGGATTAAGCCTACCTCTATGCTCATGAGCCCCAATAACAACATTGAAGTCTCCATAAAACGACAAAGGGGGAGAGTGAGAAGATTATAGGTTATTAAGATCAAGCCATAGCTCCCTTCTTTTAACAAGGTTGATGGAAGCATAAACCACATCACAAGCCAACCTAAAGTGATCCAATTCAAACAAAAATGCGACAAATTGATCAGAGGCAGAAATCAAATTGTGGAAAAAATCATCAGAAAAGAAGCACCATAGAGACGGTTGAGAAGCGGTGTTAAAACTGGAAGGTTTAAAACCTAATATGTAAAACCAGTTATTGAGAAACTTAGAGAAATCCATTTTTGGTTAAGCAATAAAGATAAAATCCGGGTTATGTAATTTTATAAGTCTCTTCAGGGCTAATATAGAATGAGCATTAGCCAAGCCCCTGATATTCCAAAAGATACTCTTCATGGAAAATGAGATTTGAGGACTGCTTGGGACCTTGTGGGATACATTTGTTTTTTCTTGCTGAACTGCGTCTTGTTGAGTTTGGAGATGGAAGAAGAGAAAGCAACTTCAATCAGGAGGATTCGATATCAGGGTTTTCCAAGTTTCCCCAAGAATTATGCAGAAAGTTAGCATCAACCTCATTGCCAAGACCTACCCTCCTTTGAGTAGCATTAACAAAGGAGGATACTTGAGAGTTTGAATCCAAAGGTACCTATGAGACAAAGTTTACAGAATTATGGTGGGTCGGACGTGACACCATAATCTTAAGAGAGTTATTAACAACAGGTTCTAACATCTTAAGCTGTGAATCCTCATTCCCATTATTCACCTCATTGTGAATATCTGGTATTCCAACATTGGCTTTCTCTGCCAATGCAGCTTCTTCCTCATTAGGAATCCCCGGAGCATAAAAAGATTTCCCGATAGGCTTAGGAACATAAGACACATTGGTTTTGGGAATCTGATTTGAAGTGATTCTCCTCAAAAGCTTGCATTCATGCACTTCATGCCCACATTTCTAACAATGAGTACAAAGAACCGGAATGTTATCATATTCAATGTTCGGAAAAAAAAAAAGGAAAACCCTTCACATTCAACAAGAACATTATAATGGATAGGCTGAATCAAATCCATTTCAACAAGAACACAAATGAAATGACCAAAAGTCCTATCTACTCTAGATTTGTAGAAGGCAGAATCAATAGAGTACTCCCACAACTAGATATCACCAACAAAATACAGGTTCTCCAATATTCCTGCGCAAGACCGAAAAATATGACCCAGACTTGAGCAACCGTGTTGTGTTGCACAGAAGGACTGAAATCCTTAGTCCAAGCAAAGAGTTTCAGCGTACTTGGACTCAAATTAATAGAATCAAAAGCTCAAACTCTCCACATATCCTCAGCACATGAAAAAGTGAGCTCATAAAATCCTTTTCCAAGTGAAAGAATTCCCCAATGCTTCACATGCGTCCAGATTAAAGCAAGCTTCTTGAATTACCAACACTATGAGGGGTGAAGAGCCTTTAGGCCAAAGGACACGACCATGAAGGTTGTTTTTGCAGTCAATTAACCCTTCTTTGTATTTGTCTACTGGAATAGTTATGGAAGGCCGATCTCCTTTGATGATCGGAGGAGGAAATTGAGAAACAGGGATGTCACAAACCCCTTTAAGAACCTGGGCAAAGGATTTAAATGGATGAGGAACATACTCAACAGAGGGGTTCTTCGAAGTATCTGGTTTGAAAACAGAGGAAAGGGATCAATAGTTTCTAGAAAGAGATCATCGAAATCCATGAGAAAGATCAGATTAGCATGACTAGAGAAATTTGGGGAAGAAAAACTTTGAAAGATCATGCATGAAGAAAGAGGGAGCGGCGGCGGCACTGCGCAACGCTAGGTTAATACCCTTATATGAATAAGATAAAAAGTAGAAGAAATATAACCCTCTGTACCATATGTGACACTTTCCTAAATTTCATGTCTTACCTTGCTCACATAACTTCTGAATGGGATTTTTATTGGGGCGTTTTGTGTTAAATTTGTGAAGAAAATGATAGTCGTATGAATGAATGGTTTGAATAAAAACTCAAGAAGTGTCACAATATCATCACATTAGAATTTCAATAATTAGAAAATTAGATTAGACACTTCCTTATTTAACATCCACACTTTTAATCATACTTAATGCACCAATGCAAGAGGAGGTAAGTTTGAAATTGGAGGCATACTGTATTTTCTAGAAAACACTCTGCAGGTCCAATGATCACCACTTTTAACACTCCGCTTCCATTGCAGGTATTGTTTCAGCCTGTGGGATAGCTAGTAATAACAGTAAGACTCCGTCTTTTGTTAACATTTCTGATTTTGAGATTTTGAAGAATTTTAGGGTCATTATTCAGCCTCCCAGTGCTCCTAGAATTGTGGAAGTTATTTGAAAGCCTTCCCCTTGGGATTGGATCAAGATTAATTGTGATGATGCTTCTTTTGGGAATCCTGAACCTTCTACTTGCGGGGGCATTGCTAGAGATTTCGATGGTAGGTTTTTGGGGGATTTTGCTAGCTTTTTAGGTGTTTCTAACTCTCTCATTGCTGAACTCACTTGCGCTATAATAGCGGTTGAGTTCGCCCATGAGAAGGGTTGGCGTAGGATTTGGTTAGAAGTTGACTTCGTGGCAGTGGTTTGAGCTTTCTCTCCTCCTTTCAAAGCACCTTGGCAAGTTCGGAACCGGTGGGTCAATTGTGTTAATATCACTGACGGTATGGATTTTGTGGCTTCTCATATTTTCAGAGAAGAAAATAGTTGTGCGGATTCATTGGCTAACGTTGGGCTAACGGTGACAGAATACACTAACTATAGTTGTATTCCAAAAAATTTAGAACAGTTTCTTTAGGTTTATTTTTTTTAAGAGAATTTTGGTTTAGTCCCCCTGCTCTTGTTTGTTCTGTTTTCTTTTGTTTCAATGAAACCTTATTAAAAGAAAATGCCACCAAAATGTAAAGCATGGAAGTGTAGGTAATGACAACTCATGCAAAACATAGTTCAAGTGTCTCAATTTATAATTTTAAAAAAATAAAAATAAAAATTTTCTCCTAAATTAAAAGGACAATACAATTTTTTGTCACAAATATTATTTTTAAAATTAAATTAAATGTAAGTTATATTTCATTTATCTTTCTCATCCTCTCATAACTAGTAGTAATCAATAAAAATTGTTTTTACACCTTTACATGACTTATATTCTTTTAAAAAAAATTATACTTTAAATTAGAATGGACAGTTATGTGTTAAAAATATTTAAATATTATAAACACTCCAATTAAAAATTATATCTGTTTTATAATGAGATAGGAAGCCAAAAATATAATTAAGAGAATGTAGTTTTTACTATTAGTACACACGGTTTCTATTGAGTACCTACCTACCTAACATATTTCTACTGGTCGGTAGGTCCAGCTCTCTCCCAATAATTTGTTGGAAGCATTCATAATTCATGTGCACTGACTGGATGTTGGCAATGGCATGTTCTTTAAATTTGAATTTTCAATTAATAATTTTCGTACTTTGCCTCCATCCTTGACTAAAATGAGAAATTAAATATAAATTATATTGTAAATAATAGAATTAAATTATTTTTAAATAATAAAATATAATATAAAAAATTAAAATATTTCTGATATACTTAATATTTAAAATTTTAAAAATTAAATAAATTGGATACTAATATTTTTGTATTTTACAATTGAAAAAAATGTAAACTTATTTTCTCATCAAGCTCCAAACATGTTACAATGGATAACTGTTGATACCAATTTTAATGCCTAATTAGATTGAATACTTGCTTCCAGAAACAACTTATCTTCTACTCGTTAATTAATTCTTCTTGTATTTTTACTGTTTGCTGGGGCTACAAAACAAGAAATGAATGACTGCCACATTCTGAGTCCCATACTATTTCTATGAAAAATTCAATCATCATTTTTTAATATATTATACTCCATTCCCCTTAAATATGAATCTCTTTTTTATAAGATTTTTTATGTTTTAATTGTCTTAATTATTTTTTATTAAAATATTTTATGTTTATTTTATCATAAAAATATATAGGCTAAATTACAGTTTTGGTCCCCCTATTTTAGGTTTTTCACGATTTTGGTCCCACTATTTTCTTTTTAAACAGTTTTGGTCCCCTATCTCAACTTTGTCCATGAACAGTGCATGAATAGTACATGTCCGTACATGAAAAGTGCATGAACAGTTGCATCAAAATTGGGATGGGGGACCAAAATTGTTTAAAAAGAAAATAGAGTGACTAAAATTGTGGAAAACCCAAAATAGAAGGACCAAAACTGTAATTTAGCCAATATATTAATGTTCTCTTGAGGACAAATTTATAAATTAAAAAATACTATAACAGAACATAACTTTTTAAAAAATTAAAAAAAATTAATTCTCATTATTTTGCCAAAAAAACCTATATTTACTGACAGTTGTTGTTGTTATCCTGTGTCTTAAATTGGTCAAGGGTCTAACCAAGTTAAAAAGGTACTCCCTCCGTCTCATAATAAGTGTCCCATTTGAGTAATGCGCGGTTTTTAAGAAAATGATTGGATGTGTTGGTTTTAGTAAAAAAGTTAATGTCATTTACTAGAATACCCCTATTAATAGTAGTTGAATAACGTGAAAGTTAATAAATAGGGGTATAATAGTGGAAAAATAATAATGATTGATGCATTGGAATTGTAAATGGACAATTAATTTGAGACAATGAAAAACTGCAAATGGGACACTTATTATGAGACGGAGGGAGTATTTTGTTTTTTCAAGAATATTATTAATGACAAATTAATTAATATAATAATCTTGCAGTTTTAGTTTACCAATTTTAAATACAGCCTATTATTATAGTACTTTTCTTCTATTCAACTTGTCACGGTTCACTCACTTGTTTGTGGAGGATTGAGTTCCACGAATGCCGGTTCCATTTTTTTAAACTTTTTTTTTGGATTCTTTTCCTTCACATTGCTACACAATAAGAGAAGGAACAAAGTTCTTAATTACTCTGAACATTTTTTATTGTTGTTGTTTGGTTCTTATTGAGAAGAATGAGAGTTGCAGTGGTTGGTGCTGGGATTAGTGGTTTGGTTTCAGCTTATGTATTGGCCAAAGGTGGAGTCAATGTGGTTCTCTATGAGAAGGAAGATTACTTGGGTGGTCATGCAAAAACTGTTAATGCTGATGGTGTTGATTTGGACCTTGGTTTCATGGTCTTCAACAGGGTAATAATCTAATTCATTTTCATCACTTTTTTATTACTCTTTCTTCTTGTAAATTAAATGCTCTACTACTTCAATTCTTCATAATTCATTTGGATTTTCCTTAGTGAAGATTGAACTAGAAATAATAATCTTAGCTTGAACATTATCCAAAACAGTGAAAGGGATGTACTTTGTTCATCTTGATATATGATTTGTGGAAAGAGTGCTTATTGTTTTAATAGTTCTATTATGTTCTCTTGTTTAAGTAGGTGCTGTTTAACACTTAACATGAGAATTAGACAAGTTTTGATTCGGTTTTTATTAGTGGATTGTTGTTAACAGAATAATTTTTAGGCTTATTCGAAATAAAAACAAAAGAGAATTGTTGTTAGTTAGCATTTGTAATTTCTAATGTTGGGTACAATTGGGGAAACCTAATTCCCTAATAAAAAGTGAAATTGAAAAGTGTAACTTTTTGCCAAAATTATGTTAGCTCACCTTCTAAACACTATATACCAAATTAAAATTATGATTTTATTAAGATATTTTTTGGACCAATAAGAACCAGAGAATTTAAATCCATAGCAAAAGTTGGCATGTGGGCCCCACCAGTGGTCCTAACATGACAGTTGCTTCATGCTAAATGTAGCATTCTCTGGCTAAAATATTTTGGTTAAGATGATGTTAATAAAAAATTTTAAGACAACTATATAAATAATAAATTAAGCATGAAAATTTCATGTGGAGAAGTAAACCGTAAAATTAAATAGTTTTGGTTCATAGAATTTTCACTTTTTGAATCAAATAGTATACTATACTATGACACTATAACAGTGATTAATTTCAACAATTGCCCACAAGATTTGGAACAAAAATTTATCAAAAACATTAAAGGATTAACCCAAATATCTATTGTCTAAGAAGTGAGTAGTATTGGGTTTGTTGTTGATTACTCTTTCTCCAAACTCTTCCAGCAAGTAGTATCAGAGTCTTGGTTCCGCTTGGTGGAGAGTGGGAACTAAATATGTGTTGGACTCTGTTATAGGAAGTAGTATAGTATTGTAATTGTGAAAGACTTGCAATGTTGTACGGGACAGAATATTGGGCGGTTAAGAATTAATACGAGAATAAAATAAGTGTAGCAGAGATGAGGATGTTGCGTTGAATGTGTGGTAAGTCTAGACAGGATAAAATTAAAAATGATAATATAAGAGAGAGTGTTGAGGTAGCGTCTATAGTAGAGAAGATGGTGGAAAATAGACTTAGGTGGTTTTGGTATGTAGAGAGATGACTTGTAGATTTTGTGGTAAGGAGAGTAATTAAGATGGAGAGAAGTCAAAAAACTAAAGAAACAGGAAGACTTAGAAAGACTATAAGAAAAGTTATTAAGAATGATCTTGAAATTAATGATTTGGATAAAAGATGGTTCTGAATAGGACTTGATTGTTTTCATATTGTATTTGTGTAATACTGAACTGCATCAAAGATATTATGAAATAATTATAAATTTATAACATCGGCATTGTTGAGGATGTTGACAACGTAAAATGGACTAATGAACACAGGTGACATATCCCAATATGATGGAATTCTTTGAGGGTCTTGGAGTTGATATGGAGCTGTCAGACATGTCATTTGCTGTCAGCCTAGACAAAGGCCGCGGCTACGAATGGGGAAGCAGAAACGGCTTGTCCGGCTTATTTGCACAGAAGACGAATGCGTTGAATCCTTACTTTTGGCAAATGATTAGGGAAATTATTAAGTTCAAAGATGATGCTATAAGGCAAGTTTTTACCCTACTATGTCTATACTCTTCCTGGTTTCCTGAATTCAGATATATCAATCGATATCGTCATTTTCTTTTCATTTCTCGTTGCAGTTACATTGATATGCTTGAGAAAAATCCAGATATGGATCATAATGAGTCTCTGGGGCAGTTTCTCAAGTCAAGGGGTTACTCAGAATTATTTCAGAAAGCGTATCTTGTGAGTTCAATCATAGATTAATATATATGATGTTTTGTTTTCTATATAAATACGTTTTATTTTGTAAAGTGTATATTTATGACTTTAAATTCATGTAGATTCCAATTTGTGGTTCTATTTGGTCATGCTCTTCTGAAGGAGTTTTGAGCTTTTCTGCTTTCTCAGTTCTTTCGTTCTGTCGCAATCACCATCTACTTCAGGTACTAGAACAAATAACTGACTCTCTACCATATTAGTATAGCTATTAATATTATTAACCGAAAACATTCAAGATTACTTATTGATTCACTTGATCCTCTCTGCAGCTCTTTGGAAGACCGCAATGGCTAACTGTCAAATGGCGCTCACAGAATTATGTTAAGAAGGTTAAAGAAGAGCTTCAGAGTAATGGTAGTCAAATAATAGCTAATTGTGAAGTGACTTTGGTTTCAGAATCTGAAAAAGGTGAGTAAGTAATCTCAAGCCTTTTTCTTACTCTTTCAATTCCTCCCCTTAAAGAAAAGGAAAGCAAATTGAATGCGGCTCTAGTAACAACTATTGAAAAAAATTTGCAGGATGTGTTGTACATTGCAAAGATGGTTCTGAAGAAATCTACGACGGATGCATAATGGCAGTACATGCACCTGATGCTTTGAGATTATTAGGAGACGAAGCAACATACGACGAGAGAAGAATTCTTGGTGCTTTTCAATATGCATACAGGTAAAATCCAATATTAATATGAAGAAAGTCTTTTGTTGTAAAACTCCAAATGCATAGTTAATGCTTCATCTGTATTGGCAGTGATATTTATCTTCATCGCGATAAAAATTTCATGCCTCAAAACTCAGCAGCATGGAGTGCTTGGAATTTTCTTGGAAGTAACAACAATAAAGTTTGTGTGACATATTGGCTAAACATTCTTCAGGTTGGTAACATTGTCCTAATTCAAAATGCATTCGTCATCTAGTGATTCCATGTGGATAAACAAAGCAATTTCTAATTTGCAGAATATTGAAGAAGTAGGT
Source organism: Vicia villosa (assembly GCF_029867415.1). Classification (NCBI taxonomy): domain Eukaryota; kingdom Viridiplantae; phylum Streptophyta; class Magnoliopsida; order Fabales; family Fabaceae; genus Vicia; species Vicia villosa. Next base: position 142,715,327 of record NC_081180.1, read on the forward strand.
GAACCCTTCTTAGTTACTCTGAATCCAGATCATGTACCAGAAAACATCTTGCTGAAGTGGTCAACCGGCCATCCGATACCGTCAGTTGCTGCATACAAAGCTTCAGTAGAGCTAGACCATATTCAAGGGAAAAGAACAATCTGGTTTTCTGGGGCATACCAAGGTACATTCTTGCTTATTATCTTTACCTCAAGTTTTAATAATTGTTGGATCATGATGGGTCAAAAGCACTTATGTGGCAAAAACTATGAGCTTCATTCTAGTTCAATCGTTGTATTTTACTTTGTCATTTTAGAATGTTCTTGAAGATCCTCCTATGTATCATGTGTTTTTAACTTGTTATATAGTTCAATAATGTTTCTTTTACATTCCATTTGATTGAGCTGTTATATAACTTAATCTAAATATAAACTTATAAAGACAGAAACTAGATATGTTTGACTTCTCATAAAAATCAGCATCTTCATCATAGAACGATTTCAAATTGAACCAAGGTCCAAGAACACTAAATCACTATTATGTATCAGAGCATGTTTCGTACTGCTTTACATAATTTTTTAGTATAATGAGAGTCATAATACTAAGATTCTTAAGTCTATTTTTTAACAAATAGATATTATGATTTTCATATAATTTGAGTAAATGTTTGTGCTTTTCAGGTTATGGATTTCATGAAGATGGATTAAAGGTAATTAAAGCAATATTCCTAAAAGGGTTCCTTTGCAAAATGTCACCATTCTCTCTCACAACTGAAGTGTGAGATTGAACTTTGCAGGCTGGCATGGTTGCAGCTCATGATGTTCTTGGAAAATGTTGTACCCTTAAGTCCAACCCAAAACACATGGTACCTTCTTGGAAGGAACTCGGAGCACGCCACTTCGTAACTAGATTCCTTAGTTACTTTATTACAACAGGCTCTTTAACGTGAGTCTTCTACTACTGTGTAATACAAATTTTTTATTGCAAAGCTTAACTTAGTGATACTGATATATTTTGCCTTGAGGTGTCACAGCTTATTGGAGGAAGGAGGAACAATGTTTAACTTCGAGGGAACTGGGAAAAAGTGTTCTCCAAAGACTGTTTTGAGAGTTCACAATCCTCAATTTTATTGGAAGGTATGTACTTACTAAATTTCATATACAATTACAAATGTGAACCGGGTTGTCTATATATGTGTCTGGTGTTGGTGCTTCATAGTAGTTGGCAATGATATAAAATTTAATCATCTTTACGTGTTTGTCAGATCATGACACAGGCAGATTTAGGCCTAGCAGATGCTTACATTAATGGAGACTTTTCATTTGTCGATAAAGACGAAGGTCTCTTGAATTTCTTCTTGGTAAGCATACACATCTAAATCTTATGCATTGTTATATCTTTAAGGTTTTTTCCTTTTACTTCCATTTACCTTGGTATTTTTCATGTAGATTCTCATAGCCAATAGAGATTTAAATGCATCCAACTCGAAATTGAAGAAGAGTAGGTAAGTTGATATATTGAATTGAAGCTTACACTAAGCCATTCAATTGGATTTTCATTTCAAACTCTTCTCATGTGTCTTTAGGGGTTGGTGGACACCAATTTTATTTACGGCTGGTTTGACTTCTGCAAAGTTCTTCATGGACCATGTTTCGAGAAAAAATACTCTCACACAGGCTAGAAGGAACATTTCTAGGCATTATGACCTGGTATAAAAACCATTATATATCAACTACAAAGTCTCCTTTTTTTAGTGTTGTTTTGAAGTTCTGTGACTAAACCAAGATATTCTTCTTTTGGCTTTTGTAGAGTAATGAACTCTTTGCACTTTTCTTGGATGAAACTATGACATACTCGTCTGCAGTGTTCAAGGCAAGAACAACAATTAGTTTGATGTTTGAGCCGAAATTTCATGTAAAGACTATACCTACTTCAATTTCTGCAGTAACTGGTTAACATTTCTTCCTTTATTTTTTTTTTAAAATTTATCTGATAGAATGAAGATGAAGACTTGAAAGATGCACAAATGAGAAAAATATCTCTTCTGATTGAAAAAGTAAGTGCCTTCGGTCTCTTGTTTATTGCTGCTATCTTACATTCTGTTCTGCGAGATTTTCTAACTTTTCCTGAAATAAATCAAGGCTAGAATAGAGAAGAAGCATGAAATTCTTGAGATTGGATGTGGATGGGGAAGTTTAGCCATTGAAGTTGTTAAAAGAACTGGTTGCAAATACACTGGTATTACTTTGTCAAAGGAGCAACTCAAGCTTGCAGAAAAAAGAGTTAAAGATGCTGGCCTTGAGGACAATATCAAATTTCTTCTATGTGACTATCGCCAATTGCGAAAGACGCATAAATATGATAGGATTATATCTTGGTAACATTTTGATTTTGCAGATTCAAGTATACATTACCATCTATTTCCAGCATAGTACGTAACTTGTATATGCATAATATTTCAGTGAAATGATAGAAGCTGTTGGACACGAATACATGGATGAATTTTTTGGTTGTTGCGAATCAGCATTGGCCGATGATGGACTTCTTGTTCTCCAGGTATTTGTTTAGACGGCATGAATTGCTTATATATGTGAATGAAATAATCACTACAAATACATTTTTACTGGTATTTAAATCGGTGCTAACTATTGAAGATGGTTTGATGTATGTTCTATAGTTCATATCAATCCCGGATGAGCGTTATGATGAGTATCGGCGCAGTTCTGATTTCATAAAGGAATACATTTTCCCAGGAGGTTGCCTGCCTTGTCTTAGCAGGATAACATCGGCCATGGCAACCACATCCAGACTATGGTATAATCTTTACATATATTGATAAAGTTTAGGTGAATTAAATCTCGAAAATTCACTAAAATAAGACCGTAATACTAACATGCAGTGTGGAGCATGTTGAAAACTTAGGAATTCATTACTACCAAACACTGAGACTGTGGAGAAAGAACTTCTTGGAAAGGGAGAGGTATATTATTGTTTGACTGAAACATAGTACTTGTTTATGTTATATTCAAGTAACTATACTATTGTTTACACTAAACTTATTTTTGTGCTGTCAGTGAAATTTTGGCTCTTGGATTCAATGAAAAGTTCATCAGAACATGGGAATATTATTTTGATTACTGTGGTGCTGGTTTTAAGTCACGAACACTTGGGAATTATCAGGTACATTGTTCTTACATTAATTGGGAAATTTGAAATTTATATTCAAAAGTCATACGAGATTTTGGTCAGAGAGTTGGAAATTGTAACAAGTAGAGATATGATATGTTTTATGCATGTAGGTGGTTTTCTCACGTCCCGGTAATGTTACGGCATTCAGCGATCCATACAGAAGCTGGCCCTAAGCACCAGCCTCACATTCTTGCAAATTAGCAATACATGATGCTGTGTCTCATCACATTTATTGATAATCTCATAGTTTCTCTGTTGTTATTATCAACAAAAATAAATAAATCATTGTTGTTTTCTTAAACATTTTTAAGGTAGAGGAGTTGAGTTGTGCTGTTTTGGAGTGATAAACAATTAGATTTGTGAGGTTTCTTTTCATATAAAAAAACTATATATTCTTTAAAACGAAATAAGCTTTGTATGTAATAATGATTATAACTCTCCCAGAGTTGAAATGAAAGAGCTTGAAGGAACTATCTTCTGATTTTTAAAAATTGCAAAGCTAAACTATCAAATATTGCATTTTCTATAACAATGACCTAGAGAATTCATGACACCTATTTACATCTTGTTGCATGTATTTTCAAAATTCCATTGCATGCTTGAAGAAAAGCGTCAAAACAAGCAATAAAGAATAAGGTTTTTTTAACCAAAAAGAGAACTTAGCATCGAAGAAAGAGCGTAGATAAATGTAGAAGCTTCAAAAACACTTGTCATTCTTTCAACTGATTTATTCGATGTGCTGCAAATCTCCAAATTTGATGATGCGCTGGCCCAAAAATACATAACATACTGATAAGTTCATTGCCTTAGCCATGACATGAGTTCAATACTCGTGCACCTCTCCGCCCAAAAATACATAACATACTGATAAGTTCACTGCCTTAGCCATGACATACTGATAAGTTCACTGCCTTAGCCATGACATGAGTGGACACTTGGCTCCACTTCAATACTCTGCACCTCTCCTCCTGTACAACACAAGTGCAAATACAGGGGGAAAATGATTATGCCATCTTCAAAATTTCTACTATCACTACCATTATCGCTACCCATTACGAAACGACCAACCCAAGTGTCCATTGCTATCAGTAAATACCTTGACTACACCAGCTTATTTCTACTTGTACTAACAATTAAAGCACTGCCTACACCATTAGATTTCCTATCATTAGATTTCCTATCAGAGGAAAGACAATAAATCACCAAAAGAACAAAACAAAAAGCTGCACCAAACCATCATATAGGGAGAAATATCATAAATACTATAGCTCAAATGCTACAAGAACAGACAAATCCATACCATATCAACTAAAATAATAAACACTCAATTTAAAACTACACGCAAAAACAAATACTAAAATAGAAAGTATCATCTCTAGTATCTCTTCAAGCATTCTACTTATTATAAACTAGGAAAGCAAATACTGCAAACTACTGAGATTCAAGCAACTCAACCAGTCCCATTGTGTATGATCATCGAACGTGAGTGACTCCTTTGCTGCTGAAAGAAATCGTTGGTAAGCTCATGTTTTAAGAATAACATGCAGGGACCCTCGAGTCAAGTTCAAGGATCCAGCAAGAGATAACTATCAAAATTACTGTTGTTGGGCTTGTCGGGTCTGAGCACCACCATAGCCACCACCATAACCAACTTGCCCACCATTTCCCTGAGGAGTCCCATAATTACCAGATGCTTGAGCCTGTTCAGATCTCCAAGCTGCATTTCCATAACCAGAATTTCCATTTGCATCTCCATAGCCGCTGCCCATATAGTTGCCACTTCCACCACTACCTTGTAGTTCACTACCACTCTGACCACTAGCATTACTACTTGGAGCACTCCCAGTACGCCCACCAACAGCACCATATACACCTGGATTCCCATATGAACTGTCACTTCCACCGTACCCGCCACCATAACCACCATACCCGTAACCTTGATTCCCATATCCAGCAGCTCCACTGGGGGACTGACCTGCAGTTGCTGAACCAGATCCAGCACCACCACTTGGAGCACCCCAAGGAGCAGTATTTCCGTAACCCATAGAGCCATAGCCAGAGGGAGCCTGAGCAGGCCATGAACTCCTTGGGCCACCAGCAGCATAAGCAGCATTAGGGACATTTGGGTTCCCATACGTTGCGGCAGCAGGTCCGCCATAACCAGCAGTGGCACCGCCATAACCTCCATAAGCTGCACCATAACCTAGGCCATTGCCAGCCGAACCATACCCATATCCAGCAGCGCTATATGCAGAGGAGCCATAAGTTGGGAATCCACCTGCAGCACTTTGAGGCTGCATATACCTACTAGAATCCGAACGACCATCATATGCATTTTGGTTGCCACCAGAAGCCCCATACCCTTGATAACCACCCATTCCGCCACTACCACCTCCAGCACCACCCATCATTCGACTACTTGCACCAGGATTGGCATCCTTTGGAAGTGCACGCTTTACCTCTACTTGTTTACCATTTAAATCATGAAATGTCTTGTGCAAAACCCTATCAACTGCCTCCTCGGTATCAAATGTAATAAACCCAAATCCTCTTGGTCGTCCAGTATTCTGATCATACATGACTACAACATCAGTTACATGTCCATATGCCTCAAAGTACTGACGAAATTTTTCTTCAGCCAGAGTGGGGGGTAACCCTCCAACAAATATCTTTTTGGTCCTCATATTTCCACCATTACCTGAACTCAAACCAGAATTAGAATTTCCAGTTCTTGAAGTGACAGAAATCGGTTGGTCCTCTCTTGAGAATGCCCTCTTGGCATCAACCTGAATAACAAAATTATAAAGTTGCTAGTTAGGCATATAATCAATAATTGGAAGTAAAGCAAAAACAGAGTTTGGGTCACAAGTAAATATCAAGATTCTATATTATCATCAGTAGCAAAAAACTGATATTTTAGGCTGCAGCATCAAGTCATTTTTTCAGATATTTGGGCAAATCCAAAAAGATACACAACAAAAGACGATAAAACTATAAATAAATCTCAAGAGAATCATTACACAGACCACATTTAAACAAGAGCATCCTTATCCTGATTCCTAATTCACACTCAAGCATAAGCATGTTGTTGAAGGAAATAGATCACATGCTCACAACTCCAAAAGATGTTTAATTTTTTACATCTCAAGATTTCAATAATGAGGCTACAATATTAAGATAGTAACTATCACAGCATCACCTGTCATAAACATAAATAAATATACTTGCCAAGATTTTTATAAGCGACAGCACAGATAGAAGCAACAGATTGAACAACATTAATGATATTCCAATGTATCCTCTTAACAACTGCCCAAAGTGAAACATTAAACTTTACTTTCATTAGATACATTCTATTTTGAATCATTTCACTAAGCATCTTAAACATACTCATTAGCAATTGCCTATTACACAATGGAAAAGCAATGTCCTATGATACAACCAAAGAAGCAACATTTAATCATTTTCCCAATTAACAAAGCAGCTTTTAGTTTCTACAGCATACAAAGAGCAGGGGAATATGCATCCCTGCAGTTTAATTCTAGCATAACTATTAAGCTGTTGATTTCTAACTTTGACCACAAACACAGCATAAAAAAATAAACTAATCTCGAGTTAAGACAATCAAATGAAACCATTAACAAAATAATTAGGTCTGCTACAAAACACATACACACACAACCAAAAATAGGTGCATACCAATTAAAACAACAAACAATCCATCGATTAAAGCCTTAATCACTGAACAAAACAAAAACCCACCTGCAATTCAGAAGCAGCAGCAACAATAAAAAAGCTAAAACAATAAAGATCAAATCTTTAACACAAAACACACACACCCACATAAAGAACCCTAACTTTGGTAAAAAAGGGGTATGCAAAACATTCAATGAAAATGACAAAAACAAGATAAAAATGGAAGAAGCATAACCGTTCTGCCGTCAATAACATGCTTGTCTTCAAGAACCCTATCGAGAACAGAAGGATCTGAGAAAACTACAAAACCAAAACCTCTAGGTTTTCCAGTGTTCTTCTCTCTCATAACTGAAGTGTTCAAAACATCACCATAATTTCCGAAATGCTCCTTCAGCTTCTCCTCATTAGTATCCCATGAAATCCCACCGATGAAAAGCTTTCCCTGATCCGAATCCATTCCTATTTTTTTCTTCTCTTCTTTATTCTCTCACTCTCTGCGAGTATAAATATATAACTGTATATGAATAGGGATTTGAATGATGTTTGCAGAGAGGAGAAGTTGAGGAATTGGGGGTGAAGAGAAGGGAAGAATAAAGAGGAAGAGGGTTTCGTGCGTTGTGGCTGTATGTGATGTGAGAGAGAAAGAGAGAGAAAGAGTGTATGTGTATCTATGAATAAATATATGTAAGAAAAGGGCTAAGATTTCTTCACAAAATATACTACTAGTAGGGTTTAACGGCTCAGATTTCTTTGGTTTCATTTACATTTTTTGAGAATATGCTTTCATCTTTGTCAATAGTTGTTATTATTTGGAAATATGAGGATATTTTAGTAATTTACTAAAAGCGCGTTTAAAATCGAGTATATCCAGAGTCGAAGTACATTGGAATGCGATAAACTTGACGCAAATTCAAACATGCATGAATGTAATGTTTGAAATTATGGTAAAATGTTTATTGACGCGCTTTTGTGTTGAAATTACTAATTGCGGCTTCACACTTTTGACGTTGAAAGTGCACGCTGACGTGAGAATAAAGCTCTATAAGATGTTTCGAACATATAATAAGTTGATTAAGAAAATATGTACGGTGAAGATTTCTCCATGGAGTTTTCACATTATTACTTTCTATTTTTGGATATGAATAGTGTTCTTAAACATTTCATTTATCTTGAGCATCATGATTGAGAGGCTAATGGAGTGGAATAATACTCTTAAGCAAATCACTATCTTTCATACTTCATTTTTGAGGTTGTGGACTCGTACAAACCTAAAAGAATGTGAGTTCATCCTCACATAACAAGACATAGTTTGGGATCCCAATATCAAGGATTCATTTCACCAACACATGATGTTTTATCCCATTAGTCAGCATAAGACCCTGGAGGGAAATCACGATATAAAACGCAGTGGAAAATAAAGTTTCACTTAGTTGATCCTTACGAATTGACATGTTTTGTGATATATTAATTACCTCTTGTGGTGATTAACTGTTGATGAAGAATTAGAAGAACGATCACAATCCCTTAACATCATCACTAAAGAAACCTTCATCTCTTTGAGAGCCTTTTCATTAGCCTCCAAAAGAAGAAGAGGTGTCGTGAGTGTCCGCCTCCTTTTGAAGGCCAGACAATCTTGATATCTCTTTCTGGAGACTGGACAACTTCTCTTGAGTTGGAACTCGTCATGGACGACATCATTTTTTCCCTTCCAAGTATCTTTACCCTTAGAAGGATTATTAGATGCCAAACTTCCCCCATACCCGCAACCGCCATAGACATCAAGGAGGCACCACGAAACATATGGAGTGAAACCTCTAATATCAATTACAGCTTCTCAAGCTTAAGAAGATTATGGAGGTACGCGAGATCGTGCTCAAGTATACAGGCATGCACTTCTTGTGAGTACGGGGAACCTAGGATTGGAGAACTACAAGGAAATTAATGAGGGCATGTGAAGCTTCGATGCCAAGTAGAGTAGGTATGACGGGAGTAGGATCATATAACCAAGTCTTTTGTTCGAACTTTCCTCCTAGAAGGAATCTAATCTAAGCCTTTTTTATGTTACCGGTAGAAGCTAGGATACGGCCATCAGATCATTTATCTAGCCTAGTGGAAAAAGTTTGGTATTGGCCAAAGAAGATCGATGAAGATTGAGTTGCAATGGGGCATAAACGTCTTCGAGAAATCTTTATAGAAACATCCCTGTAGGAATAGAGGCAGGAGTAGAGGAAGAAGTGGTAGCTAAACTGACTTCCGACCGAGCTTTCTTCATCGCGAAAAGACCTTTTACTACATCCATGCCCCCTAAAGTCATATTATCTGCAAAGAAAAAAGCAAAGTAAGTTAGAATTCGATAACTAAAGAGGCAAAAACAAGTATACGAAAAGGTTTATTTCCCTTCCTCGCCAAAATGTTATTTCCTCTCACAAACATCGACCACATCCATTATTTATTACATGGGTGTCAATGGCCTTCCTATTTTTCCTAGAGGGTCATGCGTCTAATGGTCAAACCTCTTCTTCAAAACCTAGAGAGATATTATAAGTAAGGAGCTCTCGGCTAAAGTAGTTCCAAATTTAGTATTTCCTCCTATCGCCACACCTAATTAATCACACACTAGAAGAATCGGGCACCAAAGACTTTCCCCCAAGGATCCTGCAGAAGACGGAGTAAGCTTTCGGAGTTCAAGGGCTCGCCAGAAAGAAAAGTTCTTTAAAGTCTTCCTAATTTTTAGCATAAACATCAAATTGCATGGTAACTTGGTGCTACGAGATCAGCCCTTGCCCTAAGGATCATGCAGAAGACGAAGTGAGCTTTTGGAGTTCGAGGGCTCACCACAAAGAAGTGATATTTAAATTCTTCCCAATTTTTAGGATAAACATCAATTGCATAGTAACTTGGCGCTATGAGATCATCCCTTGCCCCTAGAGATTATGTTGGGAAGTGGGATCACGACAAAGAGGTGGAAAAAGAGATTCATATAGAGCTTTTAATTTTGATATTCACACTAAAACTTGAACATCCTCACAAAATCCATGGCGGACGAATGCAACTAAGAGAGTGTTATTCTCAAATGCTTTACTAACCCTTCCTCAAACCCATTCAAAGGCGGCCAGAAGTTCAATTAAGTGAACATACATTCAAAGAAGGGGACGGAATACCTATCGAAATAACTACAAATGATTTTGTTAGAGTCGACATAGAGGAATGACCAATTAGAAGGCGAACCAAATTCTATAAGAGAGCTATCCACGTTAGTTAAATTATAAAAAAATAGAAAGTCCCTAACACTATAGGATCCACCCAATTATATCAGTTTGCACTGGTTGGTTCCATAAGAAGGTTGGCTCCCGAAGCGTATCATCTATTCCACTATTAGTTAATGATAAGTGCTAAAAAATAAAATGCATAAGCATTTATTAAATTATTTTACGACTAATCAATGAGAAAATCCCAAATTTATTAGGATAATATGATAAAATGCATTTGTGGACTTTTTAACTGTGTATTTATCAATAATAAACAAAAAGTATGGATATATGTGCTTGCATGTATGAAGTTGACAATCCCGCAAAAAACCTCTCTGATGTTTTGATGACAATAATGTCAACAGTTGTGATGAAGTTGGCGACAATAACTTTAAACTATATGATGATGGTGACTCCACTAGAGAAATATCTCAAGCCTCATCAAGAAGAAAAAAAACTCAAGATTAAAGTACTTATATGATTGAGGTATCTAGCAAAGAATCTTAGAAGATTTAGAGTAATGAAAGAAATAAACTGTGAATGCTCACCAAGTCGTGTCTGTATGATTAACCAAAATTGTGTAAAAGTAAGGTAGTAGCTCATAAGTTCTAAGGCAATTCACACAAACACTAAAAACTTGTTTTATAACCTTTTTACACCTTAACAGTGTTTTCAATCTTGAATTAGTTGATTAAGATACTATCAGCCTCCTTTTTAAAGCATTTTTTAACTAACAAGTCGATTAGGACTTTGAGCCAATCAATTGGAAGACTTTTTGGAATTATCCAATCAATTGGGACCTTAAGCCAATCAATTGGAAGATTTTATCAACTATCAAATCAATTTTGTTATTGTCGTGGCGGAAAATTGAGATTAAGTTATTGATTAACTTAACTCAAAAGCAAGAGTCGCCATCGAACTTTATTGTTTCCAAAGGAAAGGGAAAATATTGATAAAACCCAAAAACAAAAGAGAACTGGATACGGGGGTTGGTTATGCAAGGGGAATGTATTAACACCCCTTACATCGCATAGGAACCCCTAAAAAATATGTGTTTTAGGCTAAAACGGCATGTTTGCAAAAAAGATTAGGGAGATAGGAAAAGAAGTTATTTATTATAGTTGTGTGTTCGATGAGACTTCGCATCTTGTGCCTATATACCCCTTCTATGCATTAGGGAAGTCAGAGCATTTGTTGTTCGTGTAGGAAGAAAACATGAAGGTTTGTTTGTTTATTTTTTAATGAAAAAGACATTTTGTCGCCTTCGAGTGGAAAATACCATTGGCCATCCATAAGTATGAGGGAGTGTGTATTTGCATCATCTTGATATGGAGAACTTTACTTGGACTATCTCACAAGCATGTCTCAACATTCAAGTGGACAATATCAATCACTTCAACCACATTTCTTAGGGGCTTAGGGTTTGCATCACTACAGGAATTGGACTAATGTTTCCCTTTCTGAAAAAGTTTTAAAAGAAAAAATGGACAAAGGCACAAAAAGAAAGTTTGATAATTTTTGTATTTTTTATGGTTTTTGAATATGCTTAAGTGTTTTAGTATTTTATTAAGAAAAGATTTGACGTTACTTGACAAAGTCAAGGTTTATTAATAAAATTGTTTGAAGTTTGAAAGAAAAAGGTTTTGAAAAAGAGAGAAGTTTTGAAAATTGAAGAATGGGGTAGGAGATGAAGAGACTATTCTAAAGCATGAAATAAAAGGTCTCATTGTAAGGTAGCCCAAGAGAAAATCTCTGTGTGTGCAAGTGAACTAACCACAAGATGGAGCAAGCATATGACATTGGTCAAAATGAGCATTCATTTCCCTTTGGATTTAGCCACAAGATAAGCAACAAGCAAGCAAGTAAAGCATATGATCTGATGAATCCTTAAGCAAGCAGATGAAAGTTAAGCATCAAATGAAGTCCCAAGATCACAAGTATATCAGATGAATCCAAAGTTCACAGATGAAGTCTTAAGTGTCAAATGAAGTTTAAAGCATCAGATGAACCAAGTATCTGATGAGTCAAAGTCTCATATGAATCAAAGTCTCAGATAAATCTTAGGACCTGAGATGAAAACTCCAAGCAAAGAGAAAGCATCCTAGGTCTAAGTCCAAAGTTCAAACTCCCCAAGCATAGGATAGTAACCAATAGCCCTCAAGAGCACATTAAAGTTTTTTTAGGATTTTGCCTTTATTAATATTTTTAGTCTTTTGAAGAAAAGAAAAAACAAAATCCCAAGGGGCAAAGGGAAAAAAGGCATAAAAGTAATGAGCATGAAATAAAGAGCAAGAAATGTAAAATGACATGAATGTAAATGGCATAAAGTAAATGATATTAAAGTAAAGTGCATAAAATAAATGTTAGAAGTTAGTATAATTATTAGGTCATAATGAGTATTAATGAAGAATCAACAGAATCAGGACAATTTATCACTATGCTAAGCAATCATGAGTGTACTTATGTAGAAGTAGCACTTATATGAGGCCAGTCAATAGCAATTTATGTGCCATACATGTTAGAGAATGATAAGAATCTTTCTCCTAAAACAATGTAGCACAAGTCAAAACAAAATCAAGAAGAAAAAGATGAAGAAGAAGTAGAGATCAACAAAATTGGAAACACACTAAGGGATCATTTATTATCAAGTTCACTCACTTTTCTTAATGGCACAATGAGATAAACCTATCATTAATCCAAAGTACCATAAATGATCCAAATGATCATTTAATGATAAGTTTGAAATGATGAAGGTTCGTGCAATCAAAGTATCATCCAAAGGACTTTTGAACTTGATAAAGCATTGATCACCTCATCACGATCCAAGTCAAGTACAGAAAGTCAAACAAAAAAAGATGAAAAAAAGAATTTAAAATGCATTAAAATAATTTTTAAAATGAATTAAAATAGAAATTATAGGATAAATTTAAAAGATGCCTCAAATGAAGAAAATTATAAAAAAAAAAACTATGAGAAATAGGATCTCAAAAGTTGGATAAAAAATATTTGAAAATGATTAAGATAAAATTGTTTGAAATCAATTAAAATGAAAATAAAAAGAAAAAACACAAAAAATACTAAAAATCATTTTTAAATTCTGAAAACAAAAACATGTGGTAGAAAATAAATTTAGAAAATTATGAAAAAAAATTGGGATGAAAAATCATTTAAGAGCTATTTTAAAAAGACCTTCTTACTCCCACAATTTTTCAAATCGTATCTGGTTAGTCCTTTCCATCTAAATTGTAGTAACGATGTCATTTTTTGTTGGCGTGACAAGCGACATGAAATTTAAGGTTTTTACATTTTAATATAATCAGTCAACAAAATTTTAATATAAATTTTAAATTTAAGGTTTTTAAACGACATCCAAATCAGTCACTAAAAGAAACTTTAATATATTCTTAATGTTTTTGATTTTCTAATTTTTTTATATATTTTTATAATATATTCTTAACTTTTTAAAAATATTTTTAATACAATCTCATTTTTGAATATAGGAAACGGTAAATCAACAACAAAGCAACACTACAACCATCATGAATATGCAAAACAACAACAATAACAAATTTGATTTGGTAGAATAAAGAGGAAAAATTTTCCTTTTCATCTTTAAAATGCTAAGATTTATATAAGTATCTAATAAAAAAATTTAAGAATAATAATATTTGTGACCACCAAGATCTTATCATCTTTTACATCATTCCATCACTGTTGAAGCAAAAGAGAATTACAAAAGAGAATTACAGTTGATGTAGAAAATGTTTGAAGCCCAACCACCTTTACGTGCTTGGAGCTTGTGTTTGTATGTGGAAAGGATGTTTGATTGTAAAAAGGATGTTTGATTGTAACTTTGGAATTATTCCACAAATAAAAAAATGTATATACAATCCAAAACTGAAATCTTAATTGAAATCAAAATTGAAAACTAAAGTGAGGTTTGAACACCACATAGAAAGAAATTTCCAATAAATTAACTATCAAATTCATTCATTCAAACACAATGAAGTGAGGTTTGTAAAAATTGATTTATAAATTTGTGGCAAATTTTTTTATATGAGATTATGATCTCCATATTTTATATCTTTTATGAGTTTGAATTAAAATCTTTATCATTACCATCGTGGCTAACTTGAGATTAAATTTATGAATTTTTAATAAATTTTATTTATTATATGGCATACACATGGCTTGTACCTTAACAAAATAAAATTACATCTATCTATTTCAGATTCCTCATCACTGGTCACGTAGATCATTTCATTGACTTTCATATTCCACATCAGTGCCAATTAGATCATTTATTTGACTTTGACTAATAGAGTAGACAGAAAAAACTAACGTGATACATTTTGTATAACTGATGGATCATTATGATCTTTTAAAAGTTAAGAGATCGAATTAAACTCGAATACAAGATAATGGGAAAAATGATAAAGAATTCATATTTAATTTTAAATAATTAATTTTATTAACTGAAGGAGTGAAAAACACTTAGAAAGGGGGAATTGAATAAGGGTTTCTTCTAAAAAAGGTAGATAAAAATAAATCACACAGTTATTTTTATCCTGGTTCGTTGTTAACAAAACTACTCCAGTCCACCCCTTACAAGGTGATTTACCTCAACTGAGGAGTTAATCCACTAATCAAACTGATTACAATGGTTCTCCACTTAGATAACTTCTAAGTCTTCTAGAGTCTACAGATCACAACTTGATCACTCTAGGAACTTCCTTTTACAATCAATGTAAAATAATATTACAAGAGATTCAAATGCTTCTTAATAAGCTATAATCACGAAGTGATTTTTCTCTTAAGTTTAAGTTCTAACACTCACTAAAATATTACAAAGTTGTGAGGTTGAAGATGAAGTTCTTCTTGCTTTTGTGTGATTTCAGTTTGACAGTGTTTTGGTTCTTTTTCGTTCAAGAGTTCTTGTTGCTTCTGAATCAGAACTTCTATATAAAGGCGTTGAGGAAATGTGACCGTTGGGAGCATTTAATGCTTTGCATGAATAGTACAATGCTTCATTTAATGTTTCACTCTTTTGTCAACTACCTCGAGCCATGCTTCCACTGCTTTTACTGACTTTGCCTTTTATAGCTTCTAACATTCTTTTTGTCAGTCAGAGATTTGAAATTATAGTTTTTTCATCTTGTACTTTCTTCTGGACTCAGATTGTATATAATAAACGTTTGAATATCAGAGTCTTCAGCTTTGGTGTAGATGCAACTTCTGTCTTCAGACTTTAGAAGTGCTTTGAGGTGATACCATCAGATCTTCAGAGCTTTGCTTCTGACTGCCATCTTCTGATGCTTTCCAGATCATGTTCTGAAATCTGCAGGACCATCTTCTGATGTCTGCCAGACCATGTTCTGATGAAGCCATCCAGATCTTCTGGGTCAGAGCTTCTTAACGCTGATTTTGTGCATACTCTTTTAGATTTTTCTTGAAATGGAAAACGTGAATAATTAGAGTACCATATTCTCTTATAAAAAATTCATATATAATGTTATCATCAAAACTAAGAATATTGATCAAAACATTTCTTGTTCTAACAATCTCCCCCTTTTTGATGATGACAAAAACATACATAATTGATATGAATTTGTATCCAGAATATCAGATGAAAAAGACAATACACAAATATAGCATAAAGCATATTAATCAGAGTGTGTGAATATTTCTCCCCCTGAGATTAACAATCTCCCCCTGAAATTAATACTAGAAGATTTTATAAATAAAAGAATTCCCTGAGTATTTTCCATTTCAGATGAGACTTTCACATCAAACTTTAAACTTTAGATAATTCAGAGCTTCACTTCAGAGCTTCCATTGGACAGCTTCAGAGCTTTGAATTTCTCTTTGAGAGCACTTGGCTTTATCAAATTATCAAGAAGGCTTGCTTGTATCAAAGCTTCATAGCTTCTTGTATCAGAGCATAGCTTCTTTCTGATCTTGAAACTTCTTGTATCAGAGAAATCAGAACATAGCTTGTATCAGAGCTTGAAACTTTATGTATCAGAACATTAAGCTTGATTGCTTCAACTCTTTGAGAGATTTTCTCCAGATACGCTTCTCCCCTTTTTGAGCTTTTTCAGAGTATCACATTCCTGTAAAACTACCAGAGACAGAAAACTTGCAATATAATTGTTAGGAATGTTGAGACTTATGCCCGGCAACTGATATTATAAATCAATTCAATTAGCACGCTTCTCCCCTTTTTGTCATAACATCAAAAAGTATAAAAGATTCAGATGAAAGACACACAGAGTGAAGAAAGAAATATATTTCATTGATTAATCAAAAGAGAGAGTACAAAGAAGATGCAAGACAATCAGATGCAAGAAACAAGAAAACTAACTAAGACACAAGACACAGACTACGATTGGTTAAGCTTAGAGGCTAAAGCTGCCAGAAGGTTCTTAATCTCAGCAGTGTCTTCAACTTGCTTCTTGGAGGATTCTTCTGTTCTCTGCATCCAAGTTTTGAATTCCTCATTGGTTTCATCTTGCTTGTCCAGATGACTGAACACTGAAGCTTGGTTCACTTGGAGTTCCTTCAGAGTTTCCATCAGGACAGAAGTAGAAGGACCAACAGAAGAAGTAGGAACATCAGAGGCTTGAATCATCTGATTTTCAGCAATTGGTTCCTCTTCAACAGGAATCTCTTCA
This sequence comes from Vicia villosa, assembly GCF_029867415.1. Taxonomy (NCBI): domain Eukaryota; kingdom Viridiplantae; phylum Streptophyta; class Magnoliopsida; order Fabales; family Fabaceae; genus Vicia; species Vicia villosa. Next base: position 142,732,113 of record NC_081180.1, read on the forward strand.
GCCTGTTGCTCTTCAGCAACTTGTTTCTCTTTTTCAAGTTCTTCTTCAAGAGGATACTCAATCTGAGGATACACCAAATCAGAATACTCTTCTAGAGGGTTCTCCCTGAACCAGTCAAACAGAGTCTTAAAGTCTCCAGTCAGAACTGAAAAATAGATAAGGCGTCCAGACAACCAGAGGCACAGGATTATCCACTTCCATTTCATCAATGAAGGGGGCTTCTTCCAAAGGCTTCCAGTTAGAAATGGGATGAGAGTAAATGCCAGCAACATACTCCAAAGCTAGTCCAGCAGGACCAGGAGCAGCAGCAAGACAATCCTTCTGGAGGTCTAGAAACTCTGCCTGCACATCTTCAAGAAAAGTCGTCCAAAGCTTTTCAGCTGCCACATGATCCAGCTTGGGGTCATGGGCAACCTTCAGATAATCTAGGCCTGTTCTGACCTTATATTTTAACAATTCAAAACGAATATCAACAGAAGGTTTTGGAGGGTTAGCACTGAGAATGGTTTTTGGATCAAAGGGGTTGGAAACAAAATATGGTTCAGAAGTTCTATCAAACAAAGAAGTGTTTGAAGAGGATGGAGGAGGTGAAGATTCAGCTTCGTTGTCAGAGTCTAAGACTATGACAACAGGGTCAGAAAAAGTGGATGGTGATGAAGGATCAGAAATTGGTGAGATTGGTTTAGGAATAGAGGATGTTGGTTGATTAGTGGATAATATATTTTCAGATGGAATTGGTGGGAAGATAACATTTAGTGGTTTGGGGTTTAAAATTGGTTCAGAATGAAGTGGGCGTTTTCCTTTGGTGGTGGTGGAAGAATATGGAATTCCAAAAGATGATGGTTTTTGCTGAGGGAGAAGGTCAGAAGAAGAGTGTAAACTAGAGGTGTCTACATTATCAATTTCTTCTATTAACTTCTGAAACTGTTCAAAAGTTCTAGGGATTTTGAGAGATTCTGTTGATACTTGTTCAGAACTATTAACAGGTACAGAGTCAGAGATAACAATACCTGAAGGTTTCTTCTGCTTCTTAGCTTTCTTTGCAGCAGGACCTTCGCCAGTAACCTTTCTCTTCTTCTTCTTCTTCTTCTTCTTCTTCTTCTTCTTCTTCTTCTTCTTCTTCTTCTTCTCTTTCTTCTTCTTATCCCTTTTGATTAATTTATCCAAAGATAGAAGAGTTCTTCCACGAATCCAAGCAGGGTCAACTTCTGACTGGTCTCTTACACATGACTCCAGATAGAGTTTGACAGATTCTGATAATTCTTCCTTGAAAATCAAAGGGAAATCAACAACTGGATTTCTTCTGGTCAGAATATCAGGAATCACTGTTGGAGTAGAAGTCACCTTTCTAATTAACTGCATTCTCCTCAGAGTGTGGGCAGTTAGAGTACTCCTACTAACAGTAGCCAGATCTTGAATGGAGCCAGCTGCTCTCAGAGTATCAATCAGACCACTCTCAGTCAGAATGTCTGATATCAGTCTTCCCATAGGGATGGTATTCTTCTTAATTTTGGGATATTTTAGACGTTCTGCCACTCTTGATTCTTCCACATGAGTCCTCAGATGATGGAATAGAACACGAGGCAAGTTAATTATCATACCCTTTCCAATGCAGTATAGAAGGAACTGCTGATCTTGACTGATATAGGTTGCGGAAACAGTTGATTTTCTGTGGTTGAGAGATCCCAAAATGATCTTTGCCCAAACTCTGTAAGAAGGCTTCAGATCCGTGGAGTGAGGTGAACCTTTTCCAGAAGTAATTATTTGTGGATAAACTGTTTCCCAATCAGTTCTTCCAGGAAGAGCACCAGTTACTCCACCGAAACCTTGGAGATTCAGTAACTTCCTTATCAGATTCTCAGTAATTGCAATCTTTTGCCCTAACACGAAAGAGATAATAGCGTTTGAGGTTAGGGTAGCATGAGTCCAAAATTCCTTAACCAAAAAAGGATAAACTGGTCCAATGAGACGATCAAAGTAATTTGCCTATCCTTGAACCAATATGTCCGTCTTGATGTTGAACTGGTGTGCTTGAAGATTTTCAAAATCAACCATAAGTTCACAGAGAACTTCTAAGTCTTCGTATGGAATCAAACAGGTCTTCAATGGAGAGAAGACAGTTTGTTGCTGCTGTTGTTGTTGATCTTATTGTTGTTGAGAAGACGAAACCTTGTTGAGATTTGATGAAGAGGCCATTGAAGAATGCTTGATATTTCTGGGTTTCTTACTTTTAGGGTTTTTATGAAGAGAGAAGAGGAGACAGAAATGCATAAAACGAGAGATGTTGAATGAGTGAAAAGAGTGAAAATGAATATGATATGAGTTTATACAGACACGGATTTGAAAAAGAATGCAATGAAATTCTGAATGCAAGCAGTTACAGAAATTGAATCATTTACATTTAATGTTGAAAGACGTTAGTGGAGATAGCGTGAGATTTGAAAATATTTGCACAGTTACCTAGGGCGGCGTCTCATCAACTGCACGCATACTTGTCCCTTCAAAATGAACACGTGGTCATCATCTGGAATAGCTGGTGACAGCTGTTTTACTTTAACAGAAGTTCTGTATCATACTTAGACATATGAAACGTTAGAAATAACAGAATCAGAGTATCTAAATGATCATACATAACCAGAACATCTAATAAGAAAATAAATAAACATTTTCAATCTAATCCATATATCATATCTTCTCAACGCCTTCATTCTGGGCATAAATCCATACTGATGTTCTTCAGAATGAACTTAAACCTATCTTCAGCAAGGGGTTTTGTAAAGATATTAGCCCACTGATGTTCTGTATCAGTAAAGTTTAAAGAAAGAACACCCTTCTGAACATAGTCCCTAATAAAGTGATAATTAATCTCTATATGTTTAGCCTAAGAATGTAGAATAGGATTCTTAGATAAACAAATAGCAGAAGTATTATCACATAATATAGGAATGTTACTCTCATATATCTGATAGTCTTCTAGCTGAATTTTCATCCAGAGCATCTGTGTACTACATCCAGCAGCAGCTACATATTCTGCTTTTTTGGTAGAGAGTGCGATTGTTGCTTGCTTCTCGCTGTACCAGGAGATCAGGTTACTTCCCAGAAACTGACAGCTTCCAGAAGTACTTTTCCTTTCAACTCTATCTCCAGCGTAATCAACATCACAATATCCTACTAAGTTGTATTCTTCAGATCTTATGTAGACTAAACCAACATTAGTAGTACCTTTTAGATACTTAAGAATTCTCTTAACAGCAGTTAAGTGAGATTCTCTAGGATCTGATTGGAATCTAGCACACAAGCATACACTGAATAAAATATCAGGTCTAGAAGCAGTCAGATAGAGAAGAGATCCTATCATACCTCTGTAGATCTTCTGATCTACCTTCTTGCTTACCTCATCCTTACCTAACACGCAAGTTGGATGCATTGGAGTTTTTGCTTCTTTGCTTTCAGATAGATTGAACTTCTTCAGAAGCTCTTTGACATACTTAGTCTGATGAACATAGGTTCCTTCAGAAGTTTGATTGATCTGAATACTTAGGAAATACTTGAGTTCTCCCATCATGCTCATCTCAAATTCTGCCTGCATAGACTTAGCAAACTCCTTTCCAAGTATAGCATTAGATGTTCCAAAAATAATATCATCAACATAAATTTGACAAATAAGCATATCCTTTTTATAAGTTTTACAGAAGAGAGTTGTGTCTACTTTTCCTCTCGTGAAACCATTATCCAGAAGGAAAGAACTTAATCTTTCATACCAAGCTCTGAGAGCTTGCTTCAAATCGTATAATGATTTCTTTAATTTAAAAACATGTTCTGGAGACTTAGAATCTTCAAAACCAGGAGGTTGGTGGACATAAACTTCTTCATCTATATAACCATTTAAAAAGGCACTCTTAACATCCATCTGATACAGAGTGATATTATTTTGAGTGGCAAATGAAATTAACAATCTAATAGATTATAACTTGGCCACTGGTGCAAAGGTTTTTGTATAGTCAATACCTTCTTGCTGACTATAGCCCTGAGCAACCAGTCTGGCTTTGTTTCTGATGACTTCACCTTTCTCACTCAGCTTATTTTTGAAAAACCATTTTGTTCCAATGATATTGAATCCTTTATGTCTTGGAACCAAATCTCAAACATCATTCCTTGTAAACTGATTTAACTCTTCTTGCATAGAAATTATCCAGTCAGCATCTTCCAGAGCTTGATCAACAGAAGTTGGCTCAATCAAAGACACTAGACCAAATTGACATTCTGCATTGTTATTTAGGAATGCTCTTGTTCTGATTGGATCATCTTTCTTTCCAATAATAACATCTTTTGGATGAGCAAAGTTGAGTCTAGAAGATCTTTTGAGTGTTGACTCTTCAGATATTCTGAGATTCTCTAAAGACGCTGCAACTTGATCTTCTGCTACATCCTTTCCCTTGGGTTCTTCATGATTTGAGTTAGAGATATCTATATCTGCAAAATTCTCAAACTGCTTTGGCTTTTCAATGACAAGCTTATCATCAAATCTGATATTGATTGATTCCTCAACTACCAGAGTTTCAGTATTGTATACTATATAGCCTTTAGAGCGTTCAGAATATCCAAGAAGGAAACACTTCTGAGCTTTGGAATCAAACTTGTTCACATGATCTTTAGTATTCAGAATATAACAGACATATCAAAATGGATGAAAATATGAAATGTTGGACTTTCTGTTCTTCCACAATTCATAAGGAGTCTTATTTAGAATAGGTCTTATGGAGATTCTATTCTGAATATAACAAGCTGTGTTAATTGCTTTTGAAAAACTATGAGAAACAGGATCTCAAAAGTTGAATCCAAAAATATTTGAAAATGATTAAGATAAAATTGTTTGAAATCAATTAAAATGAAAATAAAAAGAAAAAACACAAAAAATACTAAAAATCATTTTTAAATTTTGAAAACAAAAACATGTGGTAGAAAATAAATTTAGAAAATTTTGAAAAAAAATGGGATGAAAAATCATTTAAGAGCTATTTTAAAAAGACCTTCTTACTCCCACAAATTTTCAAATCGTATCTAGTTAGTCCTTTCAATCTAAATGGTAGTAACGATGTCATTTTTTTTGTTGGTGTGACAAGCGACATGAAATTTAAGGTTTTTACATTTTAATATAATCAGTCAACAAAATTTTAATATAAATTTTAAATTTAAGGTTTTTAAACGACATCCAAATCAGTCACTAATTTTTTTTAATATATTCTTAATTTTTTTGATTTTCTAATTTTTTTATATATTTTTATAATATATTCTTAACTTTTTAAAAATATTTTTAATACAATCTCATTTTTGAATATAGGAAACGGTAAATCAACAATAAAGCAACACTACAACCATCATGAATATGCAAAACAACAACAATAACAAATTTGATTTGGTAGAATAAAGAGGAAAATTTTTCCTTTTTGTCTTTAAAATGCTACGATTTATATAAGTATCTAATAAAAAAATTTAAGAATAATAATATTTGTGACCACCAAGATCTTATCATCTTTTACATCATTCCATCACTGTTGAAGCAAAAAAGAATTACAGTTGATGTAGAAAATGTTTGAAGCCCAACCACCTTTACGTGCTTGGAGCTTGTGTTTGTATGTGGAAAGGATATTTGATTGTAAAAAAGAATCGACATCAAGATTTCCCTAACCCAAAAATTATTCCACAAATCGAAATTGTATAAACTTTAGAATTATTCCACAAATAAAAAATGTATATACAATCCAAAACTGAAATCTTAATCGAAATCAAAATTGAAAACTAAAGTGAGGTTTGAACACCACATAGAAAGAAATTTCCAATAAATTAACTATCAAATTCATTCATTCAAACACAATGAAGTGAGGTTTGTAAAAATTGGTTTATAAATTTGTGGCAAATTTTTTTATATGAGATTATGATCTCCATCTTTTATATCTTTTAAAAGTTTGAATTAAAATCTTTATCATTACTATCGTGGCTGACTTGAGATTAAATTTATGAATTTTTAATAAATTTTACTTATTATATGGCATACAAATGGCTTGTACCTTAACAAAATAAAATTACATCTATCTATTTCATATTCCTCATCACTGGTCACGTAGATCATTTCATTGACTTTCATATTCCACATCAGTGTCAATTAGATCATTTATTTGACTTTGACTAATAGAGTAGACAGAAAAAACTAACGTGATACATTTTGTACAATTGATGGATCCTTATGATCTTTTAAAAGTTAAGAGATCGAATTAAACTCGAATACAAGATAATGGGAAAAATGATAAAGAATTCATATTTAATTTTAAATAATTAATTTTATTAGCTGAAGGAGTGAAAAACACTTAGAAAGGGGGGATTGAATAAGGGTTTCTTCTAAAAAAGGTAGATAAAAATAAATCACACAGTTATTTTTATCCTGGTTCGTTGTTAACAAAACTACTCCAGTCCACCCCTCACAAGGTGATTTACCTCAACTGAGGATTTAATCCACTAATCAAACTGATTACAATGGTTCTCCACTTAGATAACTTCTAAGTCTTCTAGAGTCTACAAATCACAACTTGATCACTCTAGGAACTCCCTTTTACAATCAATGTAAAATAATATTACAAGAGATTCAAATGCTTCTTAATAAGCTATAATCACAAAGTGATTTTTCTCTTAAGTTTAAATTCTAACACTCACTAAAATATTACAAAGTTGTGAGGTTGAAGATGAAGTTCTTCTTGCTTTTGTGTGATTTCAGTTTGACAGTGTTTTGGTTCTTTTTCGTTCAAGAGTTCTTGCTGCTTCTGAATCAGAACTTCTATATATAGGCGTTAAGGAAATGTGACTGTTGGGAGCATTTAATGCTTTGCGTGAATAGTACACTGTTGCATTTAATGTTTCACTCTTTTGTCAACTACCTCGAGCCATGCTTCCACTGCTTTTACTGACTTTGCCTTTTGTAGCTTCTAACGTTCTTTTTGTTAGTCAGAGATTTGATGTTATAGCCTTTTCATCTTGTACTTTCTTCTGGACTCAGATTGTATATAATAAACGTTTGAATATCAGAGTCTTCAGCTTTGGTGCAGATGCAACTTCTCTCTTCAGACTTTAGAAGTGCTTTGAGGTGATACCATCAGATCTTCAGAGCTTTGCTTCTGACCGCCATCTTCTGATGCTTTCCAGATCATGTTCTGAAATCTGCAGGACCATCTTCTGATGTCTGCCATACCATGTTCTGATGAAGCCATCCAGATCTTCTGGGTCAGAGCTTCTAAACGCTGATTTTGTGCATACTCTTTTAGATTTTTTCTGAAATGGAAAACGTGAATAATTAGAGTACCACATTCTCTTATACAAAATTCATATATAGTGTTATCATCAAAACTGATAATATTGATCAGAACATTTCTTGTTCTAACAATAACTTCTGTATAATTTTTGGATATTTTAATAAAAAAACTTATTTTAACTTATTAATTTAATTAATTAATAATTTAATTTAAAATATGAAAAACCCAATAATGTTCCACTTGGCGAGACCTTTTTATTGGACACATTTTTATCTTTTTTTTATCTTAAAAGTAGTATTCTAAAGAGATTATCTTACTCCACCCCATAGGTCTCTTATGCACCATGCAAGTTGCCTAAAATGCCCTCTGATTTCGTAGATGTATTTTTGGAAGCACCTTTTTTTTGTTTAAATTTTGTTTTGTTCCGTAGATGCACATAAGGAAGCTTCCTGAGATGCATCTACGAAAGCATTTGATGTTATATTCGCGCCAAACTCTTCTCCTCCCCCATTCTTCACATTTCTCATTTCAAAACTCTCAAACTCTCTCAACCTCAAAAATTAAACTTCCACCAAATTTGTTTTTTTCTCTCTCGATTTCAGCTATTAACGTCAACATCAACGATCAACACATTCCAACAACCTAAAAACTCAATTTAATCGATAAGTTTTTCGTGTTTTCGAGTTATTTTAGAGTATTTCCCGTAATAGAGTTTGAATAGATTTTTAGGTATAGAAAATATTAGATAGTTTTAGAAATATAGTTTAGAGACAATGTAGGTATTTTTGGAAGTGTAAAACAGACGATCAAGCCACCAAAATGGGGTTTTTAACCCTCTGCAACAATGACCAGACGCCATTATTGCGTTTTAGAGGTTTCAGAATGTTCCCTAGATGCATATACGGAACAAAAGAAACGTTAGGTTGTTTCGTAGATTCACCTACAGAAGAAACCTAGTTTTTTGAAATGTAAGGTACTTTCGTAGATGCATCTACGAAAGAGTTTCACAGGTGCACATACGGAAGTAAATTTGTTTTTTTTCCCTTTTGTTGTTATAGCTAAATTGTATCTAACTCGAATTTATTTGTAATATAATGCAGATATTATGGCCGACCATCCATACAGACTTATACGTGGGAGGGTTGTACAACATGCCTCCGTGCGGCATGAACGGATGCAGGTAGTGTCACATGTGACTGATGGAGCTGCCATTCCAACAACTGTACCTGCTACACCCGTTCTAATTGAGGGGCCTTCCCCGACTACTACTGAGCCGTGGTTCCAAGATGTCCTCTCAGCTTCTGGGCTGAAGGACCTCTGTCAGGTCGGATTCCACACTATACATAATGGGATGCTGATGACATTTGCAGAGAGGTGGCATCAGAGACTTCGTCATTTCATCTTCCTCATGGTGAGGGTACCATCACTCTTGACGACGTTGCATGCCTCCGGCATATACTTATCAGGGGTACCCTTCTTGGTCACGGTATGATGAAGAAGGGGGAAGCGAGGGAGATGCTGATTAAGGAGCTTGAGGCTTATCCTGAGGACGCGCTTGAGGAGGTGGAGAGGACCCGCGGGGCGCACGTGAGATTTCACTTCTTGACGCGACAGTACGAGGACGAACTCCTTGCGGCACAGGCTGCTGCTGATGACAACACAGAGGTGGATATACACAGGCAGCGAGTGCTGAGATGTTACTTCCTATTTTTGTTAGGCACCTAGCTGTTTGTGGACACGAGGTCGTTGTACACAGACGTCGTTTATCTGAAGTACTTATCAAATTCCGCACGTGTCCATGACGTACAATGTAACGTCCCGGATTTTCATCCAAGATATGACTTAGAAATTATCAATTATACTTGTTTAAACGAAAGTAAAATGGTTTAAAATGAAATACATTCAACTTCAATCCAAATTCCTAAGCGAAAAACCGCACTTCTAATTAAATAAAAAAAATAATAAATAAATAACTTCAAAATTTAATGCGGACGATATAATTACTACATAATATTGCTTAAAAGAAAATCCCTTTTTCCCCACGATCACACATCAGACAACATCACTCACTTTGAAGTCCTGCATCCATACCTAAAATATTGTTGTAAGGGTCAGTCACTCATGTCAAACTAAACCAAACAAGAATTAAAAATCAGACAAATATAAATACATATGTCATGTTCAAGAAAATTTAATAAGAGTACTCATCAACGATTACTAACAACAACACGGTCAACTTGAGACGGGATACACGTTCAAGAAAATCATAACTATCAACCATCCACGTTATGTCGGTCATATGCAAAATATGAATGCTCTTAAACTATATGATCCGGATATTTCAGCCCGCCACTAAGACACCACAAAGAATTCATCTCATATCAATGAGGAAAATAACCCGCCACTAAGGCACCACACAAAATGCATATGCCATGTCATGCCATGCATGATGACAAATATAATTATAATTACCCGCCACTAAGGCATCCACACAGAAATTCTACCCGCCACTAAGGCAACAAAAATATAACACAATATTCATTCATATTCATGTGTATGTAAGATTTTCCTTTTCCGCCATAATATTCACTATGTCATAGATATTTATCCTGATGATAATTCACATTACAACATATGTATTTATTGATCATTGACTTACAATAACCACACACACAATAATTATGTACCACATTTGTATATTAATACACATGCATTCAAAAGCATCTAGCTACAACAATAGGTATACACTAAATTATTTACACTATCAGACATACATTTCAAGTAACTAGCAAGACAGATTTTAATAACGACCGATGTCACTTAATTTACTAACTTTAGATATATTACACTAATTTAATTTTAAAAAACTTGCTTTAATAATATTTACTTTCAAAGGACATGACTTTCCATTCTAGTTGAAATTTCTAGAACAAAATGCTAATTTCTAACATGCATATTCATTTCAATTTAGCTAACCAAATGACTATATATAAATCACGTGAAACCTATAATATTTACAACCACACAATATAAATCGAGTGAAGTCTATAATATTTACAACCACACAATTGTACTACCCTCTCTTATTACTATCCTAGAACTATTTGATTAGTCTATGATGTTTAGCAACACATACAAAAATGCACCTATATGGTTCTAAACACAAAATTAATTAAACAAAGATCCATATCTATTTTTCGATTAGAGTTTTAATTTAAATCTCTAAAACATTGAAATATATATATATAATATCTACCTAAGATCTAATTCAAGTCTAATTTAGAGTTACATGAGAAAAAACCCTTACCTTAATGTTTTCATTGACACCACTTCAATTGATATTCTCACAGCAGCCACAAAACGAGATAAGCAAAATGTTGATGATGAACAACAAGGATAAAAATATTTTAACGCCAAATATACATTTATTTTTGTTCGGTAAAAGGTTTATATGCGAACTCTATGGAGGTTTAGAGATGGAAGTTGAGAAAAAATGAAACATCGTGTAATTCTAAAAATTAGGAGCCAAGAGTATTGAGTTAGTGGAAGGACTTATTCAACTTGTAAATAGGAAGAGAGAGAAAAATTTGACCTAATCTAATTTCATAATATTATTATTATTATTATGGATTAATATTTAATAACTATTACCAATAAGTAATTTTTCTTAACTCCTCACGTCTCATTCTTTCTCCTATATTTTTTTTATTCGTTTTGTTTTTTTTTTCTTTCTTTTTAAAACTCCACCTCATCATTTTATTTTTAATTAAAAAAAATTCACATTAAAATTCTTTAATTATAAAAATAATAGAATAATAAATATAATAATATTAATTATTAAATATAATCAATATATTTATAAAATTAACTAAATAAAGGAGGTATAAGAATAATAATTTTAATATTATCTAGTTATCAAAATAATTATATTAGAAGGATTGAAACAAATAGCTAGAATAAATTGATAATAATACTTAATTAAGATGTAAATATACGCATAAAATAAATTATTCACTAATTTTTTTTTGTAAAATGATAAATATGTATCGCGTATAAAATATCGGGATGTTACATTCTTACCCCTTTAAAATAGTTTCGTCCTCGAAACTTATAAAAGTCAGCAATAATAAAATCAATATTTATATAATACGAAGTTAAAATATTATAACACATAAATAAAATAGTTATAATAGATTATAAGTCTAAGACTTACACTATTACATCTAAAATAATAATTGTATCCTCACTAAAAGATTGAGATAAATAAAAAAAACACTTAAAAAAATACTACCTTAAAACTATTCAGCTCCTCTTATATAAATTCACAATTGAAAACTATAATCAATTTTTTTTAGTATACATTTTTGTTAATTGTTCATTTAAGTTTATAACAACTAATAAAATAAAATAAAATGTCACACTTTTCCTACTCACTCTGATCTCAAATGTATATGATAGTTAAATTGTATACCTCAAGTAAGCTAAAGTATTTTTTTTCATTAAAATCAAAATTACATATTCTAAAATATTAAAATAAATAGACAATAACAAACATTTTTATATTTACAACTATAAAACATAAACACAATAACAAACACATAGATCACATGATTACAAATCAAGGCATACTATGACTACAAATAACTATTGATCATCTTAGTAATAAAGAGACAATTAATAGCAAGTCTAAAACAAGGACATCAAAACATTCACACATAATTCAAAGCAAGCGTCACACACATTCATCCCAACCCAAAATATTTGTCCGAGGATTATTGCTCTGATACCAATTGTAACGTCCCGGATTTTCATCCAAGATATGACTTAGAAATTATCAATTATACTTGTTTAAACGAAAGTAAAATGGTTTAAAATGAAATACATTCAACTTCAATCCAAATTCCTAAGCGAAAAACCGCACTTCTAATTACATAAAAAAAATAATAAATAAATAACTTCAAAATTTAATGCGGACGATTTAATTACTACATAATATTGCTTAAAAGAAAATCCCTTTTTCCCCACGATCACACATCAGACAACATCACTCACTTTGAAGTCCTGCATCCATACCTAAAATATTGTTGTAAGGGTCAGTCACTCATGTCAAACTAAACCAAACAAGAATTAAAAATCAGACAAATATAAATACATATGTCATGTTCAAGAAAATTTAATAAGAGTACTCATCAACGATTACTAACAACAACACGGTCAACTTGAGACGGGATACACGTTCAAGAAAATCATAACTATCAACCATCCATGTTATGTCGGTCATATGCAAAATATGAATGCTCTTAAACTATATGATCCGGATATTTCAGCCCGCCACTAAGGCACCACAAAGAATTCATCTCATATCAATGAGGAAAATAACCCGCCACTAAGGCACCACACAAAATGCATATGCCATGTCATGCCATGCATGATGACAAATATAATTATAATTACCCGCCACTAAGGCATCCACACAGAAATTCTACCCGCCACTAAGGCAACAAAAATATAACACAATATTCATTCATATTCATGTGTATGTAAGATTTTCCTTTTCCGCCATAATATTCACTATGTCATAGATATTTATCCTGATGATAATTCACATTACAACATATGTATTTATTGATCATTGACTTACAATAACCACACACACAATAATTATGTACCACATTTGTATATTAATACACATGCATTCAAAAGCATCTAGCTACAACAATAGGTATACACTAAATTATTTACACTATCAGACATACATTTCAAGTAACTAGCAAGACAGATTTTAATAACGACCGATGCCACTTAATTTACTAACTTTAGATATATTACACTAATTTAATTTTAAAAAACTTGCTTTAATAATATTTACTTTCACAGGACATGACTTTCCATTCTAGTTGAAATTTCTAGAACAAAATGCTAATTTCTAACATGCATATTCATTTCAATTTAGCTAACCAAATGACTATATATAAATCACGTGAAACCTATAATATTTACAACCACACAATATAAATCGAGTGAAGTCTATAATATTTACAACCACACAATTGTACTACCCTCTCTTATTACTATCCTAGAACTATTTGATTAGCCTATGGTGTTTAGCAACACATACAAAAATGCACCTATATGCTTCTAAACACAAAATTAATTAAACAAAGATCCATATCTATTTTTCGATTAGAGTTTTAATTTAAATCTCTAAAACATTGAAATATATATATATATATATATATATATATATATATATATATATATATATATATATATATATATATATATATATATATATATATATAATATCTACCTAAGATCTAATTCAAGTCTAATTTAGAGTTACATGAGAAAAAACCCTTACCTTAATGTTTTCATTGACACCACTTCAATTGATATTCTCACAGCAGCCACAAAACGAGATAAGCAAAATGTTGATGATGAACAACAAGGATAAAAATATTTTAACGCCAAATATACATTTATTTTTGTTCGGTAAAAGGTTTATATGCGAACTCTATGGAGGTTTAGAGATGGAAGTTGAGAAAAAATGAAACATCGTGTAATTTTAAAAATTAGGAGCCAAGAGTATTGAGTTAGTGGAAGGACTTATTCAACTTGTAAATAGGAAGAGAGAGAAAAATTTGACCTAATCTAATTTCATAATATTATTATTATTATGGATTAATATTTAATACTACCTCTGTTCCTTTATATAAGAGACAATTCACTTTTTAGATTCATTGAATAATTAATGTATCTAGTCAATATACATATCAGATACATTGATTATTCAATGAACCTAAAAAATGAAATGTCTCTTATATATAGGAACGGAGGTAGTAACTATTACCAATAAGTAATTTTTCTTAACTCCTCACGTCTCATTCTTTCTCCTATATTTTTTTTTATTCGTTTTGTTTTTTTTTTCTTTCTTTTTAAAACTCCACCTCATCATTTTATTTTTAATTAAAAAAAATTCACATTAAAATTCTTTAATTATAAAAATAATAGAATAACAAATATAATAATATTAATTATTAAATATAATCAATATATTTATAAAATTAACTAAATAAAGGAGGTATAAGAATAATAATTTTAATATTATCGAGTTATCAAAATAATTATATTAGAAGGATTGAAACAAATAGCTAGAATAAATTGATAATAATACTTAATTAAGATGTAAATATACGCATAAAATAAATTATTCACTAATTTTTTTTTGTAAAATGATAAATATGTATCGCGTATAAAATATCGGGATATTACATACAACTACCATAGACTCAGAGAGAGATGCTTGTGGAAGGAAAGGACTGTGGCTGACGGTTGTACCCTTTTAGTGGTAACAATCTTTCATCCTTATACTTTTTATCAAATTTTGTTATATATTTGTGATAATATGTTTGATCCCCGTGCTTTTTTTTTCAGGTTTGGATATTACAGTACTTGCCAAACATTATTGGCTGGGGAGAGGTGCCGGAGTACACTGGGTCATGCCGCGTGCTAGAGCCTTCACCCCCTTAGAGGGAAACAGGTGCCGGATCCTTACAGGCGCTATCTTGACCGCATTGGTGCTGAGGACGTCCGATACGACTACAATGCTAATCACTATGAGACAATTTCGTTTGATGAGATCGCACTATATTCTGGATGGTTGGCTTTCAGTTCGACCATCATTGTTCGTTATCTTCCGGAGCGCGTCATGCGGCAGTTCGGCTACCAGCAGATGATACCTTGCCACCCTTCTGTCTCCGCTCCTATCGCCATGACCCGTCGGCAGCTAGATGATGTCTTTGCAGACTTTGAGAATCACATGGTTTCTGACGAGGCTCGGGCGACCAGATTAGAGGTAGATTGGAGCTGCGTTGACGACACATCACCTGGTACTACAAGGTGTCACAATCATACATGATTCCCACTACACCGAGATCACCACCTAGACAAGCCAATTAGGAGATTTTGCAGACTTATCAGTCTCAATTGGATCACACTGACGATGTTCTTCAACGGTGTCGTCAAATAGCTGTCATGGCACAGGCAGGTATTGCCGATGGTTTCTTCCTTGAGAGGTTTGATGGCAGACGTGTAGTGGATGGTATCATTAAGATCGCAGAGGAGACATTTTTGTACCATCGACATCGTGCTAGGACAGGTGGGGCACTTGACGGTAGAGGCAGAGTAGGCAACAGACGTCGTGATGGATGCAGAGGCGGGGCTAGAGGCAGAGGAGTGGCGGGGGATGATGTCCGACACTAGGGGTGGCAAAACGGGCCCGGCCTACGGTAAAAGCCCGTTTTACCCGCACTTTTTTGCGGGGCGGGGGGAGGTTTTAGGCCCGCTCCCTTTAGTGTCCCCGCCCCGCCCCGCCCCGTTTTTTTACGGGCTTTTGCGGGCATGAGTTTTTTCATACAATTTTACTATTTTTAGGCCTAAAAAATTCAATGTCCGCGGGTTTTCCCCGCCCCGCACTCATTTTTTTGCGGGGCGGGAGAAGGTTTTAGACCCGCACTCTCTAATATCCCCGCCGCGCCCCGTTTTTTCGCGGGCTTTTGCGGGGCGGGCCTAAACGGTGCAGGCATGCCCGTTTGCCACCCCTATCCGACACACACATTGGTGATGCCAGAGATTTTTTTGATGTCTTTATTTTTATTTCATTTATGTATTTTTATTTTGATTATGTATTTGACATTATGACTGATGATTTATACGATGTATTATTTTGGTGTACTATATTTCGTTGTCTTTACATTGCATTACTTTAATGTTCCATTTTTGTTATAAAAATTGGAGTTTATGAGTGAAATGCAGGTGATTTTATATATAGCAGAATGTTCCGCAAGTACATCTACGAAACACTTTGTTTTTAGCATGTTCCGTATATGTACCTACGGAAAAAATTAATTTTTTTTTTAAAAAAAAAGTTGCTTTCGAATGTGCATCTAGGAAACATAATTGGAATTTCGCCAGGTGACTTAAAGAATTAAGGGGTGTGATGAGATATCACTTTCTAAATGTATATATTTTCTAAAATAGAGTATTTGAGAGTAAAATAAATTTTGATTATTAATTAATTGTTTAAAACTAAAATTATTTTCTAAAAAATCCACCATTCTATTGCATATGTAAAAATAAATAATTCCATAAAATCATTATTTTTATTAAAAGAAAAAGATAAGACAAATATTCAAATAGAAGAGAGCAAAGATTTTCAGATCTGAACCTTATTCCCCTCACACAAAACGAATAAAAAATTTGTTGCGCCCACAACAACACAACCATCATTAAAAGTCTAACGTTAGCATTTTTCAAACAAAAACAGTAACTTGTTGGAGCCAAACGGCTTTAAAACTTCTCACATGTTCCTCCACACACTCTCTCTCTGGTTGCATTCATATCACTTTCTTTAATTACTCTTAATTAGCAACGACTTCGTAAACATTCTTTCTTCTCTTTCCAACAGCGAAAGAAAGAAAGAACATGGGTTGTTTTCTTCAGTGTTTTGGTTTATCCACTAAAAGAAAACGCAGAAAGACTCTCTACAAAGTCCTAGCTCGAGAAAGCCAAGTAAGTCTATAACAAAACCACCCATTTTCAACTTCTCTTGATTTTTACTAATTCAGTAATAAAAATGTTATCTTTTTGCAGAAATATGGAAACTATGAAGTTCTTGCTATTACAGAAAAAGCGATTATCCCTTATTCTGAATCCAGGTTTGTATTTATTTGTCTTTTCATTTTCTTGAATGTATCGATATAAAGATTGATTCTTTATTTTATCTGTTAGAGGTAGAGATCAAGAGAAGGAGAAGAGTGGTGTTAAAGCCAAGAAGAAGAAGAAAGTTAGCTTTAATTTGAATTTACAGATATATGAGGCAAACCCTAGTTCTTATCAGGTGTTGGAGAATGAGGAAGAAGACAATAAGGAGGCTGCTGTGGAATCAGAGGGAAGGGTTTTGGGAGATGGATCTGAAGCTGTGGTAATTCGATACCCGTCGAATCATAGGTATCATAACTGTGGTTATGATCAGGATGAAGAGGATGAGATGGTATATGAGGAGTCTGATATTGATGATGAATTTGATGAAGAGTATGATTGGGATGATGATGATGATGATGATGATGAGGGCTATGAAAGTTGCGAGAATTATGGTGATGATGAAGTATGCGATGAAAATGGGATGGAGAATCAGAAGGCGCTTTCTTCAAACGATGCTGAGGTGAAATCGAATTCGAGTGGACGAGAGAGGAGTATGAACATGAATTCTGTTCTGCTTCCGGTGGAGAATCTAACTCAGTGGAAAGCAATCAAAGCAAAAGTTATATCAAATAAAAACAGGAGAAAGGAAAATGCTCCATCGGAGGAAAATACGAGCATGCTGCCTTTAGTCTCACCTTGTATTTTGGAATCAAATGATCTTCAGTCAAAGCCTTTGTTGAAAGAAATCGCGGTGGATGCTAGTCTTTCAAACTGGCTGGTTTCTCCTAACTATAATGTTTCCAGTACAATTCGTTGTCAATGATGCAGCAGAGTGGTCGAAGTAACAGAAACTTAGAGAATATTAATTGGTGAAGAACAATATAAAGTGTCAATTTTTTAGGTTTTTGATGATTGATTATTCATTAAGAAAATAGTTTGTCGGGATGATTTGGTTGTATGTGTGTCTAATTTGTGCATGTAATTGTTTTGTTTTGGGTTTGTGAACGGAGTTATGTTGTAATCAAATCAAAGGAGTGTGTGTTTGTTGCTGTTTGTGTTTTCATGTTGCAGCTATGCAATTTGAGGTGTTCTCAAATCTCATGCTCATATTGATACATTTTTATCTTTACATAATTAAAAGTGTTGGTGTCATTGTGCGACAGGGACACTGACACACCATTTTTTTAGAGGTGTCGGTGCTACTGAGCTACTAATCAATCTTTGAGTCAATTAAAAGTGGTTTTTTGTGTAGACAATCTTAGAAAAAATAGGTTGATATTTGAAAAATATAACTGTATAAACTCCATTAGCACAAGCTGATTCTACAGCAATGGAACAGACAGAACCAAATAACCCTTGTAGCAGAATTACACGAGTACAAGTGCTTGTCATTAAAATTCATTCTGTATATTGAGTGACTAGGAAAATAATAAACAGAAAAAAGTCCGAGGTACCACCTCTACCATTTACAGCATGAACAGCAATTGAATGTCAAATACTTAGAGAAGCATGAAAATGCTCATTTAGTTTTTATACATGGAAGCCATGCTCCTATCAGCACAGTCTTAATCAAAATTGACGGATGCCGTGAGTTTAGTTTGATCTTCGTAGAGAACTGGCACGGACTCCACCTAAGAAATTGTCAAAACCTGATCAAAGGAACTAGATCCAAACAATGGCAATCATAATGAGAGGTTTGTCTTGGTTATTGGAGAGTAGGTACTAATCATTATATTAGCGCGTCAAATTCAGGCTCTAGCAGCCTTAATAATGTTTCCCCTCGATCTACTCAGCTTGAGACAGGTTATCAGGATCATCTCTACATTAATGAGCAGAGACAGGAATCGTCATCCTCCGAGTCACTATCATCACTGCACACACCATAGGGCGACCAAATGTAAGTTTACCACTTTAAAAAACATTGACATTGTAGGAAATGAATCAATCATAAGGTGTATTGCATTCCAAAAGTTAGTTGACATGATAGCATTCCACAAGAAGACATGAAAGCATTGACTAACAAAGAAAAAAGAATCAATGAAATAGGGTTCTGTTATAACTAAAAAGTTTTGCATTGGTCACCCCAAGTCAGGTTGCTGCTAGGGCATATCTTCCAATCAATATTCTTAAAACTGAACATCAAACTGGACAAATTTTTGGATCATGGCGCAACCTCTATAAACTGCTCGAACTGCTATAAAACTGTGATTGAACCATCAAAATTACTGAATCATTGTAAAGGCTATCCCCTGGTTTGCTTCTGCTCTTGTTCTCTCCCACAGTTTCAATCATAATCTAAGGTTTACCAATTTTACAAATACATTGAGTTTTATTTCCGTTTCTTCGTAAACTACTGAAGCTCTTTTTCTCCTAACATCTTGTCTTTACAATATGAATCACATTAAGCAGAAATGTTGACCTATAAACCCTCCCTCAATTTAATTAGTGGCATTATCAGTTCCTTCAGAATCCACTCAGACCTTATCTGTATCACAAGCCTATCCTTCAAAAAGTCAAAACCTTTACCGCAAAAACCCTTTAAGATCTATGAAGCACATACACACAGAGACACCGGCGGACATGACACTCATACCGACACATCGACACTGGTAATAATTTAAAAAAATAATAAGGAAAACAAACCTATATCAACTCCTTTTCCCCCTCCCTTTCTAGTATACATAGTATGGTTCAAATGAGTTTTGGTCACAACTAACAACATGTAAAACATTTGGAAACAATGAAAAGATAACAACAAAACAAACAATCAGTACATGGCTGTAATGAAACAGACAAAAATTTACCTTGGTTCATATTCCAACACTTCAACAAGCTTGTTTCCAATCATATCATTCCACTGCACTCTCCTACTTGTCTTACTCTTATTCAATTTCCGTGACATTCCTCCTTTTCTGGGGAGTGTCGACAAAGAATTCGAATCACTATCATTTTTTCCATTTACACGATCTTCATCTTGTTTACGATCCATTTCCAAAGAAGCCACAGCCACAGCCACAGCCACAGCCAGAGGCTTCTTGACACACCCATTAACACCATCCTTCTTAGACACAGTATCCATCACCATCAACAACAATACTCCTCCAAAAAAAAAAATGAAAAATTCAACCCTAAATTCAGGAAAATCTACAAACTTGACACAAACCCATTTGATCTAATCGGCATAAAATGAAAACCCAATTCTCAAATTCCTCCAAAGTTTTTAATTTTGGAGGAACCAAAACATCGGTTCAATTCAATTTAACACAGAGAGAAAAATAAAACAGGGGAAACAAACAGAACATGAAGATGAAACGAAAAGTTGGTATAAAATTTAAATGAATCGAAAAGAGAGTGAGAGAAAACAGAAAGAGGGAAAATTTGTATGGTTGGAAACAATAAAGAAACAGAATCAGAATTGGTTCACGTAGAGTTTGAGACGGTTGAAACAGAACAAAAGTTTTCTGGGAATTTAAGAAAAGGGAAACGAAATTAACCACACGATCTAAAATAAAGGATATTGATGTATTGTTGTACTAGAATACAAGAAGTGATGATGAGGAATGTGCGTTTACTTTTGTTATGAGAGGGAGGGGTGTGGTGTTAAATTCTTTTGTCTTGAGACTATAGTTAATTTGAAGTTGTTGAAGGTCAATTTAGTGAATGTTTGTCTTGTCAATTTTTTAATGAAAAATTATTGTTTTTATGGTCAGTTGGTATGTGGACAAGTGAGATATTTGTTCCACTATTTGTTTCCACATCAAGTTTAATTTATTAATTTAGTTATTAGATAAAATGAAATGTATTAAAAGGTTATAATAAGAAAATAAAGATTTTTGTATTGTAAATTTTTCTCAAGTGTGTCATTTAAATATAGGGATTTTAACATGAACATTTAATCATAGGATTAAAATATATTAAATTATTAGAGAAAACAGACATCTATATTAAATATTATTCATAACACTTTCTCTTATATGTTTACGGAGTATATGTGTTAGCGAATTTTTTGACATATCTTAAACTTAAGTGTGTCAAGAAGAAGTTTTAAACGTTTGGAAAAATTTGGTTGATTATGTTAGTATTTCTTCAACAAATAGGTTAGAAGACTATTTAGACATACATGTTCAAGGGAATGTGTCAAAGTTCCTATACGCATAATAGTGTTAGGAACTTAGTGATTTTTAGAGTGATTTGAAGAGCATTTCAACTGAGGAAGTTAGAATATGAAACAAGGCTAAATAACTATTTTTTTGCCTTATCCGCATTCAAAGGACGCGTGGAAGTAAGTCAAAGGCGAAACACATGCAAGCGAAGATATGTCAACTTTTGGAGAAAGGAACGTTTGTTATACTTATTTAGATTTCAGTATAAATAGGAAATTCTACTGCAAAAAACTCAATATACCCAAAGTATCCGAGCAAAGTGAGAAAATAGTCTAACCGAGTGCAATGTATGTATGCAAACACCATATTCTATCAATACAAAGTCTTTTACATTAAGTTATTTTATGTATTTTACTTTTTGTCGAATCCTTTGCATTCTCTGCATTCACATTTTTATCTTTTCATTTTATATTAAAGATTCCGCCTACGTCAAAATCCTGACCTTTTTTTTTACACAAAAACCATACAAACATCAGAAACTTTATGCACCTATGTCCTAGGATCATTTCGTCGGCCGTGCAAGTAATCTTTTGGAAGACTAGCGCTTATTTACTAAATTTCATGATAAACAATATGCTTCGTTAAAACCTTATTAGAAAAAATCCAATGAAAAAATCTAGTGAAGGAAAAAATTACAATATCCTTTGAGAGGGACAAAACCATGGTAAAGAGAAAAAGAGTGCAGAACATATTTATTTCTCCCCTTGTGCATACATTTATATGTGAGATGATATTCTTTCTAGTAGTTGCTTAAAAGTTCTTCCTAGAAGTGACTTCATGTAGTGCTAATAGTTATGAAAGATTTGATGAAGTTGTTGTCATGAGTTGTTTCATAGATCTCCATGAAATAGTTGTATCTCCATATAAATAAACAAGTGACATATTTTTGATCTACCATTATAAGGATCTGATAAGTAAGCTATAACTCTACATTAACAAAGTATTTGTCTGACTTTGTTTCAACTTCTTTGTGTATATGAAGAACTATATATTATTAATAGATTAACATAAATTGGTATATCATAACATGTTTACTTATCTAGATACATCAGTTCTTTAATTACACTAAGATATGATACTTCTGGACCAAATAGTTTTTCATCCTCTTCTTGATCTCTGAAAGAATCTTATCCAAATTCATTGGTCTAACATCATCAAGGTAGACAACATTTGAGATTTGTCCATATAAAAATATATTATCACTTTTTCTAAATAAGTTTCTTGGTGTATAAAATTTCTATTGTTCAAATGTTCACTTAGTAAGGACTTTTTCTTTCTCAAGTTCTTCATCTCAAAAAATTTCTTTAATCAATTTATAGCTTTTGAAAGCTCTTCAGGAATTCCAATAATATTTATGGCATCCACATAAACAACTAGTATTGCAAATTCTTTTTCAAACATTTTTTAATAAAAATACAAAGACAAATGGAGTTATTTGTATATCCCTCCCTTAAAAAATATTCACCGAGACGATTACCACACGCGTCCAAATTGTTTTAGCCCATAGAGAGACTTATTCAATTTGATGAAGTAGCTTTCTTGAGATCCAAAGTTATGTGTCGTAGGTACATTAAACCCTTCAGGAAGTTTCACATAAATGTCTCATTCAAGTGAGTCATACAAATAAGCTGTTACAACATCCATCATGTATAAATTAAGCCCTTCATGTTATACAAGGCTTATTAAGTGTCAAAATGTACTTACATAACTACAGGTGAATATGTCTCACCAAAATCAATTCTAGATCTTTGTGAAAACCCTTGACTGACAAGTCGAATTTCGTATCTCACAATTTCAATATTTTCATTTTATTTTCGCACGAAAACCCATTTATATTCATCTGACTTCACAACTTGAGGTGTTTGGACAATAGGTCTAAAAACTTATCTCTGGTAAAGTGAGTTTAAATTTACTTCAATTGCATCTTTCCATTTTGTTCAATTCTCACTTTGTTTATAATCTTTAATAGATTTTGATTTATGATCCACCTTATATGTTATACTTTTAGCGCTATATTATATACAAAAATATTGTTAACATTGACTTTGTTTTTGGTTCTACTAATTCAGGTTCCACCGTATTTCTTTCATGACATAATTATCGAGATCTCTTTATTTTCATAAATTTCAGATACTTGGTTAGTTTTTTGGAACTAAAAAATAAATAATATCAAAATATTCTTATAATTTTCATATCCTCAATTGGGTCATCTTTAAAGTTATCTTATTTGCTTGGTAGAGGATTTTTAATATCATAACCGACTTTCCTACCATGCTTCATGCACGGTTTCATTTTATTTGCAATATTCGATTATCCAACGGGAGAATTCATTTCAATTGTAGTATTAGCAATTAGAATTGGCTGTATAAATTTATTGATATCAAATACCACTTACAATCCAATATATTGTAATGTAGTCAATAAAGCAATTTAACGTTTATCAATTAAAGGATAAATCTATACAAATCGATTACTCTATCAATGAATTCAACAATTTACTTATGAAAATTAAATGAGAGATAGAGATAGAGAGAGGGGAATCCGGGATTTTTTTAGTCAGTTCACCAATTTTCTCCGCTTTGGCTACATATGCCCCCAATTCCAATCGAAATTGAGATATCAATCTTACTTTATAAAAAGTCACTTACAAGAGAAATGTAGCAATTCAGCCCTAAAAACCTTATGTTTGATGTTGATCATAGAACTTCTTTTCCCTTGATATGAGTTTGATCAAGTCACCCAAGAACACCAATGTTATTCACCGTCTCACACTACTCCTTTACAAGAAACCACTGATCTTCAAAGTTTTCACTCGGTCGAATCTAAATTGCTACTTATTGTCTCCCAAGATCTCCAATTGATTCACCATTTCACGTTATGCCTTTGCAAGAACCTTTCGTTCTTCAAAGCTTTCACTCGATTGAATCCACATTGCAAGAATCTTATCAAAAAACCCAAATCAACACCATTATCTTGGAGGATAAACCCTTATAGTTTTTGCAATGAAACCCCCAAAGATTCCCAACTCAATACACCGACCTAAATTGGACGTTATCAACCTAGTCTAGATGACACCCAAACAAAAAATGATTATGTGTAGTTTATTTGTGTGTATGCATAGATGAAAGGTTGAAGATGAAGCACAATATTTGCATGTGTTTATATTTTTATCAAGTTAAAAATGATGCATGTATGAAGTATTTATCAGTGTGCAAGTTGAAGGCAAAAAGGTAACTTAATAATTGAAATAGAATGCAAATTTTCAGAAAAATTACAACATGTATCGACACGTATAAGTCATGTGCCGACACATGTTGATGCTCCTGTCAACCTATTCAAGTTCATGTGTGGACACATAGAAATAGAAGCTACAAGCTTTAAAAATGCAGTACATGTGTCGACCTGTAAATCGTATGTGTTGACACATACATAAGTTACAAGATTTATTATTGATCCATATGTGTCGACTCATACCACATACGTGTCAACACATAGACTTGTATTTTGTGTAAAAACTAATTTTTAATGCATGATACCTTTTCCAAATATATTTTAAGTGCAATTTAAGATCCCTAATGTAAAGGTGCACATAATGACTTAGGGATACCGTCTAATGTACATAAATGCTAAATATTTCCTAGTTTTTACATCATGCAAAACATCTAACAAGAAAGTGCACTCACAAATCATTTATCATCATCACTAACCAGCTCCTCGTCCTTGACCACTTTTTCCGAGTTCAACGACTCCTGAGGGATCTTCACTCCAAGATAGAATAATTGGACTTGGTCGAGGGAATTCTAAAAGGAAGCGTACACAAATTTAACTCTATCATTTATGGAGGACTCAAGATCCTTCCTCATTGCGGCATGGCTATCTTCGTGGTCCTTCACTTCTTATAAGTAATCTTTCTTTTATTTTTAGAGGGTTTCCTCGAGCTCGTCAACCTTAGAAGTCATTATCTCTTGGAAGAGGTTTCAAAGATGAGAGTAGCGTTTCATGCACCTATTCCCAAATCCACTTAAGTCGACTTCCAAATCTTTTTCACTTTGCCAAGCAATGAGCCCGACTCAGTGTTCTAAACACTTCCCACTGCTACGCCACAAAAAGTGTTAGGGGGCAAGTGTTCTGGATTGGCCATATGTCTAAAAGAGTGCGGTCCACTCATCAGTCCAAGTCACTTCTCTAAAGTGTCAAAGATACAATACAAACCTACACTAGAGCTGCACACTTGATCCATGTCAAGGACTGATGTCTACCGTTAGATGTCATCGGACAGTTTTCTCCATTGTACACTGAAGTGGTATGGGTCATCCATAATCGCCAATCATATATAAAACATCTCACGTAAGATTTGAGGCATTCTCCCTCTAATCCATAACCCACTTTGCTTCTCATTCTCCTACTGACTTGGGCATTGGAGCGCTAACCTTGTAAGTCCACCCCGCACCTTCGTATCAGAGATCTGCTTCGCTATATTAAGACCCTACTCCATCGTTACAACAACTATTTCTAGCTTCCAGCGGAACACTGCCATATTACAAATGAATCTTTTGTTGATTTGCTACCTCATATTCATACTAAGAAGGACTATGTTCATACACACCTCAGGTTTATTCAATTATTTAACATTTTGTAAATTCAATGGTTACTATTATTCCTAGTTTTCTAGCGGAACACTTCCATATTACAATTCATTTTTTTTATTTGCTACCTTATATTCATACTGAGAAAAACATAAATAAATCCTGAAAGACTATGTTCATACATGCCCTAGGTTTATTTAATCATTTATCATTTTATAGATTCAATGGTGACTATTACAAGAAGATATAATTGATGTATGTTGATGGTTTAAATTATACAACAACTCTTCATTTCGACGATATAATTCTTCTATAATTCTACGACTATGATTTTATCTAAGTTCAACTGTAGACTACTATGATTTTACTTGGGCTCACTGTAGATGCCAGATATTCTAAATATGCACATTAAGTTAGAATTTACTATTATGTGATCAAAGCTCGAGATTATCTAAGACGTGTTAAATAGGTGTATAGAGATTAAGATGTGTGCATGTATAATGACTCATCTTAATCAACAAGAAAATGGTTCATTACATCCTTACCCTCTCTTACATCAACCTTAACCTTTTGCCCAAATCTATTATATACATTAAAATAGACTCCCAATATATTTTTCACATAAAATTATTTTTGTCACATCAAACTATTTTTGCCACATCACTCATAATCCTATGTGTCATCTTCCAAAATTTATTTTCATTTTTTAAAATTCATAATCACACAGAGTCTGTACTTTAAGTCACGAGTTCGAATCCTGAAAATTGCAAAAAATTATATTAACCTAATAACTACTAAATATTTTAATAAAACTTATAAAACAATATTTATATTTTTCTCGCAATAATTTTTTAATGATAGACCTCACAACTATTTCCTTAACATTCTTTGATGAGATTGCTATGGACATTGGGCAAGATTTTGTAAAAAATAAATTCAAATAATTTTTTTAGGTTCTCTTCTTTTTAAGTGGGTTTTAGTATAGTTCCCCACTTTTTGTGTATCTTTTCCTTTCTCAATATATCATCTTTATTCGAAAAACTTACATATTATAAAACAATATTTATATTTTTCTTACCACTATTTTTTAATTAATAACATTAAAATAAAAGAAACTTTACATGTTTTTTTTATATAATATATCTAAAATAATTTTAACTTTTTTTTATAAATGTTATACTACTCTTTCATCATACTTTTTTCAATAAATAATACTCTTAGAACAAACCAATTGTTAGTTTTAATTTTTAATATTAAAATTACTTTACAAAAATTAAAATGTCACATAAGATTTGCAAGTTTTTCATACAATTTTTACCCTAAATCTTCTTGTGTATTTCTTTTTTTGTTTGTTTGATTTTATTACATTCTTCTGATAGTATTCCCTGCTAAATTAAGTGGATAAAATGGACATATAAGTTTTATTTTTTATGTTGAGAATCGCAACAATATGTTACCCTACATTTTTCAATTTACTTATATTATTTTAAACAATTTTTTGTTTGAAAAAAAATATAGTATAACACATATATATCATTTCTTATATATCAATAACATATCAAAATTCAACTCACTAGTCACTACAATATTTTGAAAAAACTAAAAATTCTAACAGCACGAATCACTTCAACAAAATATAATTATTTTAAATATAATTTTTTTCTTATTAAAATCCAAACATGCCCAAAGCATTAATTTTCATAAAAAATAAATATTAATTAAATCATTTACTCTGTTATTTATTTAGATAGTCGATGTGGGGCTTAGAGGATTGCTGTATTAACACAAAATTTATGGAATTTTTCATTTTTTCATTTTTTTTTTTTTTAAATTAATAAGCCGATGTGGAACTTAGAGTATTGCTAAAATGAAATAAGAGTATTGTCACGGTATAGTGTGCCTTCAATTATTAGTAGCCTAAAGACAACAAAGTTGTTCATCAATACTGTTTATTGAGTTTTGGTGTAGAATTTAAAATCCACATTACACTCGTACCATCACTTCAATTATTGCAACATTCAATTTCACATATTCTAGATTTCTAGTGTAAATCCACAGAGGACAAGTATCACCTCCTAACTTGACACAATACGAACTAGCAAACCCTTGCTTGCAGGCCACGTATAACATGTCTATCATCGCTGGCTCTTCCTTCTTTCTCCATCTGTTTTTCTCTCCGCCTCTCACTTTCCCTACAAAAAAGTACAGATTAAGTGCATATATATAGAAACATTGAGAGAAGATATCACATCAGATCAGAGTAAGATAGCAAGCTTAGTAGTTAAACAGAAACAAACATCAACAAAAAAATGGCTGTGGAGATTGAGAGAGAATCAATGATAACTGAAGCTCCTAATGCACCTGTTACTACTGAGAGAAGGGTTAGAACCGACTTGGAAACTACTCTTCCAAAGCCATGTAAGTTTCAGTTCTTAAATTCATACAATTTTGTCTAACACAAGCTATTTATATCTATTTTAATGCTTCTGACTTTCTTTCAGACATGCCTAGAGCATTGACAGCTCCTGATACAAGCCACCCGAATGGAACACCAAACCACAAGCACCACAACATGTCTGTTCTTCAACAGCATTGTGCTTTTTTTGATCAAGATGGTAATGGAATCATTTATCCTTGGGAAACTTACATGGGTAAGTAAGATCACTTTTATTGTTCAAACTGAGACTAGTTTTAAGTTCCAAAGAGACGAATGATTCTTGATCACGTTAAAACATTTTCAGGGTTTCGTGCTCTTGGATTTAATGTGATTTTTTCAGTTATGGCGGCTATTGCCATCAATCTTGCAATGAGTTATTCCACTCAGCCTGTGAGTTATAATATATTCATTCTTCTTAAAAAAATGCATTTCAAATAGTAAGTCTTGGTAAAGAAGTGTGACTTTTGCAGAGCTGGTTTCCTTCACTTCTGTTTCCTATATACATACACAACATGCATAAAGCAAAACATGGAAGTGATTCTGGAGTGTATGACACAGAAGGACGGTGAGTGAGTCAAAGCTCAATACAATAATTATTATAACATCATAATAATAATAATTACTATGAACTTCATGAACATGCAGTTATGTACCAGCAAATCTTGAGAACATATTTAGCAAGTATGCTAAAACTGAACCTGACAAGCTTACCTTTGGAGAAATATGGAACCTGACTGAGGGAAACAGAAATGCATTAGATCCATTTGGCTGGTGAATTTCTGAGGTTTCTTTTTTTGGTTCAATTATGATGAATAAAATGATAAACATATGTGGATGATGAATGTTTGCAGGGTTGCTGGTAAATTGGAATGGGGGGTTCTGTACTATCTTGCAAAGGATGAAGGTGGTTTTTTGGCTAAAGAAGCTGTTAGGAGATGCTTTGATGGTAGCTTATTTGAATACTGTGCTAAAATGAATGCAGCTAATAAAGATGAAGTCAAGATGGGTTGAAATTGAATCTACTGTGAGAGGTTTTAGTGGTGTGGATTATGGTGTAATAAAGTAAATAAAAGTTGTTATAGGAACTTTGGGTCTGGGATTTACCCATTAAGGTGTCTCATTGTTCATAATGGGATACCACCATGGGGGACTGTTCTGGTATATATTATGTGAATACTCTGCTACCTTGCTTGGTAAATGTTATTTAAAATTCTGTTTGGTTTTTGTTCCTAAACATTAATAAGACTAAAAATTTCATATTATAAAGAACAAAACTGAGGTTTTAAGTTTTGTGGAAATATACCATTTCAAATCTGCAGTTGTTTCAGCTTTTAAAAAAATAGATTTTTTTTTTTGTATTTTTGAAAATAGATTTTCTAAAATCAGTTTTCAAAATATTACAAGTTTTTTTATATTCGTTTTTTCTAAAATGAAACACTTAATTTGACATCCTATAACATAAACATACATATTTGAAGACCAAAACTTAGTCAAAATTATAATTTTTTCAAAAAGTTTTAAAAAATGATTTTTATGAAAATCTATTTGAAATAGCTTCAAAATTAAGTGATTTTTTGAAATTTTGATATACAATTTTTTTTTCCATAAATAGATGAAATACCTAAAATCACATTTTAAGAATAATTATCCAAACAAAATTTTTAAGCCATTTGTCTTTAAGCTGTAAAATAAAGGATATAGGTGGCATATATATTTTAGAAAGTTTGAATGTTGTTTTTACTTGTGAAGACTATTATCACAGTGAGAAAAACAACTTATGATGGCATATTTCAATGTTGTTTCTACTGGTGAAGATTATCACAATGAGAAAAAAAACTTATGATGGCATATATATTTTAAGAAGTTTCAATGATGTTTCTACTGGTGAAGACTATTATCACAATGAGAAAAACAACTTATGAGATTTGAGATAAGGTATGGTAGATATTTGAAGGTTGTTTTATAGTATTTAAATGAATTTTGTAAAATAAGTTGAGATAAAGGGCACAGGTGACTTATATATTTTAGAAGATTTTAATGATGTTTTTTGTTTCTGTTATTAACTGGTGAAGACTATTATCACAATGAGAAGAACAACTTATCAGATTTGAGATCAGGCATTGTAGATATTTGAAGGTTGTTTCATAGTGTATTTTAATGAATTTTGTGTTGGGTGCAAGTGTGAGTGATTAGAGTTTCACGTTGTCTTGAATAAGTGAAATGTTAGATTTATAAGAGAGATGATTTATTTACCTATCATCTTAAGGTTTGGATTGAGATGTGGTGTCTCACTCTTTTGTGATCCTGAAGTATTGATCTCGTTGGTGCTTCCGACTCTCCTAGATTTCCTAAAAATATTGGGGCCTTGGAGTGGTTTAACTTCGAGTGGAATTTATTTTTCATGATAAAGTATATGATTGTCAATATTGATAATATGAAATTCTCGAAGTGATTTATCTTCAAGGAAAATATATTTTTTATGAGAGGGTATGATAGTTTTTAAAAATTATGATTGTCGGTAAAGACAATGTTAAAATTTTGGAGTGGTGTAACCTCACGTGACTATATTCTTTATGGTAGAGTATGATTGTTGGTGAAGACAATGAAAATTGATGTATTATTTTTAATTAAGGTGGAGATTGATGAGATTGGTTGAAAATATACATGTTGATACTCTTTATAGTGGAGTATGATTGTCAGTGAAGACAATGAAATTTTCAATCAAGGTGAACATTGTTGGGTTTGGTTGAAAATATATATGTTGAAGAAGTTCCACATAGTTTAGTTTTGTGAAGGAAGAGGGAGTCCAAGACTATATAAAAGATTCAAGTTCTTGGTTACAAGATGTATCTGTCAAAAGCATTTTAAGTTTGTATTTAACTTTCTTTGTTCTCTTACGCTCTTGTATTAGAGTGTTGTGAGATGTAGTTAAATATTTTTTTGGAGGGTGTGTGTACTGGGGTTTGAGTTAGTTGAGCGTATATCACGTGTTGTAACAATTTTTACATAGTGTTATTCTTTGGTTATCATTTGACAACAGTCGTGATTTTTTTCCCGGTTTTGAAGTTTCCACGTTAATATCTTGTGGTGTTATTTTGTTATTCTTTTTTCTTTATATGTTTTATTTTCCCAACAACTGATATCAGAGCTAGACACCACGACCAAAGGGATGCAAGCCATGTTGTCTTTAAGTTGTTATTGATTTTTTTGAGGAAATGTTTGATGTCAAAGCAGCTATATAAGTTGTTATTATTTTTTGAGGAAATGTTTGATGTCAAAGAAGCTTTATCTGGTTGGTTGGTGTTCATTTATACGAATAAATTTTCAAACACCTATGATAAGTTTGTATTAGAAAATATGAAAACTACTCTTATTCGCCGTCAACGCTTTTTCTATTGGAAAATTAAACTAATTCAGTTTGATGGTAAAGTTATGGATGTGTCATCCTATTTTGCAAATCAAACTAATTCAGTTTAATGGTAAAATTATGGATGTGTCATCAATTGATATCCAAGAGGTGAGAAGGGTTATGAGTTGATGGAAGTGAAATGTTGACGATTGGAGTTCATTGATCGCTGATGTACTAAAGGGAAAAAAAGAATAAGTACCTGGGATAAATATATGGTGACATATAAAGAGGAAAACTATACAATCTTAAAGGGAGGTTATGATGGTCTTGAGTGTTATGATTTGAATGTTTCTAAAGGGGTGTAAAACTTAGGAATAAAGATCTTCATAGAGGCATTTAAAAATAAGAAAAGTCAAACATGGGTGAAAAATCATGTATGCGGACTTGTTGGACTATTGAAACATGAAAAGGTGGTTGAAAGCAAGTGACAAGATAAAAGTTGTTGAATAATGATCTAACATGATAAAGAGTAGTAAGGTGGTTGATGGATAAAATTATATTACTATGATCTCAAGTGATGAAGAGATGACTTTTTTTTTTAAAAACTATTGATTTCTGGCAATTTCAAAACACATTTCTTTCTCTTAATCACTCTAAGGTTTTAAGACATATTTCTACACTTAACCAAAACATGAGATCTGGTTAGAAACGAGTTTACCCATCAAAAGAAATGCCAGCGGTGATATTGATAACCACAAAGCTTAGTTAGTATTAAATGGAACCGATTATTATAAATCTTGGTAGTAATATAATTTATTTTATTTACATTCAATTAAATTATATCACAATATGCACGATTCTATTGTTCCACCACACATTCAAATGCATTATAAATGTTTAGGAGTAGGCAACAAAAGAAGAATAACAAAAGGGAAATAGAAAGAAGAAGGTCAAAGGTGAAGTATTGTTAAAGAAATCGAAACATATGACATTTAACTTCTTTTTTCTAATCTTTATTGTACAACTACTATAAGTAAGAGTAGCTAATTTCTATTTTGTTGGGGGTTAGATGTATTCCATATTCATGTATCAATCATGATCGTGGTATTTTATGTAAAGTTAATTATACTTTAATATTGATAAACTTATTCATGCTTAATGCTTGTTTTAGAATAGCTAACTAGAATATGTTTTTATAATTTTGGAATGATATTTAGAAATAACTTTTATCATTAGATTCAAGATATTCATTGTTGAAAGCTAAAGTCTAGAGATAGATTTAGTTCGAGCATCCACATATACTAACAAATCTTGGTGACATCATATTAATTAATAGGATGAGAGATCGTTTATTAGATAATATAACTAATTTCACGATGTTAATTTAGATAAGCAACAAATGGAAAGCGATAACGGTAATATTAATCGTTGATTGAAAATGCATATTACTTGTTAAGATAGTAAATGAATACAAAACTATAAAATCTAATTCAAACAAGCTTTTTCATCTATCAGAACTCAAATCTTATTTATAGTTAATTCAGTATTAAGTTTTCAACACAAACAAACTTTTACGACTCTTATTTTAAAATGACAAAAATATTAAACAACTTTTGAAATTGCACCAACCTCTATAGACAAGATAAATTAAATACTTGTTCTACGATACATATCTTATACTTTGTGATATTTTCGATGTACTTTGGTGATTCTCACTCTTATTTCATTTAAAGAATAAAATCATAATTATAGTTAATATTAGTGTCACTTGAGTTAAATTTTAGAGCATTTAATTTTTATTTTAATTTCAAAAAATAAAAAAGATTTTGTTTATTTATTGATAAATTTTAAAAAAAAATGCTAACGAATGCCTCTAAAAACTTTAAAAAGATAAGTTTTTTTAAAAATAAATATATTCAAAATTTAAAAAAAATATTTAAATTTTTTAATGAGTCTCAAGATATTTTTTTTGAAAAAGTCCGGAGAACATTTGCTAATATGACTCTTCTTAAAAAAAAGATATTAACTGATTGAATAATAAATAAAATTATATTTTGATATATTTGATATTTAAAAAAGAAAACAATAAGATAGTACATTCGAATATAACTTAAAACACATTGATGGTACCGTTCCGTCTTTCTCCGTTAGTGTCTTCCTACCCGCTGGTTAGTATCACTTTCATCCCTTCTTCTTTCTTCTTAACCCCTTTCTCACCATTCTATCACTTCATCATTTTCATTTCTACTTATTTCTGATTCAATCATAATTTCTAATTTATTCTAAAACATATAATTCATTATCTGTCGTTATTACGATTTAATAAAAATTGGGTTCCACTGTTTGTAATTATCGATTTTTTAAACTGTTTTGTTTTGTTTTGTTTTTTTCATTCGTGAAATTATAACTTAGTGTTGTATTATATACTAACTTTCTCGTAATTCTTACTTTTCAATTACATTACATGATGAACTTAGGTTCTTTGTTGTAATTAGGTTTGTTTGTTTTGTTTACATTGTGTGCAGCATCGTGTGAATTACAAGAGCGGTTGAAGTTTTGTAGATTTTATTAGTTAGATGGGTGAAATTTGGTGGTCAATTTTGGGGGCAGCAATCCCTGTAGTTATTGCAGGACAGGCATTTAGAGTGAAGAAAAAGAATGCGGAAGAGGAGAGATTAGCGAGCGCAAGGGGAAGAGAAAGGAGTTCCGATGAAATTTTCGTCTGCGAAAGAGTCTGCACTTCAAAGAGGATGTTGAAAAAGGTTGGTTCTTTCTCAAAAGATCCCATTCCTGATACTTGTGTTACTGTTTGTGGTGTGTCTGATCTTGATGCGTGTGCTGATGCTTGTGCTCGCACTGTTTGTGTTAACCAACATCAAGTTCCGAATTGGAATGACATATGTCTTAGGAGATGCCAGAGTGAGTGCCTTAAACTGTCGTCTCAATCTTCTTAGAAGTTAGTTAGTTGCATTTAGGCGATGAAATATGTACTCTTATGTTTCGAGTTTTGTAATGTTGGATAATGTTTCGGCTCATAACGCCAATTGCTGAATGCAGATTTATTATAAACAATTATCACACTCGTTACTGAAAAGTTAGGAGTTGTTTGTGTATTACTTTTATGGTGTAAATTTACAATTTTTAAATTGTGTTATGTGGATGAATACTTTACTTAGTAGAGCTAACTCGGGAGGATTTGAGTCTGCTCTCACCGGTTTAGGTTTTTAACAACTAAGATCCGGTATATAGTTCATTGTACACCTTTTTGGACTTGGCACTTATAATGAAAAGCTAATGTAGTAGTAACTAGGAAGTTAGAAGACACTGAAATGGGTGGATGCCAAGCTTAGCATAAGCATTTTCTCGAGAGTTCTTCAGCAGATATCATTTTACTTTGTCGTCAGCTTAGTGATAGAGCCAAAAATACATTGAGAGGTGTGATTTGTAGACTTAATGTTTGATGAGTTCAAAACAGATTGATGGTCAGGTAGATTGGAGATTTGTTGAGATGAAAATGTTTGGAAGTTACGAGAGCTTATCTAACGATAGTTCTAGTAGCGATGCGTCTAGTGCCAGTGGTGTTGAGCTTAACAATTGGAGAAGTTCAGGTTCTTTTCTTCTCGAGTGAATAATGGATTTTTAGTTTTGAGAGGATTTGATCAAAGATAAACTTGCTCTAATAAATGAGGCCATGTTTGAAGAATATCAAAATCTAAGCATGGTGGTCGAAGAAGAAAATGGATTTGCAAATAAGAGATTCTCATACAGTGCTTATTCACCAAGCAACACTTATTCAATCACAACCATCAATATTTTCTTAAAACATCTAACAAGTACAAGCATTTGTTCCTCAATCACTCAATGTAGTATTTCATATATGTAGAAGCAATACTGTTACCGTAGATGATAATTTAGGCAACATAGTACATTGGGTTTGGAAATTTGAATGCTCTTATACCGCTAGGATTCCCCTCAAAGCTACTGAATTGGTCACCTAAGATTCCCCAAATGCGATAACCATTACTAGTTAACTGTTTTCTCACTTGCGACTTGTATTCTGCCACTGACGCCAATTCATTAGCAGGATCTCTGCAATGGAAGGAAAAGGAAAGGGATTTTAGTTTGATTATTAGAATCAGTTAGATATGTAAAGAGAGTAAGAGTTAAGTTTTACTAACCTCAAAATAAGACTTGTCCACCCGTAATAACCGACATTGACAAGGTTATCAATTGTTGCTGATCTGAGATACTCCCTTCTCCCAGAAATCAAAATGATCTGAATTCCTCTTGATTTAATCTCTTTGAAGAGCCTCAATGAATAATCAAGAGCAGGGGCTTTACCCTTGCTCATCCATTCCTCCAAAGCCGTCACGTTTATTTTCTTTCCCCTGTTGTCAATAAAAGCCTCATCAGATTAAGCAACATCAAATCATCAGTAAACAGTTAACATGAAACGATTAGTAGAGACTAAGATGGATTCTGAATAATCCATACAGATTATTCTTGTAGAAAGGAACCGTAGAAAGAAGAGTATCATCAATGTCGAAAATCCAAGCATCTTGACCATCTTTCTTCAGATTGCAGCTAGTACTAAGATAAACCAAACATTCTTCAGTTGTCCTTTCCGAGTCTACACTGTATTGAGTAGACCTAACATATTTACCAATGTATTCAGTGCATTCTTCCGGCACAACCTGGAAGTCTCGGATATTATGCAGCTCAACGTTGATTCTCCAACTCTCGCAATAATTCTTCAAACTGATCTTCAGTCCATTGTGTGTCTTCTGTTTTAATATGTTCCAGTCTGCAACTGTTACAGGAACCAAAAGACATACAAAAACTAAACAGAAAACAAGTGATTTCTCCATTCTTTCTTGACCAAAAAACATGTAATGATATGGAGAATACTGGGAAATAAATGGACCAAAGTATTCCTTTTTTGTGCGTGTGCAGTAGATCCAGGTCACATCACATGCGTCTGAGGGCACATAGTGCTACAAACGTTCATGTGCACCATCATCTCCATGCTGTCATGGTTGACAAAACCAAAAATCGAGAATTTAAATAGAATTGTTTATTTTGATGTGAAAGATACTTCTAACTGCATACAAGATGACAAGAATAACATGCTTGCATTTTCCTGTCACAGATCACAGATAGGTTAACTGTTGAATCACAACATAATCCATACATTGAAAATTTGTTTAATATTTCAATTAAAATATGAGAACCAGATCATATGACAGAATGTTTTTTCTTTGAATTTTGGCTTTTTTGTGTTGCATGAATTTCTAGATTTTTTACCTATGAAAACAATAATTCAAGAGTTTGAACTTTATTATTAAATATTTTAACATTTAATGTTAAAATTATTTTATTAGTTTTTTTTTTAATTTACCGTAGGTATAATTATTTTTCAAAATGTATTGAAGTTATTTATTACTAAATCATTAATATCATAGTTAGCCACCTAAAAATCATTAATGCTATAGAGTTGCCAGTAAACTGAGTTCGATTGACATCCACATAAAAAAAAAGCAATGGTCCATGGAAATACAACTTTTGAAAGAAACATTGAAATAAAAAGTATATTTAAAATAGTGAAGAAAACAAAAGGATTTTATATGCAAACTTAACAGGTCATATCATAGATCTCAAATGGTTATACAACTTTTTGGGTGTTTAAGAGGTTTTATGTGTACAATTTTACTAAAATGTGTTTAATAAAAATTTGAATTTTCGAAAAGTTAGTGCTTTTTTAGTTTTTCGGATTAATATATTGGTTTTTTAATTTTTTTTTGAGTTTTCTCCATAATTTTTTAAATATTTATTGTATTTTTTAAAAAAAGGGGTATAAAAGCATATAATTTACACATGTTTTTTTTTAAAAAAATGTATAATCATAATTTGCTTTCAAAAATATGATTTTATACTTGTTTTTTTTTTCCTAAAAATCTG
This sequence comes from Vicia villosa, assembly GCF_029867415.1. Lineage (NCBI taxonomy): Eukaryota > Viridiplantae > Streptophyta > Magnoliopsida > Fabales > Fabaceae > Vicia > Vicia villosa. Next base: position 142,769,609 of record NC_081180.1, read on the forward strand.
GTATAAATTCATGTTTTTTTATATTAATTTTTCAAATATCTAGTATAAAATCATAAATTTTTAAAGCATATCAATTTTTTCAAATATTTGAAAGAATATGAAAAAAATGTCAAAAATCTGATTTTATTAGCTTCGTTTAATTTATTTGTCTATTAGATATGAACTACCAGATTTTTGAAAATTACATAACATATCGGATTTATAAAAAAAAAAAACCAATAGTGTTAACTTCGTTTTTATATAGGCCTACCCAGTTTTTTGAAAATTAACATGGTTTCACCTGGGTTTCTTAAAAGTTCTGGTAAAAATGAACATCTGATTTTTCAATTGACCAATCAGATTTACCGCGTAGAGAGAGAAAATTTCAATACCTTATTAGTGAAAAATGAGAAAGGTAATTTAGTCAATATGAAAATTTGGGGTGCTTGATTTAATTGAAGGGGTGTCATGACAAAAAAAACTCGTGTTTTCACTGATATGCACTAAGAATATTGCAACGAAAGGATGACAAACTAGTTGCTCATAATTGTCACTAAGCCAAGTCTTATTACCAAAGGTTCTTCGTAGCCAATTAACTTATGAGCTTCAGTGTTTCATTTTCTACTGATGTGATGCGTCCGCAAGTGCACGAAAATATCGAAATAATATATAAGATTGTCGAACCCACAGAGATCAATAGTCAATCTACCGCTATCTACTATTGTTTTGTAAATCTAAGACTATCACAAAAGATTTTTAGTTGCAAAAATAAGAAACAAAATTTAAACGAGGAAATAAAACTTTAGCAGAAATATTAAATAACGAGACACCGATATGTAACTCGCATCATACGTCGGAGACTCAGTCAAATGTTGGTGTAAAATGTGTCAAAATACTTTTCAACAGAAAATAATAATTTAAAAGACTTTATCTCACATAGTCGTGCTATTGACTCTGACTATACTCTTAAACCAAAATGCTCCGTTGTCGCTCACTCATTTGAATTAAAAGTAATTTTTGGAAATTAATAAGTTCTAATTAATCCTAAAGCGCTTTCGCCGTGTTTAGGATTAATGCCTAGTTTCTACTATCCGGTTAAAATCTCAAACTATCGCTCTATTGACCATAACTTTTATTGGCTTTTTAACTCTCGTTACAAAAACCGTTTTAATTTTAGAATTAGAAACTAAATCCAGAAAAATAGTTTATAGAAGTTAACGCCAATTATTACTGAATCCTGTCCGAATGACTTTTATCACATACTGGTATCAAATGATTTAGCCGGACATAGTTTTAAACACAATGATGCTATTGCGATTATTAAACATGAAACAAAACATGATTTTGAAAACAATAATTAATTTATGCTTGGTTATAACAATACGGGACAACAACATATAAACGCTATCGAAACAATCATAAACAAATAAAAAAGCAATTAAATAGAACCTCGAGATAATGCCAAAAACAAAAACTGAAATAATCTTCAGAAAATATTCTTTGTATACAATAACAAAATTGGATTTAGATTATGCAGGCACGCTTGATAATATTTAGATTATGCAGGCACGCTTGATAATCCAAGTGCATAATACAATTGAAATGCCTGAAAAACTAGAGTTGTGATAGTCTCTTGATGTGGAAGACTATCACTTTTACATGATGGATTTTTCTGCCTAAAATTATTCTCTGCGAAATAATACTCAGAACTGCGAACCCCCTAAACTGAAGATGAGCTCTCAAATTTATACTCAACTCCTGGCGTAAAAATCTCAAACAAATCCGTAACACCCGGACAGTTGGGTTGAACAAGGATTCCGGGACTTGGAGAACATGAAGGCCGCGAAGTCTGAGTGGAAGGAGAAAATTTAGGAGAGCACGGGCTTCATAACAGGTGTCATGTGTGGGGTGGTAGGCGCCACACCCTTGGGGGTGGCAGGAGCCACATATTGTGGTAGTGGGCGCCTCACCCTTGGTGGTGATAGGTGCCACGTGTTGTGGTGGTGGGTGCCACATTTCCTTCTTGTCACAACTTTTACTTGTAAATATTTATTTATTTTTTCTTTTCACTCAAATTTTACTTGAGGTTCCTGAAATAGGACAATAATACCGGCATAACAAGACATAAATAAACAAAAACGAGATTAAAATCCACGCGAGTCAAGTCAAATATACGATATAATTTCGCGTTATCATAAAGTTAACTACAACATAAGTAAAAACAAACATAGAAACATTACAGATATAACTGGTTCCATTGCTGCTACAAAATGTTATCCTTCGATACACTCCACAAGAATGTAGGGGTGCTTTTTGTACTTATACAAGGGTGCTTTTTATACATATACACAAGAATGTAAGGGTGTACAAAGGATGTAATTGAGTATAGATAAGAATTGAAAAAACAAATGGAATTGCTTAAGGCACCTTAAAAGCTGCTTCCTCACTTTAGAGAAAAATAAAAAATATTCCTAGAATTCAGAAACGCATGTCCCCACACAACTCATTCGTTTTTGAGTCACAATCATTTATTTGGTTGAGTTTAATTTGGAAATGCATCTCGGTACATGTTACAAAAGTGTATTTCTAAAACCTACTAAATTAAAAATAAATTAGAAATAGATGATAAGCTTCAAACTCATCTCCAAGATCTGGGATAAGTCACTAGTTGCCACGAAACTAACGAACATTACCACATCACACCAAATGATGCATGTGCAATTACCAACAAGTATATGCAATTAAGACCATCTGCAAATCTTAATCATACAAGCATATATCACACCATTCATCACATATGAATTATCTCACCTTTTGCACCAACATACATATATCATGTCATCAATCACATATGAAAACATCTTCATAGTACTCACCAAATCAACACATCACAATTAACATGTAAAAACCAAGCTCAACAATGCTAATCTCAACCAATTTTAATTCACAATATACATATACATAAAATTCAAGTATTATGTTCATACAAAGAATTATCTCAAAAACCATCCAAGCATATTCAAAAAATTCATGACAAATCAATAGCATACAAGATTCAGTTCATTTCATGAAAATATAAAATTTCACATTCTAGATTGCGCTAAGCACTCTATATCGCGCTAAGCCCACTCACAAAAAACCAGAAAAATCGGCTACGGAACATATATGTTTTCCCATGATTTCCACCATGGAAACTCATCCAAACAGCCATAGTTCATGGACTAAAAGCATAATAACATGTATTCATTAAGAATCAATACTATCATCAAAACATGAATCAAGCATCGATTTCATGGATTCCACGCCAAAACTAACAGGTCAAAACTTAGAAATTGAAATCCCAAATCCTACACATGTTACTACCCATTACATATATCACATACCCCATAATCACATGAAAAACCCACCCTTACCTTGAATGAAGTTCTTCCTTTAGGGTATGTTTGAATTGGTGGTATATGATGGAATGGAGTGGTAATTAACGAGGTTCCATTGTTTGGTTTTGCAAATAATCAATGGAATGGAATGGAACATGATTGAATCAATTCCATCCTATTCCATCCAATTCTCTATTTTTTGTTCCATCCAATTTGGGGTGTATGGGATGGAATGAAAGATTTTTAAAAATTAATCAAACAATGGAATGTGATCTATATTCCATTCCGCTCCGCTCCACTCCGCTCCGTCATATTCCGCTCCACTCCGCTCCGTTATGTTCCATTAATCCAAACATAGCCTTAGGGTTTCTTCTTCTTCTTCTTCTCTTCCCCTTCTCTTCTCTCTCTCCTCTTTTCCTCTTTTCTTCACTACTCTTTCTAATTTCTATTTCTCTTATTTTGTTAAAACCCTTACTAACATAAATCTCACTAATGGGCTTACTAACTCATACCCCCACCTTTACTCTTCCTATTATTATTAGGCTCAATTACTCATTTATATTATTCTCACACCAATGACCCAACACACATACACATATGTTCACAAAATCACACAATTAATTAATTACTATATTATATAATAATTAATAAAATAAATAACTAATAAAATAACTAGTAAATAAAAATCAGGGTGTTACAAAAGACATCTCAAAAAACGCCTCTTCCTCAATTTCAAATTAAGACAGAAGTGTATTTCTACAGAAGCAATCCTCATGTTGAGTTTAAGCTTCCGGATGGCGCCTCATCTCTCAGCAGCTTGACAGACAAGTTGAATGAATTGTTTCTGAATACTGAGAATAGAAGGGTGAGAAAGATTGAGTTTCATGAATATTGAGTTGATAATAATGGAAGGGTGAAATACAACGTGATTGAGTTAAAGACTAATGAAGACGTGACAACCATGTGGAAATTATTTCCCCGTAGAATAACTAAGGGGCCGATCAAGTTTGATGCGCAAATTTCAAGATCGGCTGACGACATAATTAAGATGTTAAGACGTCCAGGATCATCTGGTAGTAACTAGGTTTTCATGCTAAGTCATTTTTAATATATGATTGTTGTACAATACTGACTTGTGTTATGTTTATCTCCTAATCGAAACATGTAATCGATAAAATATTATGCAATAAAAGTATTGTGATGTGAGAAATAATATGAGTCACATAATATACACAATATATAACTATACAATCAAAATATTTAAATAGGCTCTCCACGAGCTATTTGTGCAACCTGAGCTAATCTTGTGAAAACCTCGCCATCCGGGTTTACAAAACCCCATGAGGTTATCCATAATAATGCAACCATTTAGAGACGCTCCTGGACATCTAAGCTTGGTGCAGGTCGTGGTGGAGGCACGTCGTCAGCCAGTACCACAGGATCAGGAACCTTAGCAACAGAAAGCCATGCAGCATCGGAAGAACATGCAGCAGGTGGTATGAAGCCAGGATGTAATATTGTGACATACCACTCTAGGTAACCACCCTTACACTGCAAATGGTGCTGAACAGTCACTGCCCTAGACCTAATGTCACGAGCAAACTGATGTTGTGGATCTGAAACCATATATCAATGCCCCCATTCAGGAGCCTTCAGAACTAGTTGAGTGATGCCCTGGACATAACCATACTGTTAGAGACACCTCTCAGGCAAGTGTCTAGCCTCCGAGGTCTTCCACCTCATATGCCCTGTATATAATGCAGCGTCGTCGAATGGACGATGGGCCCGATAAGTTGTGTAGGGTGTCAACCCCACCCTAAATCACCTGTCTGGCCATCCATCTCCTCACCCGTGGAGCGTCTGTTGCGACACGCTGCACCCTCCTATCACATATGTTGGGAAAATGCTTGTATATCCAGTACTAGAGAAACAAAAACTAATTAATGTCACGAACAACAATAAAATAAAAACAAATAAGAAATGATCTTATACCTGGAATAGACTTAGATAACCAGCAAGCTTCCTGGTCTCAGGCACAGTCGCAACTCCAACTGTCGTGTAAAGCATGGTTAAGGTAAGAACTCCCCAAGCCTAGCTTGTACTCTCTAGGCTACTGAACAACCAGTGGTATTAGACATCAATGTAAACACCTGACTTATCCGCAAAGAGAGTACATGCCATCAAATGTAGCATGTACGCCCTTGCGGCAGCCTCATACCTCTCTGTATCCACAAGCTTCAGGTACCTATCCCGCATCCAAGAAATCCGAAGGTGAAGTCCCCTGTTAAAATCAAACTCCTTCAGCACGACATCCTCAGAGACCTGCAAATCCTCTACACCCTCAAGTAACGCTGTCGTTTAGTTAATGACAAGACCAATAAATAATTTACCGCTAATGGGGAGATGGAACAATGCGGAGACATCATCCAAAGTGATGATCATCTCCCCAAATGGAAGATGAAATAAGCATGTCTCTGAGTGCCACCGCTCAATAAAAGTAGACAGCAGTGAGGCGTTAAGCATGGTCAAGGAGCAATCGACAAACTCCGACAGACTAAAATCATAAACAATGCGCCTGCCCTGCTCAGGCATCTCACCCAAGGGGAAGTTCTCCAACTTTGACCTATGGGATGCGACCTTCACCGACTGGCGCTCATGTAGGAAACAAAGTTAAATAAATAAATTGTAATCTTTCAACATATCACCGAACCATAATAAATATTTTGCAAATAAAAAGTATAACATATATACCTCTCCCAGCCATACTCTGTATGCAACATGGAAATCATAACCTGCGAGTATAGATCAGTCACTAGGCCCTCCTAGGAAGACTCCATTCGTATAAACAGATGCCTCCGTAGAAGCACGAGTCGTGGCCTTTGTATATGTAGGAGTAGCATCCTCATCGACAGCAGGCACCTCCTCATCCTCAACTGGTACCTCCTCAACAGCAATAGGAGTCTATACCTTCTCCACAGGAACAGACTCCTCTACAACAACTGTGACCTACTCACCCTCCACAGGAACAGACTCCTCCGCAATTACTGAAACCTGATCACCCTCCACAGGAACATGCTCCTCCACAACAGCGTAAACTCTAACAAGTCGGCATCGCGGTGCGCAAAATTGTTGCTGTCCCTGCGTCTGCTCAGTCATCCGTTTCCAATGAGACCGATCAGAGCATATTATCCAATGGGTAGCGGGGAAGTATCTCTCTCAACAACTCTAGTTGAGAAATTTGTGAAGTGGTGGAAATTTTAAATATGATTATAATTTGAGTTTTCACCTCTTTTAAGGGTGTGTCATATATAAGAGGGATGACATGACATCTAGAATCCTAATCCTTTTGAAAAGGCCCGTATAAAACACATTTTTATTTTAACAATTGTTACAAGTAAATACGCCTAGAACCCTAAAACAACGTTCAGCAGCTCTTGGAGTTGCACGAACATCAAAATCGCAGCGAGAACCCTTCCATTTATATTAAAAAAAAACATGGGGAAGAAGAGAAAGCGCAGCGAGAAGACTGAAGCTGCGGCGGTTCCCAAAAAGGATGATGTTGCACCAGAAAGACCAGTCAGAACTCTTTTAGGATGGAAGAATAAAACACAAAACGAGAATGAAAATGAAATTGAGGTCCAGGATAATGGTTCCTCACCTATATTCAGAAACAAAGAGAAAGTCTTGGTCACTTGCTCTAGGCGAATTGTTTTCAGGTACCGACATTTGATGTTGAACATTGTATCGCTCCTGCCTCATTGCAAGAAGGATAACAAGGTTGAATCAAAAGAAACTAAAGGGGCCACATTGAATGAGCTTGTTGAGCTCAAAAACTGTTCCTCTTGTTTATTTTTCGAGGTATTAGGTTTTTCAGTGGCAACTTTGGATTATGTTATGAGGCTGAGCTATGCTGCTGTTGCTGTTGTTGCATAACTGTCTTACTATTTGATTCTGTATATGTGAATTTCAGTGCAGGAAGGCAAAGGATCTTTATCTCTGGATGTCAAAATGCCCGAATGGCCCGTCTGTTAAATTTTTAGTTAGTGCCGGTAATATTCTCGTCTGGTTGATAATTATATATAGTTTTCTTGGATCAGTATTTACTATTTAGTTCTTCATTCTTCTGTTTGAATTATGATTAACTCGCTTTTTCTGAGGCCATTTTACGAGTTTTGGTTTTACCCTCGCGACTTTCCAGTTCACACGATGGAGGAATTGAAGCTAACTGGGAATCACCTAAAAGGTTCCCGCCCACTTTTGACATTTTCATCAAATTTTGAAAAAGATGCATATTGGAAACTGTTGAAAGAGATGTTGTTGCAGGTATTAGTTTTGTGCTTTGTGCTTGTATGAATTACCGGTGTGATTAAAAATTGTTTAATTTGCACTTTTTTGGTGTTTATCTGATCTTGCAGTGTAGTTGTTTGTTACATGTCTTAGGGGTTTCCTAAGCTGTCAACTGTTTACATGAGAAATTCTTCACTGCTATGTTTGGCTCTAGTCATAGTTTAAACAGAGTAGGATGTGAAACAATTTTGAATATTGCTGACATACTCTTTCTTTGCTTCATTCAGATATTTGAAACACCAAAGGACCATAGAAAGGCTAAGCCTTTCCATGACCATGTTTTTGTATTCTCAATAGTTGACGACCATATTTGGTTCCGAAATTATCAGGTTTGTGATTGCTTCTGCACAAGATATAAATATAAATAATTGGTGTAGTGTTTAGAGGCGTCTTAATAAATTAAACAAGATAGAAGTATCATTTTCTGCTAGTACTCTTGCATTTTTGCGAACATAGCTTTGGAATGCTTGTATCATTCTGCTTCATGATGTTTATTGAGCTATTTTGAATAATAAACCACATCTTTATTCCCATGCAGATCTCTGTTCCTCATAATGAGTCAGACAAATTACCTCGAGGAGGCCTTGATAAAATGACATTAATTGAGGTATATAAACTTGTTTATCAGTTTATATTTTGATTTTGCCAATTCCTAAAATTTCCTTTAACCTATTCGTGCAAATACTTGCTTAGGTTGGTCCACGGTTCTGCTTGAATCCAATTAAAATATTTGGTGGCAGTTTTGGAGGTCCAACTCTATATGAGAATCCATTCTATGTGTCGCCAAACCAGGTACCAACCAACATGCTCTCAATTCTCACTCTTAATTTCTCTAGTTTTGTACTGAAAATAACTACATCTTGTTTGTGTTTTTAACCCTTTTACGTCGGTTGGTGTAGATTCGAGCTTTGCAGAAGAAGAAAAAGGCTGGAACCTTTGCAAAGAAGGTCAAAGCAAAGACAAGGAGGAAAAGGCATGAGATGGCAAATCCGCTGGAGCCTGATGAGTTTGCAGATATGTGGAAAGATTAAACTTAAATTCACCTGCTTCTTTTCGCCAAATTTTAGAATGGGCTATTCACCTTAGAGTGGTTTTGTTTGGCATTCCATTCTTTAAAGTGGTTTAGAATTTTAGAATTGCTATTTAGGATGCACTTCTATGTTACCATCAAACTATGATCTGCATCATAAAAGGTACTCCCTCCGTTCCTTTTTAAGTGTCGTTTTAGCAAAAAGCTCTTCAACCAAGATAGTGGATTATTAGAGTTAATTTTCCTATTATACCCTTATTTAATTTTCTCTTTCCAAATAAATTCAATCATACATTCTCTTTTTCCAATAACTAATTGAAAAATTTAAGGTGGGGTTATTAAGAAAATAAGGGTATAAATGACAAATTATAACATTAAATTATAAAACGACACTTAAATAGGAACAAAAAAATTCTTCTAAAACGACACTTAAAAAGGAACGGAGGGAGTAGATTACTGTGATTCTGTAATGTTTTCTTTAATTCATGTGGGGACTATTTCAGGATTTGCTCTACTCTTCCTTTTGCTATAACTATATTCATAAAAATTGCTTGGATGTTAGTATAAATTAACAATTGCATTCCTTTTATAACTTAGTAGCTTGTTTAATAAAGTAAGAGATTGAGTGTGTTCTTTAGGGTCTATTTGGCTTAAGAAATTATGTTTCTGTTTGTTTAACTATCATTTTCTGTGTGGTGCCTCCTTAACATTTTTAACAAAATAAGAGTTTGTTTAACAAAATAAGAGATTGAGTGTGTTCCTTAGGGTCTATTTGGCTTAAGAAATTATGTTTTTGTTTGTTAAACCATCATTTGCAGCGGGCCGAGAGAAAATCTTAGCGACAAGCAGCCTTTTACGCATTACTTGTCTACCATCTTCATCTCTCATTTTCATAATACTTTCTAGCTACTAGCTACAGTGTAAATCTTAAAAGCAATCAAAGCGCATGTTTTGTAAAATCCTTTGCAAAACTTTTTAAAAACTCTTGATTTTAAAGAAAATGTTTTGAAGTTGGTTTTTGGGAAATGGCATATCCAACATCCCCTTCTAGAGCATTTTACACACTCGTATTCTACCCAACATCCATCACCAAAACAATAAAAAAAGTGTTAAACAACTTAATGTAATTAAGATGGGTCAAAAAAAACTTTGACAATTTGTGAATCATCAATCAATATTTAGCACATATTTATTTTCAATCAATCATTTCATCATATGTAGTTATGATATTGGCCCCATTATAGAATCTTTGGACTTGTGTTGTGCATTATCATGACAATTGATATTATTTGCCTTGCGGCATTTTACTTTTCATTCTTTGTATAAAAACTAGAATTGATAGAAATTCACTTCATTAAAATATTTTATAAACAAATTAATTCTTAAGACGTACTAAAACATAAAAAAGATAAGAAAAAGAACTCAAAATTTCAGAACTAAATTCATATCATCATTTTCTTGTATTATTTATTTATTTATTCTTTTCTTTAAAGTTTTAATTAGTGTTTTAAAAACCGGACCGAACCGTCCGGTCGGACCGGTTAGACCAGGAAATATAGGGGTCATCGGCCTGGTCTGATTGTTGGGCCAGATATGCTGTTGAACCGGTGAGAACGGACCAAAACAGGTCAAAATCGGAAAAAAAAACCAGTGAACCGGCGATTTAGAAAATCGGTGGTTCAAATGCATACTTTTTTTTTTCGCCAAAAAGACGTCGTTTTCATGATTTTTTTTTAGGGTTAATACCTATTTTCACCCTTGCCATATGGGCTTGGTTTGAAAAACCCCCTGTAAAAAAAAGTTGCAAGAATGGCCTCAACAAATTTCAAAAATTTCATTTTGGCCCTTTATCAGGCCACATCATCAAAAAGTCTGATGTGGCAGTGTTTTTTTTAACTTTTTAATGAATGGAATTTCCACATCATATATTCAGCCAGTGCAATGACATTAATACCCTTAGTTATTATATCAACAAAAATCCAGAATTTTGTGCATTTGGAATAGTTTCATTTCAAACCCTACTATTAGGGTTCTTAATCTCTTCATCTTCCTTTCTTCTCAACGTGCATTCGTAAGAACACTGTGAAGGAAATACGACTTCGCCTTGCTCCATTTTCAAGCTGCATTCGTGTTTAACGCAACTTTGCTGATCAAAAAGGTACGTTTGTTCTCTCAAAGTTTCTATTCTTATACAAGTACAAGAATGTGGTCCCAACTGAATATCTTTCTAAAAAAGTGTACGGGTTATTGTTTGTTTTTTTGCAAATATGGGTGTGTTTAGTTTAGTGTTTTACCATAGGAAAAATTTTGTGCAAGACGGTGATATGTATTATAGAGGGGGTAGTGAGACTATTGTTGAAGGACAAGACGAAGATAAATGGAGCTTTTTTGAAGCTGTTAGTCTGGTTAAAGATTGAGGCTATGAAGGTTTTAGGCTATGGAGAAAGATTCCCGAAATGGATGAAGGCTTTACAAATGTTGTTGATGATGCAAAAGCTGTAGAAATTGCTAAGCATTGTATGTCTTGTAATGTTGATGGTCTTCTTTGGATAGAGCATGGTGTAAAAGACATGATGACCAAGGTGCTTCATCCTAATGTGGATGACTTCAGCACCTCTAGTGAAGATGATAGCAGTGGTACTGATGTTGATGCAGAACAATGTTTCGATGACAGTGAAGAGGAAAGAGTAATTGAAGTAGAAAATGAACAATTTGAACAAGTGGAGGTAGTTGTTCCAGCTAGTGGGAATAGGGTGGATGTCAATGGAAAATCAATGAGATTCAAGCTTTGTGCATCCAAGGATCCCAAAAAGTTGAAATCAAGAAGCATGGTAAAGAAGGTCAATGTTTTGGTGCCCAAGAGTGTCTTAGGATCTTGTTCAAAGAGGAATACAACCAAATGTGAATATGTGGATTATGCTAGTGAGGAACTTGAAAGTTCGAATGCTAATGAAAGTGACATGGATGACAAACCTTCCAAGCCAAAGTATGAGAAGTTCAGACTAGAGCTGCTTAACAAAGACTTTCAATTCAAATTAGGCATGGAGTTCAAATCTCTTTCTAAATTTAAAGATTCTATTAGGGAGTGGTCAGTATTAAATGGTAGAGAGATAAGTTTTGTTAAGAATGAGAGCTATAGGGTTAGGGTTGAGTGCAAAGGTAAATATGGCTTTTTGGCATTGTGTAGTAAAGTGGGAGACAGCCACACTTACCAGATAAAGACTTGGGTGGGGACCCACACATGTGCAAGGGTATAAAATAACAAGTTTTCCAATTCCAAGTGGGTCTTTAAGTTAGTGGTTGAAAAGAGGAAGTCACAAGGGAAAGTCAAATTTTCTGAAATTATGTCTGAACTTAGACAGGTATTGTCAAGCTAAGGAGCAAGATCCTAATGCACTAAAGAGAAAGGCATTGTGTTCATGTAATGTCTTTATTTACCGTGTTGTTGATACAAAAATGTGTTCTTATATTTGTTAATGAATAATGCAGAGAAAGACACCCAAAACCAAAGTCTCTATAAAACCTGATGCATCTCAAACATCTACTGCACGTACAAGCTGATGGAAATGTTGATGGAGGTGGGAGTGTGGCTGATGGAAATGTTGATACTACTCCAAATGTGGTTGAAGATCCAGAGTTGGATGCATTGCTGAATGATATGATGGCTCTTTATGAAGAACAAAAATCACAAGTTGATAACCCCACACAACTTGCTGCTATGAAACCTGCTGCATCACATGAAACACAGTCTGCTGCAATGAATGAAACACACCCTGCTGCTATGAATGAAACACACCCTGCTGCTACAAATGTCAAAAAACCTTCTGCTAAGAAAAAGGTAATGACTAGGAAGCCATCAAGAAAGAGGGTCAGTGAAAGATTGAAAGAAGTGAGGAATGCCAAAAGACATGGTGGGCCTGAATCAACACATGATGCACATTTGACCATTAATGATGAAACTGGTGGTAGTACATCAAAGAAGATATCAAAGAAGAAGTGGAAGGGCATTTCTAGCCGCATGATTCAGTAGTTATGCACATACTATGCCATTTTGTAAATTCAATTTGAAACTTTTCTGTGTTATTGTCATTATGTTAAGCACATAATGTGCCATTTTGTAACTCTGACTTATTCTCTGTTTGCTTATAAGAACATATAGACTTAAGTTCACTTTGGTATCAATCTAAGTTGTTAATTGTAACACCCGAGGCCAAAGAAGGCGAGTGGTGGTTGCACCGCATGGAACACCTGAGGCCGAAGGGGGCAAGGGTGGTCGCCACATCGGAATGAGAGGGATCCTGAGGCTGTGCAGGGAAGAGACTGCATAGTTGAAGGAATGCATATAAGGATTGATAGGTACTACCTATACCAACAAGATGCATCTTCTTTTCGGGAGCCCGTTCAATAAGAACTTCACAGTTAAGCGTGCTTGACTTGGATTAGTCTTGGGATGGGTGACCTTCTGGGAAGTTTCCTGGAAAGCGTGCGAGTGAGGTCAAAGCATGCTGAAAAGACATGTGTTGGTTTGTGGGGTCAGTCGATCATCCCGAAAGCAGTCTGGGGCGTTACAAATGATATCAGAGCCAGACCTCTCCCAGTACGATGTGGTCCGAGGACGAACCATGCGGAAGCTGGTGGGCATGTAACACCCGAGGCCAAAGAAGGCGAGTGGTGGTTGCACCGCATGGAACACCTGAGGCCGAAGGGGGCAAGGGTGGTCGCCACATCGGAATGAGAGGGATCCTGAGGCTGTGCAGGGAAGAGACTGCATAGTTGAAGGAATGCATATAAGGATTGATAGGTACTACCTATACCAACAAGATGCATCTTCTTTTCGGGAGCCCGTTCAATAAGAACTTCACAGTTAAGCGTGCTTGACTTGGATTAGTCTTGGGATGTGTGACCTTCTGGGAAGTTTCCTGGAAAGCGTGCGAGTGAGGTCAAAGCATGTTGAAAAGACATGTGTTGGTTTGTGGGGTCAGTCGATCATCCGGAAAGCAGTCTGGGGCGTTACATTAATTATGTACTTGTTATTTTGTCTTCGCTTAAGTTATTTTCTGTCATCATTGGTATCAATCCAAGTTATTTTCTGTTTTCTTATCAAAACAAATTGACTTAAGTTACAATAAAACCAAAACTCATAAGAGTAATATCAGAACAAAGCTCATTTAAGAGTAATATATTCCAATATAACCAAAGCTCATATAACATAAACCATTACAACAGAGTCAAATTAATTGTCACATGAAAGCAGATAAATCTTAAGATCATACAAATATACACATGAATTTGAATAGAGGGGTAGAGTAAATTGCACCATAATTTATACTGGTTCAATTCATTTGCCCTTGCTTGTACTTAATCCAGTCTCCAATAAATTCTTATTGGAAATTTGTTATTCTTCCACTATATAAAATTTTTACAAAGTAAATTTAAATAGAATAAAATAATGTCAAATAATGTTGAACACTAAAATAAACAAATAAACAACTTCATTAAAATATTTTATAAAGAGATTTATTCTTAATACTTACTAACACATAAAGAAAAACTGACAATAGTAGAAAAACCTTCATGAGAATTTCATGCCAATTACCCAGATCCACCCAACGGCAGACCACATGCCACGTCGTGTTCCACACACGTGAACTTATCAACCATCTCCCTTAGTTAAAATGGAAAACACACCACTTCACTAGTCTTCAAAACCTTTTCCATTCAAACTTGGATAAAATGAACGCCAGAGAGGGATATGGCATTTCCCCTCATATGCAAGGGGATTGCTTTATTAGCACTCAAGCAGTGGTGGATGCTTGGTTGTTAGTAAAAATTAACAATTGACACCCTTTTAAGTTAGTTGGATCTATTTCGCTTAAGGAATTATGTTTTTGTTTGTTTAACTATCATTTTCTGCGTGGTGCCTCCTTAACTTTTTTAGTTGCAGTGGGCCGAAAGAAAATCTTTGCGACAAGCGGCCTTTTACGCATTGCTTGTCCACCATCTTCATCTCTCGTTTTCATAATACTTTCTAGCGACAGTGTAAATCCTAAAAGCAATCGAAGCGCATATTTTGTAAAATCCTTTGCAAATCTTTTTTAACACTCTGATTTTGAAGAAAATGTTTTGAAGTTGGTTTTTGGGAAAAGACATCCAACATCCCCTTCTAGAGCATTCTACACAATCGTATTCTACCCAACATCCATCACCAAAACAACCAAAAAGGTGTTAAACAAGTTAATGTAATTAATATGGGTCAAAAAATATCTTTGACAATTTGTGAATCATCAATTAATATTTAGCTATACACATATTTATTTTAAATTAAGCATTTCATCATATGTAGATATGATATTGGCCCATCATAGAATCTATGGACTTGTGTTGTGCATTACCATGACGATTGACATTATTTTCCTTGCGACATTTTACTTTTCATTCTTTGTATAAAAACTAGAATTGATAGAAATTCACTTCATTTAAATATTTTATAAACAAATTAATTCTTAAGACTTACTAAAACAAAAAAGATAAGTAAGAAAAAGAACTCTAAATCTCAGAACAAAATTCTTTTTCAGCATTTTCTTGTATTGGTTATTTATTCCTTTCTTTAAGGTTTTAATAGAAGAAATCGATTTCTATTATTTCCACCTGTTGGAGACAATGAATACACAGTACATATTTGGAGCCCTATTATTTCCACCTGTTGGAGACAATGAATACACAGTACATATTTGGAGCCACGGTTTCGACTTTCACACGGTATGATCGGATCGTAGAGTGACAGATGACTAGACAATCTAATATCTAATGCCGCTCGCTTGAATTTTCATGAATGAATAAAATCGTAGAAAATTATTTTACTATTAAGATCCATGAGTTATGTTTTAGAATAGTATGTTACTCTTATATTTTTTGAGTATTTATAATTTCATCCATGAGTTCTACTATTAAGATCCATGAGTTGTGTTTTAGAATATTATTTTACTCTTATATTTTGAGTATTTACAATTTCATCCATGAGTTCTATATGTTTTAGAATATTTATAATTTCATTAACAACCATGAGTTCTACTATTAAGATCCATGATTTATGTTTTAGAATACTATTTTACTCTTATATTTTGAGTATTTATAATTTCATTAACATCCATCATGCATGAGTTCTACACTAAAGCAATTTTATAAGTAACCACAGTGGAATTAATGCCACATTGGGAGTTCTACAATAAAGCAATTTTTAAGGAACGAAAGTGGTATTAAAAATCCCACATCGGTAGAAGATTCTGCAACTTGGGATAGTCAAGAGAGTTTTGTTTCACACTATAGAATGTCATTAAAATAAAATAAATTTTATAGAATATTAAGAATTGCTAGAGAAAATTAAACTTGAATTGGTGGGGTGCGCCAGCAATTGCTATAGTGCAACGCAAGAGCGACACGCGAGAGGCCCAATAGCAAGCTACTGTGGTGGACTCTCCCCCTCAAGAAATAAATTTAATATCGTGTGGACCATTGGCCCACATATCAGATATTAAACTGATAAGAACAGATACTACACTTGATCTTAGCCAAAAGGCCGAGAAAGGTATGCTTATTACCTTCTCTGGCTTTGCTTTTTATATTACACATTTTCTCTGTTTCTTCCTTTGTTTCCCGATGTGGGACTTCAGTCAGTACACAATTTTGAACTTCAACTTACAGGGTAAAGCACTCGACCACTGTTTCTTTTCTCTTACTAAAACAACAAACTTCTCTCTCATCTTCTTTACTTTGAATTTGAATTTGTTACTGCTTCAGCAATCTAAGACCACCCCCTTGCTGTGCTTCACTTCTTCCTCATCAATCTAAGACCACCCCCTACTGTGCTTCACTTCTTCCTATTAGCATCAATTAATCATTGAGGAAGCTATTAACATCCCAAGTATTCCTCAAACTAACTCACCTTTTTCTTTCTTTCAATTCCTGTAACATCGTCAATCAATCAAACACCCCTTATTCTATCTTTACTTTACTGCTTCATTTCTTCCTCCAATAACCTTATACTATCTTTACTGCTTCATTTCTTCCTATAACCATGCATCAATAAGGGGTATGGAACTATATAATTTACCTTAATTTCTGTCCCCCCTATATCTAACAATCTTTATCATTCAACATCAAACATGGATTACCAAAACTCTAGGTGGGAACGGACCAATTACAACAACACACATAAACCCATATATTGTTTTGTTTATCATCATGGGCTGCTTCCATATTGTTTATCATTCATGCATGCCCTCACTACTTCTTTTCTCACGCCTATGTATTTCTAACCATTCTAAATCAACTTAATATTCTTTCTATTCAAAATCAACTTAATATTCTTCAAATTATTCTTTCTATTCAAAATCAACTTTATTTTGTTTAAATAAATTATTCTTTCTATTCAAAATCAACTTAATATTCTTTAAATAAATTATTCTTTCTATTCAAAATCAACTTAATTTATTTTAAATAAATTATTCTTTCAATTCAAAATCATCAAATTAATA